>NW_023603184.1:31619358-32326666 GCF_014898055.3 Talpa occidentalis
ATTTGTGGAAATGATCTGGAAATCAGGTCATAAAGGGAAGGAAACTAGAAGGATTTTTAAAATAAGTTTCCTTTCTAGTAGTTTGCTACTGTGTTTTGAAGAGGAAAGGCTGAAGAGTAAAGGAAGAGAGTCCCCTCTCTCAAGCCTCAATTTTTCATTTGTAATATGTGGTATGTTTCTACTACTGAAATTCTATGAGTATGATTCTAAAGCAATCCTTACAGAATAAATCGTACAAAATGGCTCGTGAACCAGAGGAGTTGCCACTCATGTGCCTACTACTTCTTTTATTTAGCCTAGAAGTATTTACTGGCTACCTGCTTTGGGTCAAGTACTGCACAGCCTGCTAAATACACAGAGACATATAGTAAGTGTATCATCTAATTAGTGAATAATCTAGCAAAAAATGTGTGTGGAATGTAAATCACAGCAAGGTGATATGTTAAGCAACTATGGGCTAGAGAGTCATGATACTATGCAAAGTATCATGGGAACCCAAAGGAAGTAGAAAAAACTCATTTTGGAGGGATCAGAGACATTTCAGGAGAACTGGGTCTTGAAGGATGAGAAGTTTGTCTAGTAGAAGTAACAGGAATGGATGTTCCAGGATGTGCAAAAGGCAGGAAGATAAAGAAAAAGACTACAGTCAAAAAAGGGGAAGAACTTTAAAATGACTGGAATATAGAATTCATGCTAGGGAGTAATGAGGGGAAGTGAGGGTGGTAGAATGGATTGAAAACAAATTGGAAAGAATTAAAAATCAATTTGAAGGAGTTTGGATTTTATACTCAGGAAAATAGCAAAATATTGAAGAGAATGATGTATCTGGATTTCCCTTTATAGTCTTAAGAAGACTGAGTTATCCAGAAGATTGTATATATGTCTATGCACCTGTCATTTGTATTTATGCCTGCTTAGCTGCCCTTTTCTTATCTTGTCCTTGGTGCTCTGCTGTACATGTGGTGCTGACTGGTGCTGACCAGTTACTTTCTACCTCCAAATTCCTTCAAGTCTCTGTTTTCAGTCTCTACAATCACCACTGATAAATGCTGTTGAAAAAGGGTAAATGAAGTGGAAGATGGGGGAAGGATGAAAGAATATGAATAATCATAGAGGAATTATCTAGGAGAAAGAGAAATGCTATATTAATAAAAGTAACATAATGGTTAATGCCCATTGAGTACACACTATGTGTCATGTTTATTACTTATGCTCTCAGTACTTCACTATGAGGTTATTAATTTATTTCCATTTTCAAATGAGCTACGTGAAGCTTAGAATAACTCAGCTTTGGTTATCATGTTAGTAAATGGTAGAGAGATTTAAAGAGATTTAAATCCCAGGTTTTTAATTGTATACTCTATTTCCAATAATATCACTTTCTGAAAACTGTACATGCCAAGAACTATGCCAGCTGCATTACATACGTTAGCTCTAAGACCCACAACAACCTATAGAAGTAAATATCATTATCCCCACTTTACAGTAGAGAAACTGAGACTCTGACAGATTATGTAATTTACCTAAAGTCACAAAACTAGTAAGAGGCTGTAAGTACCAAAGCTTTACCCCTGGTCTGTTGGCTGTACCCTTTCCACTACATTAGGAGGTATTCATCCCCATCCCCTACTTCTGCATCCCCCACGAGACCCTTCTCCAGCTCCATATTTCCAGATACAAACTTAAAGGTACAGCTAATTTCTTACCTCCTCCAGATACCGTATAGGAACATGATCAGCCCAACACTGCATTCTGACTACAATTGTTTATATAACATTCATTTACCTGGAACAAGACAGATTCATTTTTGTCAGCTTCCTGCTCTGTCTGTTTAGGTTTTATATTGTTACAAAGTCAACCTATGTTAAGTATCCTATAGCAGATCCTGCAGGCATTGTACTACATTGTACATCCAAATATATCTGGCATTACTCTCAAATAAGCCTCCAGAGGAAGACAAGAACTGTTTCACATACTGTGTATCCCCCTGGCAAAATACCAAGCACATAATAGGACTTAATGTATTGATAACTCCAATATACTTCAATAGTAGGAAGTTTTCAGTAGTAACATTGAATAGTATCAACAACAGCTCACTATATATATATATAAAAAATCAATCCTCATGACAACCAATGATGAAGGTACTATTGTTATGTTCTAATACAGAGGAAACAGAAGAACAAAAAGTTAAGTGACTTGCCCAAGGTTACAGTGCTAATAAGTGACAGTCAGTCATGATGCACACCCATCTCTTAGAGTCAACATACCATGACTGCATTACGACACTACCTTTATCAAAAGATGTTATTCTAAGAATAATAATCTTACCTTTAAAAAATTATAGAGTTACACATTACTTCTGGTAAAAACACAGTTTAGAGGAGATTTGAACAGAAGACTCTATCTGCATACAGTAGAAAACCTGAAGTGCAGATGCAAAACTGCTAGGGATATAAGAAAAAAAGGAATATATTGAGAACTAATTCTCTATACAAGTAATCAGAATGTGCCAAATGTGCCATTTTCACACAAAATTTCTGTGATTTGTAAAGCATTCGTGTCTTCTTCCTTTCATTAATACATCAAACTATATAGCATATTTCAGAGTGAGCAGCATTGCTAGCATAAACCCTGCAACTTGACACCAGAATCAAGTAATCTTAACCAGTGAAATACAACCACCTCTGGACTGACACACAACAGCTGTTTAGGGTGTCATAGAAATGGCCTGATGATGATCCTAAGGAAAAAGTAGAAAACAGAATGCTGATTTCTAAATCTTTTAAACTTTATTGGGTAGTTGCAAAAGTTAGAGAAAAAAAAATGCAAGATATATTTCTAGCTGAAAAGGCAACAAGATATTGTTGACATTTGGAGATGACAGAAAGAAGAGGCAAGTGATGAAGGTATGTATATAATTCACGATTTACAACTTGTAAAGGCTTTTCCTGACCGTTATTTTAATTTATACAATAACTTCATGAAATCAGCAGTAGTATCATTTCTACAAAATCAGCGTCTACATTTAGATAGGACTCAGAGAAGATAAAGTTAGTTAGTTAAGTAGGAAGTGATGAAGCCAGAACTGAAACCCAAGTTCTCGGAAGCAAAGCTCATTTTCTTGTACCATGTGGCTTCTCTCAAAGAAAATGGAAAGAGCTCTTTGTGTTGTAGAGACAATAAAAGTAACATGATTGCAAAATAGACAATGACAAGTATAAAATGACAGTTCCATCTCTGCTTTCTCAAAGAATCTCCACATCTTCTCCTTAGAAAGTAAGTCAGTATAGCTCCCCCCTACCCCCAGGTTGCTTTCCATGTTCTAACTTCATCCCTTCCTCCCTGGATTGGGACAGTGTAACAATTACTGAAACACAGTAACCACACACTGCTGTCACTAGCAATGTGAAAACAAGCCTCATGGAAAGCCTCTATTCATGGAAATGCCAAAAGAAAACTAGAGTAGAATATAAAAATAAAATTTATTATTTAAAAATAAATAAAGATGACAAACTGAAAGAGAAAAAAAAAAGAAAACTAGAGTAAATCTAGAACCCTGAAATAAAGCAATTTCCCATATAGCACGGCATAATTCACCATAGGAAAATAAAATATGGAGTGATTATATAGAAGCACTGTGTAGTGTGTTGTATGTCTGGTAGAGGACATCAAGAAGCTAGGTTCTAAAGATGGAAGAAAATTTTAAAAGAAAGCAAGTCTATCTAAACTTTATTTGGGATCCAAAAATCTATGTCCTAGAGTAAAGGAAATGGCTTGCTTCAGAGTTCTACAATTTTCTAGGGAGCAGAGATCAACAAGCAAATTCACAGAACACACACACACAAATCTCTCAACTTTTACATGCAAGGAACCACAACTCAGGCATTTCACTGCAGAGCAGTCATTGTAATAATACCTACAGAAGATATCTCTTTGCCCATCTCTAAACAGAGAGATGCCCATAAGCCTTGGCCCATTGTCAGTCCAAGGTAAACACATGGCATATATGGGTGGGTGGGTAGGTAGGTAAGTAAGCAGGTAGGTAAGTAGACAAATAATAGATAGATGACCTGACACTGTTCTAGATTCTGGCGATAAAGTAGTGAACAAAATAAAGACCTTGCCCTCATAAGCTTGCATTCCAAATCTAAGGTAAACTATCTCCAAGATTTCTTCCACCTCTAAGATTCTAAGATTCTTCCACCCCTAAGACTCCACTACTAGAGAAAAAACTTAAATTACACATGCCCCTTTTAGTGTAACACTTTGAATATCTAAAGGAAAAGGACTACCAAGCATCAGCATCTAGCATGTTTAATGATGAATGAACTTTTTTAAAGATAAATGGGGGTAATCACTAGATTACAGATATAGAAACTGAGATTCAGGATGATTATATCAATTACCCATGGTAAAATAGATGGTAAGTGGTAGAGCTAAGAACTGCACCCTGACCCAGTAACTATTCTACAAATACCTAATAATTTGGATGAAACAGGGTTAAAACATTATTTTTAAGGACTAGGTAGTTATTAAAAATCATCTCCCTGATAGTGAATTTCTGCATCTTTGCTTACCTCTACACTGATTAGTACCATACAATTTTTCTCTAACACACTTTTTCTTTGTACAGAGTAAAAAGAAAAGATTTGAAAGAGCTTAGAGATGAAAGCACCCTAAAATCTAGCTCTAGTCCCTCATTTTTCAGGTAATAGAACTGATTAGAGTAGGATAGAGATGTGCTTGAATTCCCAGTCAGTACATGGCCCCCCAACTGCTTAACGTTACTTTCTATCACCACAATGAATCTCCTGGATTCCTTGATGATAGGAACAACTTGTTAAATTTTCTTTGTATTTCCTCCAAAATGGAGAAACTATATCTAGTACACAAAGCCACTAACATATTACATTACACAATAAATTAACTATAAGAAAATTTATTTTCAAATATAAGTTTTCCTCCTTCCTGAAATATCTTTATTCCACTTGGGCTAGAGAATTCTTAACATTTCTGGACCAACACCCTGGCCTAAAAGACTCCAGCAGGAACTAGCTAAGCTCAATATGCAGGACGAATAACACTATCATAATACTCTTTCCCCAGAAAAAGTGTCAGGGCTTCAGGACAAGCCCTTTCAAGTGTCAGGGCTTCAGGACAAGCCCTTTCAAGAAGATACTTGGGTGGCCCAAAGACTTGCATTTTCAGGGAAAAGAAAGAAATTTACCGGGCCGCCCCGGTGGCGCAGCAGTTGAGCGCTGGGTTGCGAAGCTGCCCGCAGCCTCTGCAGAGCTGGTTCAATTCCCGGCTGCTCCCCGGCCACTGGAGGAGGGTCCCGCATGGCGCGCAGACCTCTCCTGCTGCCCGCAGTGTACTTTGGTCCTTCTGCCTGCTCTGCTCCCTGCTCTGGCTCTGGTGAATTCTCTCACACTCCCGCACTTCTGACTGTACCCAGTGCTTGTATAAATAAATAAATAAATCTTAAAAAAAAAAAAAAGAAAGAAAAAATTTACCTACTAGACTAGTTGAAGGAGAATTTTTCTGAGTTGCCTTTATGAACTTAATCTTCCCTGTAGTGAGGACTCTCTTAGGGAACTCAGGCTGCACAAAGAGTACTAAATTAGGAGCAACAGTACCTTAATTTCTGTCTTAGTTCTATCACTAATAAATTATTTGTCACTAGACAAAATCACTTATCCTTTCTTGGGTTTTTTACCGATGTGTGGGAAAAAAAGATAATAATACCCTGGTTCACCTCACAGGGTAGTCAGATAGAACACATGAACTATCAGCCAAAATATCAATTTGGAAAGAAAAAAGTAGCATAAAAGGTAAGATAGTACAGCTAATTGTTAGTATTATTAATCAGGATGGCTTGTATTTCAGAGGCTAGAAAGTTCTCTTGTAAAATCACTAAGAAAGAGGCAGAAGCAGTGTGTCACATAGCAGGAAGATCCAAACTTTGTGATTAGATAAGCCCTAGCTGTGAATCCAGACTGTGACCTTGGCAAGGTATTTAAACTCTTAAACAAATTTAACCAGTTTCTTCCTCTAAAAATGGGGACAGCACTACTATGAAAGTGCTATAAAGAATAAGTAAAAAATATACAAACTTAAAAACATCTTGCTTCTATGGTATAAAATGCTAGCATTATTAGCAATTTCCCTTCTAGAGTGCTTCAAAATTCATGGCTTTGTGTAGCATTATACCATGTGAACAGTTAAATATTTTAATGTGCTAAGCAGTTTAAATTGACTTAAAAAGAGGAATCACCTCCAAGAACAACAACAGCCTCTTTTATCAACATATTAAAGCCAAAAATAAAAGAGAGAGAGAGATGTGAATTAACCCAGAATATTAACAATTGGGCCAGAGTTTAGCAGCTAGTTCTGTCAATAGGCATTTTCTCAGTCACTCAGACAAACTGTTGTGCTTATTTCAAATCCACTGCACTGAGGCTTTCTTTGTGACTGTGGATTGTTGGATTATTGCCTGCATTTCTGTATTCTGTGAAAATGCCAAACGTAAAGAAATTTCAGTCACCGGATTAAACACTCATCTTGACAATAAGTTATGCTGTTTGGTGTCATGGTGACATTCTATTGGTGATGTTCATGACTTTTTTTGCCTTTATTTTGTTCTTTGGTTTCAATAAAAAGAAAAGTAAAAAGCCCCTAGACTAATGAATTCAGACTCTTTCAGACACAGTGCTGCCTCTCTTCCATGAGATCAGGAAAAGGATATATTTCTGGTTGCAGACATATGTGGTATAGACATGAGATCACAGCTTTAAGCTTAATAGAAGAACATAACAATCTACTCACTGTTTACACTTTAACCCAAAGGGCAGCTGGAAATCACAACCAACCATATGCAGTGCCAAACAAGTGGTCATGACTTTATTAATAAAGCCAAGCATTAACAACTAAGATTCTGGGAATGGTACAGTGAGTGGCAGGAGTGTCTTACCAGAGGCCCCACTAAACACTAGGCATAGGGCCCAGGCTATTGTTGAAAATGTCCTTTGAGATTAGACTGTTCTCTCTGCCAGGATTTCATTTGCCATCTTTCATATTTCCTAGTTCTGCCATACAGTGTTTAATCAGCTGCTAGGGACTGGTTATAAAGAACTCCTATTCTTCTTGAATCCTGACATACTGAAAAGGGAGCAAATTATAAAATTATCTACACACAATTAAATCAAATCATACATAGAGAAATATTTTTCTACCATAAAGAACTATTTAAGTAGGAAAAGAGATGCAAATATGATCCCCAATTTATTAATAGGAAGTTGTTCTTGAGAAATGTTTAAGGATACTGCAAGTAATTTGCAGAACAAAGATTTATACACAGGTCCAAATCCCATGCTTTCACTATTCAACAGCTGTCATATGAAGAAATTAGTTGATAGCCATGGCCTATCATAATTACTTCTTTCTGCTTTGAGATGGATACAAATTTACTAGGCAAGTACTTAAAACCAAACACTAACACTGAAACATTTCTTATATACATCAGTCAGTGTCACAATTTATAAAATCCTATCAGATTATTTCATTTCTTTTCACACCTATAACATAGCATCACATCACAAATTTGTAACCTAAACACAAAAATTAAGTGTTGGAGCATAAAAACATCCAAACCACCCACAAGTCTTCATCAAAGTGAGCTGCCATATTGGTCAGTAAAAAAAAATTAAAACTGAATACAACTCCTATTAGGATGACTATTGCTACAAATAATGCAGAAATCTGACATTTGCTAGATCACTCTTTCATGTAAATAAAATTTAGTCAAGTGTAATAAGTAGAAAAGGGAAATCTGAATCTGAGCGTGTCTCCTCAAACTATGTTTAAGGTGTAGTTTGTATTTTGTTGAACCACATTTTGCTTCTAAGTGTGTTCTGATTTTGCTTTTGCTTTGTTTCTGAAACAGAAGTAAAGCATCTTTTTGAAATACTTCATGTTGCCTTTTTTATTGGAATTATCACTATTAGGATAAATACAACAAATATTCCTTCAGCTTTCCTCTGGACCCAAGATGAGAGCTATATTCAGAAAAATGAGACCAGGGGAAAGAGCAATGTTCTAAAGGTACTCTCCCTCACACCATGCCAGATTCCTCACAGACTAAGAGAAACAGCATGCTCTGTGTTGAGAGCCCTATGATGCCACTGAAGTCCAAGCCATTCATGTAGTTATGGCAAAAAAATACAACCATGTTTTCTACTTTGGACTTAAAAAAAAGAACTGACTCTCAAACCACAGACAGTAATTATTATCTAATACTTTAAGGTAACATACATGCATGAAAATAAAGCATATACATAACAGTGAAGGCAACTTTCCTTGAAAGTATTAAAGTTAATTTAGTGTTCTTTTAACAATTAGCCACAAAGTAGGTCTTCAATTAACTATCATTTCTATTGTGTTTTGAAAATAATAGTAAGCAATAGAAATATCACAAAAAGATGTTAAACACTAAACAAATTTCAAAAAATATACATCTCTAATATAAAACTAAAATGGGTAAAGAATTTAAATATACATTTTTCCATTAATCTACAAATAACCAATAAAAATACTAAAAGTAGTTTACCATCATAAGGCACTAAGGAAATGCAAATCAAAAACCAAAAGAAGATAAATCATGCCCATTAGGATGGCAATTATCAAAAATTTGGAAAATAACATTTTCCCCTCCATAGGCTAAGTCCTTTGACATGGTTTTATTAGTCCTACTCTGATCATCCTATTTAAAGTTGCTTCCTTACACTATCAAGTTGCCTTCGCCTACTCCATATTTTTCTTTTTCTCTATCATCTATAGACCTGTAATATACCCTATAATTTACATGCTCATTGTAATTTGTCTCCCCCACCCATAATATAAACTCCGAGAGAACTGGAATTACTTGCGATATTTGTTAATATATTTAAAGTATGAGAACAATACATCATACTGCCTTTCTTGCACTGTAATGGCACATGTTAAGTGCTCAATAAATATTTGCTGAATAAATGAATTGACTTCTTACCTAGATACAGAAAATAATTCAAAAGTTTGGAAAACCAAATCATTCTTAAAATTAGTTTTTACCTTCTTCAGCATCATATATTATCTTCCTTTTATCATCAACAAATAACCAAAGAACTGTGATTTAAAATATGAAATGTACCACTTTTCTGAACATTTCAATGGAATAAGGTCTCAAATTTTCATTCAAATCTTAATATTTACAATACACATGTCGATTATTTACTTTTTATGTCTTGACCCTCACATCACCCTTCAATTTTCTGCTGTATGATTCTGAGGCAGTATATTTGCCAGGTTCCCTTCTAACCTGGCTTCCTATTAAGTTCTATCAATGGGAGTGACTAGTGGGAAATTGGAAGTGAGAGGAAGAGAGAAAAGACTTCATTTTTCTAGCTCCTGTCAGTATACCCCCAGCAGCAAAATACACTTATGGCTGCACCATTTTACATTTCTGTCAGCAATGTCTTCTTTCAGCACTCCCAATACCAGCTGCATAACCCCTTCAGAGAGACCAGCACCAGCTGGCCACACTCCTCTCAGTGACTGCAGCATAAGCCATGCCATTTTCCATCAGTGGACTGAGCACAAGTCACACAGCACACCCTCTCCCAGGAGGCCAAGCTCCAGTCACAAACATTTCCAAGTTCCCAGGTTCAAGTAACCCAATTTCTTCCACTTTGTTCCACTCACCCTATGGCTGGTGGATACTCTATACAGTTATTTAGATCTGGGTTACTTCACTTCTGTTTTTGCTTTTTTAGACTTCCAACACCTGTATGACAATTTCCTTCAATCAAACCCCATCTATTTGAACTATTTATCATGGGTTTTGTTCTATTGTCTAGATGGCACTAGATTTGGTACAGCATAACAGTTCAGGCACTCCAAAAGATTTACAGCAGAATAAATTTATATATTTTTATCACTCAAAATTAAACACAATTCAGATTTTTTCGTATTATCTTAACCAAATAATGAGAAAACATGTATTTCAAATAGAACAAATGACAGATTGAGAACTGGAAGTACTATATTCTTTTCTGTACATGCTCACAGAGACATAAATGTTTATCCCCAACCAGCTCTTCTCTCCTATCTGCCCATACCTTCATTTAGATATCTAACATGCATCTCAAATTTCACAGGTCCAAAGCTGAGTTCCTAATTTCCTCTAAAATCTGTTCCTTCCAAAGCCTTTCTCATCTCACTTAATGGCAGCTCTATCCTTAGAGTTTCCAAGACCAGAATTCTAAAGTCATCCCCAATTCCTCAAAATTCAATGTGTTAAAAGGTCCTGCTGGTACTTCATTCAGAATTTATTCAGAATGTAACAGCTTCTCATGACCTCAGGTTTTGCTACTCCAAGCCACCAATAATTCTCATCTGAATCACTGTAATAACTCTTTAATGGTTGTTCTGCTTCTACTCTTTTGCAACACTACAATTTCCTTTAAAAAAATAAATAAATGTTTAGACTATTAGACCAATTAGTGGTTACCAGAAGAAAAAGGGGAAGGGGAGTAGGCAAGTAGATGAGTCAGAAAAAGTGGCATGGTGATGAATAGAACTGGAAGTTTAGTGGTGAATTTAATTCATATAATACACATGTTCATTTTTATCAGTGCATATACCTCCACACTGGGCATACCTTATTCCACTTCCTTGTTTTATTTCTCTCCATAGCATTTATCCTTTGATTTACTATAAATAACTTATTTGCTTTGCCTTTTTAAATATTTTCTTTTTCCCTCCCTTAGAATGTAAACCCCTTGAGAGTAAGAATTGCTGTTTTATTCATTGATGTATCTTCAATTCCAGATGGTGCCTGCATATAGTAAATGCTCAGTAAATAATTGTTTACCAAAGAATGAATGACTATAAACACACATAGAAATACAGTGTGGTGCACATATTAATACAGTGCCTGGTACATAAACAATACTCAGTATATGTTAGCTATTATTATAGAAGGCACCTAATATTTGTTGAATGACAAATAAATGTTCTAAAATTCATCATTTTAAAGTGGCTGAATTTGTTTACATTGTGAGCATATTAAAGCAAGATTCTTATTTTATCCTTCTTTCATATCTGGCATAGTACTAAACACAATAATTCAAAAAATATTTGGCTGGTTTATTGATTGATAAGTCATGTGCATATTATTTAACCTACTAAAAATACAGATTACAAAAACCAGGTTAGTCATGATTACCAGAATAAGTAACAGGAAAAAGGAAAAAAAGTTTGTAACTTCTGACTCATCACATAAACTAAAATATACAAGACTTTTTTAGTAAGCATACTAAAGACTTTTTAAAAATTGAACATTAAGCTTCTACAGTAGAGACATGTAATTTCCTAGTAGAAAAAGAAATAACAATAAATTAATGCTATAGGGATAAAAAAAAAAAAGAAAGGGAAAATAGAAACAAATGGCAGGCTTTAAAATTGAGGGGAAAAACAATCCAATCTGTGTGAGCCAGAAGGAAGAACAGAGCACTAGCAAAGACTTAGTTTGACAGCTCAGAGTGGGATATTGTTGGAAAGAATACTTCTCCAAAAGATCCCTTAACGATAAGTCCAGTTGAGTGATTAGCAATAATAACTGACTCCCAAAAATGTCTGCAGTTAACCACTAGGCACAAAAAACTGAAAGTCTTTGACAGAAAGAGGATTGCAGAATAATTACAAAAAGGCACAGAAAGGGAGACTAAAACCATTGTTGACCATCTTGAAATATTAATGGTAAATGCAGCACAGATTAGTGACAGCATCACTGGCTGGACACCTGACTGGAACAATTGGACATGAAAGAACCATAATAAAAAATTTCATTAGGGTTCTGATATATAAATATGTTTTCATTTGCAGTGGACCTCTGACCATCACTTTGATGACATTTCCTTTTTTTTCCTGATGTTAGAAAAGTTCAAGTTAGTTCATGTGAACTATGTTCAGAACTTGCAATATTCGCATGATAAAACCACTTTAAACTAAGTATAATGTCATAGCATATCGAGAAATATGAGAGAAGAAAATGGCATATGCAGAATATTATGCAGAGTAGCGTTTTAGTATGTGAATGTACACAGCTGTGAGCACCAGAGCACCAAAAATATTTAACTTCATCATTAAACGATAGTTATTACACAAATTATTTGAACTTTACATCCCTAAGATATTTCCATCATTCAGAGGGCAAAAGGACAGTTCATAATGTACAGTTCAGTAGTTCCACAAAATATAAAGAAACAAATTCTAGATATATAAACAGAGGTATCTTAGTAGTCAATTCAAACAAATGAGCCATCCTTCAGTTTCTCTACTGTTTGAAGTTTCCTCCTTCAACTCACTCCTCCTGTTACACTTTGTTCATTACCCTCTAGTCCAACTTCCTTCTTCGGATTACTCTATTAATACCAAGCAAATTTGGCTTCCTAGTCTAGTAGATAGTTCTTGTCATCTACATCTTCCCCCTAGTGTTCCGCAAATAGTGAGTCTTGCAGGTAATTGATGTGGCATCACACCTGAGAATTTAATTAATGGGTTCCTTAATTGTCAGAGATACAATCATACCCAGGCGTTACCCAATTTTTATTGCAAGAGTTTGTGGTTTTATAGTTGACATGTTTTTAATTCTGTAATCTTCGGGAGTGAAAGTATGTAACAAATAAGTTGAATAAACACAGGCACAGATGTATAAATACATATATCCTAGATATAAATGTATATTATGTACTATTAAATAATAAACATAGGAGGGGTGAGGAGGAGGGAGGGTGGGAAAGGTTTACTCATCTTTAATAATATAACCTCTAAGCCTTTGGTTTATTTAATAAACAATTGAGGTTATGAATCTTTGACATAATATAATTACTATACCTTTGATGCAGATATCATCTCAGTACATTACACTGTATAATAATTACCTAAATCATAAAACTAAATCCTACTTTCACTGAGTTCCCCATGTGCTTGCTGCAATCTGAATGTTTTGTTTCAAAAAAAAAAAAATCATATGTTGAAACCCTAACCCCCAAGGAAAACAATATTAGTGATTTTGGAGGTGATAAGGTCATGAGGGTAGAGCCCTCATAAATGGGGTTAGTCGCCTTATATTAGAGACCTCAAGGAGCTCCCTAGTCCATTCTTCTATAAGAAAAGTCTAAGATCCAGAAGAGAGGCCTCACTAACTACACTGGCACCTTGATCTCAGACATCCAGCCTCCAGAACTTTTTTCTGGTTTATAAGTTATCCAGGCTGTATGTTTTGTAAGAGCAACTCGAAAGGACTAAAACAATGACTCTTCATCATTCAGAATATCCTGGTCTACGTATGCGCAGATTATGAACTACGTCTTATAAAAGATAAAAGTCCTAATCAAAGTTCTACCTTAAAGTCATAAAATCTGCAAAACCCATTCAGAATATTTCCTTCCTAGTTCATTAGAATCTTTACTAATTATAACATAAAGTGAGTGCTCTGAGGTATGCTGTCACTAACCGACAGGTTTGTAGCTTTTGTTTCTAACTTCTCTGTATTCTTAGTGGTCATTCAGGTAAAGAAATGTAACTCAAACTAACTCGAAAAACTAACTTCTTCAGCAATACAAATGGTATTTTAAATATCACATGTGGGCTGCATTTTTCAAACAAAAAAAATGATGTTAGCATTAACATCTTTTTCATTTCCTCCTATCTAGTGCTTAAAGACTTATTTCCCAATCTCTTCTTAAATATGTGCCATACCATGTCTCAAATATTTTAAATAACTAAAATTGAAAACAAAGTGATGAGGGTTTTTTGGTGATACAAAACCCAAACAAACTGATGTAGCAAAATAATTACATTCTTGTCATAAATTTATCCATCGTATGCTATAGAATTCTTGGGCAATACTTTATTCCATACAAAATCAAAAAAAAAAAAAAGTAATGCAAAAGTGCTTTTGAAAGCCAAACACTTGAAATGACCGTCTTCATTTCATTGTTCCATTCTCTCTCTCCTTCCCTCCACTCACCTTCTCTCTTCTACGTCCTTCTTTCTCTCATTTTCCACATTTTCCCCCATTCCCTTTATTTTTGTAATTATTGACACTTTCCTATTTTTTCCCCTGGTTTTAGAAAAGCAGCAGACATGACCAAAAAGTCACAGAATGAAAGTCAAACTTAATGTTATACTATGAAAAGAGCCCCTAAAAACTCATTATTTTTAGCTAACACTTCCTAAACCCTCCTCAAACTTTACTAACATGCCCAATTTACTTTTTTTTAAATGTCTTTACTATACAAAATTTATGCACATTACAACAGGATATCTTCTCATCAAACCTAATCTCTCCAGCTGAGATTGCAGCTATTTGGCCTCCCTGAAGCAGTGTGAAAACTGAAAGGAAAGGGAGGCTGAAAGTTTAAACAACTTGCTCCACCAAGTCACTAGCTACTCCTTAACAAAAAATCTAGGACTAGAATCAAGGTCTCTAAATTCCAAAGCATCAAAGATTTGGGACTAGGATCCAGATCGCCAAACTCCAAAACACTGTTCATTATACAGAAAAGAGTAAAAATGGCCCTCATCTGAAAGAGCTCACTAGAAATCTGTAGTTTTGTATTTTCTGATGAATAATATAAGGCCACAGAAGTGGAGGCAACTGCAGGTCTGACACAAACAGGGTATTAAAAAATTATTTAATCTCAGGTCATTTATGTTACAGTTCCAGCATATGCAATGTGATATTTTTCTCCTGGAACTATGTCTTCTTAATTAGATTAGTTTAAGGTCAATATTAAAATAAATGGGAATTCAAAAAAAGAAAATTGGCAAGGAATAAGAGTGGAGATCAAAGTGGAAATAGGAAAAGAACAGCATCCAAACTAGAAACATTCTGGCTGTCAAGGAAAAGTCATCCATGATTAGAAAGCTGTACTTAATGCTCATGACATAATCCATGTATGTTTGATAGAGAGTGAACTGTAAGTGAAATCCTTCACCTATATCTTCTACATTCTTGTTTTTAAATGACTGAAACCTCCTCTCAAAAACTGGAAATTTAGGAAAAGAAAATATGAAGATATTTGGTTTTAAAATCACAGCATTCTTGCTAAGGGTAAAACTTTCACATGATCTCTGTGAAGTTAAAATGAAGAAAATGAAGGAGGAATTCTTCATGGTCATCATTAAAACCCATGGCTTCATTCTGCAGACCCAGCCTACAGCAACTTAGATCTCCCTAGGCAACTGCTAAAGATGGGAAAAACCTACTACTACTGATGCAACATTTTAGACTCCAGAAATGACATTTGTAGCTCTCTAACATTCAGTAAACTTAACCCTGACAGAAAGAAGGGGAAGGAAAGAAGGGAGAAGGGGAGAAAAATGACAGGAGAGGGTAGGGGGGAGAGAGGTGAGGGAAGGAGAGAAAAGGGAAGTGAAGGCAGAGAGGAGAGAGAGGGTAGGAAAGATAAGAATAAAATATGAAGAAGAAATTCTTTAAAGAAACTAAAATCTCTCAAAGTAATTTACAAATAAATCTTCTACACCAAAAAAAAAAAAAAAGTACTAGTTACAGAGATATTGGAGTTGTTGGTATTTGTTTCTAGGCAAAGAGGATTTTTTAAAATATAGTAGTAAAAATTGTATCTCACGAGTGAGCCTTTCTCTTTATAGTATATATTCTGCATCGAGAAGGATAAAAAGAATGAATAAAGAGTGAGCACATCCACATCAATTAAAAACTGAAGGAACCAGAGTACTAGCATCTTCCCATTAAACTACTGTATTAGTTTGCTTTATTTTTTTTAATATTTATTTATTTTTATACAAGAACTGGGGTACAGGCCAGAGGCATGGGAGGATTCACCAGAGACAGAGCGGGGAGCAGAACAGGCAGACAGACGAAAGCACTGCTGAGGGGAGCAGCAGGTGCAACAGGAGAGGTCTGCCACATTGTGTGGGTATCTCCCTGGCCGGCCGGGGATTGAACTCGTGCTGCAGAGGCTGCAGACAGCTACACAGCGCAGCGCTCAACCTGCTGTGCCACCAGGGAGGCCCCAGTTTGCTTTCTTTAAATTTCAGTTCCCGGGTATGCAAGGACAAAATAAATATTAATTTTTCCTCCAACAAAATTTTCAACTTAAAATCAGTCAGAGGAGTAAGGTGATTCATTCCATGTAACAGTGAAAATATTTTGTCACTCTTAAAAAAGCTTAAATTGGATAAATGTTCAAACTAAGTAATCAATATTTACTTTTATCATATGAGAAGAGAGACCTCGCAGTATAAAGAAAAATATATTTGGAGTAGTGAGAAAAAGCCAGTCAAAGATAATATCCTAAAATAATGTTTTTTAATTTTTTTATTGTTATTACTGTTGTTATTACTCTATGTCACTCTGCCTAAGCAAGTGAAATCACACCCACACATTGATTATTTAATGTCCTATAGCAGAAGAGTCATATATTTTACTCTAAATCCTGCAATTTTGATGTGCCTCCTCTCTTCTTCACACTCAGAAAATATAAACAAGCATTTAAAAAGTAAAAAATGTTTCTTTTACCATGAAATATTAATTTCAAACTCATTAGAAACAGCACCTTACAATGGGGAGACAAATAAGAAGCTAATCAAGACAGTACGGTTTCAAACTGCTGAGGGGAGTATAAATTGGTGCATCCTTTCTGGAAGGCAACTTGGCAATATATCAAAATCATTAAAAATACTCTTTGAACTAAATTTTAGATGTCTAGGAATTTATTCCACAGAAGCAATCATGGTGGTATTCAAAGATTTATATATGAAATATGTTCATTGAAATATTGCTTATGACAGAGGAAAAAATAAAAACACCCTAAGTGTTCAACAGTTGGTATTAATATATTTAAAACTTATTCAACAAGTTGTGTTGAGTGCCCATCATGTGCTAAGCACAGATTTAATTAAAAATGTATCCTAAAATGTAAAATATCTCAGTACAAAAAATCCTATGATCACAAAATGTTTTATAAGCATTTTAGTATACTTCTAGTAAAATCAAAAAGTTTTTGAGAGAATAGGGAGAGGATAAATTAATTAAAATTCATCAGCAAAATAATAGCTTGAGAATAAACAAATTTGAAAAAAAGAGTAATTCAATAAAAAAATTTAATCTCACTAATTGAAAGTGCGTCATCCTAAAAAATTTAAAAATAGAACCACTATATGATCAAGCAATTCAACTTCTAAATATTTATCTGAAGAAAATGAAAACATTAACTTGAAAAGATACAAGTAACCCCATGTCCACTGCAGCATTATTGATAGTAGCCAAGATCTAAAAACACCCTAACTGTCCATCAATGCATGAATGGATAAAGAAGATGTGTGTGTGTGTGTGTGTGTGTGTATTCCACACACTGGAATATTCAGTCATAAAAAAGGGAGGAAAGGTTGTCATTTGTGACAACATGGGTAGACCTTTAGGGTATTATGCTAAGTGAAATAAGAGAAAGGAAAAAGCTGTTTGATCTCACTGACATGTAGAAATCTAAATTAAAAATAAAAACCAAGCTTGTATGTACAGAGACAAACTGGTGGTTGTCAGGGGCAGGTGTGAGAAGGGGGTCAAAATCTATAGATTTCCAGTTATAAAATAAGTTATAGGGATATGTTGTTCAGCATAGTGACTACAGTCAATAATACTATATTTTAGAGTTACTAAGAGAATAGATCTTAAAAGTTCTCATCACGAGAAAAAAATTTGTGTAACTATAATGATATTAGCTAGATTTATTCTGGTGATAATTACACAATATATGCAAATATTAAATCATTGTGTTGTGCACTCAAAATTAATGTTATATGTAAATTATATGTTAATAAAAATAAAATGTGCCAAATGGATAGAATGATTATTAAAGGAGCTGATAAATAGAACCAAACATTTCTAATAAGTTTGTCTATAATTATAGCACCTAATGGGTGGGTTATATGACAAATATTAGGAAAATTGGCTCTTTATATACTAATCACATATCACACAGCAAAATAAATTCCAAACAGATTTAAAAATTAAAGGCAAAAATTAAAACCATGATAATGCCATAATAAACATTCATCAACATCCATATACTATTGAGTGAGAAAGATATTCCTAAAAGTAACACCAAAGACAGAAACTCTAAAGAAGAAAAGGAAAATAAAATTTGATAAGAACTGTTTCTCTAAAATTCTTGATTAAAAGAAAAAATGAAAAGTTTGGAAAAAATCTGATCATATAAGTGAATAAAAGGCTGAGTATAAAAAGACCTCTTCCAAATCAATTGTCCATTAGAATAAGGAGCATTATTTTGTCTTGAATTGCTGTAAATATTTTACATATGTTCATTCATTTGATCCTAGCAACAACCCTATAATGCACAGGAACCTGTAACAGATAAGGAAATTGAGGTATAAGTGGTGAAGGTAGAGCCAAGATTCAAAGTTTGTCACACCAACAATTTGACTTCAAAATTAATGCTTCTGTCTCAACTGATATGAGCTCAGATCTCAAAGGATATCAGCACAAATTTTTATTTTAATGCAAATAAACAAAAACAAAGAACTATTTCTTTTTACTACTAATCAAAGACTTACAAATTATACCAAAATTAATCTGCCATTTTCTACCTGTGATATTTGGAAAGAGTGACAATAATTTTTGTCAGCATGAATGTGGCAAAATGATGTAACTCTCAACACTATTGGAAAAAGTTAACTGGTTCAACTTTTTTGAAGGGCAGTCTAGCAATATGATCAAATGCCTTTATAAAGGGACTACCCAATTTCATTTCTAAAATTTGAACTAAAGAAATCATCAAACTACGTACAAAGATTCAACTACAAAGGAGTTTATTACAATGTTGTTAATAACAGTGGAAAAATTAGAAATAATCTTAATTATAGATAATCAACTAAATTGTGGTTGCCCACAATAGCTAAACTATGGAATACCTACAAATAGAATAATGCAACCATTTAAAAAAATTATATAAATGAATATGTAGTATCATGGAGAAATATAAATGACATGACAAAATGTTAAATAAAATATCAGATTATAAACATATTATAAAGCACATTTACCATGATTCCATTTATGTGTAAAGAGCAAATTATAGATATATAATCTGTTTATAAAAACATTAAAGAGTTTTTATTTTATATGCTTCCTAAATTTCTTGCATGCAATATCTGTTACTTTTGTAATAAATAATAAAGTTCATTTAAAACAAAAGTATACACAGTGAAGAATATTTATTTTAATGGCCTGGGGCCATTGACATGTTAACATGATATGTTAACTTTTAAAAAGTAGCTCGCAAAACAACATAGACAATAAGATCCAATTTTTCTATTAAAACATATGTGTATCTAAGTATAACACTTCTAGGATAGAATCAGTAAAAGCATTTTGAGGTATCTCTAGATGACATTTGGGAAGTATTTTTAATTTTCTTTTTCATATTTTCCAGATTTTCTTCAGTGAACTGTTTTTTGTAAGGGGAAAAAAGCAATGAAAAAGACTATATTTTACCCTTTCCTCCAAATCCATTTTAATTGTTAAATGAGTCTATAACTGATGGAAATGCAAAAAATAACATACTGCCTTTTATCTGACAAAAAATATACAAATATACAGTTTTTCTATGAAAACCAAATGTCATAAATGTATGAGTATAGCTTAATCAAATATTTCATTTAAAGTGATAAAACCCCTTACATGTATTATAACACTCTGCAAATGAGTCCGACAGAGCAATCAGGCACATCACTTTGATATGTGACCATTCACTGATAGATGATTGGTAGATGTAATAAAATTTGATACTTGCAAATGGTTAAACAGATTATTAAGAACAAATATACTGACACTGATAATCAATACAGCAATAAAAATAAAATGTGAACAGGGGTCAATTATTTGTTGTGTGCCATTACCAAAAGTCCTGGCCCACATATTTACTCTTAAACATGTTATCTTGAGCAAATCGATTAACCTCACCAAGTGGTAGAGTCCTCAGCTTTCAACCTAGATTTTTTAAAAAAAAAAATTAAGCCATTTGGTCTTTAAATTACAGTAAAAAAAATTATGCAAATACAAAAAAAATTTCAAGTCACTAAGCTACTGTAAGTCTTGGAGTACCTCCAAATTAGTATCTACTTAATTAAATAAAGATGGTAGTGAAATAATAAAAAGATAAAAGAAAAAAGCGCTAAAACATCCTTGATAATGATGAATTTCTTTTGTAGGGAATCAAGACTCAAGAAAACTTATTAACTTTTTTTTTCTATTCTCAGAAGGTCAAGAAAACTGGAGAACAAATTTTTGAACTTTGGCTGCTAGCCCCAAGTGTAGCTAATCACCCAGTAGCACTACTCCACATGGAGAAGCTGATATAACATCAACAAATTCTTTATCAAAATCAACACTTTGTAACACTGAGAAAATTAAAAGTGTTGTAATCTATAAATGACCCAGCCTATTCTGTTAAAACTTTATCCCACTGGAGTATGTTCAAAAAGTTTTTCTTTACCTCTCCTCCTAAAATTTTTTAAAGTCATATATAACAGCTTCCATCTTTTAAAGTTTTTTAAAGTTCTTATAATTTTGTATATGATGTTTCTATATACTCTTCATGGAAATATATATAATATAGTCAGCTTCATTTTTCCTTGCTAAGGGAGAAAAAGACATGCCTGAAATCTTTTATTTCAGTTCAAAACTCCAGCCCCTTACATGAGCTTTCACTGACTTTACATCTCCTTAAAATTTCACCTCCTCTTCCCATCTCCTCCTCCAATCCAAATTCTGTCTCTCTGTCTCTCTCTGTCTCTCTCTCACACACACACACTCACACACACACACACACACACAGGCACACTACCAGACTTTTAAAAATAAACATTTAAACATAAAATCTACTGAGTGACAAGTTGCAAGCTGTTTCCAAAAAAAAAAAAAAAAAAAAACTGTTTAACTTTGTTAATGAAAGAAAACATTAGCTATTCTAATCATAGTCTAGTAATTTTTTTCTCTATGTCAATGTTATCCAAAATAATAAAACACCATTACAATAAGATAATTCTTACAGTTATAAGAGAAATAAATGTCTTTGCCTGTAAAAATATTTTATTTTCTACTTATTGCAGGTTTTCTTGATATCTCAGAGTTGCTTCTCTCCCAAACATCATCAAATCACCTAATAAACATCGTTGTCAAACACAGTCTCTTCATTTCACAAATAACAATATACCCAGTACCTGCACACATATTGAACAAACTAAATATTTAATCAAATACCTCAACTTCAGGAATTAGCTTCTTTCTTTTGTCCTCTGGCCACAGAACTTTCATTGGGAGCCTCTATTACTCTCATTATTTCTAATTGAAATGATCCTCTACTTCCACACCCTTCCACGAAGGAAACATAGGTTTTATCTTAGTCTTACACATGCACATCACAGTGTGTGTGTTGGGGGGGGCGGGTGGTAAGAGTAAATTGCTATTTGCAACTTTCTTTCAATAATAAAATTGCAACAAACAAGGATTCTTCTCTATTACAGAATACCAATGCACATTCTACAGAAGTCAGTCCTTGAACTGCACTGATACCCTGCTTGCCTAATGTATCGTATTTTCTAAAGGCAGGGGAAACACATGAGGGGAAATTATCTGAAGGTAAAAAGATGCTGTATTTGATATAGCATCTTGGATCCATTCTGGAGAAAATACTGTAACTTTGGATGTTTTTGTGTTTAAGTCAAAGAAATGAAAATGGTTAAAATTTAAATTAAATAATCGCTAACAGTGAAGTCTATTATACAACAAGAATTTTTCTAATTGTTTTACATATATTACCTCAGTTAGTCCTCAAAACAAACAAGCCATGTAGAAGTAGGCATTATTATGTAGATATTATCACTATCCCCATTGTGTAATGAGAAACTAGGTATATAGAAATTAATTTGTGCAAGATTGGAATAGCAGTGATAAAGTCCGGATTTGCCTCTAGGCAAAGAAACTTCAAACACCAAGTTCTGCACCACCACCTAACCTCTTAATTATCATAAAAGAATCTAATTGAGGCCTTTTGATCCTAGAAATTACCCTTTCATTTCAGGTACAATTAGAAATATATCTAGGGTTGCAATTGCATGGGGAATATAAAAATAAAATTTTTAAAAATAAAAAAAGAAATATATCTAGAGATTAAAACCTGTTTCTCCAAGAAAGATAAGCATGGACCAACAATACAATGGTGTCTTGCTAAGTACTGTATTGACTTTCATGTAAATTCATAAATTAGTACCTTCTGATATAGAAATTGAGCAAACATTACAATCAGACTATGAATTATGAAAAGTGCTTATTTAACAACAATAGGAATTGCTTATTCCTTGGTAGATTTTTACCTTCCTTTTTTCAGATTAATTTAGCATGAATATTGAATTCTTCAGACACTTTCACACTTATATCACATTTTTCCATAGTTGCCTTATACAGTCACATCCCTATAATAGATCAATGAAAATTAGAAAGCAGGCAAAACCATAAACAGTTGTCTCAAGGCAATAAACTAAAACTGATTTACTTTTCTTTACAATTCCCGAGTTCAGAATCTATTCACTCTTACTTCAACTATATTTAAGAGTATTTTTAATTGTTTAAGAGACACACCTGGGTTCAAATTTAGATTGCACAACTCACTAGTCGTATGATCTTGGTCAACTTATTTTTGAGTCTAGGTACTCATAGCATACATAAAGTTTTTAGCATAGTAAATGTTCAATAAAAGCTTCTCTGTTGTCTAAAAATAATTGAGGGCCTCCCCTGGTGGTGCAGGCGGTTGAGCATCGCACTGTGAAACTGTCCACAGCCTCTGTGGTGTCCCTGCCAGCAGGCCGGCAAGGGTCCCACATGGTGCGGCAGACCTCTGTCTCACCCGCTGCTCCCCCCAGCTGCTCCCCTCAGCAGTGTATTTCATCAGTCTGCCTGTTCTGTTCCCCACTCTGGCTCTGGTGAATTCTCCCATCCTCCCCTGCTTCTGATTGTACCCAGTGCTTGTATAAATAAATAAATAAATCTTTAAAAAAAAAAAAAAAGAAAAAAATGCTAAAAGTAGATCTTAGACATACTATTTTCTTTTTTTCTTTTTTCAATTTTACCTTTTATTTCATTTTAATTAATTTTTAATAAATTATTTTATTTTATATAATTCTTACATCATTTTTCATTTTTGCATAATGTATGCATTTTCATTTTGGTTATATTCCCCATACAATTCCCACCCCTTTTTGCTGACCCTAATCCCTCTTCTCCTCCCCCCAACCCCCACTGTAGTGTGTCTCTGGTTAGACATACTATTTTAAATAGCAGCAATATCAACACAAAGCTTATAACAGGAACCACATATGATTACCTCTATCTTTGCTTGCAACAAATTGACACACCCTTATTTTTAGGCTAAAAATGTTTTAGACAACTACAGGGAAAGAGCAAAATAAACTGATAAAATGGAGATATTTCAAGAACCATACTCATAAGTGAAATGTACTTTTTTTACTTTCTAAAATAGAAATTAAATGCTTTAGGCAAACTTACTGCTAAGTTATCACTCAGCACAGCTGAAAAAGAAAGAAAAGGTGGCAGGCAAAGAAGTAAATTAAAATATCAGAAATGAACCTATGGAATAAATGTTTTCATTCTGATCTATATATGCAGTTTTTAACTGTCCCACTGTATAACATGTAGAATTAGTAGAGAAAATGCAGAGTTACACAGTAAATCCTATAAGAAGCTAGAAAGAAGACTTTGTCATTTAGAAAATGCTTCTTCCCAGAAATAAATATCATTTTCCTATTTCTTGTCTAACTAGAGCTCTAACTTTAAAAGAGAGTAAAGTAGAAGAATAAAAAAGGCACAATGTACTGAGACACTGGAAACTCTCAATTTAAGTATTAATATTTGTATAATTATCAGCAATAGCAATAGTACGGTACTAGTACAGATTTGAAATGGACTAAATTAAATAGTCCTACATTTAATCTGTGGCATAATCAGGACTAGTTTAAATTAAGTTCTTCCCTTATCTCAATTAATATTCAATTCAGCCTTTTCATAACTTCCCCTAAACTTGGTATCTCCAGATCTAATTGTCATGTAAGCTGACTCAACAGTGACTATTTTATTTCTTTGACTCTGATTGTCAGTGGGCTAACAGCACTGACACCATTAATACCAGATGCATCTATGTTTGGAATAAAAGGAGGATAAGTTAAATTCATGCCTATAAATTTTTTTCTGGAGTGCATTTTATCTTTGGGAAACAAAAATGTTATTTCAATGTGCTTTACTCTCAGTAGTCATTATTTTCACGTCTTATTTCTGTCACTTACATAAGTATATACAATATTAAAAATTCCCATCACTATTTACTTTCAGTAAACAGAAAGGTAAAGAAAAATAAAATGGAAATCTTTATTATGTCTCAAAGTATATTTTAATCCATTTTTAAATTGGATACACTTAAGCCTTAGAAATGCAAACTCCAGTGATCACAAGAGACACTGAGTTTTTTATGGTACTTAAAGGAAAGAAGGGCATATTAAATAAGTTTCTGGTTCTGATTCATTTTCTGCTCTTTTGAATTAATTAATGCTATGGAAATCCCAGGCAACTGCTATATCATTTGTGACTGAATTGAGTCCAAAGGAGAAAAATATGTAAAACATTATTTAATTAAAACTTTGCATTTTTTTTCTCTCCCATTGCCTATCTTACTAATAGTCATTCAAACTAAAAGGACAGTCTCATACTTGCTGTTGTCAAATTAATTGCCTTAGGTCATGTTAGTATCTTTAGAGATCTACAGTCATAGTATTCTCCAGGGTCAATCCCTTGAGTATAAATCCAAGCACCTGGCCTTATTTCAAAACTGTCTTTGGCAAACTCTAAAACTCATAGAAAGACTCTGCTCGGATTGTTATACATATGGGTCTTGAGGAATGCTAGTGGGGATTTTTTTTTTTTGTCCTCATACATGTGGTTTTTGCATTTAGCTTGAGTAATAATAAGAACAAATTCATCCTACCTTAATAGTTTTATTGCAATGCAGGAAATGCAAAAACAGAGAAGTTTACCTAAGTTGAAAACACCATATTGAAAGATGTTGGTTTTCTGGTTGCTTTGGGGTTTTTTTTTTTTTTTTTGCTCCCTTAAAAACCTTTGTTACTTCCAAACCATGTTTCTAATCTTATCTTTTGACATTCACAGATACTTAGCAATGTAAGACATGATCTCTATTTTCAGTTGATTGTTCACTAGTCATCTTTTCCTGATCTCTGTTCTTAGAATTTGCAAGCTTCTACCCAACTTACCAACTTCAAAACTTGTTTCCTCTTATCGCCTCTTTCCCAAATTATCTCCTACTATCTTTAAGTCTCAGGGTCAATATTGCTAATACTAGCCATCCTTGATTCCAAGCCTAAATTAGATCTCCCTTTCCCTTCATAGTATTTTTTATCTTAAAAATAAATATTTTCCCTGTCCTTTGGATTAGAAATGTCTCAAGAAAGGGACAATGTAAGTTTTACTTCAGCACTGTTTTACTGGTCCATATATGCTTGGCATTCAAGGAACATAGGGGAATATCTTATTACCCAAATATTTATTATGTGCTTCTTCAAAATTATAGAGGAAATGGAAGGCATCAAGATATCATAATATCCACTAATGATAATCACTGTTCAGAGGTTTCAATTTGTCTGCACATTGGAGTCACAAGGAGACTTTGAAAAAATATTGATTCCCGGGTCCCATTCCCAAAGATTAATTTAATTGATTGAAGTACAATCTAAACATAGATATACTTTTTAAAACTGCCATCTTTTCAGCCAAGATAATCAGGCTGAGTCATTTATATTGCACTGTGGTATATTGGAGCTAATGGTCAAAACGAAAAATTGATTGCAAAATGAAACTGCAAATCTTGCAAAAGATTCAAGAATTCATAAAGAAATATAATGCTGGAGAGGAGCTCAAATCACTGACAAGTCGCGAATTTACAGATAGATAGAAACCAAAGAACCAAAAATTGGCAGTTACATGATAGACTATTCAAAACAGAATGATTTCAATAAAAAAGGTTAAGTAAAATCCTTAGAATTTTCTCTTTGCAAAAATGTCCCTTGTCAGAAATGATTGTACTACCACATATTTGACCTGAAATATTTTTCTTAAAAAACATGTAGTTATGGTCTAGCCCTATGGAAAGGCTCCTCAAAAGACTAAAAACGAATCTGCCATACAATCCAGCGATTCCATTTCTAGGTATCTACACAAAGAATGCAAAAAAACACTAATTCTAAAGGAAACCTGTACTTCAGTGTTTATTGCAGCACTATTTACAATAGCCAAGACCTAGAAACAACATAAATGCCCAAAACCAAACGAGTGGCTCAAGAAGATGTGGTCTTTATACACAATGGAATACTACTCAGCCTGTGGAGAAAGATAACCTTAAGCCATTTGTGGCAACATGGATGGAGCTGGAAGGGATTAAGCTAAGTGAAAAAAACCAGAAGGAGAAAGATAAATAACTGGATGGTGTGACTTATATGTGGAATACAGAGAAACAAAACAAAGGGTCACAAAGACAAACTATAAAACCAATTCTTGACAACTAACCATAGATCTGAGGCATTCAAGAGGGAGGGGGAAAGAGAGCAATGAGAACGAGGAGGAGGAAGAAACGAACTATGGTGGAGGACTACGTGGCTTCGGTGGTAGAAGGGTTAGGATGACCACCGCTAAGGGGAGAAAACCTATATTGTCAAAATATTAACAAAGATGTAAAACAATGGTATTTCATTAATAAAAAATAATAAATTATAAAAATAACAATTTTCTAAGAATTAAAGAATTACAGCTGCTGCCAATTGTATAAACTTATTTTTATTCAAATATTCATTTTTAAGATTGGGTCAAAATAAAATCGTTTATCATGAAATTTTAATCCCCATGTTGTTTTCCACAGATGCACCAATTTCCAACAACATTATAGAAAAGTTCCTTTTTTCTCAACACCCTGGCCAACATTTGTTGCTTCTAGTCTTTTTAATATAGACCATTCTCACAAGTGTGAAGTGACATCTCAGTGTGTTTTTTATTTGCATTTCCCTAATAATAAACAATGTCGATCATTTTTTCACGTGCCTATTGGCCACCTGTATGTCTTTGGAGATGAGTCTATTCAGATCTTCTACTCATTTTTTGATTGGGTAAAATGATCTTTGTTCTTCTGTTGTAGGAGTTAATTTATATATTTTGGATATTAATTACTTTTTGAAGGTATATTATGCAAGTATCTTCTCCCCAATAGTAGATGACCTTTACATTTTTGTGGTGGTTTCCCTCACAGTACCAACACTTTTTAGTTTGATGTGGTCCCATTTGTTTACTTTCGCTTTTGTTTCCCTTGCTGTTGGAGTCCAGACACCAAAGATGTCTAGTATCATGTGACCTTCCCAAAAGTACAGTAGAGAGACTTCTACATTTTTCTTTTCACATTTTTATGTTATTTCCTTTCTTTGCCATAATACTGAAGTTAGGACCTCCAATACAATGTCAAATAAGATGAGTGAGGACAGGAATGATTATCTTGTTCTCCATTATTAAAAGAAAGCATTCAAATACATCACCTTCAAATCTGATGTTAGTTGTAGGCTTTTCATAGATGCCTTTTATAATTAAGGAAGGTGATTTTTATTCCTACTTTGCTGGGAGTTTTTAAGTATAAAAGGATATTGCCAAAAACTTTTCCATATCTATTGAAATGATTATACATTCCTCTTTTTTCTCTAGGTAAAATTTTCCAAATGCTAAATCAACCTTACATTCCTGGGCTAAATCATACTTGGTCATAATATATTATTCTTTTTTATATTGCTGGATTTAATTTTCTGATGTTTTATTAAAGATTTTTGCATGTATTGCTAACTATGAAGGATAATGGTTTAAAATTTTCCTTTTGTAATGTTTTCTTCAAATTTAGTATTAGGATTATGTTGGCCACACAATGTAGGAATTATTCCTAACTCCATTATTTTTTGAAAGAATTTATATAAAATTGGTGTTATTTCATAAATGTTTGCTAGAAGTCACCAGGGAAACCATTTGGGCCTGCAGTTTTCTTTCAGAAAACTTTATTCTTTAATTAAATATTCAATTTATTTTCTGGATAAAGCAGTATTTAAGTTTTCTATTTCATTGTATGCCCATTTTAGCAAATTATACAATCTGAAGAGGCGTGAGCCTATGCCCCTAAATCATATCCATTGTTGTAAACCAATATTACCTTAATAAGAAACAATATAATTCTTTAAAGAAATTTCTCCATTTCATCTAAGTACTGTAATTTTTGGCATAAAAATGTTTAAACACTCATTTATTATCTGTTTAATCATAAGTACTAAAGTCATAATTGCCCTTTCATTCCTGATGTTGGTAAATTGCATTAACTTTTTTCCTGTTCATCTCCCCCACTAATTTTTTTTACCTATAATTTTACTACAATGTGCCCATGTGTGCTTTTCTTTATATTTATCCTGCTTGGGATTTAATACATTTCATAAATCTCTAAGTTATTATATTTTTCATCAAATTTGGGGGCATTATTTCTTAAAGTACTTTTTTTAAAAGATTTATTTATTTGTTTGTTTGTTTATTTATTTATTCATTCATTCATTCATTCATTCATTCAAGCACTGGGTACAGTCAGAAGCACAGGAGGGTGAGAGAATTCACCAGAGCCAGAGCAGGGAACAGAACAGGCAGACTGAAGAATAAATACACTGCTTAGGGGAGCAGCAGGCGCGGCAGGAGAGGTCTGTCACACCATGTGGGACCCTCGCCAGCGATTAGTTTTCTCTGTTTCTTTATATTCTACACATGAACAAACTCATAGTTTTGATTTTTTAAATGAAAGTATTACCTCAATAAGGGGACACTGAAATTACAGGAAACCTCTAAGGTGAGTAAAATGTGGTCCTATATTTTCCTAATTGTACCAGAAGCGTGGGAGTCTTTTAAAGGCACATAACTCAGCATTTTAATCTTTACACTCCATTCTTTTTAGTAATATGACTTCATCTACCTCAATAAAGAAACTCATTCCATTTTTAGACAACCATATCATTACAAAATTTTTCTTCACTGTTCCTCTGATTCTGCTCCCTCTGACTTTCACCTGCTAACTTGGGTTTGGCCACTCCACATTATACACGCTTTCTCTATGGCAGTTCGTTAGCCTTCTCAGGGCAGCTATTAGATTCTCTTTAGATTTATGTTCTATAGAATAAACACACCTGGTCTTTTTTGTTTCTTTGTTTTTGCCTTTAACACAGGTTCATTGCCAGTTATAATACATATTTATATATACATATCTATTATATATAGAATACATACATATATATACATAAACATACACTCACAAGCCAGTAGTAGGATGTCTCTTATCTAGGTTTCTTTAACATGAGAAGCTTCTGAGCTTCTGTCAATTAATTCAGAGTGAGAAACTGAATTTCCCTGCCACCAGGCCATTTATCCAAATGAAACATACAAAATTTTACTTTTACCTTAACGTAACAGCCTTTTTGACTAATCATTACAAATACCTCCTGGCATTTGTCTTCAGTTAAAATCCCTCCTATTGCAAATGTATATATTCAAGGATATATCCCCCCAATGTATACATTTACACAAATGCAATGTACCTAGTGCCTTCTACTTTTTCATTTTTAAAAATCTTTTAAATGAGCACCAAGAGGCATCTATTCTGTTTATATGCCTTGACTTTCTACTAAAGGGGTTCATACCCCCTGTTTTATCACATTACTTTATTTGAACTACATTCATTTATTCCAGGTTATGTTTTCATTCTTATAAGTTCACACTTCATTTTTGGAACCCTAAGAGATCTGGCAAGGATGTGGTCCATTAAATTTCATCCAGTAAGCCTTAACTTAGAAAAGCTTAGCAAGGTATCTGTTAATTATGTGAATCCATAATTTAATACATTTAAATTATAATTTTATAATCTATAATTTATAATGTATTTATATTAATAATTTATAATTAAATGCATATAACATAAAACATTTAACCACCTCAGTTCCATTTTTTGAAGATTACAACTTTTGAATCTTTAGGAAATTAGAAATAATTTAAATGTTTAAGTCTAGAAACCCTATAGAGGGCAGTTACCTAATTCATCTTAGTCCTAAGAAGAACCTTATTATACCCTTCAACTTCAGCCTTTTTGAAGGGGTGGAAGTGTAGTGAATATTAGTCTTACTTAGAAAACTACACGCAGTATTATTTTTTTAAAAAGTTCTAGTCCAACACAGAAACATCAATTCCGAAGAGCACCTGCACCCCTATGTTTATAGCAGCACTAGTTACAATAGCTAAGCTTTGGAAACAACCCAAGTGCCCAAAAATAGATGACTGGATCAAGAAGATGTGGTACATATACACCATGGAATATTACTCAGCATTCAAAAAAGATAAACACATGCAATTTGCAGCAACATGGATGGCACTGGAAGGGATCATGCTCAGCGAAATAAGCCAGAAAGATAAAAAAAAATACCGGATGGTCTCACTCATAGCAGGAATCTAGAAAACTTAAATAAGGGACCAGGAAAAAGAATAACTATAAGAAAGTAAAAATCAAAATCAACAAACAACTATGAACCAGAGACACTCTATAGGAGGTAGGGGCCGGGGAGGGGAGGGATTGGGGTCGTAATTGTATGGGGAATATAAAAATTAAAAAAAAATTATATACCAAAAAAAAAAGTTCTAGTCCAAGAAATTGTCTAATTTCTCTCCTAGTTTTCCTAGTTATGAAACACATAAGAACAAGACACCTGCTTCAACTATTGTACAAGGTTACTCTAAGAACTGTATAAGATATAAAAGAGTTAATTTAAAAGTATAAAGTGTAATGAAAAAATGTGAGGTATAATAATATTAATACTCATGGTACTTTCCATGACCACAAATGAGACACTCTACAAATCCCCTCCTTATATGACATTTTAATTAAACTATCTTTTATTATCCTCTTCTTTTTATCTCCTTTCCCATACCAGCAACTAAAAAAAAAATTCAGCAAAATCTTCTAGTCTTGATCTTTAATTACAAATGCCAACAAAGAGTATAGCATAAGTATATTCTGACATTTGAAAAATCCAGCCCTTCTCTCAGACTGACTTCATTTTCTTTTTCCTATTTTATAACCTTTATACTATATTTTCCTGCAAAAAATCAAACTGTCAAGCAAAAGTACAGAAACTATCACCACTGTGAATATTTTAGTTATAATTTTCCACATAAAACTCTTAGAAGTGGCCTGATGGTTTTCCGGTGCAAAAGTACCAGATAGATTTTCTCAACTCTATGTCCGAAATTTTTCCAGATTTTTAGAGCCCATTATAGTGTTTCTACATTAAGATTAACTACTAGGGCTGCACTACAAATTTATAATTTGAAAGTTTAGTTCTTGCATCTAGGTGTACCAAGTCTCCAAAATAAGAACACAAAAGTTAAAGATTACACTGAAAATAAAGAAACAGAGAAAAGCTGTCAAACATCCTATAGAGAGATGACAAGAAACAAAAAGGTCCCTACCACCACCCTTACCCCAATATTTGCTAGCATGGAATTGTATAATTTTACCTAAATAGTATATACAAACTAACCTGCAGACCCCATTTTATGTAATTTCCTATCTTTCTCTCACTCTCCCTTCCTTCCTCTTTCCCTTCCAGTATACTCCTCTTTGATAACAGCAACAACTGTTTATCGAATGCCTATAATATACAAAGGCATATATATGACTGGGACAACATCTGAGAACAAAATTGACCAGTCTAGAGAGAACAACAAACATTAAACAAAAAATAATACAAATAAACACACAATTTTTAAAAATTGTAATATGTACTATGAAATAAATTGAGGGTGGGAAGCCTAGAGGATGTGAATTTGAAGGATCAAGGAAAGCGTCTCTGAAGAGATGATATTTAAATGGGATAGTTAAAAATGAAAAGGGATCATTCTGATGAAAAACAAGAAGTGTATTCTAATTGAGAAGACAGCATTATGTGAAGGCCTTGGAGCAGGAAAAAAGTTAAAAGGGTATATGAACTTATAAACCAGCATAGCAGCTGAATTAAAAAAAAAAAAATGGAGAGAAAGGAAAAACTGAGGTTGGCAACTCAGGGGCCAGATTATGCAGGGCCCAGGCACTGCAGATAATGTTAAGAATTTTTTGTTTTAATTAAAGTGTAAAACAAAGACAAGAAAAGGTCATTTTGGAACCATCAAATGGTAAGTGGAGGTTTTCCTCCTATAAAATGAATATGAAATTTAAGTATAAAGAAAAACATAGAAATGATAAACACCAAATTCAAAAGAATGCTTATATCTGGCACAAAGGAGATTAAAAACTGAGAGTTCACAGTTTCCAACTGTATTAGTAATAACTTATTTCTTATAGATACATAGGTTTTTTAACCTACTCTTTGTACATTTTTATATAACTAAAATTTTGATAATGAAATTTTTAAGGAATTAATGAATGCTAAGAATTCACTGGTTCATTTCTTTCTTCTTCCCCTATTCATATCAAATCTTAATTTCCAGAAAAGGTACCCAGAATTTAGGGATCTCCCCTCTTACACACCATTTCCTGGGCCTTTTTTTCCCCTAAACTTTTAGCTTTAGGGTCTTTAATTAGTTTATCTTTTGTTTTAATCCTTGGAGTTTTCCATCAACCACATAATTAATATAAGGATTAAATGAGATAAAGCATTTAACACAGCATTTAGCATACAAGAGAGCTCAATAAATTTTAACTATTGTTTTTCTTGTTTCACTTACTATTGTCTATGTTACTAGTCTTAAGTATGGACGAGAATATTAAAAAAAAATTTTATATGAGTATATATAATCAAAGGTCCTCTGGTATTTTGAATGCATATATACCAATATGTTCACAAATACACATTCACTAACACATGCATAAATATAACAAATACTGCTAACATAGAACTTACAGCTTTTTAAAAACACACTGTATCTGAGCTCATTTAAGGATTAAACAAAATGTTAATTTGAGACCTTTATATTTGCCCTAAAAAAAATACTTTGAAAAAGAGGTTAAAATCATGTATACAATTATAATTTAAGGTAAGTTTCAAAGGTTTACTAACTTCTCCTAAGTACAGTATTACACTGAAATGATTTATGGTTACAGAAAGCTGCAATAATATTCAATATGGTCCATGCTATGCTTAAAAGATTCATTTTTGTAATATCAAGTAATTCATGCAAAATTTCTATCTTATGGAATTGAATATTGACATCAAAAATTTCTTCTCTAACAGAAGGAGCAGGCTTTGATGGAAGAACTTTATTAAAATCATATCTTTTCACTTAATTTTCTTTGTACAAATAGCAGAGATCCTTTCAATTTTTCCTTCCTACTCACAAATACAATAAAAGCTGTCTTTAGAAAGGTCCTTAAATTAAACATCACGATGAAATGAGTGCTACGATTCAGAAAAGAAAAGAACTTACAAGTTTATGTTACTTAGAAGTCTAAAAATTATCTCACCAAATCTTCATGTGAATATTGTATTTTAAATAATATTTTCACACCTAAAACCCAGAACTTGCTCTTGTGAAACAACAACAGTTTGTCACTCAATATTCATTTTGAGGTTTGGACTTACACTGTCTTAGTAATCATTCCTTCATGCCGACTTCCTTGTTCTTAATCACAAATCTAATCATGTATTTTTATAAATATTCAAAATTAAATATATTTATCTACTTGTGTAAATACTTTTCAATAACTTTTACAGATAGCCTTTGTAGCGATCTCATTAACAAACACATTTGGAACCTTTCAGATTCATTCCAGAAGCTTGTAAATTCATATTAGACTTAACTGTTTAAATATGTAAACATTTTATGCATTTTTAAAATGGATATAAAAGATTAACTTCAAGTTTTGTTTTACTTACCAAGCTCTGCCATTCCACCTCACTGCCTGAACAATATTATCAGCTCTTCGGATACTCATTCTTGCTAAGTAAAAGGATATTTCTTCTCTAGCTGGATTAATAATCAACTTTCTAGATAGTTCATTTGTAATTCTCTTCTGGTTAACCCTTAGCATTACAGCACTCTGCCCAACTCGTGCTAATCAATTTATGAAGCGGGAAGGAAAAAGGAAATTTAATTATACAGATAACAAAAAATAAGTAAAAATAAGGGACAGTTTAGGTTAGGCACAAAAAAATATTCAGTCTTACTTTTTTACACTAAACAGTATGTAGCTTTATGTTAGATATTGCAAAAGCGGTCAGGTCATAAATATGAAAAACAAGAGGCTTGAAGAGAAAAACCTAACAGATTTACAATGCATCAGTCCTGTGGCTACTGGCCCAACTTTTCTGCTTTCTTACATGCAAATAAATACAACTCAGCTTTGGGCAAATGAGACATTTTTCTCTTAGTAGAAGGGTTTGACTTTCAACCTCTAAATGCCTCTTCTCTCAACAGTTGTAATCACTTGGTCCCTTATTCTACTGTAAGTGCCATCTCAAACTTTAATTTTCTACAAACGTGACCTGCAACCATTTGCATCATAATAATCTGGGCACTTGTTAAAAATATAGATGCTCCCCTGCAGAAATCTGAAGCACCCATTTCATTCTCACAAACATTAAAAGTTTCAGAACCACTATTCGTACAACCATATCTCACCTCATAAAAGAGAGATTCTAGCACAATCCCTTGAAACTCAGAATGAAATTAATTGCCCTTGCTGCTAGTTTGACCTTGGCTTTTGGCTTTTATCCCAATTACTAGAATTCTACCTTGTTTTCCAGTACGTGACTATACTGGCCTGTCTAAGTCCATGACCCTTCCAAAGTCTTGATAACCTTCTACTTGCAGGCTACTCAGAAACTGCAAACTTTTAAACTCTACTATGGAGTTATTGTGGCCAAGCTACCTAAATCTCTAAATACCACTTGCCTAAGACTATGCTGACTTCATCTTCTTTATGAAATGCTTTAATCTCCCGTTTTATGCCCCTCTTCTACAAACATAGACATTTGCTCGTGTCCATTACCCAGAAGCTACTGTATTTTGTCAGCTCTACTGACTTCCCCCCAAAGTTGTTCCTATCTCAGTCTGTTCTGTACTCTATGCCCATTACAATAAACAGGACTTGCTTAATTATGTCCAGAGATGTGAAATGAACAACCAACTTCAAGGTAAAGATACACAGATAGAGCCTTGTGGCTTCACAAATTGCTATAAAGCTCATGTTCATAGTAAGAATAAGGGAAAAGAAAGAATATGGAAAAATAACAATCAAGGAAAACTAAAGCAAGGTTCCTGAGAACTGAATAGTAGACCAGGTAAAAATAAAATGAAAGAAATTAATCTTAATAATTTGTTTTTATTTTTATGGACTCTATTAAGAATCTTCAACAAAATGATTTTAAGATAGAGAGAATACAGTGTTACAAACCAATGTTATTCTCAATAAAGGGAATAAAAATCTGTTAAAAAATAGAAAGTTAAAGTACCTAAAAAAAGTAAAATAACACAAAACAAGAACTCAAAAGACTAGAATTTCTTGTAGCCTCAATTCACTCCTCAGATTAATGCAGACCACATCTCTGAACTAAATTTATGTGGACTAAGTCTCTTAAATTTTCTGTGTCTCAGTCTCTAAATGAATATAATAAACCATGTCCACTAAGTTTAGGAAATTTGTTGTAATTAAACAAGATCATATTTATGGGAAAGTTTTGAAACTATACTATATAAAGGAATATTGTACTTATAAAAATTGCTATGGTATAAAAGTTATAGTTGGCACTTATCCACATTATTTTTAAAGAGGTAAACAGGTGTTTATGAAATTACCTTACTAAGAAAATTTGAAGAATAAGACTAAAACATCAGTTAGGGATAAAATAGATTATACACATCTCAAAATACAGATCAGGTTAACCTGAATTTGCAAGGTCACATATAAACCTTAAGAGTTTTACACTAAGGAATTCTAGATGAGGTAAAGGATCATTTGAAGTGACACTGCTGATATTTCTATTGCTAACCATATCCCTGGAGCTAGATTCAAAGTAATTTCAAGTGGCAAAAACTTAAGTTATATGTTGCAAGACATTTACATGTACCAACATTCAAGTGTTATGATTTAATTTAACTGGATAATGCATACATATTAACATTGGGAAAACAGGAGTCCCTAGCTGGTATACAAAGTTAATTATATACTATATAACTATATACCCTAGCTTTATATAACTATATACCCTAACTGGTACATAGTTAATTAGTTGATGTGAGTTGCCCATGTAAAGAAAAGACTGATTCTTGACTTAAAAAATATATATGTACAGCATTTTAAGATTTAACATATAATAATGAACATCTACAATATTCTAGGCATTGTTCAAGATAGTGGGGAATGTGAATGACAAAACAGTCTAAAATTATCACAGCTATTTCTATGTAATATGAGGGAAAAATAATAAGTCTAATAGCATGCAACTTATATGTTAAAAGTTGATAAAGGTTATGAAAACACATAAAACCAGTATTGGGGGATCAGGATATTAGAAGGGTTGTAATTTTAAAATAGTTTGGCCAAGGCAGACCTCACTGAGAAGATAACATCTAAGCAAAGACTTGAAGGTGATGGGGTTTGGTGGTGGTCTATGACCATGAAGAGTTGTTTTCTTTTCATCAATTCTAAAATTTACCACTTTAATAAGTGGAAGACATCCATATAAATTAACTTTCCTATTATAACAGTGAGAAGTTGGAATTAATAATTTAATGGTAAAACATATTGAGGTATATCCATATGATGGAGTATAAAGTAGTCACTAAAAATCACAAATTTAAAAACTATTAACATGGGAAAATCCAACAAATTCACTTTTTAAATACAATAATGTATCTACAGTATAATTCAATTTTGCAACTTTTATCTCATATACTCAACAGTACTTATTGAGTATCTACTATGAGCCACTCACTGTCCTGAACACTGGAAAGAAGGTAGTAGTAAACAAATTAAACATGTTCATTCTTCTCATACATATACAGATAAAAGACTGAAATAAAACATAACAAAATGTTACTAGGAAGTTTTATTGTGAAATAAGGTAAAATTATGGATTATTTTATTTTCTTTGATATGTTTAAATATAGTCCAAAATTTTTAAATAAATTCTGAATGATTCTAAAAATTAAACTATGCATTTATATTGAGCTAAATATTATGGTTCACATTTGTCTTGGGATATTTGCTTGAATAAATCACCAATTTACACTCATTAATATTCTGCCAAATGCATATTACATTTTCCAGTCATATACTGATTCTGATGTCTTACAACATCTAATAAAATTGAATAATATCAGATCCCTGTCTACAGATGCAAAAACTAAGAAACAGAATAGCTCACTAATTTGCTACCCTGTAAGGGTTAAGACACAACCTATGAAACTCTTCACAGCCTCTGCAGCACGAGTTTGATCCCAGGCCAGCCAGGGAGATACCCACATGGAGCAGCAGACCTCTCCTGTCTCGCCCACTGCTCCCCTCAGCAGTGTATTTCAGCAGATCTGCCTGTTCTGTTCCTCACTCTGTCTCTGGTGTATCCTCTCACCCCCCACACCTTTGGCCTGTACCCCAGCTCTTGTTTGAATAAATAAATAAATCTTTAAAAAAAAAAAGAAAAATTTCCTGGATCAAGAAAGGTATACTTTGAAAGTTATACTAGCACCTTAGCATACTAGATTATTAAATCACCAGTTAAGTGGGATTTGGGGGGGTAGGTGGGAAGCTTAGAAGGTTTGTCAGGAAAAAAAAATGTTTCATTTATTTAAAATGAAGTTTCACAGTTATTTTAAAAATCTCATCTGAATCTCAACCCCACCCCTACTATCAATTTTTTCTTTACTCAATCTCCCCTCAATCACTAAAATGACCAGTAAACAAATTAGACATATTCCCATAACTTCTAGAATTGATTCTTTCTTTGATTTCAAGTTTTTATATTTCAGTAGTATAGAAAATGGCATCTATTTGTCTACCTCTAACTAGCTGAGTTACCTTGGACAAGCCATTTCCACTTTCAGGTCTCACTTTTGTTACTTTTCAAAAACAAGAAATGCACAAAATGATGGCAAAAGTTCTTAGGTTTGAGCATTTTATGCTATTATTTCAAGTCTATGAGGTATCAACAATAAATAAAGGAAACACAGCTTCTAAAAAAGGAAAAAGAAAGACTACAGCAATAAAGACAGTTGGCTAGGGAAAGTAAGAAAACAAAGATCCAGGATTAAAAAAGAATTAAAATCTCCCCAAACTATGGACCAAGTCCAGCTTCAATTACACAAGGGTTGTTTGGGGACAAAAGAGAGGAAAAAATATGACGGTTCCTTATATCACTGAGTCTTTTTGTACAAAAAAAGGTAGCGTTCCTATATCCTGTCTGGATCTACATACATGCACACACACCACCACCAACAACCAAATGTTTTAATATTTATATGGAAGAAAACAGAAATCACTCATTTTACTGAAATAAAAGTATTTCAATCTCAAAGAGGGTGATTTGGTTTTAAGGGTTTTTAAAAGTGTATTCAATCCTTTTCTATTACCTCCTCAGTAATACAAAGCCCCCAAAAGCTCTTTAAATTGTGGCATTTTTTTATGTGCAGAGAGAAAAATTTGTGTTGCTATTGCAGCAACATCTAAACAGTTTCCTGTAAACTTTCTGTGATGGAAGTCATAGAATTTATGATAAAACCCTGTAGAGTGGTGAAACAAATTTCTTTCATATTTATCATTCATTTTATTCAGTGTGCATTTGAAGGAAAACCTTTTAAGAACACCAATAATGTGTGAAAGCTACAACAACTAAATTTATTGTTAAGTATCACATCACTGGTCCTCCTGGGAGTTCAGGAAGAAAGCTTAAATCACATTTCCTAACACATTGGAGAGCTTCCCAGAGATGTGATGGCCCACAGAGGCAAACCATCCAAAGCACACTGGAATCTCAGAGATGGTGACAAAGAAATATCACTTTGTTTAATAAAAGCAAATTGCAGTTACCCTTTCATTTTTTTAACAAAGTACAAACTCTCTCTTACCCCATTTTTCTCCTTTCCTTCCCCCGCCCCCTCCTGTTTCACCTGACTAAACTGAAGGTATTTGTTCCATCACCTGACTTAGGCACTGGCTAGAAATATTAGAAAAAAACAATCTACCATTGTTCCATGAGACAACAACCTTTCATGTCCTTGAAGCTCACCATGACCTTTCATCTTTCCTATCCCCAATGGTCTCTCCTAACAACTAAAACTACACTCAGTTGGGCTGAATTCCAGATTGTCATAAAAAGAACCCTGTCCTTTCAAAACAAAACCAATTTTTACACCAAGGTGGGGGAGAAACACAAGTCCATTGTTCCTTCACAGATGGAAGTTGGAGTTACTAAGGCAACTGCTCTAATCCTCCTTTTTACCACCTTTTTCACATCACTGGCCTATCAAGTATGCTACCTTTTAACTCATAAGCTCAAAAGCTGGTAGTCTAACTGGCTGCCCTAATTAGCTACGATTTTCACACTACAGACAACATGATGAGCTAATCGAAATTTGCAAAATAATGACGTACCTCCAGCAAATATTCCTCCTCCTGAGGCCCAGTCTTAGAATAACAATAATGAGACCATTATTAGAGAAGGGCATTAAAATGCTGCACTGCTGCTAAACAGAGAACTTAATTGTTCTGGTCTTGTCCATTGAATCAACAACCTATTGTTGTGGACTTGAAAAATAAAGGACTGGAGAATGGGTGCCATGATGATTGGTCTGTGCGGCCATACCGGCACTCTGTAGAATTGTTTTCTTTTGAAACTCTTGATGGACTAGCAGTTTTGTTTAAAAGTAACATAAAAGGCGATTGTCTGGATAAAAAGTCCTATTTATTGAAATCCTTAGAAGCAGTTGCATGGATTTGTTCGTGACCCCTGAGATAAAAACATAGTGACCATAATAACACCATTTGTAGAGAGCCCTGTTACCACTGCCTACAGTAACATAAGATAAGAGACAGTCTTTTCTAGCTACTGTAGGAAGGAAGGAAGTACTTCTGAGCAGAAAGCAAGAATGATAAAAGGTCAAATACTGGATAAAGCTCATTAATCTCTGAAAGGGAGACTTTTAAAAATAATGCTAATTTAAGAATTCTGCACAATTGCTACAGATTCAAGCACGAGTAAAAAGGCAGGCTTACAGCTCTTTTTTTTTTTTTTCTCACTTTTGAGTTTCTTTGCTTTGGTTAAAAAAAGTAATAAAATAAAATGATTATTAAATAACTGAAGCAAGATATCTCAGGATAACAAAAACCCAAAGGTTTGCAGATAATTATTCTTATGGCCATCCCCAGTCTATAGCAAGAATAATAAAATACTGAAGTTAAAGGTTAACTAGTGTAGAATTCTTAGCGTTGTTTACACACTGTAAAAGTGTCTCCTATATGGATCCACAGAACATGTTTTCTGTAAAGTCAGGTCAGGATTTCAGTGTTGAATTGTGGTGGGAGGGGGTGTACTTTTTCTTTGTTAGCAGGTTATTTGGGGTGGGAGGGTGTTTGTTTTTTATCAAGTGAAATCTGCATTATATAAAAATGTATTAAATTGTAAATAAGACCTCTTGCTTCATTCAATCTGTGCTTTGCTTCATTTATCTTCATCTTATTAGGCTAAATTAATTAACAATCTCACTGTTGCACACTTTCTCTTTTCATTACATCAAATAATGGCCCATATATGGAGAAAGCTCTCACCATGGGAATTCTGCAACTCTACTTCTAAGACTTTCTGTGTATCAGTGTATAGATATTAACCAGACACATTTATTTTTATAAGCATGTATTAAATGTACTTTCCATTGTTAAAAACCACCTACGTGCCTAAATTCTTAGCATATTACAATAAAAAAAAGCAAAAACTGAACTAAAAATTGCAAGATACTTTTTAAAAGGAAAAACATATTGCATGTCCACAATTAGATTTCACTGTCAATATCAACTAAAATAAAAAGAAACACACACAAATTGGCAGGTATGTTTTCACAGATACAGCACAACACTACATAAAAGATTTGAAAGACACACCCCAAGCTGTTTTGCTCCTTGCTTTGGAATGTCTAACATGTGATAAATTGGATGATTAGAATTTCATTGGTAAACCCCATTATTTTAAATCTATAAGAGTAAAATGTGTTAAACTCTTTTTGTAAGTTTTCTTTCAACCTGAAACACTGTGGCATCTGGAGCTATGCAAATGGACAAAACAGTAAAGCCCTTTTTAATCTTTCCCTGATCAACCAGTGCTTCTTTCTCCAATCACAGCTTTGTGCGTGATATCTTTCTGCTAGCATTTCTTATTTAATTAAAACAGACACTGACAGAAGGACATGGATTAGTACTGTAATGATGCATTTACTTAGATTAATCGGAGGCTCCTTTTAGAGTAATGGCTTAAACAAGGAACAAAAGGAAATTGTTATGAAACAGCCTTTTATCCCAGGCAAAGGTCGCATTATGAGGTTTTTAATTTTGTCAGCTTCTGTTATACTCTGCCTCGCTAGTGGAACATGAGAAGTGCTTTTACCCCCAATAAAGCCAGTTATTATAAAAACAGCCATTAAAGCTGCAAATTAAAATGTCTGATTTTAAAACAGGTTACTTAGCTTTCAGAATCCTCTAATTAGCATGTTGTGCATTGTTGTGAGGAAAAGAAGACTAAAATGTTAATGACCTACCGCCAGGTGACCACACTGCTGTGCAAAATAATAAGGACCTTTCCAAGTAATATGATGAATTAACCAAGTACGGGTCCCCTAACCACCAACCCTTCTCCAGTACAGCTCCAGATGAATGCAGGACCAGTTTTTAAGATATGTTCAGTAATGTCCTGCTTCTACCCAGTGGACTCTGATCTTCAACTTGACACTTTTTATATATTCCCTAAAAAGCAGACTTTTTCTACCATGAAAGAAAGTGAATGAAAGAGCAATATTTTTAGTGAGTCTGAAAGTAGAAAAAACAAGTCACTTGATTTCAAAGCCTAAAGAATGAATTAAATCTCCATGCTCCTACCAAAACTACCACTTTTGATGCCACCTTTCCCTCCAATTTAATAAGTTAGACCACATAGTGTAAATGCAGTCACAATTTGAAAACTCAAGTCTTTATTATAGTATTCATTTTTATACTGCTATCTTCAAATTGCCCAAAGGAAATCAAGTTTCCCTCCTCTAAACTTCATTTTTTTCTCCTTCTGTTTTGACTCCATTCACCATCATTTCTCCCTAAGAAAAATTTGCTCTTGACAAAGATATATTGGCATTAATTCATCCTACCATCTGAATTTAACTCCATGACTTGCACCACTTGCATTCTCTGCCTTATCTTTCTTCAAAGACTGAATGATCTCGTGCACTGTAAGGCTATCATACATTAGCTAAAAATATAGAATGGGTGGGGTGTTCTGAAAAATCAGCCCATGAAGAAAACATTCTGCTTTGAATTAAGTCTCACACAAGTCTCACTGAGTGACTATCTCCAGGAACTTCTTAAAATCAATGTGAAAACTGGGCCTCCCCAGTGGCGCAGCAGTTGAGCGCTGGGTTGTGAAGCTGTCCGCAGCCCCTGCAGCACGGGTTCGATCCCTGGCTGCTCCCCGGCCACCGGAGGAGGGTCCCACATGGCACGCAGACCTCTCCTGCCGCCCGCTGCTCCCCTCAGCAGTGTGCTTTGGTCCTTCTGCCTGCTCTGCTGCCCATTCTGGCTCTGGTGAATTCTCTCACCCTCCCACACTTCTGACTGTACCCAGTGCTTGTATAAATAAATAAATAAATCTTAAAAAAAAAAATGTGAAAACTATATTGTCATTGGAACAAGAAGAAATCACTGTGGCATTTGCCCACTTGAGTTTTTGGAAATAGGGATTATCTGAGCTTGTTTCTGTTATCTATGGTCACAAGAATGCTACACGTCCAAGCGCTCCAAAACTTTGTGACTTAAAACAAGAAGTATTTATTTAGCTCATGTGTTTTCAAATCAGCTGGGCATTTCTTCTGGGTTTAGCTGAGCTCATCAACATGTCTTGTGGTTGGTTAGCTTTCAGCTGATCTAGGATGGCTTGGTGGGACAACTACAGTAATTCTATTCTGCTCATGTGTTTAAACCTCTATCATGCTAGCCAGACTGGTTCTTCTCTTGGTAATAGAAAAACACAACAGTGCGAACAGAAATGTACAAATGTTTTTGTAAGACTACATGTTTCACATTTGCTAACATCCCACTGGCCAGAGCAAGTTAAAAAACTGATCGTAGAGTTAAAAGGTGAGACTGATTGCCCTGTCCAGAGTAAAAGAGCATTTGTAAAGTTTCGTGGCAACAGAGCTGGCTAGAGGAAGGATGAAGAAAAATTGAGGCCTATAAAGCAATCAATCTTAGCAAAGGGGCTGAGGTCATTTTGATGTTTCCCAACATTCTTGAGCAGAACTTTCTGTCTTGTTCTACTTTAACTATTGATAATATAGTCTGGATAGATATTCAAAATTGTTATAATTTTTCATTTAGTAAGTGACAAAACTCTTTAAAAAAAAATTACAATCCCACCCCACTTCATCTTCACTGGTTTCCAATTAAAAACTGCAACTATAAAACTAATCCTAAAATGTTGCCTATACAAGTTCACCACTTATTTTTGTTCACTGATTTGTTGTGAATTAGTTATTCCTTGATGAGAGCTTCAAAACTATAAACCCCTATATCTCAGAAGACTCTCTTCCACCAACAGAACTGGCCAAGTTTGAGAAAATGATGTAAGATACAGAACTTTATCACTGTATCTCAAAAAGTATTGACAGTTTTATTTCACAGAATATCAGGAAACTGTATTTCACAGTTCTTCGTCACAGCAGACATAACTTCAAAAGATTCAAAAAAAAAGTTTTTAAGGCCTAGTCCTTATCAATCATAGCTCTACTGTTCCTCTAATATCTCTGACTGAAAAATAAGTGCAAAAAAAATTTGGTTTCACAGAGTTATATGAGAAAGGGCATCCTATAGTAAGTGCTTCTAGGAGAAGACTAAGAAGCTAATTTTAAATTGCAAATTCTGTTTCTGACTAAATGAAGCAAACGATCAATGAGGAAACTATTTGTGGTGCCTGCACAAATTTCCCAGGTTTAATCTGGCAGGGGCCCTGCACATAGTTTTAGGAAGATACTGAGAGTCAGTTTCCAGTCTTTCCATTCAGATACACTCATCCAGCCAGAGTAGGAGTGATTACTGGGCAGAATTCCTAGACCCTGTGGCAAGAGAAATACTATCCCATATAGCACCACTCAACAATTATCCCTGTGAGCAATTAAAATAACCAGTGAAGTGGGTCTCCAAAAGGAGCCTTCAGTCATTCCTTCATTTAAGCCAGCACTGACAATGAAGGTTGCCAAAGCTGGCACTAACACCCAAGTAACAAGAAAGAAAGGATAGCAAAGCTCAATATTGCATCCAAAGATATTAAAAAGAAAACTAAATGACATGGAGAAAACTATCTTAAGAATTCCCCAACGGAGAACAGGGGAAAACGCATAATAAGATAATTTTTAAGTCCCTTTCACTTTTCCACATTCCTCTATAACTTATTTCAATAATAACTTTGCTTCAAAGTGAAACTCTAAATTATGGCTTGCTGTTTAATAAACAAATATGACACTTGGCAAGAATGCAACTTACACTGGTTTTCTAATGTTCTGACCAACCAAATCCTCTCACCTGGTCTTAATAGCAAGTATTAATCATTACAGCAGTGATCCAAGGTCATGGAACAGAGCAAAGCTAATAGGTCCATATAAGAATCAAGACAAGCATTGTGCCCTCATTAGCACTGGGTTCTAAACAAACAATAGCCCAATGTTCAGAGAGATGCACTAGCATTTCTCAATAGAAGCAGCTGGGGTTAACTCATAATTTCATTTAAAGGTTTCTTTTCTTTGACATAGAGGTAAAGAAAAAGAGAAATAAAAGCACCTGAGTGTTAGAAAAGGACAGGGACTTAGAGAACAAAGATGATAATGGAAGATCAAACTACTTAAGAATACCATCTCTGAACACTCAAAACCCAGTCCTCAAGAAAGAAAAAGAAAAATACCGGATGGTCTCACTCATAGCAGGAATCTAGAAAACTTAAATAAGGGACCAGGAAAAAGAATAACTATAAGAAAGAAAATATCAAAATCAACAAACAACTATGAACCAGAGACACTCTATGGGGGGGGGGTGCAAAGGAGGGATTGGAGTCAAAATAAGGGGGTTGTAATTGTATGGGGAATATAAAAATAAAATTTAAATTTTAAAAAAAGTGTGTTAAATAAAATTGTGATACATGTAGTGGAACATAAGAAATTGCTCTAGAACTTAATGATGAATAGAATACCTCAAGGCCAAAAGGAAGACTATTTAAAATAAGATCCAAATGGCAGCTCTCACTCGAAGAAGGTAAGACACACCAGAAAGTCCCTAAGTGTCTTTATTAGTTATGGCAAGCTTTTTTATTTATTTATTTGGTTTTGGTGGGAAAGGTTTATTATAAAACATTAAATGAAAAACAGTACACAATGACTACTATACTCCAATTACAGTTATGTCAAATTATTTTTTAAAAGATATGCTAGGACAGGAAATACACACGCCAAAATGAAAACAAGTGAAAATATGTCAAAGTACATATGATATTTTTATCTTTTTTCTTTATTGTTTCAATATAAATGCAATAAAAAAGTAATCTAATAAAAATAATAATAAAGGTGTATATGACTACTATGCTATATGAGGCTACGAGCAGGCTTGCATAGGGGAAATTATTAAACAGTGAATGACTTACAAATAAAGATCACCATATAGAAGAACTATAAAAGAAGAAAGGAGAGGTTAATAGAAATAGGTTCTTACTAGAAATTTTATCCACTTTAAATTTTATTTGCTCTGGATTACAAATTTGGGGTCATGACAGATAACAAAAATTCAAAACCCACTACCACCTCTGAGAAATTCTACCCATACACTTAAGTGAGCATGACACTCCAAATGTGCTGTAGTCACTATTTACTCTTAAAGGTTAAGAGGCTTCTGCAACTTTGGGTTTCTCTTAAAATAGTTCTAATTAGGGTCTTGTGCTCATGAACTAGTTAACACTCCAACGTAGGAATGCAAGCATTTCCTGATGAGAACATCAACTCCTAAGGGACTTAGACCTGAGGGATACAGTTATAATCTGTAAGAATGAGGGAGAAAGCAAAGTCAATTTAAGACCATGCTTAGGAAGGGAAAAAAATAAATATGATAATTGAGAAAATATATCCTTGAATGATTTGAAAAAATCAAGAAGACCTAGGATCTGATCTTGATGTTGGGGTATTTTAATTTTTTAAACAATAAAATTTTACTACAAAATGGACCAGCATATTGTTAAGATTATCAAATATCAATCTAGTCTTTACACACCTATTTCAAATAATGTTAAAGGTAAACAGATACAGTGGAGACCTTAAGGCAATGTAATAAATACAAATTGTCCCTTTAAATACAATTTACCAAAGTCAAGTAGAATTTGTATAGCTATATTTGGAGAATAAATTTTCTTCCAAATTCAGATTATTTTTCTCCAGGAAAAAAGCAAAATTTGTACCACAATATCTAAATCTGTCTTTTTCCAAAATAGTTAGAAAATCTCTAATTTGAAGTAAATCCATATTCAAGTATTCTTAAGTAAAATTATACAGTAATAAAAATAGAATTAATATATAGATGTCTCAAGCACAAATTATTTCTTCAGAGCATAGCTACACAAAAGTATTGTCTCCAGTTCCCATCTAAGTTGTGCATCTAATAAAAACATCAAATGCAATAGAAAAGTGAATATTAAAGATATAAGCAAATGTCAACTTCCTTAAGGAAAAAAAGGAAAATTATATTTTACTTATGAACAATACATAAACTTGTTTTATTTTCAAAATTATATGTAGTTTAAACTTCACTACATTATCTCACTTGCATTTTATTCTCTGACAATACTAATAAAATTATTTCAGTGGAAACTATACTTATTTAAACAGTAATGGCTTTCATCATGTCACCTGTAATCCTCCATATTCATGGAAAATAAAGTGGAATAAATAAATTACACTTATTGGATGAATCACTGGGCATCAAAATATTTCTCTAAATCACATATGTATATTCACCATATGAATTATGCAGCCAGTTATGAAATATGACTGGATATGTTAGAACACTTTCAGTTATAAGTGAAAACTCAAAATATCTTTGTCGAAAAATAATTTATTTAGATATATAAAGGAAAACCCAATGGCCTCTGGCACTGCTGGACTCAATGTTCAGTGGACTCAGTGCTAAAGTGATGCAACCAGGAGTCAGTATCTCTCTGGCAATTTCTCCTCCTTCAGTGGCAAAGATGACTAGCTGAAACTCCAGCTTAACAATCACAGTAAAAAGACACTCTTTCCCAGTAATTCCAGCAAAAAAAAAAAAAAAATCCCAGGATCAAGTCTCATTGACCTGGCTTGGATAACATGTTTATTTCTAAACCAATCACTGCAGCCAAGCATATGGAATACATCCACCCACTTCCCATGACTCGGAGAGTAAGGACAGCTCTACTCCAATCACATTTACCAAAAGTGAAAGAAGGATTGCTCTGCAAAAGAAAATCAGGTGTTTTTATCAAGCTGGATAAGGAATGCAATATGCAATACAGCTACAATTCATGAGTTTTTTTTTCCAAAAATACTAACAGTGAGGTAACTTTAGGGGAAAAAATAAAAACTGCCATTTCTTCATTGTGAAAATAGTTGCATGGCAAATATTTCTTTGAATTACTTCTAGCAATCACAAAAGTGTGACAAAAACTATGACTCTAGGCATTCTTAGAACATTGAGAACAAAAGGATTTTCCCTTTGATAACCATAGTTTCCTTCCCTCATTTAAGAGCCTGCTATCCCAAAGTACTTTTTCTATCCTTCTTTTTGTCCTTAGTCACTGGTAAGTTTAAATACTGATAACACTTGCAAAGATTTATAGAGGCCTATCATCACTATTCTCCCTATAACTTTCTACTCATGGGTCCCTAAGCATTATGAACCCTGCTTTAGAGTCCAACTATAAACATGTTCCTCTAGTAGGTCAATAAGTCAACACTTTAATTTTGAATGAAGACCCCATATAACTTGGCCATTTTATCTTGGGTAAATGTCATCATCAAGTGCTTTCTTTTTTTTCCCTCCCAACTATATCCCCATAAATGCATTCTTGAAAGAAGGATGTTATATGAGAGAATGGAAGGAGAACATAAACGTAAATAAAGTCCTGCAGAGTAGAGAACTACTAAAAGGAAGAGCAGCTGAGGCATCAAAGGCAATACTCACTGATGTCACATTCATTCACACATTTATTGTATGTATTTGTTTAAAGCATTGACTATGAGAACTATTGTACTAGAGATGCTACAAATATGACATAGTCTACATGCCAAATCATAATTAACAAGTGGAATAGAAGGAGCCTAAGTAGTAATGGTGATGGTGACTTACCATCTCCTTCCCCCTCTCCACTGGAATGATCCAGATTTTGTTCAGGGTCTCACAATAAATAGCACACTTCACATTTTAAGAAAATATTGCATTCAACTAAACTGCAAACTCAAAAAACTACTCCTTCCCTAACTCCTAGGAAAACATGAAAACAATAAAAGAAATTAGTACATACAAGAGAAGCAAAGCTTAAGAAGAACAACACAAATTTCGTTAATTATAAAAAGGACTAGGAGTTGTATGTTTTCAGAAATTTTAACTTGATTATATATTGAACATTTACTGAAGAGTAGGCCCTATATGGTCATGGAAGTAATTTAAGATGTGTTGAATTTTATATCCCTGCTGGTCAAAAAATTTTGATCAAAAACTAATAGAGAGGAAATTTCACAGAAACTACTAAAAAGACATTGCGGCAAGCACAAAAACAAAAATACAAAATACTATAGGTGGAATATAGAAAAACAAAACAAAGAAACTGACAAAACTAAACCCAAACAAACTCTAGAAATGTGACTAGAAATTGAGGTCACTAGATGGGGAGTGTGGGAGTGGGGACAAAATGGAGAGGGGGCCCAATGGTACAAGATAATGGAATATGGGTACTCTGGGATGGGTGGTGTGGTGATGTACATCTGAGAAGATGTGAACCTATCTCTCTGAATCATATACAGTGCTAAATCAATGTTATCTAAAAAATATATTTTAACAAAAATATATATATACTCTGGGAATTCAAATGATGTGAGATCAGAGAAGACCAGAGGAGCTGGTCCTTGATAGAAATCCTGTAAGTAAATAAGTTTGCTAAAAGTAATTTGAGTAGAGGGGATGGTATGATATTTGTGAGAAAAATGCAAACTTTCTATACCAATTGGCTCAGAAGTATTATGGAATTTTAAATGAAGATAATCCTCTCATATATGTATTTTTAATATGCTACATTTTTAATACATTGAAAATTGCTCAAAATTAGATGTTGAGAATTATAAACAATGCATGTTAAAATACATTGGCAGCTGTCATATTGACAATGTATGAAGAATGGCATTATTCATGTACTATCAAATTGGCCTTATGTACCAAAGACTTTTAAGACACAGCCCTAATTTATTATTTATATTTTAGTAAATGAGCAATAAGATATGAAGAAAGCTTCCCACACATATGGGAAGTATAGTTTAATATTTCAGAGGCAAGCTGTGTAAATTATCTGCTTAACTGAGCAAGTAAAACCTGTACCTCCTCCTCACCATGAAAACAACTGGGCCTTTGTCACCTTTCTGGTTGGCAAATAAAATATATACTATTTTGAGCAAATACACGATTATCTACAAAGGAAAAATAAATGACCACTCATGAGGAATACTAGCAAACCTCAAGAGTATCTGGCAGTCTAAATGGCACGGCACTAGCCACAATAATGACAGAAAACCTGTCCTCTGATAGATAAATTCCTGGGTTGAAAGAGTAAAGACTTGAAGAATACTAGTGGGCTTGAGGATGGTACTTTGTAAATAGTGAGCACAAATGCGACTTCTCATGGGCTTTTTCCTAATAGGTAGCTATTTAAAGAATACCCACTCTAGGGCCTCCCCGGTGGCGCAGCGGTTGAGCGCTGGGCTGCGAAGCTGCAAGCGGCCTCTGCAGCGCTGGTTCGATCCCCGGCTGCTCTCCAGCCACCGGGGGAGGGTCCCGCATGGCGCGCAGACCTCTCCTGACGCCCGCTGCTCTCCTCAGCAGTGTACTTCGGTCCTTCTGCCTGCTCTGCTCCCCGCTCTGGCTCTGGTGAATTCTCTCACCCTCCCGCGCTTCTGACTGTACTCAGTGCTTGTATAAATAATAAATAAATAAATAAATAAATAAATAAATCTTTAAAAAAAAAAAAAATACCCACTCTATTAGCCTACCTCTCCCTGTGCAATGGACATGATCACAAAGTTTCCCCATAAGGTATTGGCATCACAGTAGGGTAAAGCAGATCTAGAGACAATCTGTCACATGTACTGTGGTCAGCTTGGAAAAATCCACATTTAAACCAAGAGCAGACTAGTAATTCACAGTCAAATTTTAATAGGAAGAAGGTGCAAGTCCAGAAAAAGAGACTTCTATTGCCAAGATTACTGTAGATTGACATGTCAACTTTTTCCACTGGTCAGCTTCATGATCCAAGCATTTTGCTTTAGCAAAAGAAATATGAAATTTGAGATAGGTACAGAATTTGCAAGATGCTGCTAGTTTCTCTTATACTATAAAAATTAGTTATTTTCAATCAGAGGCAGTTTTCCAAGTAAGACATTTTGAAAGATCTCACTGCCTTCCAAAACATCAAATGTGGAAACATGAATGCTACCTGACAATTCTTGGAAACAAGTGATGACTAAATTGTACCAGCCAGAAATGTAAAAAAAAAAATGTCCAATTTTTTTAAAATTAAGAACTCCTCATTTCAACTGGCTAAAATCAATCCCACAGTTTGAAATCAAGTGTTCACATTAAATCATTTCCAGTTGAAACTTTCAAGAACTTTATGCTCTTGTCCTCTTGTCAACATTTCCTACATTTTTACTCACCCACTCAATTATTCATTCAACAAATATTTATTGGATGCTTACTATCCACCACGTACTCTAAGTGACAAGGAACAAGAGTTATTTTTTCCTCTTTGGAGACTGAGGGGTTTATGACAGAATATCACAATAGTGTCCCATAAAGCCAAGTACTCTAAATCTGAGTAATTGGATGGGTCAGATGGGAAATATGGAGACAAAGACACAACAGAAATAGTGCTTTCGTTCTGCCTCTCACTCTGAACCACAGAATGAAGGGTAAGAATTACTTATGTAAATTTAATGACCCATATGTGCACCTTTGATATTGGACTAAATCACCTACCCTAAAGCAAAATTTGCAGGGAAAGTTGAAGCATTGTTCTGCTGGAAGAAATGAAGTGCATTGTGAGGGAAGAATTAGACAATAACATGCAGATATTAAAAACTAAGACATGTTTTAAAAAATCCATATCTAGATCCTTTGGCACTATGACTATCGAGTTGACAAAAAAAAAAAAAGCTAAGCACAAAATATTTACTTGGGTTTTCATCCAGACTATAACTACATTCCCTACTAGCACATCCACACCCATCCCATGAACCAATGGTATACTGTGTTTCCTATCTGAAAGGCTCAGACACAGAATTAGAATGTGACTAATTCAGCAAAAATCCACAGCTATTATGGGGGTAGTAAAAGGTAAAGAGGTTAGAAAGATCCTTGGTATTATGCTTTTACCATCTTCAGCCCATTCAGGTTTGTGCCTAATAGATGATGGTACAGTCTTCAGGATTTAAAGGGATATTTTTCTCCAAGAGGACCAAATTACATTAAAAATTAAAAAAAGAAATAGGTTAGGATAAGAACTAGAATTCAGTAGATGGAAAGAGGAGGAAAAGACTTTACTACAAATTTCCAGCAACTTAATTTGGAAAAAAAAAAATCAGTTTTAGAATAGACATAATCCTCATATCTGAATATACTTCTTAATTTAAAAAAGTTAAATGACTCAACTAATTTTATAAAAGAAATATCAATGAACCCACAAAATGCAATCCCCTAAACCTTATGCAGATACTAACACAAAGAAATCATTAATAATGTGAATGTATCTAGTTGTTCATTCAAGGTGATCCCTACTTTTAACTCTCTCAGTTTATATAAATCTAAAGTTGTTTTGTCCATTATAAGTTATTTCTCTTTATCTATTCTGTAACCGGCACTCTCTCACTGGGCAAAACATCTTGAAATATTCTCTAAACAACCTGAAGTTCCTAATGTCACAGCTTTAAAAAGTATGACAAAGTCATGGAAAAAAGTGTATTTCCTGTAATACTCACCTTTTTGCTTCTTGCACATCATTCTATGTGTGTGAATGCTGGGAATTTTTTGTTTGTGTATCACAGTCACAGACATCTAAAAATGCATTTGCCCTCCCCTTAAACCACCATTTCCTCATTCAAGCTATTGAAATTGATACCCACAAGGTAGGAATCATGCTATTGAGAATATGGAGACTTGATTCCAAACATGCTTGAAATACAAAGTACTTCTCTACCTTCTTCAAATCAAAATTCATTAAACAAATAATTCTAGTTGAGTGATGTAGTAGTCATTGTTAATTTATTTTCCTCTATTTTCTAACACCATAAGAAGTAAAAATAGTCTAGAATCCAAATGCATCATGAAAAGAGAGGAGAATTTTAAGATCTCTAGGACATGGGACTGCTATTCAGGCAATGGTAACATCACAAGGTAACTGTCCTAAAACAAATATAATGGAATGTTTCCACTGTCAAGGCATAATATAAACAATTGACTTTCAGAAAGTGCATGAGGAACAGGAGAAGTGGGAAGAAGTGACAAGTGTCTAGCCTGAGGCAGACTTCAAGCTGGCAGGCTTCCCCACATATTCCTAATAACATTCAGTAGACCAGCTATCCCTGACTCTCATCTATTACTTTTGGATTCAAACAAACAGTGGTAGACAAAAAAAATATGTGTGTTGGGGGGAAGGGGGTGGAGGGAGGGACCTGGATACCAGGTTTCAAACAGTTAAGCACAGGCACCTTCAACTAATATGGAAAGTTAAACAAATTTTTTACAAGCTGGCACCCGCTCACATAATGAGATGCATTGTCAGACCTCACTAAGTGAAATATTTGTGTTGCCATGCAGCTAAACAAATGCCTTTTTTCACTTTCACTTAAGACAGCCTCCTACTCCTATTTCTCTAAACAGTAGAGGCAGGCCTAGCTGGGTAACATGTGTAGTCTGGGCAGCATGTTTCCTGCCACACTACAAAAGGAGCATTTATATTAACATTCCAGATTCATTGGGAATTACCGACACTCCACACATTAAAGCCAATGTAAAATTTCTGCTACTTTAATACCTTCACTTATCAATCAATGCAACTTGGCACCAAATGAAATAATACAGTAGCATTAAAATCACTAAACATTCAAGAGTGTGGCAACATTTTTTCACGTCATTTGCACATTACTATTCATAATGCTACGACGATCTCCTATATAAAATATGATGAATTCACAAGTATGATTATCAAATTTATGGTGTGTGCTCACTACACCACACATTATGGTTTCGTAGCTTGTTTGCCCTGAAGTAACAAAGATTTGCATAGAGTTTAAATGAGTATGGTCTATACAAACTATAGTTAAAATATTATTACAGTTATAAGCTTTTCTATATAAACCAGTAAAAAAAATCATATTTCGTTCTTCTTTAGGGCAGTATTTTATTACAATTAAATGAAAAGCTTAGCTCTGCTATTTCTCTGAAAACAAAATCACAACCAAATGAGATACAGTTCAAGAATTAGACCTGAAAACCATACTGAGAAATTTTTTAAATAATTTTTTAAATTAAAAAAATTAAAGCCTACAGCCTAACTAATCCAAAGTCTAACTAAATATTTTGATTTATCTTTAAAATAAGAGTATTGTTTTTCTGAAGAGAAGAGAAAAAGAAAAATTCCTCCAAAGTACGTAACATCTATAGAATAATAGTGGAAAAACAATAGCTGGATTTTTCTTGTCCTTAAACTACTGTTTGGGGCAAACCTGATATCTTAAGCCTCATATTAAAAACCCCTCCTATATTTACTATCAGCACTGTGGTAATAGCTGATCTCCAGTTGCCTGATTCAACATAAGGCTCTCTGTACCTTGTAAACGGTTCTCTGTCCAAAGTCAGAGAGCATTCCACAGATCTATTCTCCTTGGGTTTAAGGAACATTTTTAAATAAGGGAAAAAAAGTGACAGATGAATAGTTAAAATGTCTCAGCAATTTCTCAGATGAAATGACTCAACAGTAACTCTCAAATTCTGTTTTTAAACATTACTTTGGGAATAACATAGTCTATCTTGAATAATTGACAGTTGTCGCAAAGGTAATTGCTCTCTTCTGACTCTGACCTTTTTAGGATTTTTGCTCCAGTGAGAAGCTAAACCATTCTTGATATAAAATAAACAAGATAAGACAAAAGAATTTTTAAAAAAGAAAATCTCAAGAGTAAATACATTGAGGAAAAGGGCAAAGAAAATTACTAAAATTGTTGTGTTGCAATTAAGATTTTTAAAAAGAAGGTATACTTTTTTCTAGTCTAATCCAGGACTATATTTGCTTTCCATCTACAAAACTTTGTAAACCCTTCCAACTTGAGACAACAGCAGCAAACTACATTTTCCAAGGGAAGTCTAAAATAAGTGAAAATGTGTATTCCTTTCCATTCTCATAAAATTTCAACAGTGAACTTGACATTTAAAGATGACTAGTTTATGTGGCAAAGGGATATGTTCAATACAACTCCCCAAGCACATGCAAGCACATCTGAGCAGAGCACTATCTAGTCGTGTTTACCTCCTCTAGTGAAAAACAGCTGAGGAGAGGAAGTATCTAAAAGCAGGGTTGTGATTCTAGAAGATTTCTCACAGTTGTTTTTTTTTTTTTTTAATTAGTTCTCTTCAGAGTTAGGAATCCCTGTATTAAGATAACTGAATTGGGTGTAAAATCAATTTTTAAATTGCATTTTGGAAACTCTCTAAAAAAAAGTAAGGAAAAAAAGTCATTGCTTATTAAGAGGTGATTAGTTCTTTGGATCAATTACTGCTAGGAATACTGCATTGTTTGCTTTATTTCATACCAACATCAGGGTTATTTATCAAAGGTGTCCATAAGTGGAAGAGACAAAACAGACCAAGGACAGCATGTCTTTCAAGCTCAGAGGCACTTAGCAGATTCCTGGGTCTCCAAGGCCTAACATATTTAACCAAGACTTTTCACACAATCAGGTAAAGAGGGTCAGGCTAGTCAGCAGATGTCCAATTCTGATAACAAAGAGAATATTTTAGTGACAATGTGAGAAAAAAATGGCAAAATGGATACAAGCCCATTGAACCATGTCTCCCCTTTTGCTCTGCAGAGCTCAACCTCAAGTCTAACAAGGACATTATCTATATTCTTGAGCAAATATGAAGGCAAATGTACATATTTAAAAATAAGTACACCAAAATAAAAGAGCAAATCAGCATATCATCATTAAGCAAGATAACATATCTGAGCTCTGTCTAAAGATAGAAGACAAACAATGAATACATGTTGATATTCTGGCCTCACAGAAGGACAGAAAAAAAAACAGATGTTTGCAGTATTGCTGGACAATTTATCCTGATTTAATTTCTAAGTTAACAATATCTATCAAGTCCAGGTTCTTTGCATAAGATGCAAGGAAAATGCAAACAAGAGATAGTTATTAATATTCCAGCCTATTCAATTTCATATCACTGAAAAAATTAAATTATTGTCATGTTAACAAAGCTAACTTAAGCATTTGGTAGTCATTTCAGTTCCTATATGTGATCCCATGCAATAATCATTTTCTCAACTAAATACATTCAGAAAGTCATAATAATAATTAAGATAATGCAATAATACTAAAGAAACCAAACTGGAGTATAATTTTGACCTGGAATCGGTTGGGAAATAACTGTTCTTATTCTTTTCAGAGGTCATGAAGAAAGAATAGTTTTCAGTTATGTTAGGCCACATTTCAATTAGGAAAAAAAAAAAGCTGTGAATACAGAAATTTTACGAAAGCACTGTTAAGTATTGAAGTGGAAGCACTGTAGGAATTAGGGGCAGCTTAGTCATCACCCAACTTACTTTTCAACCATCTGTATCAAATATGCTTCATTAAAACAGAACCATATGGAAAATAAGCTAACAATTAACACAGCTTCTGCATGGGCCTTTAATACACTAGGTTTCAAGCTTCTAGTGAAACTAAAATATATCCATGTTGTAAGACTTGGCCACAGTCCCTAGACTGGCTTCATCCTTTATGCCAGGTCATTTAAAGATGTTGGTGAAATACTGAATTTAAACATGAAATAATCAAGTGTTTCACTTTCCTTGAAATTGGTATCAGCCACAAAAAAATCAGGTACACTGAAACAACCCATTAAATGACACCAAATAATATATGCTACAAAAAATGCATCCACTTTTAACTGATAAAGTTTACATCAATGACTTTTTATTTGACAGTTTATATCTCTTAACAGCATGGACATGAGCTGTTATAATTGGCTTTTACTAATGTGAAGAATTATTTTAGAATTCAGGAACTTTGGTAAAATGATCTGTGCAAAGAATTGATATAAATGATTTCATTATTGCCACTGTCGACAAATATCAGGTTACAGACAGGCCATCATATTTGCCAGATACTAATGAGCCAAAGAATGAGACATAGTTCTGGTCCTCAGTGGCCTTATTATGTTTGCATATTTGTGTGAGATGCAGTGATGAAGGCCTGATGAAAAAATGACAGTTTTTTAAAAGTGAATTTTCACTTTCTTCACCTGGACACTTTATCCAGGACAGCTATGTGCCATTATAGATTATTCATTTTACAGGGTTGCTCAGATGAAGGAGAAAGTAGGCTGCAAATCTAACTAGCACTCACTAAGCCATACACCTGGTATAAAGCCATAACCATCTACTAAGCCCCCAAACCATGCTACCAAAGCAGGATACATCTACCACTCTAGACTTAGCATCATCATCTCCCATCTGAACATTTCCATATAAGTCTTTTAACTATAATATCCCTACTTCCACTCTGATTTTTTATAGTCTATTTTCATAACAGAGTAATTCCTTTAAAAATGGATATTACAACATCTTGCCTCTCTCCTAAATCCTCCAACAGCTTCCAATTTCACTTAGAATAAAAGCCAGAGTCTTCACCATGTTCTAGAGGACACTTTTGACCCCGTCACCAACAATCACACTAACAGTATCTCCAACTTCCCTTTTACTCACTCACTTGGATCTAATCACAATATTGGTACCATTTTTTTTTTTTAATAATGAAGTATGTCCCACTTCAAGGTCACATTTTTCCTCTGTCCAATAATTTGCAAGACTTCCTCACTCACTTCATTCAAGTTCTTGATCAAATGCTTCCACATCAGAGAAAACTTGTATAACAATCTTATATAAAAGAGCATACCATTACTCTCAATAAATATTAATTTAACAAATAAGTGAACGCAAACAACAAGAATATAAGATCCTTATGAACAGTTATTTTTGTCCATTTTGTTTCACTTAGTATTCCCAGTATCAAGAATCATGTTTTCCATGTAATGAATACTGAATAAACATTCACTGAATAAATGAATGAGTATGATAGTGGCCCATAAAGAAAAAAAGATTCAACACATTTATACAGCTTCAAGTCTGGCTGACTGAGTGTGGTGTCATTGTCAAATATACAATCTAAAGATATTGATAGGACTAGGTGTCAATTTTGGTGAATTTGAAGTGACAATAGACATCCAGGTAGAGATATAGCGCTAAACCAGCAAAACTAAAGTTCAGGTCATAGTTGAAAGAGTGAGATTCACGTCAAGTGAGATTCATCCAACTTTCAAAAAGTTGAAAAGAACAGGTCATACCTCCATGACAAGAGAGAAAACAGCAGGGGCAGAATAAATTTGAAGATGCAAATCTTGAAATTTGGTTAATAAGAGGAAAAAGTAGATTGATTCATCCAAAGAAGGCTAAAGAGAATGTATTTATTTACTTTGAAACTACCACAGCTGAGGGGAGCAATCTTATATTGTTAATATTAACAAGGATGTAAAGCAATGGTACTTTATTACAAAATAAGTAAATAAAATGTGTTAAATACTACTAGATGTTAAGTACTTTGAAGAACAATTTTTAGGCAAAAATATGAATGTCTACAGAGAACAAGAAAAAATGAGAGCAGAGGAAAACTCAGGGAATATGGATTTAGGTAAACTCTAGTAATCCAGAAGGTAGTAGATTCAATATAGTTAGCCAGAACAAAAGGAAAGCCAGATTCCAATGGATTTAAGAGTAAGGAGAGGTAGATAGCAAATAAAGATTGACTATAAAAGGAAGTAAGAATATTTCAAGAGTTAGCAAATCTGAGGAAAACTATTTTAAGAAAGACCTGAATTATCTATACAGGTGGGTTGTAATAATATGCATCATATGCATTTGAATGGTGTTTTGTAACTTATAAAGTGCTTTCACATACATTATTGTAAATGAATTACTACAAACTTACAAGGTTAGCAGGTCAAATGGTATTTTACGATAAGCCATTGAGATTCAAAAAAAGTCAATAGCTCCCTTCAGTTTCCAAAACCAGAAAGTGACAAAACAGAAATTAGAATCTGATAGGTGTTGTCAGAGAGAATATGGACATAGAGGTAGCCAGGGATGGAGGTAAAAAAGCATAAAAGGAGATGTCACACTAAAAAAAGTTGGAATATTTCTCCCTCTGCAGCAAATGGGAAAGGATAAACTGTTTGAAGTGGTAAAAGAACATAAAACAGTGTGAGATGAAGAAACAGAAAGATTAAGGCCTAAATGCCCAGGAGTAAGGTATACAAAGTTCCATTTCAAAGAATAATATCTACACATAAACAGATATTAAGCTACACACCTGAGCTACCCATTCAAAATCAATAAGTCAACAGAAATGCTGTGTATCCCACAGGTTAGACTGCACCAGGGACAAATGATGTGAGAGAACCTAATGGAAAAATGTTTGGAGAAAGGGGACTAATGGGTGAAAAAATGAAAGGGGACAAGAGGAAGAAATTATGTAGGACATATTGACTGTGTTCAGTTTCCCAGGGAACAGACTAGCTAAGTCAAAACAATGTGCAACTGTGGGATAGGAAAACAAGAAAATTTCCAGGCCCAAGTTCCAGTGAAAGTTATTGCGGAAGTTAGCTACCCAGTTTAGAACCAGAGCCTTCTTTTCTTCTTCTCCTCTCACCCATTCTAGCTTACAGAAGAATTTATTTTGAACCACTTAGTCTATTCTTGGTTCCCCTTCAGGAGTTCTTTTACTTCATCCCCTTTGGAGTACACTCTTATTCATTCAGTTGTTCATCAGTTAGTTGTTCACTCACTCAACCAAAACTCCCACATCTTTGGATTGGACTGGCCTGAGGTTTGGGTCCCTTATCAAAACCTTCTCGAACGTTCAATCTTACTTGTATATGAGAATACAGGATGTAGCTAAGAAGATGAACTCTGAAGTCAGATACACACTGATTCTAATTCATTCTCTCATTCCTTCATTCAGCAAGTACTTATTGAGCATCTACCAAGTACCAGGCACTGGTATATTTGCTGAAGATAGAGCTTCAAACAAAATTAAGTTTCTGCTTTCACCGAACATTTACTCTAGAGAATATAGTGGGGAGATGGGAAAAGAGATAGAAATAAGCAAACAAGTTCTGCTATTTTTTAGCAATCTGATTCTGACCAATTCTCATTTTATTACAGTGAATAATTTCCATAAAAAGGGGAGGTTCCATGTCCCTTGCCCCACCTAATTTAGGGTGGAGCTGAGCCACAAGAAGACATCTTGGAGAAGACTTGGGGGAGGAGACATGTGGAGGAGAGAGACGTATGAAGGAAAACACATCTGCTTCTCAGCCTTGGACTGGCACCAGGGACTTGGAGGACAGGGAAGAAGACGTGTGGAGCAGACACATGTAGAGACACCTGGAAGAGATGTGGGTGAGAGACCCGTGGGGAGACTGACAATGGCAGCCCTTACCTTGATTCGCACTGATTTTGCTCCTTTCATACCAACTTTGCCTGGACCCTTCTGCCCCTTTCCTGTGGTTCCCTGCCAGAAGGTGCCTTAGACCTGTGGCAAGTTTTTAAGACACAGCAGCCCTGCATTGAGCCAACCCTTTGGCCGGGCATTTACCCCCGAGAGGATGGGTAACTGTTTTATTGGGAAACTATCAATATTATCCTTTCTTCTCTTCACTCTTTATGTACATTATTCTATTAAAGTTCTTTCACAATAAGAATGTGTTTTGTCTTTAAGCATCAGATGGCAGAATCCATTTAGAGTGTGCAGGTGTGGGGGTCCTGAGGTATCTCTCAGTCTGTCCTCTACAAACTTCCCTAAGCTCCAATTCCCTCAACTGTAATATGTAAACAAAAAGAACTGCACAGCACATTTTTAGATATAAATAATAAGTCAAATCATTTGCATATGAGCTCTGGCCTCACCAGCAATATCCAGTTCCTGGGATACAAACTGCACCCTCCTACCACAGGACCTTTGTATTTGCTCTTTCCTTTGCCAAAAATATTTACTTCCTTCTCCCCACCACCTCAGCCCTTTTATTTTATCACTCACTATTATTCTTTCAGATTTCAGGAGAACTTTACTTCCTTAGGGAAGACTGACCTACTTAACTCTCATCATATTTGTTTAGAATGGCATGCAACCACTGTTATTTACTCATTCATTTATTCACTAAATCTGCCAAGACTCCATCATCTTTTATCAGAATTACTAAAAAAAATTTCTTACTAGTCTTCCTGATATAATCTATACTCAATACAGCAGCCTGAACAAACTTTTTTAAATGCAAGTCAGATCATGTCAACTTTCTCCTCTGAATCCCTCAATGATTTCTCATCTTCCTCAGGGTAAAAATCAAATCCCTTGTAATGACTTAAAACCCACATATTTTCATCATTCAAACCAGACAGTTATCCAGGCCTTCTTAGTATTATTCCTTAAACTCATGAAGTTCATTCCTTTATGGTAGGACACTAGAGTCCTCTTCTGAAAATGCTCTTCCTCCAAATACCTGCCTGATTTGGTCCTTCATGTTTCTTGTTTTTTTTTTTTTTTTTTTTTTTTTTTAAGATTTATTTATTTATACAAGCACTGGGTACAGTCAGAAGCACGGGAGGGTGAGAGAATTCACCAGAGCCAGAGCGGGAAACAGAACAGGCAGACTGACGAAGTACACCGCTGAGGGGAGCAACGGGCGGCAGGAGTGGTCTGAGCGCCATGTGGGACCCTCTCCATCGCCGGGGACTGAACCAGTGCTGCAGAGACTGTGGGCAGCTTCGCAACCCAGCACTCAACTGCTGCGCCACCAGGGGAGGCCCTGCTCCTTCCTGTTTTTCTGGTCTCAGAGTAAATATGACTTTATCCATAGATTTTTTTTTTTAAGATTTATTTTATTTATACAAGAACCTGGGTACAGGTCAGATGCGTGGGAGGGTGAGAGGATTCACCAGAGACAGAGCCGGGAAATACAGACCCATGAAATACACTGCTGAGGGGAGCAGTGGGCGAGACAGCAGAGGTCTGCTCGCCATGTGGGTTACTCCGAGGCCACTGGGGATAGAGCTGGCACTGCAGAGGCCAATGACAGCTCCACAGCGCTGAGCTCAACTGCCTGCGCTACCAGGGAGGCCCCTATCCATAGATCTTATAGATCCATAATATGTTATTGCATCACAACCAAAAAGTAAACCCCTCATCATTTTATTTATGACAAATATCCAGGGCCCACTTAGTGACTTAGGAACAATGAAAACACATCAACAGTCAGCACTCCTACTTCAGCCCTCCATATACCTCTTTTACCCTGCTTGATTATTTTTTCACAGAATTTATCATCTTGAATTTTACTCCATTGTACCTGTTCACTTGTTATGTTTGAATATCTTTCCCAGCGCTACCACTAGTATATAACTTAATGAGAGCAAGAATGTTGTCTTACTCATTTTTATATCTTCACCATCTCAAGCAATACCTAGCACACAGTACACACTATATCTCTAAGAGGACAATATCTATCAAACAAGCCAGACAGATTTTCAAATTAAACAATATATATAGCTGGAAAACTAGATAAAGAAGTTGTGGTATACTCAGCAGAATACTAGGCTATTATAAAAGAGATGAGATCTTGCCTTTTGCAACAACATGAATAGAACTTGAGGTGATTATGCTAAATCAGAAAATGAAAGACAATTATCTAATGTTTTCTCTCATATTTAGAATATAAATAACCAAAGGAAACAAACTAAAGCATCATAACAAAAACAACTCTTAGACTTTTTTAAAAATATAGTAGTTACCAGAAGGGGAAAGGATGGCGGACAAGGGTAGAGGACATCAATCTGAGAGCAAGAAGGAGACAAGAACACTGGTGGTAGGTGAGGTGAAGATACATACAGAGGTGAAGATACAGCCCTGAAATTCATATAGATTTATAAGCCAATGGTAAATTTAAACATTTGTATTAAAAATGAAAGTTCAATTCACTTCATAATAGCTAAGCAAAACCCTAATGCCCTTTGGGAAGTTCAGTCTAAACTATAGTTAAGAAAGATGAAAGGTTTAAAAATGCAAATAATCAAATTTATGAACTAAATGAAGAAAGTACGAGGAAGAGCAAAATGGAGTAAAACATTATAAAAATAGCATGTTTTAAGAACTATAAAGCATATTAATGTTAATTGTTATTGGTGGCTTAAATTTACTAAACTCCTGGTGTCCTAATTGGCCTGTTATGGCTCAGATTCCATGTGAAATATTTTACATGGAAAAAGGTCCCCATTTTTTATAGTTTTTTGAATTACATAAGACATTTTAATCACTTTTACAATTAACATTTATTTCACAGAATTTTATGTCACCTCTTTAACTTTCCATTCCTCTATGCCTAACAAAAGTCATACAGTTAAGCTAATTGATAGAGATGAATAACAACACTTAATTAGCATCACTTTATTTATGACAAATATTTGGGCCCCACTTAGAGACTTAGTAACAATGAAAACACACCAACACCATTATAAAAGCACTTTAAGAAAGTTCAGAGTTTCAGTTATTAATTCAAAAACATACACCAAGTCAATTATAGTCAAAAGTAGATTTGTGAATTTTCTCTCTTTAAGCCAAAATATCATACATCATGATCAAAAGGAATTTATTCTAGGGATACAAGATGGTTCAACAAATGTAAATCAGTAAGCATGATACACCATATCAAGAGAAAGAGAGACAAAAATCATATGATCATCTCAATAAATGTAGAAAAAGTACTTGACAAAATTCAACATCTTTTTTATGATAAAACCCTCACCAAAATGGGTACAGAGGGCTGTACCCCCTCAATATACTAAAGATCACATATGAAAAACCCATAGTTAACATCATACTCAATGACAAAAAAAACTGAAAGCTTATCCTCTAAGCTCAGAAAAAAAGACACTTTCACCACTCACTAGCGCTATTCAATTTAGTGTTGGAAGACATAGCAAGAGGAATTAGACAAGAAAGGATAGCAAAAGGGACCAAATTGGAAAGAAGTACAACTGTACATGACAATATACATAGAAAATTCCAAAGATCCCAATAAAAAAACTATTCGAAATAAATACAGCAAAGATGCAGGGTCATAATTAATACATAAAAAAATGCTGCATTTATATATGCAAATAACAAACTAGCAAAAACAAAATTCGAGAAAATAATCCTATTTACAATCACACCAAAAATGAATTAAATACCTTGGAACAAATTTAACCAAAGATGTAAAAGACCTGTGCATGGGAAACTGTAAGACATTGATGAAACAGAAGACAAAAAGAGGTGGAAAGATATTTCTTGTTCATGGATATAAAAAATTATCATCACTAAAATGACTTATTTATGGCAATATCCAAATTAAGTATAATCTCTATCAAAATCCAAATGACATTCTACACAGAAATAAAACCAAAAAAATCATGAAACTCATTTGGAACTACAAAAAAACTCAAATAGAAAAATCACCCCTGAAGGAAAAAAAAAATAATAAATGTAGGTAAAACTTCCTGACTTTAAACTATACTACAAAGTGATAGCAAATAAAACATAACCATATTGGAATAAAAATAGACACACATAAATTCAACAGAGTTGAGGTAGTACAAATAAAACCACACATATATGGACAACTAATTTACAACAAAGGAGACAGAGAGCAAGGAAAGCCTCAGCAATTGATGGTATTGGGAAACCAGACAGCCACATGAGTAAAAGTAAGAATACTCTCTAACAACAAACACAAGATGTAATCCACAATGGATTAAAGACTTGAATGTAAGATATAAAATTATAAAATACAAAGAAAAAACATAGGAGAAATATTCCTAAGGACAATAGCCTTAGAGATATGTTTAGGGGTTCAACTCCAACAGCAAGAGAAACAAAAGCAAAAATAAATAAATGGGACCACATCAAACTAAAAAGCTTCTGCACAGCAGAAGAAACTTGATCAAAACAAAAAGATACCTGAATGAATGGAAGATATTTGAACATATTTGCAGATCTCACAAGGAGTTAATTTCCAAGATATAAATAACTCACAGAATTCAATAACAAAAACCCAACCTGATTAAAAAATGTACATAGGACTAATGCTGAGGGTGAAGCTCAGAATTTGCAGTTTGATGTTCAAAGGAAGAGCAGACATGCAGGATTAGTGTTAGAGGAGGAACATTTTGAAGTAGGAAATAAAGAGTTATATTAGTAATCACAATAGACTGAGCACTTTAATATAGTAACTTGATCAAAATCAACCTGTAGAAACCAACTGCAGATGCTGGTAATTCTAAACTCAAGTTCCTGGGTTGAGGTCAACAGTTAGTAACTGGGGTGGGGCAAGATGGTGACAGAGGGAAGACAGGGGTTCATCTCCTCTGTTTACAACTACACTGCAGCAGAATAAATCCAAAAACTTCTGAAAGAAAAACAGATGATTATAGTATATACTAGGAATAACAACCAGAGGAAGGGAACCCCAGCATAAGTGGAACAAGATAAACAGGTGATGGGTCCCGGTGAATCAGGTGAGCCCCAGTGGCCCAGGGGGGCCTGTAAATAGCAAGGTAGAACTGACAAGGCCCCTACACAGCAATTCTTCACAGACTTAGGTGAGTTCCTGGGGATCCAGAAGCAAACTTCTGCAGACATCAACATATCTTCAGTAAAGCTCCTTAAAGGGGGCCTGTGGGTGGACCTGCCACTGCAGTTATCCCATAGAAATTAACACAGCCTCAATAAGCTCCATGAAAGAGCCCAAGGGTGGGCCCACCACAGCAGGCTCTCCACAGATTTCTGCATTTCAGTAAGCTCTAGAAGAAGCCAGTAGGCAGACAAGACCATAGCAGATCCCCCACAGACATTATCATGCATTGAGCTCTGATTAAGGGCTTGAGGGAAAACCCATCATAGTAGAACCCCAAAAACAGGACCTCCTCCTACTCACCGCAGACCCAGCTACAGATAAGCTCTCCCTGCATACAGTGCCATCTACTGAAAAAGTAGAATCTCTGTCCCCTTAATATTTAGAAATCAAATAATGGGGAGATGAAAACATACAAGTACAACCGGAGCCCTAAAGTGAATACCACACCACAGAGAGAGAATAATCTCCAGAACCAAATCACAAAGACATGGACATTCTTTTCTTACTTTCAAATACAGAATTCAAGAAAAGACACACAAAACAATGGAATAGATGAGAGCCCACAAATAAACCTACAACTACAGAGGAGTTAATCTACGACAAAGGGGCCAAGAATATACACTGTAGAAGGAAAAGGAAAAGCCTGTAGAAAGGAAAGCCTCTTCAATAAATGGTGTTGAGAAAACTTAACAGCCACATGCAAAAGAATGAAAGTTGACTACTATCTCACACCATACACAAAAATCAATTCAAAATGGATAAAAGACTTGGATATAAGACCTGAAACCATAAAAATGCATTGAAATAAAACATAAACAAAACACAGCATGATATAGGCTTCAGAAATGTCTTTGTGGATTCATTTCCAATAGCAAGGAAAACAAAGGAGAATATAAACAAACTAAAAAGCTTCTGCACAGCAAAAGAAACAGTCACTCAAACAAAAAGAAACCCTACTGAATGGGAGAAAATATTTGCACACCATTCATCCCACAAGGGGCTGATATCAAAATGTACAAAGAACCCATACAACTCAACAAAAAGAAAACAAATGACCCAATCAAAAAATGGGCAGAAGATCTAAATAGATACTCCTCCAAAGAAGATAGACACATGACCAACAAGTACAGGAAATAACACTCATCATCAAAGAAATGCAAATCAAAACCACAATAGATACCACCTCACACCTGTGAGAATGGCTCACATCAAAAAGACCAAAAACAGTTAGCAAGGATGTGGAAAAAAAGAAACCATCTTACACTGTTGGTATGAATGTAGACTCATCTAGGGAAAACAGGAGGCTTCTCGAGAGATTAAAAATGGCTCTTCCATATGATGTAGCAATTCCACTCCTAGGTATCTACCTGAAGAATACAAAAACACTAATTTGAAAGGAAATATGAATTTACACAATGGAATACTACTCAGCTGTCAAAAAGATAAACTCTTGCTATTTGGAACAACATGGATAGAGCTGGAGCACACTAGTTTTGTGACATAAGTCAAGAAAAAGACAAATACCAGATCATATCACTTATATATGTAGTATAGAGAAACAAAACAAAGGGTCAGATAAAGGCAAATTAATTAACAAACCCTAGAAATCTGAAGGTAGAACTGAAGCTACCAGTGGAGGAGGGAGAAGAAGGTTGAGAATAAAGTGGGGAAGAACAATAAACTATGTTGGTGGCCTATGGGTACTTTGGTAGTGGGTGCAGTGTGGTAACAACTTCTAAAGAGGGAGCTCCTATACTTCTAAAATGCAATGTTATAAACCAATGTTTCCTCAATAAAAAATTTTTTAAATGGTAGAAAGTTCTAAATAAATACTTCTCCAAAGAAAACATACAAAAGCTGAATTGGCACATGAAAAGATGTTCACATCGTTTATTAGTAAGGAAACAGAAATTAAAAACAACAATGAGATATCACTTCGCACCCCTGAGAATGGTTATTAACCAAAGAAAAGATGCAAATAGGAATGGAGACAATGTGGAGGAAAGGAACACTTTTACACCATTTGTGGGAATGTAAATTGGTACAGTCATTATGAAAAGCAGTATGGAGACTCTTCAAAAAATTAAAAATATAAATTTTATATGACCCAGCTATCCCACTTCTGGGTATTTACCTGAAAACTATACAAACACTAATCTGAAGAGATATGTACATCCCCATATTTGTTACAGCATTATTTACAATAGTCAAGAGCTGGAAATAGTCTAAGTGTCCATGAGCAGACAAATGGATAAAGATGCAATACACATGATAAATACTTAGCTATTAAAAATAGATGAAATTCTATTTGCAACAACATGGACAAACCTAGAGGGAATTATGTTTAGTGAAATAAGTCAGATGAAGAAAAACAAACACCTTATGGTTTCACTTATGTTTGCTACATAGAGAAAACAAACAGAAGACCTAGATAAAATAAAAATAAACTTTTAGACTATAAGACCAATTAGTGGTTACTAGAAGGGAAGCGGGGAGAGCATGGATAAAAGGTAAAAGTAATAATTATATGTTGAAGGATGGAACTGGACTTTCAATGGTGAACTAAAGGCAGTATAAACACATGCTGATTTTTAATAACACATCTTACACTTACATAATGCTATAATACTGCTTCAATGAAAAAGTTTTAAGTAAAAATTTTATAAAGCAATCTGCATTCTTAACAAGCACCCAGATCCAGTAAATTATTCCAGTTATTGGTGTTCAAACCACAGTTGGAGAAATACCTATCTAGGAAAAATCAGCACTAGACATTTTCTATCAGTTTTTCCTGCTTCTGGGAATGTCCTTGCTAAATCTTGTCTCCCCTCGCCTCCGGATTGATTCAATATTCAAAAATAGTTATTAAAATACATAACATATTCCTGGCATTATTCTAGGCACAAGAGATAGAATAGTGATCAAAACAAAGATCCCATCATATGTCATTACAGAGTTTACTTTCTTTGATGAAAATTTCCTTTACACATCTTAAATTTCATTTATTCTTCTGTTAGTTCACATACTTTATATAAAATTTCATCATTATATAACATATCATACTATAATTTTTATGTTCCCATCTGGTCTCCCTCTCTCATCAATAAGCTCTTTGACATTAAAAACCCTTTCCTGTTTAGATTTGTATCCCCAGCCTCTAGCGGAACATTTGGCTCATAAGCAAGTGCTCAATAAATGTTTTGTGTAAGTGAATTGAAAACTACATCAACTATTTGTCTGAAGAACCACCTCTAGAGACTTTAAAAATAAAAATACCCACTTGAGAGAAAAGTACTATAGTTTAATTTATAGTCATAGTCACAGGAAAAATTGGCAATCAAATATTTAAAGATATATTTGTATATTATCTGGGTGCTTTTTAGCATTCAATTTGTATTAGATAATAACATTCCAACTTACACTTTGAACCAGCTATTACAAGTATATAACTATTGCACTGCCTCATTGTAAAATATGTAAAATAAATCATTGCATTTACCGCAGTTCATACTTAGTTATATTAACTGAGAACTCATCTGCACAGCTGATGAAACTGCAAGAATCATTTCTTCAGTGTTCCATTGCAATAGGAAAGAAAATAACTATTGATTAAGAATGAATGTATATAAATACCAATAATGGGTACAGCAAAAATAATTTGCATGTTCTGTAAAAATCACATGATTTTAAGCGCAATCAAATTTAATTTCTTCTGAAGAGGGTTATGGCTTGAAGAACTGAAAAGTTAACCTTAAAACATACTTTTTATTTTTAATTGCTTGTTTTATATATTTTTTCAAATTCCAAATTAACTTTAAATTGCCTCAATATAATGATATGCACACAAAATATCAGCTTACAGACCAAAGCATGAAATCTGTATGCAAGTATTCCTTAAAGAACATAAACTACACAATAATAAATTCTATAAGTAGTCAAATCATAGAATTTTAGTTCTTATAGGACCTAGAAAATTCTTTTCAACATCTTCATTTTAAAGATGAAGAAATTTAGTGTTGAAAAGGTAGGTAATAAGCATTTAATATACAGTAAGTTCCCCCCCTCAAAAAATATCTTACAACACCCGTTATTGATCTTCCCTCCAGCTCAGTAATCTACTGGTTATTGTGTTATTACTACTAAACTACACAAACCAAAGATACATAATAAGTGAACCATAAAATGCCTTATGTAACTAAGACTACGAAATAAGCAACCTTTCAATGATTAAAATAATTGTATTAGACCTCAAATAGAATATGCTACTGTCTTATTTTCTTCTTTTTTGATTTTACCATCCCCAGTTTTAAGGATTCAATTAGCCAATTAAGTTTTTGGCTGCATACTTTATATATGCAGAAGTCTCCCTAGATATTATAGCTGACCAAAAATATTTAACACATGATCATAGTCCTTAAGTCATTTTTTTCAGTAATTGACTCCAATTCACCTTTCTATGTCTTTTATACCTTCCTATACAAAACCTCTTCTCATGAAAAAATAATGCACTGCTCCTCACTCACTAAAGCACCTTATATGTTTGCAAGCCCACAACTTGGCTCTTACCTTACTTCCTGTCTATAGTGTTTCTTCATCCCTTATAAAACTAATTTACCCGGACTTCATAGTTCAAATAAAATTAAATCTGTCTCTTAAAATCTCTGATTTCTCATTTGTCATTTAGCACATACGGGCTTTCATTCTAAGTCATTCATTATAAATCATTTATAGCTTCCAGTGAGATTATAATTTAGCTTCCAGTGAGATTATAATCTCCAGGAAGGCAGTGATGACTTCTCTATAAACACAGACTTCTCTGTAAACACAGAAATGCTCCCCATCTTTTATATTCTATGGCACACAGAGACAATGCTAATATTTATATGGCATGCTGAAGGAAAAAACTCAAGATACTAGTGCCTAGTGCTTTGTCCAAGGATCCAGCCACCCCAAATGCTACTTAACACCTTAGAGACTGAAAGGAACAACATCTTTGAATATTTGTGACCAAAACATCAACTTTGTGCAAAGCACCAGTTGAGAAGTGTGCCCTACAGTTTCAATCATGGTTCTGGGCCACAGTAGGTGCTCAACAAATATTTATAGAATTAACATTATTCATAACACAATATTGAATTAACATAATTAATATAATAATGCGCTGCTTTCATTATGCAACTATGTGAGCAAAGTAGATGAGGGACTTCAACTATACATAGCACAACAAATTTGTAAGCTTAATATATACCAAACATTCCAATCTACTAACATTTCATTTGCAGAATTAATGAACAAACAACACTGCAATATGAGACTGTTTTAAAAGTAGCCAATGTCTGCATTTGGTTTAAAAAAAAAAAAGTAAGCCTTAAATATCTAGAGTTATGGGTTGAATTGTGTCCTCCACAAAAGAGTATAGAACTTCTATAGTAGCCCATAGAACTTCTGAATGTAATTGTATATGAATATGATACAGATAAAATTAGTTGAGGTCATACTGGAGTGAGTGGGATCCTAATGTAGTATGACTGGTGTCATAAGCAGATGGCCACATGAAGACGCAGAGACAAAAGGAAAACTCCATGGGACAATGAAGGCAGAGATTGAAATTATACTGCTGTGAGCCAAGGAAGTGACATCAAATCAGCAGGAGCTGGGAAGAAGGAAAGAAAGATTCCCTACAGGTTTCAGAAGGAGCATGGCCCCTGCCAACATCTTCATTTTTAACTTCTAGCTTCAAGAAGTAAGGGAGAATTAGCTTCTGTTATGTTAAGCTATACAGTGTGTGGTACTTTTTACAGCATCCCTCACCCCTTCCTCCCCCAACCCAGAGACTTATCACCTATTACATGGCTTTAAATATGACTCCAATGCAGATAACTCCCAATTTTAACTCCAGACCAGAGCTCTCTTTTGATTTCCATTGTCACACTTTTACAAGGTGTAATTTTGATAGACCTAAATTAAGTCCCAGTTCTGTCACCTACTACCTCTGAGACTTTGGGCAAGGCACTTAACCTCTCTGACTCAGTTTCCTTATCTGTAAAATAAGGTTGCTAATAACATCTACTTCAATGGATTGTTATAAGGATCAAATGAGAAAATACATTCTAAGTAGTAAAAAATTCTGTAACTCTTCTATAGGAAGGGTCCAGTAACTAGTTGCTTTTAACTATATTATTTCTCTATATATTTGTCATACTCATACCTTAAATTTAATATGTATGAATCACCCAACCTCACCCTACACCTCAAACTTTTATCTGTTCATAGAATCTTAACCTCTGTGAAGCAAGAATAAAATTTGGTCAAAAGTGTGAACTCAAGAATGTGAGAGCATTATAAATTCACTCTTGAAATATTTTAAATATAAAAAATTCTCCCAACCCTGCTAGATCATAAACTCCATAAGAGGAAAGACAAAGATATTTTATGTAATTTGTAATACCTAAAAGAGGACCTTATATATTACAAGTGCTCAAAGAATATCTGTTGAAATTCAGGATCCACAAAACTCTAAAGAAATAAAAATAATAATCAGTGAAGGCTTACTAAATTACAGGCATTATTCTAAATGCTTGAAATGTTAAAATATTCATTTCCCCTACCTATATAGTATATAATATTGGGAAATTACTTCTCTGTTCTCAGTAAAACTTAGGGAAAGTATATACAGAGGGACATCAAGATACAAATTTTGGGGTTTCCCTGGTGGCCTAGGGGTTAAGACTCAGCGCTATCAACACTATAGCCTGAGTTCCATCCCAGGCCAGGGAGCTAACCCACATATTGTGCAGCAGACCTCTCCTGTCTCACCCACTGCTCCCCTTAGCAGTGTGTTTGTGTGTTTTGGTAAAACTGCCTGTTCTGCTCCCCACTCTGTCTCTGGTGAATCCTCTCACCGCCTGCACCTCTGACAGTTTTTCTACACCCCCCCCAAAAAAATACAAATTTTTATTTATAAATATATACAAGCTCAAACAGTGTTTTTGGTTTCACATGTATATGAAGTGATTATTACAGAGACTGGGATATAGTACCTGTTTAACAAATCCTGGCTGTTTGTGTTGTAAAATTATAAATATATGTGAGTATAGGAAAGATTTTGTTCTAATCTAGAGTCATCAGTAAACAAAATTGAATAAGCTTGCCACAGGAATGAAATTGATTTATGAAACAAACACACTGATGTAAAAAGGAAAGTATCAATGAGTTTAATGGGGAAAGAAAAATCTAGCATAGGCCTCTTAGAAAAATGTATGTGTTTATGTGCAGGTGAGTGTGTGTATGCATACATATATATATACGCAAAATATGTAATAAACAAATTTTAAAATAAAATTTAACATATATATGTATCAAGTTTCTTATGTTCAAATAAAGAATAAATAGAAGGAATCCAAATTGGGAAAGAAAAAGTAAAACTATCACTATTTGTAGATTACATAATAATATACACAGAAAACCCTAAGACTACATTAAAAAACCACTAGAAATAATAAATCAAAGTACAGCAAAGTGGTAGACTACAAAATCAATCTACAAAAATCATTTGTGTTTCTATATGCAAACAATACACTGGAAGAGAAAGAAATTGAGAAAACAAGTCCAATTATCAAATTCCAACATATCAAAAAAAGTTTAATAGCTAAGAATAAACAAAAGAGGTAAAAGATCTATATATTGAAAAGAATAAGACATTATTAAAAGAAACATATAAAGATGCAAAGAAATAAAAAGATAATACCTAGTCATGGATTGGAAGAATCCAGATTGTTAAAACAACCATTTTACCCAAGCAGATAAAGATTCAATGCAACCCCTACCAAGTTTCAATGACATTCTTCAAAGAAATACAACGAACATTACTGAAATGTATATGGAACTACAAAAGGCCCCAAATAGTCAAAACAATCCTGACAAAAAAGAATGGAAGCATTACTATACTACCAGCTATAGTAATCAGAACAATATGGTGCCAGAATAAAACCAGATCAATGAACTAGAAATTAAAGTTCAGAAATAAGCCTATATGTGTATGGGCAGTTAACCTATAACAAAGGGGCCAAACGGTAAACAATGAAGAAAGGAAAGTCTCTTCAACAAATGATGCTGGAAAACCTGGGCATCCACATGCAGAAAAATGAAACTAAACCACTATTGCACACTATGCAAAAAAATTGATTCAGAATGGATTGACTTGGATGTAAGGTCTGAAACCATACAATATTTAGAAGAAAATATAGGTTAAACACTCCATGACACTGGCTACAGTGATGTCTTTGGGGACTCAACTATAACAGCAAGGGAAATAAAAGCAATAATAGGTAAACATTAAATTAAAAAGGTTTTACACAGTGAAAGTTTTTGTACAGTGAAAAGAAGCCCTACTAAATGGGAAAAATATTTGTACATCATACATCTGACAAGGAGCTTTTCTCAAAATCAATAAAGAACTCATACATCTCAATAAAAGAAATCAAATAACCCAATCAAAAAATGGGAAGATCTAAATAAATACTCCTCCAGGGCCTCCCTGGTGGCACAGCAGTTGAGCGCTGGGCTGCAAAGCTGCCCACAGCCTCTGCGGCATTGGTTCAATCCCCGGCCACCGGTGAGGGTCCCACATGGTGCAACAGACCTCTCCTGCTGCACCCACTGCTCCCCTCAGCAGTGTACTTTGTTAGACTGCTTGTTCTGCTCCCCGCTCTGGTGAATTCTCTCACCCTCATGCACTTTTGACTGTACCCAGTGCTTGTATGAATAAATAAATAAATCTTTAATAAATAAATAAATAAATACTTCTCCAAAGAAGACATGCATACAACCAACAAACACATGAAAAAATGCTCATCATCACTTATCAGGAAATGCAAATCAAACTACAATGGGATTCCACCTCATACTCATGAGAATGGCCCATATCAAAAAGACCAAAACAACAAGTGTTATAGAGGGTGTGGAGGAAAAAGAGCCCTTGTATACTGTTGGTGGGACTGGCCCAGCCCCTATGAGAAAGAGTATCTTTCTCAAAATATTCAAAACAGATATACAATCCAGTCAATCCATTCCGAGGTATCTTCCTGAATAATGCCAAAACAATAATTCAAGTTATGGAAAAAGCCAAAGTGCCCAACAACAGATGGGTGAATTAAAAAGATGTACTACACACACACACACACCACAATGGGAAAATACTTAGAAAAAAAAAAAAAGATGAAATCTTGCCACTTGCAACAACATGAAGGGAACTGGAGAGGATTATGCTAAGCAAAATAAGTCTGATGGACAAAAACAAATGCCAGATGACTTCACTTAAACAAAGGATCAGACAAAACAAAAACAAAACCCTAGAAATCTAACTGCAAATCTGAGGAACCACAAGGGAAGTGTGGAGGGTGAGGAGCAAAGTGTGGAGGAGTCCCAGTGGATTATGGTGGAGGACTGTGGGTTTCTTGGTAGTGGGTGTGGTGTGGTAACAGACTTCTGAATAGGTGTGAACTTATACTTGTGAATCATATATGGTGTTGTATTTCAATATTAATTCAATAAAAAAATACAATAAAGTACATAAAAGTAATGATGTTAACTAAAAAACTTATATGGAAATAAATTTAATACATTTTTCTAGATATTAACTTGAAATTAGTTTTTTTATTAAAATGATTACAACTGAGCCTAAGTAACATTTTAAAAAATTTCAAAATTGGGGACTATTTGCTTCTTTTTAATTATTTTACTGAATCCACTGAATGTAGCATCCCAAGATGGAGGCATATAATAATATTTGCAGCTTCTTTCCTTGAAAGAGAATGGAACAAGGTACATGCATAATTGTTTATATGAGAAGCTTATTTTACCTGGCCAACAAGTTTTCATGGATCTTTAATTTTGAAAAATATTAAGAATAGAGATGATTCTTTAGTCCTCAATTCCTTCATAAAACTCATTTAAATGATTCATTGTGCTCTGGGTAGATCTACTCTGATAGGAATCTGGATGTGTTCTAACTACTGTCTCTGCTATCTGGTGAGATTCTTCTATAATTTCAGTTAAAAAAAAAAAAAGGAAACAAACGAAGAGATGAGCAGTAAATTTCCCTTCCTTCCCTAGAGCACAAGAAGTGCAGGATCAGGAAATCCTTAACAACAGTATAGTCTATAAACTAGGATGGGACAATATGATTCCCTTTTTACCGCCCAATACCCCATTTCATGTTCTAAAACTACAGAAATAAGCTTGAAATAACTTTACTTGACAAGAACAGTACAGAGTGGCATGCACTTCAACGGGAAGAAGCATGTAGTTATGTTCTCTTGACCACTTCCAGGAGTTTAAGAGTGCCAAGATGCACCGAGAAAGAGGTCTTTTCTCCACAGTTTCTGGCTAAAAGAATCCCACTTTTTCCATTGATCTAGTGTAAGGAAGGCTAAGATAGAGAAGTCTTAAGTATGCTTGTCCATAATCTAAATCTGACAGTAGTCCTTACTAATTGATGCATAATAAAATTTTATCTAGCAGCTAGATGATCAGCAAAAAAATATATATATGGTTAATATAAATAGTATTTATCAGAATAATTATTTACTATCACTGCTATTTCTCCTATTCAAGTTAAAATTTAAAGAGAATGTTATACAGAGATACAAAAGAAAAATCTTGATTGCAGCCAGTCTAAACACAATTGTACTGCTTTTATTTAATTCTAAGTACATTTCTATCTTCTGTTTTAAATAGGATCTCATGTACTCATTTTTCTTGCTAAACATAACAATACATGACCAATATGTAATGGCATTTATGAACTGTTCACTGAAACAAAGGAACTATATTAGGGCTGACACAAATAATTGACCTGATTAGAGAAATGCATGTAATAGCTAGTTTTACAATAAAAATAACAGATATAGGACCAAGTAACCAATGTTCTTTTTGATATTCCTCTAAAAAATACCACAGAGTGTCTATGAATAAGTCCAAATAATCCAAATGACCAAATCACACGTCACATGGCCAATAGTACCCCAAAAATGATTTTAATCCTTTATCTTGCAAGGTATAGCTTCTTTCTTCCAGGTAGACTTCAGAATTTGAGATACCTATTCCATAAATTCTATTCATGATTTTTCATTGTATCACTCCCATATAATACGCTGAATTTTTGCACGAGAGAAATTTTGCAGCAGGACAGCAGCAGAGTGTATAGTAGTAGTCTTTTCACAGCAAGATTGTCCCAATAATTCCTATACTATGTAATTTCAGTTAAAGCTGCTAACCACAGACTATAATTAAGTTCAAGACTTTACTACACCTCTCTATAAACTATAAATGCAATTTGGCATACAACTAGTATTTCTAAAGTGCGTGGATTCTCTTTTATTCATATTGGATGAAAATGGATAGTTGAACTATCCATTGCACTTTCAAGTTTCATACATAGATGTCAAGCACTAAAGGAAACAGGAAATATTATGCTAACATAGCTATAGTATTGATGAATAAAAAAACATAACCCCAAGGCTAAGCTGCCAAATAAGTAGTGAATTAATTTCTGTAAAGTACTCCAATATTACAAAGGTGTGTTGAAAGGTGTCTGCTCATGTTTCAAATTAAACGCACTGCTGGTCAGCATTAGCACCTCAGCTTTGAACACCAGCCATTTGCCTATAACACTTCAGGGGCTAGGAAAAACGGATTTGCCGTTCACACTGGAATAATTAGAACATGTCAGGAAGAATTAATTTCCTCATTTTTCAAAAGGATACACAGAAATTACCATGTTATTATATGACAGGGTCCCTTGGAGAATTATATTAAATTTAATTTCTAGCGCAGCCCACACAACAAATTAAAGTCATAAATAAGATGGAAAGAAGCGGGACGCAGAGCATATGTTTATGGCAATGAGTGAAGCCAAGGGACCAGAAACAACTATCTTCATTTCATTTTATTTAAATCAGCCAGACACTGTGTATCTGAATGACAGCACTTGTTAATGGTGCTGAGATTATAGGCTCCTTAATTTTAGAAAACAGAAGCAGTCAGTCAGTGTCTGAAATAGTACATTTCCTACAATGCAAAAATTAGTATAAATTTACTTCCCTTTCAAGTCCATTTCTTTTTTGCCCTGCAGCAAGTTCAACAAAGATAAACTTATTTTTAATAATACTGTTTCTCTATTTTCTTCTCCTTGAGCAATTTTCTTGGGTCAAAAAATAAATGAGAAAAGTGAAACAGAAGAGTCACCAGAATAAGTAAACTTTGCAAATATAGTGTTTTTCCAGAATATAAGCTTCCTGCTTCATCTTATAAATAAATACACTCATTCAGAACTGAAGGACAAATTTCTTTAAAGGAAAAAAAAATTTGTTTTTCATGTTAAATTTAAAATGCCTCTCTTATACTGCCTATCAAATTGGTGTCAGACTGCTAAGGATATCATTCAATCACCCTAAAAGCACTAGACTTTTTAAGCTATTCATAAGCACAGGTGAGCATATGGAAGAAAAAAAGATGATAAAGTCCACTCATAATATAGCTACCACTTATGGCCCAAGATTTCCCTGCTTCTTTCTCCCTCTGTTTCATAGTATATCCTCAGGTATCTCTCCCACCTTGGCTAGCCACGAGCATTCCAGAAAGCATTCTTACTTATGGTCATATCATTCCAAGTTCAGCATAGAAGCATTAATAAACCTTTAATAAATATATTGTGAAATATTAATAACATTGATTCCTTCCCTTCTTGTACATATGTATATTTTTATTTGCTATTTAAATTATAGGTAAAATAACCATGCTGGGTGACTCACTTAAGTTTTTTCTACATATTATAAAAAATAGACTCAAGGTGTGCTACAGAAATTAATCTTCTTATATTGCAAAATAAGTGCCCTCTCCAATATTTAAGCAGGTATTTAAGACTACCAGCAATCCAAACACTTCAAACATCAATTATCAGGTCAACTTATATTGCATTATTCATCCATTCAAAATTTCTTAAGAATGTGTAATTATATTGTCTTACAGCATGAAATATGTTTAAATAAATCAAGTACAACAAAATGTGTAAGAAGATGATGTTGAGAAAATTAAAGTTTCTAAAGTAAAAGCAATTTTAAAAACTACCATGAAAGAGTCACTGATAATTTAGCTAACTTCTGTCCTTCCAACATAGATTTAATTCCCACATATTCACCTACAAATTTTAAATCATAAATGCTAAGATTACTCATCATCACAGAAACATGGTGGCATTTTATCACGCTTAATAGCTGAAGACATTCTTAAGGTAAAAAAGGAGTTTGTACACTTTAAGAAACGACTGTCGTGAAACTAAGCACTCCCTTGGGTGCAACAAACTTTAAATAATTTGTGAATCAATTAACTGGCGACTCTCTTCATAACACAGATTTCACACTCTCAGGTCACTGCATTATCAGTCTGATACGAATCATAACATTTTGGAGAAAAGTTCATAATTGAAATCATTAATTAATTTAACAGGACTTTTAGTTATGCATTGCATTAAACAGCTGTAAAGGAGCAGAGATTAATTAGTTGTTTCTCTGACAATTTTCACTGCTGTTATTACTTGATGGAAAACTTTTCAACTTGTAAAGCATACCATGCTCTCTATAATCTGATAATGACCTATCCACGCAATTTAAAGTTGAAAAAACTATAATTTGTCTAAAATGAATTCTGGAACTGCTGAGGTGTTTCTCTGGAAGAAAGAAAATTTTTCTTAAATAACATTATATAGCTGGGCTTTCTCATTATGTGAAAATGAAACCTGTCTCTGGAATAAAGAATTAAAAGTTTATTTCATAGGTAGCTTACAGAATGAAAAACCTAAATACATCCAGTTAACTTTCTTCTGTAGTTAGCAAAATGATATGCATTTGCATGTTCTGCATATTCAGCCTTTTCTCTTAAAATAGAAATAAAGGCTATTAACAATTGCATTTATGTTAGCATCCCTTACTTCTTAGGATTTAGATTCATTTGACTGACCTACAAGTTTTCAGAATATTAACTGACAAACTATAGGTTACTTCAAAAAGGATCATTTTAAGGAGAAGTGACTAGCAATTTTTCCAATACATCATTCCAAACACCATACACATCACATCACACTCTGCACACACAACTTTATCATTTTAAGGGTTTCATATGCCATTTGCTATAGAAGAATCACTAAAAGGTATATCATAGAAATTCCATTAAAGTGGGTAAATAGGAAAAGCCACATCTTACTAAAATTATTTAGTTGAAATTAAATATTTTCCATGTTCCTATGAGGAAATAACCAACTGTACCACAAAAAAATCTCAAAATATCACAAAAATATCCTTTACGAAGCAGTTCAAATGTTAAATTACTCTATGAAACTTTCCCCCAACTCTCCCTGGAAATTTTCAAATTTCCATGTAACTTACTTCTTTCATATCTTTATTGTAAGACTAATATATTATTATAATTTCTCTCTTTACCTCTCTCTCCATTAAATTTTTTTTTAAGATTTATCTATTCATGCACACAAGAACTGGGGTACAGGTCAGATGTGTGGGAGGGTGAGAAGATTCACCAGAGACAGGCCTGGGAATAGAACAGGCAGACTGACCGAAATACACTGCTGAGGGGAGCAGCGGGTGAGACAGGAGAGGTCTGCTGTGTCATGTGGGTATCTCCCCTGCCAGCCTGGATCAAACCTGGGAACCTGTACTGCAGAGGCGGACAGCTTCACAGCTCTGCGCTCAATCACCTGCGCCACCAGGGAGGCCCCTACATTAAAATTTTAAGTTACTTAAAGGCTGGTTTTACTATATTATCCATATTTTAATCTAAAATATGTCTATCTGGAATATATTAAGTCCTCATTAAATGTCTATTGATTAAAAAAATGTATAAATGAATATGAACATATTTATTACTATATTCCATTAAAATAATATTGAGCATCATCTAAAAACAAGCCACAGAAACTTGATAAAGTCACCACAAATATTGAAGTTTAGAGAAAAACATGGTTCTATATTTTCAAACATTTCACACCACCTTTTTTTTAGAAATCTGTTTAAAAATTGTTTATTACTAGGGGCCTCCCTGGTGACGCAAGGGGTTAAGCACTGCACTATGAAGCAATCCACAGCCTCTGAAGCATGAGTTCAATCCCCGGCCAGCCAGGGAGCAACCCACATCGCGCAGCAGACCTCTCCTGACTCACCCACTGCTCCCCTCAGCAGTGTACTTAGGTCAATTTGCCTGTTCTGTTCCCCACTCTGTCTCTGGTGGGTCCTCTCACTCCCGCATCTCTGGCCTGTACCCCAGCTCTTGTATGCATAAATAAATCTTAGGGGAAAAAAATAAAAGAAATAAAAATTTTAAAAAAATAAACTTTAAAAAAAATTGTTTATTACTATATCATAAAGTCTAGAGTAGGACAAAAAGAAACGGAAGCTAAACATGACATCATTCTGTCTTCAAAGAACCCTTGCATCAGAACCCCTTTCCCAGGAGACAAATTAAATGAACATGTTAAAATAGTTTATGCTTATGGTTCTACCAAGGCTCCCTTATCTAGTCAACCTACATGAAAGTAAATTAGAATTATTTCCTTACTTGACCAGAAGAATGAATCTTTGTCTTCCCTGAGAAAGAAATGTTACAAAGTTATATTAATTAATGTGCCATTTCCTTTTTCATGTGCATTATTTCCAATAATTCACTGTGAAGGTGAGGCAAATGGTAATGGTTCATGTCTTATCATTCACATGCTCTCACTTATATCTTTAAATTTCTCATTGCCGCAAAGCAACAACAGTGGCAAGTATAAGTTAGGATTTACTTAAAACAAAGTCTTTTAAGTGGCACTTCCACACTTTTCATAGGGTTTCCTAAATGTAATTACCATCTCTGAGTTCTGATGAGAATTAAGTAATACAACATATATAGGTACTCAATAAATGTCAATTCTCTCCTGTCCCTCTTTCTCGAAGCATATATGATCCAGAGAACATATTCAAATGCAGGTTATTACGGAATCATCGTGACATTATGTGCACAATTGGCTTTCACTGTGCACATATTTAATGGAAATATTTAATATGAGGTTTAAAAAAGTGAAAGGTGAATTACCTATCATTGTTAGAAATAGTTGAATCAACAAAAGATGAAATTAAAAGTGATGAAGAGTTAGGCAGAGGCCTGCCTAGGTAAATTACAGATTTCTGGCAATGTGTCCACTTCTCTTAGCCAATTCCTGCCTGTGACCAAGGAGGCTGACCAAGGTTAGATTTAAAGCACAAAGTATAAAACAAAACAAAGTTAACTTCAACATAGGAAATTGGTTTTTTAAGTCACCCTGAGTTACTAGAGCCAATGGTGCTGTAGGGAGCTGATCCCAAAGAATCCTGAATCAGTAGTAGAATTCATAGCTAAAAATGTGTAAACTCGGATTCTATTTAAAGATTCACTTTGAAACATATAAACAAAATCACACTAGAGTAACATTAAATCTATTACTTTAAACAATCAAGTCAGGGCAACTATAAACTACAATCTCTGAAAATTCTTACCTAATAATGCTGTTCTCCCTTATCTTCCATCTTGTCTGAATACACAATGCTTTTTTCAAGTTCTTCACCTCACTTTATTAACACACACAAACCTGCCCCGTGATTTGTATATCTGTGTTCAACATAGTTGCGGTTATGTGTGTGTGGATGGTCTCACACTCTTATTCATAAACCAAATATGTATACACACAGCACCATTTGGGAGCTTCATCTGTATATCTCAATCATGTTCTTACTACACTCTACCATTACTGAAAGTATTGCTTCTTATCTTCTTCTAGGCTTCAAAACACATTTTTGTAATTGTATCTCTGAACCCAAGTTCATCTTACTCTACCTTGTCTGAGTACCCTTGAGGGGGCTGGCTTTAGAATACTGACCTTGAGTTCAATGAGGCTTACATCTAGAGCGCACCTGCCTGCTTTCAAATTCTCCTCTGGGGTAGCATCTCAGCAATTACATATTGAACAAGTCCATCTCCTTGTATAAGAATGTGCTTATAAAGGTCCATTTATAGTTCGTATAGCAGAAGTACCTGGGTCAATGCCAATTTTTAGTGTGGAATTTTTTATTTTCACTTTAATGGTGATACAATGACTATAGGCACATAGGGTAACATATTTTTCTTTCCTGAAAGTATATGTTTGGATTATGGAAGAAAGAGATGGAAAAAGACAGAGACTGTTATTTTTCTAGATCATCATTTTTATAAGCAATAATAAGCCACATTTGCATCTTAGAAGATACAAGAATTGTCTTTTTTATAAGAGAATAAAGGTTATAATGCAGGTAAGAATGTAAAATGAAAGAAGAGACAGAGGAGATGAGACAGAAGAAAGAAAAAGGGAGAGGAGAAACAGTGAGGAAGAGAGAGAGAGAGAGAAGTCTGCAACTGTCTAGTATTAAACCTAGGAATGTGACAGGGGTTGGGACAGGAAAAAAAAAGAGGTCGTAAAAGCCAACTGTACTCATTATTTTCTTTCTAAAATATTTCCTCTTTTACTGAGAGGGACTGGAAAAATGAGGTAAGTGAATTACCCTCACAAATACTCATTCTTACTTGACTTAGTTTCACGGAGTTGATAGCCCCACACCTTGCTTAAGAATTTCAGTGGTCACATTTCTGCAGAGTCAAAGCAATCCCAAACAATTTGTCCAATGTGTTACACATATAAACAACTTGTTCTTCAAACCCAGGCATGATGGTCATTTTTTTCCTCCGTTTTTCTCTCAACAAACATAGTCATTATAGAAAATGAAAGGAAAATTCCACTTTTCATTCATATTGAGTTCCTCTGACTTGTTAAAATAGCCTGGCCTGTAGTGTAAGATGTAATTCCATATATGTCTATTTATTTTTTCCTTAAAATGAAAACTTTCACAAGATATAATTATATAAGATTTAAATAAAGCAGGAAATTTTTCTATGCATTGCTCTGGAAGGTGTTTTTGCCTTCCTTCATTCCTTCCCTTCTTTTTTCTACTTTTCTTTACAGAGTGAAAATTATTTTATCAAAAAATTTCAATTTTTAGTTTACATTATTAAAATTGGCAATCATTACAAGTCTATTTTTCTTTGTTTTGTGTACAGATGCTTCACAAAAGCACTTAATCTTTTAAAGTTGAGGAAAGGACACAGTCATTGAGTCCAACGATCTTAAATTTGAATTTACTGTGTTACTCTTAGAAAAGCTGATATGCCACTCTGAGCCTCAATTCATCAGCTACAAAAATGAATATAATAACAGTTTCTACCTCTCAGGGTAATTATGAGGATTAAATGAGAAAATGTTCATGACAAATATATATAAACCATTTAACACAACATCTGGCATAATTAAGCACTTAGTACACAGTGCTATTAATACGTTACATGCCACTAGTGAATTACAAAATTTATCTTCCTAATGATTTTATCAAAACAGGCAATGGAATTAGTGTCCTATGGAGGAGACTCTGTTCTTTAAAAAAAAAAAAGAAAATTAACACTTTTTAAAAAACCTGCTAAATTTAATGCAATATTTTTCAAACTATGTTGTTGAATGAATGACAAAATCAGTTTTCTAAGACCCATCAGCAACTTTTTATTAAAAGAGGAGAAAAAGAGGCAAGAGATTGGAAGCAAAAGAAGGGGAGGCAAAGAGAGAAGAAAAAGAAAACAGGACACATTGCACATCTGAAGGATAAGTATTGTTCATGAAAACTTTTGTTTCATATATTACATTACATATTGGGTAAAAATATAAACTTATATCTTACTCTAATCAATAGTCAAAAATGTCTGAAAGCCAAACTAGACCCTGTGAATTCATGAGCTTTTATATAACAGGGAAAGAGCCAAACACCTTGCTGAAACATTTCTTTAATTCATGGATTATAGCAATTAAAGCCATCAAGTGCCCTTTGGGATATCCCATGTGTGATATATTCTTATATGAAATATTATAAGATAGGAGTAGCTATCTATTAGTTTTTCTAAAAGAGAAAGACTAGATGACTTGTGAATAATCACCCTTACTCTAGGAACACGAAGCAACAATGATTTAAAATGAAGGAAAACTAATATAAAGATCTAAAATGTCATTCTTTTCACACACCACAAATTCAGACACTTACAAACAGAAAACAAAGGAAATAACTCAAATTTGATGGATTTGGGGAATAAAGAAAAGTGCTACACAATAACCTTGCTTTACTTAAACTCAGTTATAATTATGTCTCCTTTTGCAAGGTATATGGGGTTTGTGTGAGATTTGGGCATGAGAGCAAGGGAGAACAGAGTGAAAAGAAGGTGCCCATCAGTGGTTGTGTTCATTTCGGTCTTATATCAAACCAAACCAGTATGGTGGTCAGCTGCCAGACAAAGAGAACAGGGGCATGAACAAAGCCAATCAAGCTGTGTTAAGTAATCCAGTCATTCCACAGAAATCTGTACAGCTCTTGTTCCCTGGCAATACAGCTGGAAACAGCACAGCAGTAATTTGAGGGGTTTTCTATAGGGTGCTTATGAGTTTGATTTCACTGTTGGCTTCTTGCCATTGCAACCTATACAGTGGGTAGTTCTGTTTTTGAGTTACCCAACTATGTGCTTAGATGATAAAGAATAAGATTTTTTACTTGGTAGGCATGAAGTCAACTGAGTTTTCAATTTCCCAAATGTTTCTTTATTCCCAAAACTTACCAGGTTAAGAAAAATACTTTCCCTGTACACTTTGAGCCTATGTATTTCTTTGGGAAACTAAATTATTTCTATTATGCCCAGAACACATCAAACTATTTTCCCTAAACTGAACAACTTAAATCTTTTGGGCCTTTTAAATACCACTCTTCTCACCTCCTCCACTCCCACCATCATCCTTTTTTCCATACTTCCCTCCTTGATAATCAGAAATATATGTAATTTGACAGATTTGAAATAAAAGGGATGATATAACACAATTGTTGCAAATCAAGATGATATTTTACATATAACCAAAAAAACTTTCTATTACCTATTTGCACTTTCATACAACTTTCTTTCGGTACTAATAAGGGAAATAATGTAGTTAAACAATAATGAAGTACTGGCCTTCATTTAAGTGAACTGTCACATATTTGGAATATTTAATTCTGAGTCAGCCTCAGTTGTTTCCTAAATGCCAGTGTTACTTCATCTGATATAAATAAGACCTACCCAACAATACACTCCAAAACTGTTCTGGCATTAGAAACTTACCTACTCCCACCAGTGCTACCATTTAAAAACCAAAACCAAAATTATGGAAGTGGTGTGAGAGAGTAAATAGATATGCAATGAAAATACTTGTAATAAACTGTGAGGCATGGTAAATGAGTAGCAGTATTTATATTCTCCACCCTTTGGCTCATCAGGGTAAAATTAGAAAATGCTTCCTCTTCACTCTCAAAATATATAAACTACCAATAGGATGTCTTTCAGATGAAAACCAGCATACATTTCCATACCAATGCCAACAGCGCACCCATTTCCCATTCCTTCAGCCAGGAAACCTAAAGCTGAGGACATCAGAAGTTCTTCTCACCTTCCAAATTCCATTTCAAGGGCTCTTTTACTTCCACTGCTATGCACTGATGGTGTGGAGGTAGGAAAAATCAAATCTTACTATTAAAAAATCCATCAAAAATGTTGTTAATGTTAGATCTCAAAATGAGATTTCATATCAAAGCCATGTCACAAGTAGTATTTAACTATTATTCAGTCATTACAGGGTAAAGTAGGTTGTCCTAGGAACCAAGTTACCCACTCCAATATGACTTATTTAAAAAATATCCATTTCAAGGGCACAAGAGACTATGGTGACAGCTCATGGGTATCTTGGTAGTGGTAATTTTTATGGGGAGGAGAATCAACAACAATGTAAAAAATACATAAATTAAAAAATATCCATTTCAAATTCCAAATAATAAACTTTTAGAACTTTATATACTAAGTTGGAAATTACAACTACATCCCTGTGTATACTTCAAAGAAGTCTTTTTGTGACCTAAGTAAATACTAAAAACCAAGTAACTATCCCTCTCCTTTACTTCTTTACTTTCCAAAAGGGGAAGCACACATGAAAAAAAGAATTCAATGTGAAAGTTATCCTCAACTACTATATATGAAAACCAGAATTATTAAATATAGTACTTAGAAGTATGCAAATGATGCATATAAAATGAAATTGGAATAATTATCAGTGATGGTAACATATTGTTAATATGATGACAAGAGTGACATGCCAATACTATATTTTTTGGGTAATGGAGAAAGTAATAGTTTCTAAAACTATATATATTATTTTATTACCCTGACTATATACATAAGTGATTCAAATGCTGCTTAAAAAAATAAGTTTCTAAGCTCAAAGCACTAGGAAAGTTAACACAACTTGCAAATCAGTCCATTCTTATGCAAATTTCAGAGAAATAACTAAATTTATGCTTAACCATCCCTATAACCTAATGCCTTCTTTTTATATATGAGAAAGGCTATATAGATCCTTAAAAATATGATCTGCAGGGCCTCCCCGGTGGCGCAGCGGTTGAGCGCTGGGTTGCGAAGCTGCCTGCAGCCTCTGCAGCACCGGTTCGATCCCCGGCCGCCAGCGAGGGTCCCACATGGCGCACAGACCTCTCTTTCCGCGCCCGCTGCTCCCCTCAGCAGTGTATTTCTCCATCAGTCTGCCTGTTCTGTTCCCTGCTCTGACTCTGGTGAATTCTCTCACCCTCCCACGCTTCTGACTGTACCCAGTGCTTGTATAAATAAATAAATAAATCTTTAAAAAAAAAAAAATATGATCTGCAGTTTTGAAAATCTAGCATCAGTACTTCTCATAAAGCTATCAAATTCACTTTGATATGATGCCTAACTGATGTTCCAATAAAAGTCAATTTCAAATAATTAATAAAACTAGCTTGCTATAGAAAAATGTTCACAGATAAATCCTAGACTCAAAGAAGAGGTGGGTAGGTACAAATTATGATGGTGTGTATAGGAAATAACACATGTACTTCTCAATAAAATTTAAGACAGAATTCCACTTGTGTACAAAACTAGGAGTAGAGGGGAGACAGGTATTAGGTCTTCTTCCCCGTTAGGACAAACAAAACTGAATGCATCATTGTTCTCCCATTTTTAATATTAGAAATTTAAGCTTGTAATAAGAGGTGAGATGTGTTGTTTATAACTGACTTTACTGTGACATTCTCATTTATCTGTCAATCCTGAAGTCCCACAGCAGCTAAAGACTTTGATATCCACTCAGGACTTCCCCCAAAGTGCATGTGCTAGTGGACATCACATTGAACTACTCTTCACACAGCCCTCTTTGCCATCAGTAATCCCTTTCTTCACCAGCATGCTCTCCTACACTCATGGGAGTTATACATTAAAATGAGAGTCCTGCCAGGTTATCTCAGTTGGTCAGCTGGGGATAGAAGCCCCTCTCATTCAGTTGCATCCATTGAAGCAGCTCAACTTTCTAAGCATGTGCATTCTAACAACTGTGAAGCTTCCACTGAAGAAGCATGTTTAAATGGTATACCCTTGTTTATGAGCGGGGGAAAAAATGTGTGTATACTGTTTAGGTGAAGTTGTATGTGCCTATTCCTACATAAACACATATTCAAACACTTAAGAGTATATAAGCTGCACAGAACTGAATTTAACATTTTCCTGTTGAACTGCATCATCCAGACAAGTATCTACAATTAATAAGCAGCATTTTATAAAATAAAAAGTTGACTTTATGTAGACAAAATAGGACAAAATGTGTGGTCTCGCACATGAGTAGGAGTGAAAGGGGAGAATATTGTGGTTTTTTACATACAAAATAAGATTTAAAAAAAAACAAATCTGGAGAAATTACTCAGATTTGCCAGGGGGAGGGAAGAGAGGGAAGCCGGAGGTTTCATATCAAGAATAAACAACAACAAGCCCTCATATTAGACTGTGTATCTATCCACTAAAATGAATGAAAAAAGTATTTTTACCACAAAAGTTAAGTTCAAATTAAATGTTATTTTTCAAGCATGAGTCTAAAGAAGGTTCCAATGTTTGAGGTTTCATTAGTGGTTCTAAGAAAATAATTTATAGTGCTTTAAGTGAAAGAAAGGTAAATGGCATTTCATTGTGATGTACTACTATGGCCTGTATGATTTGAATTATACAAATGAAATTCCCTGGGATTATGTATTTCCTTTAAAGGAAAACATGTAGAAATTTATTTTTACACATTTATGATGCTTAGAGCAAGAAATGGACATATAAATAACTGTTAGCACAGAGTAAAGGATCCCTAAAGAAAGGAAGAAGCCCAAGAGACATTCACATCAAGTAAAAATGGAGAATATGACTATATTTCAGCTCAAACCAATATTCCCTTTCCAGGAATCATTCCCTCTAGCTCACTGCTGACAATCCATAGATAGCATATGAGTGAGATGAGTCTGAGATGAGTTCATGAGTAAGATGAAGAGGGATGCTCCACGGCAGGTAAATAAATTTGTTTCCACTGAGATAATTATTCTTACCGTGTGTCACAGTTCTCATGGCATAAACAGGACAGGTGATGACATCCTATAAAATGCAATTTTTATTCCTACACTCCTGACATCGAGATATATAACTCATTCAGCTCACACGAAATTTTTTTTTCTCTGAAGCTGAGTGGGCTTTTGTTATTATTGTTCTTGCTTTTGCCTTTTTTAAAAATGCTATCAATTGTGCACTTTTGTTAAGATATGGGAGGTATATAACCATTATTTATTTTAGGCTTTCTGGGCCTATATAAGACTGTATATGTTATTATTTAAGACAGTTGAATATAGTTACTTTACTTGGGTTTTTTTAAGTTAGTATCTTTATCATATAATCTCTGTACAGTACCTATATTTTCAAATCAATGCCATTTCCTAAATCTCACGTCCTTTCATAGCTAACCAAAGCAAGAAACAAGAAATCACAGCCTTTGTACCAACAAATAATTTTTCCAACTTAATTCAATAGTACCTTATTCCAAAAGCATATGAATACTTACAAGATGGTTAATCCTCATTAAAAACTAAGATTGCATGACATAATTACATGTAAATAAGAAAAATGAATTAAACTCTTACCCTTTCCTATGTCGGGCACTAGTTGTGAATCATATATACAATTAGAGTTATATTGCTAAGCTAAAAATATTGGTAAAGATCTAAAAATGACAAACAGTGCCTTTTAAATTAATGTCTTATTAGTTGAGTGAAGTACACTGACAAAGAATAATTTATGCTTATTCAAACTGCACTCGACATCTTCAGGTGTTTCCAAATGAGCTCACAGAAGAGTGATTAAATGCATCTGATAACAAGCCACACATTGCTGAAATTACTTACTGCCTCATTTTATGATTAATTAAACATGTAGATTAAAGTTGCAAAAGAATTTAGATTAATGAGCAAGTTAAGTCTTGCTGATATAAGTGAATTGGGAATTGGATGCTCTGTGGAACTTTATAAACATGCATTTTATAATGAATAAGACAAGGCTACATGCAGAATCGTGGCCACCAGGGCCTTCTGACGATGCAGTCTTTTTTAACATGGTTTGACAGCTTTCAAATAACATTCTTCTATAGGCTTTAAACTTTGTGCTTTGCTGTAAAACACAAGACTACATAACTCATGTACCAAGAGTATGATTACTCTCAAGCTCCCTAAGGTAATGACCCCCTGTAGTAGCAGCTGTTCAGAAAAAATTACAAGCTCAATTGTTATTTTAATCAGAGATAGTTCTGTAGTTAAAGCAGTTATGCAACTTGTAAAATTATATGACACCTCATCAGTACCTTCTCTTCAAAACTCCTCCCTCCACAAGCAAAACCATTCCCAAAATGTCATAACTTTCCAGAGGACTTATTAGCAAAGCAGGGTCTCAGTCATTCATAAAATATTTAAAGCCATTTATAAGTAAAGTTTCTGTACTAGGAAAAGTAATGTTTAAATTTATGACAACTCTTATCAGAGCCAAGTGTATGTCAAAGTATATGCTGGGGTTTGCTGAGTATCCAATTTTTCTCTTTTAAGATCAGCTTTACCTAATCCACGTAGCTTCTTAGACTGTGTTCAAATACCAAGTTGGACTTTATGATTGTCCTGGGTAAGAGAAAAATTCAGGTTTTCACAGAGCATGGTACATTCTCCTTTACAAAGGACACAGAAATGAATATAAATTGAGCCAGTTACGAAACTAGCTTATAAAATCTATTCCACGTTTATTACTAAGCATGTCATTATGCTTTTTGTTACTATCATGACATAATTAAGACACTTCTACAGATTATTCAATGGATCCAAATCTGCTATCTAAAACATATCTAACTTTTTCCTACTTGTTTTAAGATCTTATGTGTGATTCATTTTTTCATGAGTGATATTTCTAGTGCTAGATTTTTCCTTTTAAATCCAATTTTTTTAAACGCTAAACACCTATCAAGAAAATGATGGCAATTTTTACATAAAAATCAAAAAGGGCTGCCTCATGACACAGGTGGTAAATTACTATTAATCCCACATATTTACCAAGTGGATATAACTGCCCACTTGAAGATCTAAATTAATGAATATATTAGAATATAAATCTTTGACTATACTGAAATTTATTAAAAGGTAAAATCAGCTTTATAAAGCAGTCAAAACAAAATAATGTCCATTTGATTTATTTCCTTTAAGTTTTAAGTCAGTGTCTTTCACAAAGTAATGTTAACCAAATTTTATCAGCATAATGGTTATTTTAAATTCATAAAATATTTCTCCATGTAGTTCAACTTGAATAATAAAGATTTCAAGGTGGAACTACAAAGCCAAATATTTGAAGGGTAAAATAATTCGACCGTACATTCGTCTGTACCCTTTAAAAGAGAAAACCCAATAACAATGTAGTTACATCAGCCTGAAAGTAGCAAGTAGGTATCTAAAAATAATTCTTCTGCAATCATAAAAAGTGGTTTGTACCAGAGAACACAAATTATTCAGACAGCGCTTCACTGCATTGTCACTATCACAGTATTTCTAGGCCCTACAAATTACGAATTGAGTCCTAGAATTAACAGGTTAATAGAAACTGTTATTATAATAGAAACATTATTATGGCATTTTTAACATGAGATATATTCATTTCCTTGTGAAAGTAATTTTTATAAAATAACTTTGTCCTAAATACTGAAATATATTTGACTATTTGCTGGTCATTTAAAGTTAAGAGTATATCTTTACCTGAAATACCAATCTTTACCTGAAATTTTGAATAAATGGACCATTTAAAATATCCCAGATTAGCCACATGTAACATAAAAATTTTTAAACGCTATTTTCATTAAATGAAATGGCAATTTATTGTAGATATGTTTCTTTTATTTCACAACACATGGTCATATGAGCTACAAACCTTTTACTTCTCAGGTGAGATTAATATTTTCTCTAATTCATGTATAGGTTGAAAGAATATATAAAAATGCTCACCAGAGACAAAAATGAGATGACTAAACTCAATTTCACAAGTGATTGGGCTAAGATTTATTAAAGTGAACTACAGATGTATTAATAGTCACAAAACTAGCCAAATGCTGAATTATCAATATTGTCAGTTCCTCAGTTTCAGTTCAAGCCCAAGAGGAGTTTTGTGAGATTCATCAAAACTTGTTTCCTCAAATTGTTTACAAGCATCCTGAATACAAGGTATCTTAAACTAAAAATAAGGTGACTCTCTTCCAAGCAACTATTTTCAAGTCTGGACTAAGATTCATAAATGCAAAGAACCAGTCTGCAAAGGGGAGCAGATGAAGTCAGGTGCCACAGCATGCCAGATCCTTGCTAACTCAGCCCCCAGGAGTTAAGATACCAGGGAGATGACTAAAAAGGTTGCTCTTCATTTGGCATGATCAGCAGCATTATGTACTAAACCTATGAGCTGTATGTGTTGATGCAAGTATTCAAGAACCATAAATAGTGCTGAAAATTGGCTCCGGAAATATTGGGTTTTTTTTTTTTCCTGTTGACTGTGTAAATTCCTTAGTTCTCCTAACCAAATACAAAGTTAGTTAACTCAGAGAGTCCTGAATTTTTCCTTCAGTGAAGAAATAAAAGATTTCTGTTTTCTAGATTAGTTACACTAGAATCACTTTTTAAAAACCCCATGTATCCAAAATATTTTTAAGTGCTCATCAACAAGTATCTTTTATAACCTGATTGGAGATTTAAAATATGTTTTTAGTTAAAGATTTCTAAATTTTACATGTGCCTTTTATTATTTCCCTGATGGGAAATTCAGATCAAAACTGATGTTAGTCAACAAAATAAATAAATAAGTGAAACAAATGAGTTCAAGACTTAAGAATATAGAATTTCTGATACTCATCTTTCCAATCTTTCATTCAATAGATATGTCTCCTGTAAATAAAAGCATTTCTGAAAAATGGTGAATTGTGGTAGTTTAATCTGTATGTAAAGTTTAGTCAATAATCCAAATAGTTTCAAAAACAAGTTAAAGTTAGAAGATGTAAAGAAACTGGATGTTAAAGTTACCTATGCCTTAGTATTGGCCCATAAATATGCAATTCAATCCTCACTAGCCACAGAAATCAGAAATAAATGGGAACATTAGTCAAACTCATAAATTATATATATTATACCTGGGCGCTTATACAAAGTGATGAGGGGTCACAAAGTCCTTCTTGAAGCATTTTCCTTTCCTCATCAGAAGATATAGAAAGTCTAAAAAGAAGAAACTAATAGTTATTGAACCCACTGACTTCCAGATATAAAATAAATGTTCTCTATGCATCATATACTCTTCCCAACAATCATACCCATTTTACAGACAGGGCATTAAGATTCAGATAGGCTAAATAATTTTCCAGAGTCACAACAAATAACAAAGATGAAAGTGAACCCAACTACAAGATCCATTTTTGTCTTTTCCACTATATTATGCCCTATACTATTACGTTTGTGTTTATAATATTCTCCGCTATCTAGAATTTTTTCCTGTTTCTCAATTAATCCATCCCTACCACTTCATTCTAAGGTTCACCTACTCCAAGAATTATGTTGTGTTCTCTCAGCACTTTGTTTTAAAAGCCTCTATTATAACAATTCAAGTTACAACTATGCATACAATATATATTTACATAATGTTGCTGATATTACCATCTAGATTGTAGCAATATGATCAAAAACAGGTTTAACTGTTTAACTGAAACCCTATATAATGTCTCCCCCACCCTCCATTCCATACTGTATACCTTTACAGGGACATCATCATTATATATTACCAACATCAACCAACCATCTTTTGCTCTCTGGATCCCCAAAATCTTACCCCTTTTCACTTTCATTCTATTTAAATATCCTAATACAACTAAGTTACCTCTCTTGCCTTCCCCAAAATGTCAAAAATTCTACCACATAATATTTCATAAAACTCTTAAATATTCATTCATTTATGTTCCAAATATGAGCATTTACTAAATGCTGAAAATTAAGGATAAACAAGACAGATCTAAAACAAATAAACCTAAATTTATGACATAAATCAGTGCCTAATAAAAGTATGTTAAAAAAGAAAGTGATGTGGGTACAAAGAAAAAAAAATATCTGGGAAGGTGCAGTCCAGGGAGACTTAATGTAGAAAGTGGTATATAAAATAAAGTTCCATTGATGAATAGGATGTAGGCAGAAAAATAACAGAGGTAGCCATCTATTATTGAACACATTCAATATGGGAAGCACTCTTAATATATGCCTAATATACATTATATATGTTTCTTTTTATATGTGAAAATTTCTATTTCTGACCAAGATGTACTAATGGGGACTAAATTTATTCTTCTGTCTTAAAAAACTGAAAAAAAGGAGAAAATGTATGAAAACAGTTTTCAGACAATGAACATCAAGCAGTGAAGAACAATGATTCCTGAAAAAGGAAAAACGAATAAGGTCAACCCTACAATTATCCCAATTTACTGCACAGAGGAAAAAATTACTGACTGCAATGCTGAGGCAGAGTCAAATGGTCTCAGAGTTAAAAAGATGGATCTGGGAGTATGGAAAGGGCAAGATGATTACAATTTGTAGAGTCAAGTAACAAAGGACAGGTACCTGCACAGAGACTTCCAGAGACCTGCAGAAAGCCTCACCAAAATTTAGCCATTTACTGATCAGTTCATGCATGTGAGAAAACTATCCAAAGTTAAAGACACACTGAAATAAGACAACATTCCCCCGAGCTCATATAAGACCAGGAATTGCTCATTTCTCCATTATCAAAAGTGTAAAAATTCATAACAGAAGGGGCATTGGTTAAAGTACATAGAATATTACTGTCTCAGTACTGGAGGAAATTAATCCTATACTACAGAACACTGCTTTTGACAGAATTCAAAATCAAGCATTGAAAGAAATACTTTATAAGTATCAAAAATGCATACTAGGAAAAAAATTCAAGAATATTTATAGGGATATTGATATACTCAGCACTCAAAAAAGTAAAAGTCACAATTTCTGGCATACAAAAAAAGAAAAATTACCCAGGCATGCAAAGAAGCAAGGAATACAAACCATAATGAATAGAAAAATCAATTAAAATTGAACCAGAAATTATACTAATGATAGAATTAGTAGACAAAAATTTTAAAAGTTACTACAATTGCACTCTGTTTGTTCATGGAACTAAAAGAAAGACTGAACACATTAAGTAGAGATATTGAATATAATAAGTAGTTAACTTCTAGAGATTAAAAATACAATGTCTGAGATGAAAAATACAATCTGTGGAGTTAAAAGTAGTTTAGACACTTCAGGACAAAACAAGTGAACTCAAGACTATCAACAGAAACAATACAAAATGAAAAAAAGAGTGAATAATTTGGGTACAAGAGGTCAATTGTATGATGAAGAATATAATTGCACTTTTAGTAGTGAACTTGATTAGGTAGACATGTTGACTTACGATTTACACATATAATATTATAATGAAACATTACATTAATAAAAAATTCTTTTAAAAAGATGAAAAAATGTTATCAGAATCCATGAACTGTAAGACAACTACAAACTGCCTAACATATGTGTAATTGGAATACACAAACAATGAGCATAAACAATGATATTCTGAAGAAATGATGACTGAGCTTTATAAGCCCACACATCTAAGAATCTCAAAAAATTCCAAGCTCAAGAATCATTAAGAAATCTACATTAAGAAACATAGTGATCAAAATTTTTATACCAATGATAAAGGCAATATCTTAAAAGCAGCCAAAGGAAAATGACAGGGCGCACATACAGAGGAATATATAAAGAATTACAAGAGACTTCATTTTGAAAACAATGCAAATCAAAAGACAGTGGATCAATATCTCTATTGACCAGCAAAAAACATCGTCTGAAATTCTGTAACTACCAAATAAAGATTTTTCAGAAATATAAAAGCTGATGGAATCTCACCAACTCACAGCAGACATATCCCACAAAAAGAGATTGAAGGTAATGCTACCATATGGAATCTGAAGATACATATAGGAATAGAGTGCACTGAAAATAGTAAATATGTGAGTAAATACAAAAGTTTTTATTTTTTAAATCTCTTTAAAATATTATTGACTATTCAAAGTAAAAATTAAAACAATTAACTGAGGTTATAATATATGTAGTAGTAATATGTATCACAACAATTGCACAAGCTAGGAGGGAAAAATAGAAATACACAATTTTAAGATTTTTACACCATATATGGAGTGGGATAACATTACTTGAAGTAACACTGTGACACTTTATAATTGCTATAAACCCTAAAACAACCACTAAAATATAATAAAACAAAAATGTTATAATAAGCCAAGAAAGGAATTAAAATGTCTCAAAAAAAAAAGTCTCGATACGTTAAAAAGAAAGCAAGAAAAAAAAGATGAAAAAAAGAGCAAATTATATATTTAAAATTCAACCATGTAAATAATCACATAAAATGTAAATAATCTAAACACCCAAATTGTCATACTGGATTAAAAATAAAAAGATTTTACTGCATAGAGTCTATAAGAAATCCACATTAAAAATGAAGAAATGTTCATCTTCACTTATCAGGGAAATACAAATCAAAACCACAATGATATACCATCTTGCACCTGTGAGAATGGCCCATGTCAAAAAGACCAGAAAAAACAAGTGTTGGTGAGGGTATAGAGAAAAAGGAACACTAGTACATTGTTGGTGGGAATGTAGACTGGTCCAACCTCTAAGGAAAGCATTATGGCAGTTTCTCAATATATTAAAAAATAGATCTATCATAAGAGGGCAGGGAAGTTACTGCACTAGGCTCCTCTGCTGTTGTTAATTCAGGGGACCACACCTACACCTACGTCAGAGATGCTGGAGACCAGTGTAGGGACAGGAATGGACACAGTGCAGGCTTTCTGATCCAGCAGACCGGGCAAAGGAGTCAGAGTCCTCAGTGGCCTTTGCAGGTCTTCATTGGGATTTACCAGGTACATGGCTGGCTGAGGGGCCAGGGGACCGGGAGGCTTGCAGGCCTCCCTGGCCCCAGAAAGTCTTCACTGTGGGCTCTCCAACCTTCTCTGCTTCTTTCTTGGCTTCTATTGGAGTCCCTGTGACGGCGCCCTTAAAAGCCCAGTCTTAGCCCAGGTGAATCTCATCTACCTATGCCCACACCCGACTCCAGGTGCCCGCCATCAGGCATGCATTCAGGACCACAAGGATCCATCATCAATCCTGATGGCAGGAGGGCAGAAAAGCCTGACATATTTTCCTTACCCTACAACCAGGCACTGCACTAGAGAAGGGGATCCACAGAGTTGGCACCCAGGACAGAAAGTGCACTGGTGGAGAACCATAGTAGTAAGAGTGTAGAGTGATGATTACTTACTTAAATTTGAGCCTCCCTATCTAGAACAGCTGAAGCCTGAGCCTGCAGAGTCTGGATTATTCTTGTCTCCTTATAAAAGAGGTTACTATATACACTTTGAGGTTATAGTATTTGAAACACCTATCTTACCATCAATCCACAGCCAAAACTGATTCTGAATGCTCTCACTAACCAAAGCTTAAGCACCTGGATCTTTATAACAGGACAAAGTGCCAGAGGGTAAGGTTTCATACCTGTAGTGCCTGAAGAATGCAAAGCACAGGGCAGGTTCTCTACTGATCAAGGCAGATGGGTAAAGGTGAGTCCTGGAGCCCTCGTTGGCTTTTTTATGCTTTAATGCTTTTTCTATGCCAAATGTTGTGGGGCAACCAGGCAAAGGGAGGCTGGCAAATCAGGTAGGCCTCCCAGCCCCTGGTGAATCTTTACTTTTTCTCTTTGGCTCTCTCTGGTGTTGTTTGGTGGTCCTGTTTCTCTATAGTCTCTCATCCTCCATAGTCAGCCCACTGCAGCCACTCTCCGGTCTCTGAGTATGCTGCCCTTATAGCTCAGCCTCCAGGCTCAGGTGTGCACACTTACGCATGCCCACACCATACTCCGAGTGTCCACAATCAGGCATTCATACCCTGAGCCCATGCTCCCAAGTGCCTCCTGCATTAACATAATCAAGGCCACAGGTGATAGCTACAGAGGCCAGTGGCATAAAAGCCTGACCAATTCATTTACCGTACAATACCCAAAAATCAAAGCACGCAATTCCCTGTGTGTTCCTGTCTTAACTACAGTCCTCACCCAGCTATAAATCCAGTGCTCAACCACAGGCTAGAGGTTGAGGCTAGCATGATACATTTGGGCAGAGAAGGTAGCTCAGGGGAAGGGAACACTATAGTTCTACAACCACACAACCTGTAATACAGTAGGAAGCTTGAGACCTTTATGCTCATTGGAGACAATCTTTTGGTACCCTACTGTCCTACCTATGATCCTGTACAGTCACTAGGGCCCTTGTCATCTGAATAGGTGCACAGGCAGCAGTCTGTGAAATAACAGACATCTCAACATCATGAGTAAAAACCTAGGATTATAGCCAGCTTCTTGTAGGAAATGTACAAAGTGTACAAAGTATAAATTTATTAAGAAAAGGAAGCTACCTATTACAACCCATAAAAACTAAAGACGAAGATAGATGGAACACATCACAAATGCTAAAGCAAAAGAAAAAAAGAAAAGAAAAGAAAAAAAGAAAAACTAAAGAGAAGTTTCGAGTATGCATAACTGTAGAATATGCCAAAAGAGTACTTTAAGTTTAAGAGTTATAACCATGCTTGCTGAAATTAAGATAAACTATGGATGATGTAAAACAGGAGAACATTAAAAATCAAGAAAATATGACATTGCTAAAACTAGAACTAATGGATCTAAAAAACACCACACCTGGATTTTGTAAATTATTTTTAGAAATACAACAAATGGCCTCAGCAACAGAAAAATGCACGTAGTGGTGATAGTTACTGAGCTTGAAAGCACGGTGGCAGAGAACACACAATCTGACCAACAAGTGAAAAAGGAATTAAAAAAAAAAAGAAAACAGAGTAAGACCTCTTTGGAATAACCTAAAGAAAACTAGCATCCATATCATGTAGGTCTCAAAAGAAGAAAAGAAAGAGAAAGGCACAGAAAGTTTATTTAAAGAATTAATTGTTGAGGACTATCACAATGCGGGAAATGAATCAGTGGACCTAATCCACAAGACCCCAAAGTTCCAAACATAATAATAGCAGACCAACATCCTCAAAGGTACATTATAATTAAACTGTTGAAAGCCACTGGCAAGGACTGAATATAAAAAACTTTAAGAGAAAGTTATTCCCTCTAAGGGAATAACACACGGTGTGCAGATTTTTCAGTAAAATCCTTACAGACAATAAAGGAATGGCAGAAGATAGTTAAAGTACTCAAAGAAAAAGATTTCCAATCTAGAACACTTTACCCTGCAAAATTAATATTCAAGATAGAAGGAAGGGTAAGGCACTCCAGTGAAAAGCAAAAATTAAAAGAATTTATCAACACCAAACCACACATGAGAGACATGCTAAAGGGTATATAACAGAAACAAAACAACAAGTATAATGGTAACAGATACCTAAATTATACAACATGGAGGAGGAGAATAGTAACATTGAAGCCCACCAGAATGAACTTGACACCTGTCAATTAGGTCACATCAATAGTCAATCATATACTAACCTTAGCTAACCTTTCAAACAAAAAATCAATAGAAGTAGCACATAAGATGATGAAAATGGAAACTAAACAAAACATAAAAGGAAGATGTCAAAAAAGAAAATCAACTAAAATAATTTTTACAGTAACCATATGGAAATAAACACATATCTCAATAGTCATCTTAAGTGTGACTGGCTTGAATTTACCAATTAAAAAGTATAGAGTAGCTGAATAGATTTCAAAACAAAGTCCAAACTTCTGCAGTTAACAGGAAACCCATATTCACCGACAAAGACAAATACAAATTTGGAGTTAAAGACTGGAACAAAATCCTACAAGCAAATGGCAGTCCAAAAAAAATCAGGAATACCTGTAACTATATCAGATAAAATAAATTCTGATCAAAAAAAGATAGAGGTAATGGGAAATAATAGATTTTTTAAAAGATAATAGGAGACAGAGATGGACATTACATGGTTAAGTGCCTAAAACAAGAAGAGGACAGCACAGTGATAAATGTATATTCACCAAATAATGGAGCACTAAAATATATAATTATTAATAGAACTAAAGAGAGATATTAACAATGGCATAATCTTACAGGATATTAATACTCCACATATAACTATGTACGGATCAACAAGACAGAGAATAAATAAGGAAACAATAGACTTAAATTAGGATTTAGTACAATAGGCTTAACAGACATTTCTAGAGCACTCCACCCAAAAACCACTGTATAAATATTTTTCCAAAGGCAAATAGACCATGTTCAATAATAAACCATATGTTTGTTGTAACATAAGTCAATTGTCAGTAAACAATGGAGATTTCAATCATACAAAATACTCTTTCTGACAGTAATGGCATAAGGTTAGAAAGTAACTATAATAAAAATAAAGAAAAAATAAAAATATTGAGACTAAACAATGTGCTACTTAGTAACTAGTGGATAAAGAGGAAATTAAAACAGAAGTTGGGCCTCCCTGGTGGCGCAGGCAGTTGAGCGCCTCACTGTGAAGCTGTCCGCAGCCTCTACAGCGCGGATTCAATCCCGGCCAGCCAAGGAGACTCCCACATGGCACAGCAGACCTCTGCTGTCTTGCCTGCTGCTCCCCTCAGCAGTGTATTTTGTCAGTCTGCCTGTTTTGTTCCCTGCTCTGTCTCTGGTGAATCCTCTCACCCTTCCGCACATCTGGCCTGTACCCCGGTTCTTGTATAAATAAATAAATCTTTAAAAAAAAAACAGATGTCAAAAAATACCTCAAAACTGGGCCTCCCTGGTGGCACAAGTGGTTAAGACACAAACTACAAAGCTATCCACAGCCACTGCAGCATGGGTTTGATCCCCGGCCAGGGAGTTACCCACATGGCGCATCAGACCTCTCCTGACTTGCCCCCTGCCTTTCTCAGCAGTGTACTTCTATCTGCCTGTTCTGTTCCCCACTCTGTCTCTGGTGAATTCTCTCACTCCCCATACCTCTGGCCTGTACCCCAGTTCTTGTATGCATAAATAAATAAATGTTTAAAAAAAATACCTCAACACTAATGAAAATGAGCATACAAGCTATCAGAGTATTGGTATTAAGGGGAAGATAATTACAATACAGGCCTAAACTAAAAAGCAAGAAAAATACCAAATAAGTAATTAATATTTTACCTAAAGCACTCCAAAAAAGAACAAACAAGACCTAAAGTTATTAGAAGAAAGGAAGCAAAAATAAGTGGAAATAAATGCAATAAAAATCAAAAAGATGATAGAAATTAACAATGAACTAAGAATTAGGTATTTGAGAAGGTAAAATTAATAAACCTCTGATTATGCTAATAAAGAAAAAAGAAAGAAAACATTAATAAACACAATTAGAAATGAAAAAGGAGAAATTACAATAGATGGCATAAAAATACATGGGATAAGGATATGCCAATACATTCAATAACCTTGAAGAAATGGATACATTTCTAGAACAATATAGTTTACCAAGACTAAATCAAGAAGAAGCAAAAGAGTTGAATAAACCATTCATAATCATAGAAATTGAACTAGTAATCAGAAATCTTCTCAAAAACAAAAGCCCAAGGCCAGAGGACTCTACAAGCAAATTCAATCAAACCTTTAAAAAAGAATGCATGTCCATCTTGCTCAATTTATTTCTAAAAATCCAATAAGGGAATGCTCCCTAATACATTGATGATGCCAACATTATCCTAATGTGAAACAAGACAGACAGCACAAGAAAACTATAAACCAATATCACTCTAAACCAATATTGATGCAAAAATCTTCAACAAAAGACTAGCAGACTAAATTCAACAATACTTTGTAAGGATTATATATCATCATGATGACATGTAATCTATTCCAGCAATCCAAGGATGGCCTAATATATGTAAATCAATCCCTATAATATATCAATGGAAGTAAAGATAAAAATCATATGATAATATAAATTGATGCAGAGAAAACATTTGAAAAGATTCAACACATATTTATGATAAAGATACTTATGAGGATGGGAATAGAAAGAACCTACCTCAACATTATAAGGCCACATATCACCAATGTACAGCCAATATAATACATAATAGTGAAAAACTAAAACAAGACAAGGATACCCACTGTTAGCATTTCTGTTTAATTTATAGGTTTTAGTTAGAGCAATCAGACAATGACAGAAGATAAAAGGAATCCATGTTTTTACAAAAGGAGACATTACGAACATCGATGCAGACAATATAGATATTATATGCAGAAAATTATAGCAATGCCACAAAAAAAGCTATAAAAAATAATAGGTGAATACAGCAAAATGATAGGTTAGAAATCAACATACAAAAATCTGTTGCATTTTCACATACAAAAAATTAACCAGAAGAAAAAGAAATTGAGAAAATAATCCCATTCACAAATCTCAAAAGAATCAAATACATAACAGTTAATAAAGAAGTTGAAGGACTTATATGATGAAAGCTATAAGACATTATTAAAGGATTTAGATCACAACATAAGAAAAGACATTCCATGCTCATGAACAAGGAGAATCAGTATAGTAAAAATAATTATTCTACCCAAAGTGATGTAGACAATTAAAATTCTCATCAAAATAACAAAAACATCCTTCAAAAAAATTACTAAAATTTATGTATTTATTTGAGACTATAAATGGCCTCACATAGGAAAAGAAAAGGAAAGAAACAGATGTGTCACATTACCTGAGCTTAAACTATAGCAAATGCAACAGTAAATGTGGTATTGGCATAAAAATAAGATACACTGATCAGAGGAGCACAACAGATTCCAGATATAAATCCATGTATACATCAATATTTAATTCACAGTAAAGCAACCATGACCATACCATAGGGGAAGGAGAATCTCTTTAACAAATCGTATTGGGAAAAATGAATGGCCACATATAAAGGAATGAAGTTGGAAAAATGCCAAAGGAAAAAAAAATTGCTATTTTCATCATTTATCTTTTTGCTCTTCTTGTTCATATATATATACATATTTTTTTTCTTCCACCAACAGATTATAAATTTCTGAGGACTAATTCTTCCTTTTTCATTTTAAATTCCATTTTGAGTCCTAAGAGTCCTGAATTCATATTATTATTGAACCAATTAACATAAGAATGAATGAATGTTAGTGTTAGTCTTAATGATGATAGGAGAATGACAAGTATTCTTCATAAAAAACAAGGTGACTTTATCACATTTTCTTGAAAAACTGTATTTTTAAACTTTTATTACAGTAAGCTTCTTCTTACTCATGAATATATTTTCCTGCTCTATTTTCTTCTCCCTTGAAAGAGAAAAACAGAGAGCAGCTATATATAAAGAACGATATTTGCTACAACTATACCTTCCCATAAACAAGAACAGAATATGGCAGTTATCACTCTACCTGAGAAAATTTTAAAAGTTACCCAGCTCTGCACACTAATTTTATTCTTCATAGATACTAGGCTAACCCTTATGGGTGGTAAAAGCCACCAGATAGGAATGCCATAATCTCAAGAATCTTCACTTTTCTACACATAGTAGCCAAGTTTTAAGTTTTATCTTAGGCCTCTGAAATCAATAAGGCCCTGCCTGTCACTTTAACTCCTTTAACATTTTATATATTTATGTTGTACCTCTAAATCCTTAAATTAATTTTACCTTCAAATATAGTCTCATTCCATCAAAAGCAAATCTTCCTACCAGGCCTTCATGGGAAGAACAAAATACCCTAATTTTCACTGGGCACCGAACCAATGGGATGACAAGGGATTTCAGCATTGATTATACACAGTAGCGTGATCACTTCTATCTGCCCTTTTGAAATTCCAGTACTGTGATGAACAGGAGCAGGGAAAAGCAACAGGAGTTATTCTGAGTCCATTCTTTGCCTCATGCTCCCACCCACATATAGTCTGACGAGTCTATTTTTCTTTCAACAAAGATAGTTTAAATTCTCTCTTATTGTTTGTTTGTTTGCTTGCTTGCTTGCTTGCTTGCTTGTTTTTGAGGTAGCACCATTTATAAGATTGTATAATTTCAAGCGTACAACTATATTCTTCAACATCTGGACTGCGATTTATGATCATCAGTGACCAGTCTTATTATCTTACATTGGCAAAGTCTTTCCTTTCTGCTCCTAATTTTCAATTTCCCAACTACCTATCTTTATTTAATCCATTTACCTCCTGCCTGAAATACTGCAATAATCCTCAAAAGCTGTTTTCCTGGTTCAACTTTTTCTCCCACTCTAATCAACCCTACAAACTTCTGACAAAATTAATTCAAGAGCAAATCTCCTGCTATACCATTTGACTACTGAATGTGAGGGCCTCCTAAAATCTACCAAAAGCCTTAGCTTATGCTGACAGAACACAAGATATGATCACACTAAATTTTCTAACTTATACATCCTGTATACTTCAGTCAAACTGCTCATCAGTGTTTCCTATACCACATCTCTCTGGTTCTATTTATCTGTTCAATACTCATGCTTCTTTTATTCTCCTCACTATCAGGATACTCCTCATCCACTATTCCATAGACAAAATTCTACTCAGCTTTCAAAGAACATCAAAAAGTGCTTCCTGTTTTAAGAACCAAAACTACAAAATACATTGAAGAAAACAAGCAAAACACTTTTTGACACTGGCCTCAGAGACATCTTTAGGGATTCATCTCCCTGGCAAAAGAAGCAAAAGCAAATATAAACAAATGAGACTATCACAAACTAAAAAGCTTCTGAGCATGAAAAGAAACTATCAATAAAACAAAAAGACACCCTACTGAGCAGAAAAAAATACCTGCACATCACATATCTGACAAATGGCTGATATCCAAAATATATAAATAACTTATACAACTCAACAACAACAACAAAAACAATTAACCCAATCAAAAAAGTGGGCAGAAAAGCTAAATACACTTCTCCAAAGAAGACATACAGATTGTCCAGTAAGTACATGAAATAATGCTTATTATTACTTATTATAAGGGAAATGCAAATCATAGCCACAATGAGATGCCATCTCACACCTGTGAGAATGGCCCATATCAAAAAGACCAGAAAAAACAAGTGTTAGAGAAGATGTGGAGAAAAGGGAACACTTGTACGCTGTTAGTGGGAATGTCGACTGGTCCAGGCAATATGAAGGTTTCTCAAAATATTAAAAATGTGTATAGCATATGACCCAGCAATTCCTCTTCTAAGTATCTAGCTGAAGAATGCAAACACACTAATTTGAATGTATATATGTATTTCCATATTCATCACAGCCCTATTTACAATAGCCAAGTTATAGGAAAAAAACCCTAAGTGTCCAAGGAAAGTGGAGTGGATCAGAAAAATGTGGTGTATACACACACACACACACACACACACACACACACACGAAATACTACTCAGCTATAAAATAAAAGATACACTTTTTTTTTCCAAATTTTTTTTTAAGATTTATTTATTTATTTATTTATTCATGCAAGCACTGGGTACAGTCAGAAGTGCGGGAGGGTGAGAGAATTCACCAGAGTCAGAGCAGGATGCAGAACAGGCAGAAGGACCGAAGTACACTGCTGAGGGGAGCAGCGGGCGGCAGGAGAGGTCTGCGCGCCATGTGGAACCCTCCTCTGGTGGCCGGGGAGCAGCGCGGGCTGCTCGAGCAGCGGGCGGCACTGCGCGCATGTGGGCTGGTGCGGAGCAGCCTTCGCAGAGGCTGCGGGCAGCTTCGCAACCAGCGCTCAACCACTGCGCCACCGGGGAAGCCCAAAAGATACACTCTTGCTTTGCTACAACAAGGATGGATCTGGAGCGGATAATGCTAAGCAAAGTAAGGCAGAAGGAGAAATACAAATACCAAATGATTTCACTCATTTATGGACCATTGAGAAACAAAACAAAGGAACTGACAAAACTAAACCCTAAAAAAACTCTAGAAATATGACTGCAGAATTGAGGCTACTAGAAGGGGAGTTAGAATAGGGATATTAACAAACTGTGGAGGGAGACCACTGGTCTATGATAAAAGGCCATGGGTACTTTGGGGATGGGTGTGATGTAGTGACTTATATCTGAGGAAATATAAAACTACCCAGTGAATCATATACAGTGTTGTAAATCAGTGTTACCTCAATAAAATAATAATAATTTTAAATAAATGAATAAAATTGATACACCGCTTTTCTAGGAAAAACTCAGCAGAGAATACAACACAATCACTCATCCCGTTACTAAAAATCAAGGACCTAAACTAAGGGACATGTCAGGGGAAAAAAATTAATTAATTCTCTTTGTGTAGGAGGAACAAAAACCAAAAGAAATCTAAGATATGAAATCTTTATTGCTGGAGAGAACAGTGAACACAAAATAGTTGCAATCTTCCAACTGGATGAGACAAAAACAAGACAGGCCTTTTTCATGGCATTTAGCCTCAGACCAAGATGTAGGAGTTTTTAGACTAAACTGTAAACAGTTGTAGTCAAAGACAGCTGAATTTATGGAAATTTGATCAAATGAACTTATAACCATGAATATTCTAAAGGAATAGTTATGGAGTAGGAAGTGAAGTAGGAAGTGATGTTGTTATGGAGTAGGAAGTTGTTCTGAAACAAACCAACTGTGTCTGAATACCACCTCTGCACTTTCCCTCCGGACATTCCTTCCTTTCTTCTTTCCTTTATCTTACTTTTTTGTTAATTAGTTTACTCATTGGACAATTATTTGTTGGGAACTTCCTATGTGTTCAGCACTGTGTAGAAACTGGTATTCTTGTTTAAACAAAATATCTGTAGTCTCTACCCATACAGGGCTTTTAGTGTAGTGAAAAAAACAGACATTAATAAACATACAAATATATGAAATTACTAATCATTTTTAAGGTCTATGAAAGAAACAGCAAAATCAGAACTTGGAGAATGATGGGGATTTGGAAGGAAGGAAATTATCTTAGTAAGATTGTTGAAAGGATTGAAAATAATGTAAGAATGCCTAGAATATACAAGTGTTCAATTCAAACAACAGAAATTTCTTTCGTTACATTCTCTCACTGAATATAGACCCCTGCCTCTCGCTCCTCTCCAGCCACATAAACTGGGAAGTGTTGGAGTACTAACAGCTTTTGTGGGAGAATAGCAGCTTATTCCCTCTAAAGACTTCAACTGTTACAGTTTGTCATTCTATTATTTTTCTATATAATCCTAACCTTAACCAATTCATGTCCTTTTTTCAGGCATATTTAAAAAGCCCATATAAGTTTCATGGCCTGTTTAGTACTATTGAGATAATTTATCTTTTTTACCCTTTTGAATGTATGGGAGATGTAACCCCTTACCCCTAAGACAAACTATTCTCAAGAAACAACCAACATCAAGAGCTGTGACTAATTCATTCTACGTGGAAGACTTCCCAGAGAAACACTCCCTTTAAGGTTGCAAATTCATGACTACATTGAATATCTTACTGTAGGAGGTCTTTTTAAAACTTAAAAATTGTCTTTTTAGACCATAATTATTCTTCTGTTTTGTCCTTAGAGAGTAAACATTTGACAAGGCTTTTTTAAATTTGACAAATCCTAATTCAAGTATAGTAAACTGCTAGGTCAATAAAGATTATACTTTCTTTCCAATTATCCTATCTTTATCACCTCACAATAGTAAAACTAATTTCACGAGTTCCTCAGTTTCTTTGATTGCACAAAATGAATGAAAGTGCCCTTAGTTCACACTGGAAACCCAATCAGGACTCCAGTCCTTAATCAAAAAGGTGACCCTACATACAACTTAAGGGACATGTGTTAGGTATTATCCCATGTGTTAAGTATTATCTTACAACTTAGCAAGCAGCATACAGACTAATTGAAAACAAACTATCCTCAAATGAAAGAAAGAACGAAAAGGAGGGAGGGATAAAGGAAAGGGAGAAAAGATTCATTACACTAAGTCACTTTACAGCAACCTGATTCCAAAGAGCTTCCTAAAATCCAAAATCCAAAACTAATCGCCAAATTTAAAACCTAATTCATGCAATTCTTGGCTCCAGATCATAAGCGGATGCTTCTAGTCATAGTTACAATGAAACCTTTTTAAAGATCTTATAAAAAAAAATAGTGCGATAGATGATTATTTTCCTATATATGAATCTTTACCAAAATAACATAAAATTATTCTTACTGGTTTTTACCAGTGAAGCATTTATTTCTTAAAATTCCTACAGTTGTTCTTAAAATGCATTGAACTGAAAGCATTTTCTGATATTCAACTGTCTTGTCTATACCCACATATGCTCAGTCTTCTCCCAAATATTGCCTCTCAGCTGTATGTTCCATGACTATAAGTAAAAGGAAGAACTCCCTGTAAGCCACAAAATTAACAGTGGCTTCCACACACTGAAACTACCAGGGACAAAGCCCAGAAAGTTTCCCACCCCTTAAAACTGCCAGTCATGCAATGAGTGTAAATTTATTGCTTTATCACATATCAAATTATGTGCAATCAATCCCACCTTTAAAACATCCATTCTAATTGATAATGCTATATATAGGTAATAATGGAAGGGAAATAGTATTCATAGTAGGAGTAACATTGGTATTTCTTACTCATTTTGTCACTACAATGCAGAAAACTAGTGGCAATAATTAAAAGTAAGTAATATGTTTGTTACCAACCTGCCATAAATTTAAAGGAAAAAAAGGATGGGCAGACAAATATGTAGATAAACAGAAAGACAGATAGATATCCTGCGTGAAGTAGGCAACTATATAGGTGCAGACTTGGATTCCATTACTGCTTGATTGTCTGCTATACTTGGATCAAAAAAGTAAAAATAACAATTATTGCCAAACATGCCTTTTTGTTGTGCTTGTGTGTCCCAAATTAATAAAAGAGCTCAAAGGTGAAATAAAAAATAGAAAATGTGCTTTTAGTAATGAAATCACTCACTTAAGCTTATATGAAACTGTGTAACCTGAAAAGAAAAAGAACTCTAGTACAGATTGTATGCAAAGAAAACTCCCTCTTATAAACTTCTTTTTTTTTTAAAGATTTATTTATTTATTTATACAAGCACTGGGTACAGTCAGAAGCACGGGAGGGTGAGAGAATTCACCAGAGCCAGAGCGGGGAGCAGAGCAGGCAGAAGGACCGAAGTACACTGCTGAGGCGAGCAGCGGGCAGCAGGAGAGGTCTGCGTGCCATGTGGGACCCTCCTCTGGTGGCCGGGGAGCAGCCGGGGATTGAACCGGCACTGCAGAAGCTGCTGGCAGCTTCGCAACCCAACTCTCAACCGCTGTGCCACTGGGGAGGCCCTAAACTTCTAACAATATATCAAGGTTTAAACCCTTAGGCTAAAGACCATCTTTCTTCTCTTGTAAGCACTATGCCATTTCTTCATTGCTAAGCAAATAATAATAATAATAACAATAACCATTACATCATATGGACAAACTTTTTTGAGTGATTAAATATTGAGGATAGGCCTATTTTGCCAGTCACCCGTGGAAAGTGATGCTTGAAAATTAATTTTTGTTTTGCACTATAACTACCTTGCATCTTTTGAAAAACTCCAGGGAAGCCAAAGAAACAGAGACAGAGAGGCTGAGAGAGAAAGACAGAGAAGCTTCTGGAGAAGGGAAATATGCAAGATATATACATAAAGCCAGGAGGAGGGGTGGGGAGTAGGAGCAGGGAAGTTGAAAGGGAGAGCTCACAGAAAATGTTTTTATTTAGAAAATGTTTTACTAGCAATATTTAAACTCACGTTTTAATGTTCAGAGCTGGCAAAAATTTGGTGAAGCATTTACACCCATACTCCAAGACAACATGAAATGTGTGCTTTAGATAAAAGTATGTGCTGAGGCTCATGTGTAGAGAAAACTATACAACAAAATGAACTAGATGTTGTTGATTATTCAAACAGTCTTTATAAGCTGAATAGTTACTAAAATATTTCTGAATGCTTGAGTAAATCTTTTTCCTTAATTACAGAGGGCTATATTTCACATCTTATAGATCATTATATTATAAAATAGCTGTATATAAATAGCATATTTATGACACTCCCTCAATACCTTATATTTGAAACCACTATCCAATTCAAATTATGGCTTTATTTTCCCTCTCTTAATACATTTCATCCCTTTAAATATTCATGAAAGTTATGTTAGAATATGTAAGATGATTAAACCTACCTCCTTAGCTAAAACCAATTTCAGAGAGCAGCTAATAAATTGAATTTATTAGCAACTCTTAGCAAACTGTCCCCAAATCCCACATTGTTTCCAATCTCAAGTTAAGAAGAATTTTTCTCCAATAGGCATTGAATCACTTTAATGTTGAGTCTTGTGCTGCTCTACTCCACCTTCAAATGTAGCCAGTAAATACAGCTTTACTACAGTACTATAAAAATGTGAAAGAACCATAATAGCATCTAAAAAAGAGCTGTTGGCACTATATTAGTTTAGAGAAAACTCTAAACTGAATACTAATGCAAAATTTAATGATAGTTTGCCTAGTTGCCAAAAGAGTTACAACAATTATTTTGTCATAATGGGCAAGTTATCTTGAAGGCATCTAGAATATTACTGTGTAGGATTCAAAATAAGTCCCCAAAGTGTCATTGTTCTTCTGAAAATTTTTCTTTTTCTTTTTAACAAGTCAACATACGATCTTCACTGAAACACTATCCCTCTGGTTAGAGGATTGCCTTGTGAGTCAAGAAACATAGAGATTTGGTTCTGCCTCTCTAGTTAAAGTCAGCTTCCTTTACTGGCATCCAACATGGTTCCACCTCACACGAATTTCACTTTACAGTGAATATTGTGATTATGAAGTTCTGGTAAGTCATTCAAACAGAATTAATATGGTTTTAGTTCCAAAACCAAATTTTTAGAGTTGAAAAGTAAACCAAGGATAAATTTAGACATATTGCTTGGAATTAGCAATGTCAGACAAAAGCTCTCCACTTTTAAGAGGTCTGAAATGCCTAACTCAGGCAGTGTATTTTCATGTCTACAGATATTGACATGTTTCACTTTTAAAATTATGACACACCGACTTATTATGAAATTTTTTAGCTCTTCCACTGTGCATGTTTCAAGGGTTTCATGACTATCACTGATAATTGAGCAATTAACTTGAAATTACCAAATGTGCTGCGATGGCACAATATGTTCTAAGCGTTATGAAGGAATAAAGAACAGAGGAACTTAGCATAGTGACAAAAAGTAATAAAGAGTAAAATAGACCATAGTAATAATAATAGTACTGAGTAAGTTTTAATGGTCCCAGGTCTCAGTGGTTTAATGGTGCCAGTAAAATGCTTTAATGAAACAAGTCCAGAGTATTACAAACTTTTTGGAGCAATTTTTTCTGGTACTACAAAAAGGAAGCTTCTTAGTCACTGATCTTGTGTAATACTCAGGGATTGGTCCAAAAAGAAAGTGTAGGAGTTTCATTAGATAACAGACACAAAACAGGCAGATTCTCTAAAAAATACAAGCTTGCAAAAATTAGACATAAGATTTCCCTTTAAGTGTAAGACAGACAAAGCAAAAGTGCTGAAGATGACCTGAAGAAGGCATCAAGCTATTATGAACATATTTGTAAATGAAAAATTAAAAAGCATGTCTTGACAGCAAGAGGGGCTATGAAACTAGGAAAACTAGAATGGCTCTTTAATGTTCATTCCATCAAGTTCTCTCATACTGCACTTTTCTGGCTAACCCCATAGTGTGACCATGAAAAGTAGTTTTTTAGTGCTTAAATAAAACCAGTGAAACAAATTCCATAAACCTAAATCCTACCTTATTTCAGTGGCAGGGCATCTTAAAGGTTTGCAAGAAAAACCAACAATTTAGAAAGTCAGAGAGGAAAAAGAGATTCAATATTATGACAAGTAAGATACTATTAAAAACATTTCTTCTCAAAATCCCATCTATACTGCTCTAAAACACTACTAGGACATTAAAAATAAGCAAGGTTATCTTTTCAGGTATAAATTAGAAACAGAAAGTGGAGCGAGCAGAAAGAATAAGTATCTAAGGGCAGTAGTATATAAAACTTAAAAGCTTAAAATGTAATGGATAATCACATTCAGATTAACAAACTGCTTTCAATTAAAGTAGATTTCTGGCCACAGTTCACAAATGTATAGTAGCTGTGTGTATTAATGTAGATACTTCAAATGTCAGTATATCTCTAATTAACATGAGCACACAACTTTAAAACTGAGAAGGCACAATTTTAAATTCCTTACATTCCCAGCATTAATGCTTTCAAGGGGCAGCTCCCGTTGTCATGGAAAATGGCATTCAAGCCCTATTTGTGGATTTTCACAGCTCATCTTTTTTATTTACCTGCTCTATGTCAAGATTAGCCTAGAATAATTTTTTTTAAAGATAATGCACTTAGACCTACTTGTCCTTAAAATCACAGATGTTCTCACTGAGGGAGCTTTGGTCTGAGCTATGCTGAGTTTCAAACAGATTTCTTTCCATTTTAAAATACCACAGAGATAAATTTGTGATTCTCTTTGTTTGTTTCCTAAAATTCTATGCAACTCAAAAAAATTAAGCTGAAGCAAGATGTGTGGCAGTTTTTAAACAGGGGAGAGAAAAATGTCAGGGAGGAGCCAATGATGCAAGAATATGAGAAAATGAAGAGGTAGAGGACTCTAAATCTCCTCCCTGACTTACTCTGCCTTAACTTTTTGAAAATATTTGTACAGCAACCAGGTGGCTATTGAGATAGTAATCAAAAACAATAAAAAAAAGACTGCTAAGATTCTCTCTGAGAAGGACAACATAGTATTTTATGGAAAGAGTATTGAATTTATTCCATGAAATTCTAGGGTTGAGTCCTGCTACTCTGTAAAAAAGAGGGTAATTCCTACCCACCTCATAGAGTATTATGATATTCAGCTAAGTTAATGTCTGCAAAAGCAAGTGTTATACCAAATTAAGAGACTGTTATTATTGTTGCCTAAGCATGGGGCTAAGCAATAACCACTTTTTGTACTAGATAATAAAATACTTGGCCAAGACCTCAGAAAAAAAGGTTACTATTTAGACATCATGCAAGAACAGAGACAAAATTTTATAAAAGGGAATTCATTATCAAACTACTAACAAGGCTTGGATAACCTGAAAAAGTAAAATATCTAATGATCTATGTCTTTTTTTAACCAATAATGCATGGTCCTAGTAAAACTTGAATGCAGAATTACATAATTATTTTTTGATTAGAGATAAAAAATTAATTATGAGATATTAACAAGCAAATAAGGACTTTTAAACAAAGCCAATTTGGAGAAAATAAAACAGTAGTTTTTTTTTTTTTTTATGGGCCAAAAAAATAAAATAACCTGAATAAGATGTTCTGAGTTTCTGAAAAAACAACCATTTTCCCTTACAGTGCTTTCCTCTTCTGACCTAGGCAATAGATGTAAGCAGCTAAGATTCCAATCGATTCTCACACACCCTTGGTGTGGCCCATTTATTATGGATGTGCAAAACAATATCCCGCCTTCCTTATCTCACAGACCAGCTTCTGCACACCTTAAGAAGAAACTTTCCCATGGCCATGAGGTATAACTTTCTGCCTTAGATCATGTAGCAAATAGGCAGTTTCAGGACACTGAAATTACGGTTCCTAAAAGAAGCCATTGTCACTGATCCAATTTGCTTGCTTTTAGGCCAAACCACATAAATATTTTATTGCTTTATAGGTGCCGTATCATTCAGTAAAAGTGATGGACAATTTCCACAATAAATGAAAGAAATAGGAAATCATCCATATTGCAGATGTCATGTGAATTTTATCTGATTTATCTTAGTCACAGAATCAGGCTACATTTCTTTAACAAGAAGGTTCCACAGTCAGAAGATGGCCCGAACAATGCTTGAGACCACTAACCAAAGGAACAACACAGTGCAAAACTAAACTAGTATATGGAAATTCTCAAAGTTAGAAAACACTTATGTTAGGCCCATGTGATTAGCATGACTTCTGCTTAAGTGATCAAATCTGACTAGATATTTTCTGGGTTGTGTTTTTTTTTTTTTAAGTTGAACTTAAGAAATAACCATGTACAAACTATCCCCACAGTGCCCATTCTACTTTTAGCCTCTTTGTTAGGTAACAAGAAATAGCTCAGCTAATTGGATCACCTCTATTCAAAACTAGCCTACATAAGTTGGAGGAAGGTGGAAAACGGACAGGTGAGGGGGGGCGCATAAGTTAAGAATTCAGGAAACAACTTTCTGGTGAAGAAAAATGTAAACTTTATGTTAATGAAGGCCATCTTGGTTAAAAATGCTTGTAATTATATTGTATTTATCATTTTTAAAATATAATCAACCTAAAAACTTACTAACGAGAAACACTGAATGATGATGAAAAAAGAGAGAAGGGAGATAAGAGAAAGGACAAAGCAACTAAAGATACTATTTGGACAACTCAAAATTATTTTCCTTCACTCAAATTTCTAACAGGATAAATTCAGCTCCTTGGAATCACTCTTCATAAGAGCCCTTCAAATACTTTACATTTCTTTCTCCAACTTCTTTGCCTCCTACTCCTCACTATGACACCTTGCACGAATTAAAAAGTTTCCAGTTAATCCAAGTGAACCATGCAGTTCAATATTTTATGTTTTACAACAGACTTAAGTCTTCAAGTAATAAAATGTACTTTTATTATAAAATGTAAATTGAAAGTTTCACAAAGATAACACTCATTATGAAAGCATTACAAGATGCAAAATATATTCAACTTATTAAACATCACATCTACTTTTAAAATTTGGTTTAAAATTCCTGCCCCAATCAATGCTATTACTAAAATAAAGGTAAAATTGGCTTGAAATAATTTTTCACTGCTTATTCTGTGACTCACATAAACTCTAACTTGTAATTTTTTCAAGTACTTTCCTAGAAGGATATCCTCTAAAATTTATTTATAGAAACACACTAACCGAGCAAAGTTTACTATGTCTCTCTTATCAAAAGCATAAGAGCCTCTTAGATGCCAACACACTACACGTATAAATATATATTAAACTCAAGGTTTTTTTTTTTCTTTTTTTTTTTTTTTTAGTGGCAGGCTTTAATAGACAACCTGAAAGAACACAAATTAATCTAGTATATCATATCATACATATGTTCTGTAAATCTTTTAAATTCAAGTTTTAAATATGGCTTTATATACACAGAATTTTTAACACCTGCCACCTACTCTAAACTACTTCATATTAATAAATATTTATTAATTTAAAGTATTTTAATTGATCACTAAATTTCATTTGATTTCTTTTTGAAATTTACCACCTGTCCTGAGAAAAGTATCTTTAGTGTCCAAAGTACCATTTAAAATACAATAATGTTTTGGTGAAGAAGGCAGGAATACTTCCATTCTGACATATGCTACACATTCACTAAATGAGTCTTTGGTTCCTTAGTACCTAATGTTCTCATGTACTGACAACACTTTGAATTCTGTATCATTTAACTTCTTTTCTAAGAGCTGAGGCACATTGCATTTCTCAGTTCCAGAGACCCAGAAGACTGTAAGATGTTAGGATAAATTATTCATGTGTATATAGAGTAGCCCTTTTAAGGTAATCCCACAATTAGAGCCCCATCTTCAAATTAATATTTCAGCGTTTTGTAACGGGCCCTGCCATTGTGTTACTTCTCTGAAAATCACAGTAAACTTGAAACATTTTTCACCAGCTGATATCTTTCCTACACTCCTCTTAATAAAAACACTTGCCAGAAACTAATAGCACTTTAAAAACACAAAGAACTTAAAAACACTCACATATGAAAAGAATTAAGAACTTGTTTAAAAGCTTGTTAAAAACTGATATGGAACAATAAGTAAACCAATACTTACAAATATGCACAAAAAGTCAGCCCCAGCACCCAGAAATCACTGGTAAATTGCCTTTGAATTCATGAAAGTGACCTGAAAGTTCAAACAGAAAATGAAATGAAAAAATGATAAGCAAATTACATATATGTACTTAATACAGAAGTATACATTGTGGCTACAAAATATACTACTGCTAAATCAGGCAGCTAACCCATCTACTCAACAACTACTTCAAAATGGTAATACCAAAAGAAACAATTACCTCATTGTTCTACATCTAAGAAGATGATATTTCTATCCCTTAAGGCTTTTAATTAATTTAAGCAATAAAGTAGGTATAAATTTTTAAAGTATCAATAAGTAAAAATAAAAGAGAGGGAAAATTCAAAGGTAATAAAGGCTTACAAGCTACATTTTGAAACATGTCTAATTTATATCTACAAGTTAAAATGAATTAGCTGAACAGAAAATATCTTGAATGTGTTCAACAAGAATAACTTCTAGGTAGAATAAATCTGAAAGGATGCAGTTTTTGTTCTACTTAAGGTGTGGAACACATTAAAATGCTTAGGCTATATACAATGCAATCTGTACGAGCCACAATTCAATCCAAAATTCTTTTACTTGCACACACTTTAGTTCTGGCTGAAGAGGTAACAGATGCAACTCAAACACACAGAGCTAGCCTTGTAAAAAGTTGTAACTAACACAATGAGTCACTTTATGCCTCTAAATATCTATGGTTTCCTCTCTCCAGAACCCCCATGCATTAGAAGGTAGTTTGGTAGTTTATTTTTATTGTTTGGTCTAAATACAGCATATTTTTAGTTCCATGAAACAAAGAAACTTTGTTGCAAAGGCCTGATTCCTTCCAAAATGTGAGTATGGCTATGAGTGGTGTTCAGCTGAAAATAATAATGAAGCTTGAGTTCCTAATTTAGGTCAAAAACTTTCCTAGACTCTGGGGAAATACAGCCAGTAGACATCTAGGTTAGTTGACTAACTTAGTTAGCTAACTAGATTTAAATAAAATTCATTCTGGAAAAAAAAAGTATCTGATCAACATAATTTGTAGGAACCACTACTTCCAACATTGCATTTACAGCACAAATGGCCATAATAGGTAAGATATCTGCAATGAAATTAACTTGAGATATGAAGTAAATGTCTAACCTAGCCTTTCCCCATCTCCTATAATAGGCTTTTGCCTAAGTGACCCAGATAATTTATTCTATTTTCAAGTCAGGATTGATAGATTTAAAAATCTTGAGCATTTGGACAGACTTAAGTATCAATGGCTAACATACCCATTAGGCTTCTTCACTAGACCTCCTCCTCTTTATAGACTAAAGTGCCTCAGGACTTCCCAACTCTCCAGTTCCCAGCAAATTCGTAATGCCTATTTCCCTGGATTCAAGATGTCCAGAGAGTCTGGCGAGGGGTAGGTATCGCTGTCATTTTTACTTTTTGGTATTACAACCTTTTCCTCCTCAAGGCCTTGTGATATTTAGGGGTCCAGAAGGAGAATTTTCCACCACACAAGAGAACTCTCTCTGTATACTATTCAAACCCAGCTGGAATTACTGATTCTAATATAACATACATATATATATTCTAATATAACACACATATATATGTAATAAAATGTCAGATTTCAGTATTATGGGAAAATTATATTTTAATAAACATCAACATGAAAGCAGTAGATCCTATATGCAGTCGTGCTACAGATGATAAGAGCAACTCTGAATCTCTGATTTGCACTATTAGTGAGTTTTGGAGCAAACAATTTAAAAAATATAAGCTCCTAAAATCAGAGAGTTCATTATTATAAAAAAAAACCTTTACTGCATTCTTTCTCATGCAGAGAATTTAGGAATATACAAGCAATATTTTAGGAAGGGCAAAAGTTAAAAATTAACTCACAAGAATTAACAACATGATATGAAGTAACCTACTTCTTTAAGAACTAGAAAACTTAAGAGTGAAAAAGACATTTCTCCAAAATAAACCTGGTCACTTTGGTCCTGAGTACAACACAAAAGGAAGATGATAAAGAAACACCACAGCAAATCACAGTATGTTTAGTACAATGAATCCTCAGAACACCAAACCACCATGGGCTGTCCCATTCTACCACAGTGGACTGTTTGCTCATCACTCATTTAGCAAGTAGTGACATTGCACTAGACAGTATGGACATGAGAAACATTTTTTTAATTAAATCATTATACTGCATACCTAAAACTAATACAATGTTATATATAAATTATATCTCAATTAAAAATAAAATGATTTTAAAAATAAAATTATGACCTTTCCTTTCAAGGATTTTTCAATCAATAATCCAACCAGGACACTAGAGTATTACATCTGACTGTGTTGGTGACATACTCCATATTATTTGGTCATTAAATCTTTTATACATCCTTAATTTACTAAATGAAAGTGCACTGCTACAAACACCTCAATTTAAAAAATATACAAAGTAACAATGATGTAAAATAATTAATTAATTAATTAAAAATATACAAAGAAAACCAATGTTACCACAATAAAAATAAATTAATTAATTAAAATTAAAATGCATAAAGACTATTTGGAGAAATGCACAAATAAAAAGTATAAATAGCTAACAACGTAAAAATATGTATTATTTCCCTAGAACTAAGGAAATGTAAATAAAATATTTTCACCTACAATATTGGAAAAATATTTTATAAACTGGACAGAAAGTAGTTTTGATGAGGATATGAAAAAAAGAAATTTTCATGTAATATTATAAATTGGGTAACATTAGGTACCATAATGAATTGGGTACAACATTTCCAAATGTTAAGTTGATTGACAGAGTTACTATTTTCAACGTCAATATCCTTTGAATTTGCAAAGGAAATTTGCAAAGGAATTTGCAAAGGAAATTTGCTATTTCCAAAATTTATTCTAAGGAACAAAACACAAAAATGTCAAAAAAAAAAAGGGGGGGGCCTTCCTGGCAGCACAAGGGGTTGAGCGCAGCACAAGGGGTTGAGCGCAGCACTGTGAAGCTGTCCGCAGTCTCTGTGGCGCAAGTTCAATTCCCCCGGCTGGCCAGGGAGCTACCCACATGGTGCAGCAGACCTCTCCTGTCTCGCCTGCTGCTCCCCTCAGCAGTGTATTTCAGGCAGTCTGCCTGTTCTGTTCCCCGCTCTGTCTCTGGTAAATCCTCTCACCCCCCACACCTCTGGCCTATACACCAGTTCTTGTATACAAAAGTGAATAAATCTTTTTAAAAATGTTAAAAAATATATATATGTGTAATATGTGCACGCATTACATTTTAAAAATAGCCAAAAATTTGAAATATCCTACTAACTGCATTAAGTAAATTATGGTACATAAATTTACCATTACTATATAATCATTAAAAACTGTAACATAAATCTATATTTCCTGACATAAAAAAGGCTAACTATAATATTTTGTTTAAAAAATGCAGCATATAAGCATCAATTTATAGAAAATAAAGTCTAGATCTACAACCACATATGCATGTACATATACATGCAAATTTAATAAATACAATATGACAAAAATAGTAACACTGAGTAAGAAATAGCATTATTTTTACTTTCTTATTTTTACAAGTTGATGTTATTTTTTAGATTTTTTTAAATTAACATGTCAAATTTGTCCCAAAACAATAAAACTATTTCTAAAATCCATTGTATCACTTATATATTCAAAATAAGTCACCCAAATCCAAGTTTCCTTGCTATTAGTCTGGCAACAAAAGTCAAATATTAATATTAGTTAAAAAAAGAACAACCTTTGAACGTCAAACAACCATCTTGACATCAAATGAAATCATAAACATTTTCTCAAAAGCATGCCCCACTCTACCAAAAATAGGTAATAGATCAAAGATAGCAAATAAAAACACAGCCACCTCCCTGTATAATTAGACTTTAAAAGCTTTCAAGCTCAATTTTTAAATCCTGCTTAAAACTGTTTCTAAGCCACACCTATTTCTCTTTTTTAATCCCCGTTCTTTTTTTATTTGATTTAGCAAGAAGTTTCAAGCATCAAATGAGTAGTTGGATTAGTGACCTTCCAACCTTGAGAGTCAATAAGTTTTTTAAAGTACTAAAATGTTTCCAAAAATATCTGCAACAAAATGTTTTCTGACTACATTAAATTATAGCATCGTATGTTTAAAACAAGTCAAAAATGAAAAAAAAAATTATTGACTCACTGATTTAATAGTGTTACACATAACGAGCCATTGAATTAAAACAAAGTAACACTAGGTAAAACTACCTTTAAAGCAAACTTATTTTTGGAAAAATATAAATGCCTGATCTTTTGTACAGAGAGAGAGAGAAGGGAGTGGGGGGTATGGAAAAATATAGTGTATTTAAAATCAAATGTGTTTTTCTGGAGATGTGACTTCACATTAAAACTGTATTCTCCCCAAAGCTGCAACAATTAAAAAAAAAAACACATACACACAAACTCCCTTTTAAAACTATCATCACTTTTGCTCAAGTTACTAGACTAAAGCCACGCTTTAGATACCTTCCTTCTTAATAATCATTAATATAGAGAGAATTTAATTAACTATAAAAAATGAAATGTGAAATTCAACTTTCAAAGGAAGTGACACCAAGATAATGCCCAATATATAATACAATATAATATTAATCAAGACTATCATAATAGTGAATGGAAAATAAGGGTTTAGTTACTGCTATTAATATTTTCTAAGGCAAAAGTAAAAGTATTTCTGAGGTGTCAAGGAAGACAACTTAAAGTCTGACTGCTTTCTGAGAAATAAGAATGCACTTCCTCAAAAAAAAAGACAGAATTTCCCCTATTTTTAAAGGTTTCCAAAGATAGTTATAATTGAAGCCTACTCCTAGCAGTCCATTCATTTATTCTGTGCTGCTCAATCTGTGTTTTTAATATGATTCCAGTATTGAAGACCACAATTTAGAAGTGACATTGGCAAGCATTCAAAGGAGGATGGCTAAAAAATCTTACAGGAACTATGTTATATTAGCATGGTGGCATGTTCTAAGTTGGTTAGTTGAAATGAACTTTAGAGAGCTAGTCCAGTGGTTCTTAAACTCTTTGGTCTCAAGACTCCTTTACATTTCTAAAAAAAATTGATATTCCCCCCCCCAAAGAACTATGGTAATTACACTGATCAACATTTATTATATAGAAACTAAAGCCAGAAAGATTTTCAAAGCTTTTAATTCATTTTAAATAAGTATATAAATAATTATCATTTAATTGCAAACCTATAACATAACATAAACAATATACTTTCAAAATACAAGCATATTTTCTAAAATAAAGAAATTAGAAAATTGACACTTTCTTATTTTTGTAAATATCTTAAATGCCTGGTTTAATAAAAACAGCTGTATTCTCAAGTGCTAATGCATTCAATCTGACATGTTGGTTTGGTGAAAACTGTAAAATATCCATATCTATATTCACATAGATATGATGTTGGAAAGAGTCAAAGAGTTTAAATAGATCTTTCAGATAATAGTATCTATTCTTCTTTGATAGATCAAAAATTGTTAAATAATAGTTTTTCAAAGGTTAATTACAAGGACGCTGAAATGTACATATCAATGAACTTCTTGTAATGTTACTTTGGAAGCCATTTTAAATGCATCGTTTACCCATGCATAATTCTGTAACACCATGCATTGGTTCATTTGGAAAATACAGGTTCACTGGGTTTTGCAATCTTCAGTTTCACTATTCAATGTTGTTTAAAATCACATTTGTTAATATTACCACCCATCTTATCAGAAAAGCTTTTTAATTATTAGGAAGCCATTGAGTTCATGGTAATGAAAACAGACTTTTTCAAACTACTAGTTTTCTCTTAAACACTCAAATTTTATTATTGACAACAGTGTCAGCTGTTTTTCTTAAATAGTAGGCTCACTTTGCTCATTTTTGAGAATATGTCAGCCATGCACCCAAATCTGAATAACCATTATGTGACTGACTATTAGTCATTCTTTCAAGTAAAAATGTTCTATTAAAAAAAATAGTTAAGTTTGCAACTTAATCACAAGTGATTTTCTTTAAGATAATCATCATACTTGGTATGTAGCATAAGTGATGTATGCATACTTCACACTTCAACACAGAGTGTTAAAAAAATGTACCTAAGGGTCAAGAAGTAATAAAATTAGTAATTTTTACTGCTTCATTTACAACACTCTTAAGCTAACCTGCCCTTTTTTTTTTCCTGTGAGTAGTGATGATTTAAAAAAATATTTTGATGGCTACTTACACTGGCTTAAGGTACCAGCAGTTTTGTCCAAAATTGCTTTACATCCTCAGTGTAAATGTCAACAGATGAGAAAAGCAAATACCATCTTAGTATTATGATGAAAATGTTTTGCCTTTTCAGTCCCCTTGAAAGGGTCTCCATGGACCACATTTGGATAACTGCATATCTGATACTCCATTTTGCATGTAAGAAAACTATCTAGGTTAATATTTTCAAGCCAACAAAGAAAAGGAAATATCTAGCACATTGAATGTAATATGATAAATACTGATTGGAAGGCATATTTTATAACTTTACATATGCCAATTCTCCGCTTAAGTCCCTACCATATTAAGAATCTATAATTTTATATTTTATCCACACTCTCTAGGAAGAATACATTTATGTACTAATGTAACATTTCCTAAGGCTACTTTAACACATTTTAAATGGTGGTGGGGGTTAAGGTATTTCTGGGTCAGAAGAGAAGGGATTAAAGCAATATTTCCTTGGTCTGCCAGTTCACCTCCACCAACAAGTATAGCAGAATAGTAAATCAGAACTGCCTAAGTTGGACACATTTTCACTACTGTCAACACTTTACTGTTCTCCTGAAAAAGCAATTCAAAAGGATCTATTTGTGAACAATGATGTTCAGCATAAAAATAGTGTCTACATGAAAAATGAGCATTATTTAGAAGATAGCATGTCTTGCACATTGCAAAGGCAGATTATCACTGTGAACCAAGACCAAAATAAAGACCACAGATTTCCAAAAGCTATTTACAGAACCACCATGTGACTTAATCCCCCAAATTCTTGTATTTTGAGGTCTTTGCTACAGAAAAATTCCATACTCTTCATAAACACGACATAAAGCAGCAAGGTCACCTCATCAGAATCAAACGAAAATTCAACAGTGGATCAGGAAGAAATTTGAAATGCAATTTTTTAATTTTTTACTCAATAAATTTGTTCTCGTTTTCCTCTTCCTTCATGTCGCATTTGTCTTAGCAAAATACGTTACTTTTAAGTAACACCTATTAATACGTTTTTAATATCTCTATTTTTCTGGCAGCCTATCTGATTTCAAATATATATGGTATCACTTTAGTAACAAAAGATAGAGAAGTTCTTGTGATAAATAAATCTAAAGAAAAAATGCTTAACAAAACATAATCCTCAAATTCCCTATATCAGAACCATCTGGGATGCTTATTAAAATAATTTTTTTAAAAACTGTTTGACCCTACCCAGACCTACTGATTCTGCAATTCTGAGAGCATGGCCTACAAACCCATTTTAAAGCATAACCACCAGATAAATCCTAGGCACACTGAAATTCAAAACTGGTAGTCTAAAAGTCAACTGTGTCAAATTGGACAAACTCACAAAAACTTTTGTATAAAAATGAAAATGTTGTCACTCGATAAAATGTTTTTTCTTACTTATAAGATTGTCTGTCCATGGGGTTTTGGAATTTCTGTTTGTGAAAAATAAAATATTTTCTTAAGTGTAAGGAGGGATTAGAAATTAGACATGGCATTTAATTTTAAAATTTTCTTAGTTACAGACATGTCTCTAAAGACATTCAAAACAGCCAGCAGGTACATTTAAAAAAAAAAAGTTCATAATCACTTATTAGAGAAATGCAAATCAAGATCACAATGAGATACCATCTCACAGCTGTGAGAATAGCCCATATGGAAAAGACCAGAAACAAGTGCTGGCAAGGATGTGGAGAAAGGGGAACCCTCCTATACTACTGGTGGGAATGCAAACTGGCCTAGCCTTTAAAGAAAGTAGTATGGAGATATCTCAAAACATTAAACATGCAACTCAGTAATTCCACTCCTAGGCATCTATCCAAAAGAATCAAAAACTAATTTGAAAGAAAACTTGCACTCCCATGTTTATCATAGCTCTATTTACTATAACTAAACTGTGCAAAAAACCTAAGTGCCCCAGAACAGATTAGTGGATAAGATGTGGTAATATACACACAATGGAATACTACTCAGCAATCAAAAAAGAGAAACTGCCATTTGCAGTAACATGAAGTGGACTTGAAGGAATAATGTTAAGTGAAGTAAGTCAGAAGGAGAAAGATAAACACCAGATGGTGTCACTAAACTCTGGAATATAAAGTAACTAAATTAATAGTCAGAAAAAGACAAGCTGAAAAACTAACCCTTGATAGCTCACTGCAGAACTGAAGCTCCAAGGCAGGGAGGGGTTGCAGGAGTGAAGGAAGCACAATGGTGTATGATGGTGGAATATGGGTGAGTGGGTAGTGGATGCACTATGGTGATAATACCATTAAAAATAAATTAATTTTTTAAAAAATGAAAAGCTAAAGATGAAATTGTATTAGTTACTGCAGGATGTTGGTGTTTTTCATTTTGGGTTTGTTTTTGTTTTTCTTTTAATTTGTAAACAATACAAGCAATTCAATTAACATTTCTGAGAGTGCACAGGATGTATAACATGAAGTGGTATCTCTGGGGATACTGACAATAAAGCACAATCCCAGATCTCCAGCAACTGACAATTTGAATTCATTGTAAGATAAATGTTATAGTTAAAACAGTCTCAACATTTGCAGTGCATTATCATACCCAGAAAGAGGAGAGAATTTCACCCCTGCTGAGCTTTCTCTCCCTGAGTCCGCACACAAAATACAGTGGCAGAATCACTTGAAAAGCGATCATTTAGCACTAGTTTACAAAAAAGAACTAATTTCTAAGCCCATAAAATTTTTTTTCAAAGATTATTTATTTATACAGAGCTAGGGAACAGGCCAGATGTGTGGGAGGGTAAGAGGATTCACCAGAGGTAGAGCAGGGAGCAGAACAGGCAGACTGACTGAAATACACTGCTGAGGGGAGCAGCGGGAGATACGGGAGAGGTCAGCGGCTCCATGTGGGATTCTCGCCAGCCTGCCGGGATTGAACCACTGCTGCAGAAGCTACAAACATAAGACCATAAATTTTTTAACATTAGTCCATTTTCTATAGGGTAAGCTGATAGACAAAAGAGGTAGGGCTATTCTTTGTACTTGTTCTAAGTAGTTAAATTTAAAGACATATAAAAAGGATTCATTTTGATATTCATTTTAAGAAACTCTTCATGCTACCACTCTCTAAGAACCACTCCCTCTTAGCCACAAGTAATGACTTCAGTAATGGAGCTCTGTAATTTAAAGTATCAGGCAAATAACACTAAGTTACTTAGATGAGTTGATACTGCCTGTTGTACAAATATGTACTTAGGATGAGGTTATAAAAATAATAGCTGCATTATCAACTGGATTCAGACCAGAACAATTTATGTGAATGCAGAGTTTACATGGTCTGAACTTGCTATATAACATGTATGTTGCACTTATTATTTATTCAACATTGCTCAATTTGTGACAGAAATTGAAAGGGGAGAGACTAAAAGAAGAAAAGTAAAATTTGGGTTAATTATTTAAGTGTTGTAATTCCTAGAGCAAATCAAAGTTACTCATTTTTTACTGAGTATTTGTTTTATGCCAGGCACTATGTTAAGCTCTGACAAAACAAAAATCTAATAGAGTAGGTAACTTTAAGAAGTTTTTAGCCTAGTGGGGCCTCCCCTGGGGGCGCAGCGGTTGAGCACTGGGCTGCGAGGCTGCCCACAGCCTCCGCAGCGCCGGTTCGTTCCCTGGCCACTGGCGAGGGTCCCACAAAAAAAAAAAAAAAAAAAGTTTTTAGCCTAGTAAAGAAGACAAAGTATTATAGTTTTCTATGAATTATATTAAGAAAACATACTATAAAAACTATGAAAGCATACTACAGAAACTTTATTATATGAAATAAAGACTATGCAAAGAAAATGGTGATATTACCATTTATCTCCCAAGTTTATGCATGGATTAGAGATATAAAAATGTTTCCTAGGTGGGATAACATTTCCTACTTTTCCTCTTCCCTGAGACTCTATTAAATGTACCCAAAACAAAACTGCACAGATGAACAGGTCGCCATGCACTTTAAAAAAAAATTTTTGAGGTAATGTTTGTTTGCAAGCCTGCATATGTTTTCGGACTATAGAGTCACACACATTCAACTGTATGCTACCACACTATGCCCACCAACAAAAACAAAGCATCAATAATCGTCCTCCATAATGCACTGGGCCTCCCCGACTCTTTATTCCCACTCCCTCTCCCACTCTGTTTCTGTAGTCAGTGTCCAAGAATTTGTTTTAGTTTGGTTCTGTCTTCTCTTTTGTTTTATTTTCTGATAGTCTATGTAAGAGCGAAATCATCCAGTATTTGTCTTTCTCTTTCTGTCTTATTTAGCTTACATAATCTATTTTAGTTCCATCTATGCTGTTGCAAAACACAAGATTTTATCTATTTTTTACAATTGAATAGTATTTGACTGTGTATATCACATGTTCTTTATCCACTCATCTGTTGTTGGGCACTAACATTGTTAACATAATTGGGCTATTGTAAATAATGCTGTAGTGAACATGGGAGTCATTTATCCCTTCAAACTAGTGTTTTTGTATTCTTTGGAGAAACACCTAAAAGTGAAATTGCTGGATCTATATTTAATATTCTGACAAACACTCATACTGTTTTCCTTGTGGGCTGGACCAGTCTACATTTCCACCAACAGTGTACCAAGTTCATTTTTCTCTACCCCCTTTCCAACACTCGTTGCTTCTAGCTTTTTGATTTTTTTTTAAAGTGATTATCTATGGAGGTAGCTATAATTTCTCTATTTGGGGTGGAGGAGTTTTGTTTTTTTTTTTTAAAGATTTATTTATTTATTTATTTATGCAAGCACTGGGTACAGTCAGAGGCACAGGAGCGTGAGAGAATTCACCAGAGCCAGAGTGGGGAACAGAACAGGCAGACTGACGAAGTACACTGCTGAGGGGAGCAGTGGGCGGCGGCAGGAGAGGTCTGTGCGCCATGTGGGACCCTCACCTGGCAGCCGGGAATTGAACCGACACTGCAGAAGCTGAGGGCAGCTTCGCAACCCAGCGCTCAACCGCTGCGCCACCGGGGAGGCCCTGTTTCTAGTTTTTTTGATATGGCTATTCTCATACATGTGAGGTAGTATTTTGATATAGTTTTGACTTGCATTTATTTACCTAATAATAATAATAATAATAAGCTTTGTTTTCATGTGCCTGTTGATCACCTATATGTTTTCTTTGGAAAAGTGTCTATTTAGATATTATGTCCATTTTTATAGGGTTATTTTCTTTCTTGGTTTTGAGTTATATGAATTCTCTGTAGATCTTGGATAATAGTCCCTTATCATATATATCAGGCACAAATATTTTCCCCCATTTGGTAGGGTATCTTTTTATTTGATGATTGGTCCTTTTACTGAGCAGAAGCTTTATCATTTGATATAGTCCCATTTGTTTATTTTTGCTTTAGTTTCCTTGTTTTTGGAGTCAAGTCCCCAAAGACACCCCAAAAGTCAACATCGTGGAGTGTTTAGTCTGTGCTTTCCTCTATGTATTTTATGATTATTGGTCTTACATCCAAGTCTACTCCCATTTTGAATTAATTTTTGAGTATGGTATGAGATATTGGTATAGTTTTATTTCTCTGCATGTGGCTGTCCAGTTTTCCCAACATTGCTTGTTGAATAAACTTTCCTCTCCATTGTGTAATCTTAGTCCCTTTGTTGCAGAATAACTCTCCATATAAGTGTGGATTTATTTCTGGGCTTTCAATTCTATTCCATTGGCCTGTGTATCAATTTTTAGTCCAATACCATGGTCTTTTGATGACTATAGCTTTGCAGTATAGTTTAAAGCATGGGAGCATAAAACATCTCTTTTCCTCATTTTTGTCACGATTTCAAGATCTTTTTGTGGTTTCATGCAAACTTCAGTGATGTTTATTATTTTTCCTTGAAGAACAGTATTAAAACTTAAATAAGGATTGTAGTGGATGTATTAAGTTACTTTGGGTAAAGTTACTATCTTAACATGTTGACGCTCCCAATCCATGAGCAGAAAATATCTTTCCATCTCTTTGCGTCACCTTCTATTTCTCTTAACAATGTCTTATAGTTTCATTGCACAAGTCTTTAATTTGCTTTGTTCAGTTTATTCCTAGGTACTTAATTCTTTTTAATGTAATTATATATGGAATTGCTTTCTTCTTCCTTTTTTTTATTGAAAAAGCTGTTTGAATGTCTGCAAAATGTTCATGTTTATGCAAAGAAAAGCACTCTTCTCTTCAGACTGCTAATGAGAAATCATGATATAGCCATCGTTTTGGGTCTCTTTTTACTAATGTGTTACCTCTGATCTCCTGACCTCCCTTACCTTGGTAAACATTTCACTTTTAATTTCTTTTCTTTGAGGTAACATTTGTTACCTGTATTTGATTCAACTGTATTTGATTCATAAGTAGAGTATCACACCTCTTCAGATATATATTACCACACCACACCCACAACAAAGGCACCCATAGTCCTCCACCATAGTAATTTTGACCCCTCTATGCCCTGCTCTCTACCTCTCCCTCCATATCAATTCTGCAGTAAGAATTCTAGGATCTGTTACTGGTTTGGTTTTATCTGACCTTTAGTTTTGTTTCTCTATATTCCCCATACAAGTGAAACCAACTGGTATTTGTCTTTCTCCTGATTTATTTTGCTTACCACAATTCCCTCCAGTTCCATCTATGTTGTTACAAATGGCAAAAGTTCATCATTTTTAATTGTCGAAGAATATTCCATTGTGTATATACACCAAATCTTCCTAATCTACTCACCTGTTCTTAGGCACTTTGTGTCTTTGTCTATTTTTTTTTAACAATGTTTTTTATAAGTTCATTGTCAAGGTCTTCTATATCCTTTGTTAAGTTTATTCCTAGGTACATAACTCTTTAAAGTGTGATTGTTAGTGGGATTATTTTCTTGATTTCTTAATGCTATTTCTTGGTTACATACAGAAATGCAACAGACTTTTGTATATTGATTCCTATATTGCCACTTTACAGTAATGACTCACTGTTTCTAATAGTGTTTTTAGAGGAAACTCTTAGGTTTTGTAAGTATATTATCATGTCATTTGCAAACAGTCATAGTTTTAACTTTTTGTAATTTGGATTCCTTTCATTTCTTTCTCTTGCTTAATTGCTCTAGCTAGGTCTTCCAAACCTTGTTGAATAGTAGCAATAAAAGTGGACATTTTCTTATACCTCATCTTAGAGGAAAAGACTTCAGTTTTTCACCATTGACTATGTTAGTTCTTACACTTCAAGTCTTATAGCACTATTCACAGAAACCAAGCTATGGAAACAACCTAAGTCCCTAAAACAGATTAGGAAGTTCTGATATATATTCATAAGGGACTACTACTCTGCTATTAAAAAAAAAAAACCTCTTGCCATTTTCAAAAACAGGGATGGAATGAGAGGGAATGAGAGGGAATTACACTATGCAAAATAAGTCAGGAGAAAGACAAACACCAGATGGTATCACTCTTATGTGTAATATAGAGAAACAAAACAAAGGTTCAGATAACCAAACAAAACAGATTAAGATAAACAAAACAAAACAAAACAAACTCTAGATATATGACTCTAGTTTTGAGGCTACTAGAGGAAGGATGGAGAAGAAGGAGGGAAGTGGGGCAGGGGCACAATGGACTATCTTGGAGGACTTTCAGTGCCTTAGTTGTAAGTATGGTCTGGTAACATACACCTGAAGACGAGTCTAAATCACATGCAATGTCGTAAACCAATGTTACCTCAATTAAAAAAAAAAAGAGGTAAGGACAACTTTATCTTTGAGGAGAAAGAAGAATAGCAGTTGGTAGGGGAATAAGATTGACTTTGACAGTACTAGAAATGTTCTTAACCTGAGTTGAGGTTACACAGATATTTATTTCATGATAAAACATCTTGCTTTGAGCACCATTCTACTTGGAGATTATATTATACAAAAGCTAAAAACAAGTTTGTCTTAACTACCTGACATTTAAAGATAAGATAAGCAATCTAATTTAAAATGGTAAAAATGCAAACTAAAACTTTAAGATAATAGTTTGAACCTGTGTGATCCAGGATATGGAGAAACACACTATCAAACACTGTTGTTATAAGTACAATTTGGTACAGCAGCTATAAAAGACAATTTGATGATACTTATTTAAAATTTAAATTACATATAAACTTTACCCCAAAATTCCATTTCTAGGAATTTTTCCTATTGATATACTTGTACAAGAACACAAGAAACAACTTACAGGCTATTCAACACCAAAAGATTAAAAACAACCCAAAAAATCCATTACTAAGGAAGAATTAAATAAGTCATACTGCATTCAAATGTTGGAATATTATGTGGCCATGTAAAAGGAATGAGACCATTTTATATGTCCAAGTAGGTATATCACCAAAATGTTGTGAAAGGAAAAACAAGGTATGGGCAAGTATTTATATAATACCACTCATATAAAGGGAAAAAGGCACTTCACAGTAGATCTCTAGATGGATATATAAGAGGCTGGTGATAGACATGGCTTTTAGGGAAGAAACCTGAGAAAGAGAGGAACTTGCAGGAAATAAGTAAGAGGACTACTTTTTACTCTACACTTTTGTGACTTTATAAAATTTTAACATACATAGATATAACCTATTCAAATATACATACATAGATTTAATTTAGTTTTGAATTTCAAAAAAAAGGCTTATAATCCCTGTCACATAACAAATATCTAAGGTTTTGTGAGTACTAATAAAGGATTAAGATTTCCTGGCAAATCTTTATTTATTTTTAAGTAAAAAAAACAGTTATATGTATATGCTCATATGTGTAAAGTAATCTATCCTATGTGGAGTTAATATATTAGCTACAAACATCTTTTATATTTCCTGGAGTCAATATAATTGCCTAAATCTAGAAATGAAGTTTTAGGATTTCACATTCTGGTATGATGGCCTTAGAATAATGGAAGCATTTTTAAGATGACACACTGTTTTTCAAATATACTATAAAGCACTATTAGATGAAACAAAGACAAGAGGTAATTCAGTCTTATGCTAATGAATACTGGAGTAAACACTATAGAACAAGATCATATAAAATACAGGAGAACAAGTCATGACTTCCCAGACAGGGCCACTAAATATATAAACCTTTTTGTAATTTTTAATAATTTTTATATTCTACTTTAACCAGGTATTCTTGAGCAATAAACAATTCCTTCTTCCAAATGACTCTGCCCTTTTCTGGCATATATAACCTTTGAGAATGCAGTGAATATTTAATCATTTGTACAAAAGTAAAATGACACTGCAATAAAATGAATTGAATCATACAGATCATCCACCTCAACATGACTCCTTTCTCTGTAAACACAACTCAGTGAACATGACAACACCCAAGATAATCCTAACAGATCATTTCATTTTAATCCTCTTGAATCTAACTTTACTGTGGCTTTTATGAATATCTCTTTTATTTCAGTTAATCTTATATCTATCTTTCAAACAAAGTCAATTATCTACAGACCTCATTTTGTGTATAGCCATAGAGAGTATGATAGATTTATCAATCTCATATTGCATCAGAAGAAATAGGAATGAATGACATCTGAAAAAGAAAAGTGCTACTCATAAGATTCAGAAGCTGGGCCTCCCCAGTGGCGCAGCGGTGAGCGCTGGGCTGCAAAGCTGCCCACAGCCTCTGCAGCGCTGGTTTGATCCCCAGCTGCCGGCTAGGGTCCCACATGGCACACAGACCTCTCCTGCCACGCCTGCTGCTCCTCTCAGCAGTGTATTTCATCAGCCTGCCTGTTCTGTTCCCCGCTCTGGCTCTGGTGGATTCCCTCACCCTCCCATGTTTCTGACTGTACCCAGTGCTTGTATAAATAAATAAACAAATCTTGAAAACAATAAAAAAATATTCAGAAGCTGTTAACTCACAAATTAGTAGATGGCAGCATGGTTCTGGCCTATTCGCTCTGGGTCTTTAAAGACTAAGAACTCCTGAATTCACACTTAAATCTACAGGTAACTATTTACTTCTCAAAAAAAAAAAAATCTGTTATTCTGAACTAGTTGAAGTCAATGGCCTTATTTACCTTAATAATGTATAACTGTATTTTTCCTTCAACATATATTAATTGATATTAATACATCCAATCTGAACATATATATAAAAGGATGAACTCTTAAATTGTTTCAATGTGCATTTTTCTGATTATAAATCTCTTAAAGCTAAATCTGTATTTCTCTTTCCTCTGATAAATCTACAAAACCTTCGATAAAATTTCTTGTTATAGGGCCTCCCCGGTGGCACAGCGGTCGAGCGGTGGGTTGCGAGGCTGCCTGCAGCCTCTGCAGTGCTGGTTTGATCCCCAGCTGCTCCCCGGCCACCAGAGGAGGGTCCCACATAGCGTAGACCTCTCCTGCCGCCCGCTGCTCCCCTCAGCAGTGTACTTCGGTCCTTCTGCCTGCTCTGCTCCCCGCTCTGGCTCTGGTGAATTCTCTCACCCTCCTGCACTTCTGACTGTACCCAGGGCATCTATGTATAAATAAATAAATAAATCTTTAAAAAAAAAATTTCTTGTTATACCATATTTTAAAAGCAAGTGACAATTCCACCAACTTGGTAAAAAGAAATATTTTGGTGTATATCAATGTCCTAATCAAAGTCCATTTAAATAAGAATGCATCTCTTTATAGTAAATTATGATTATTGATACCTGGCTCTTGCTTCCAGTAAGATACCCTTGTAGGATAGGTTATTCTAAATTTGTATGTTGTCATAATTATTATTATATATCATCACATCTTGGTGATTGCTACTAAGTGCCTAAGATTTGGAGTCCATCACAGAGACTGGTGTAGCAATTAATTTTCATTCTCCACTTTCCAGTATAGGTATATTGAGCAGAAGGAAGGGACAAGTAACCAACATTCAGTGCAGGTTAACTAAAGGCAAATGTAACAAAACTCAGAAAATATATTATCTCAGCTAAAATCTCATTCTGTTGAATTAAAAAGTATAACAATTTGAGATGATTGTCAGGATAAAGGGGAAAGGATCATTATTGTTTAAAAAAATGAATTTCCAAGGAAATATATATACAAATATTGTAACAGGGTGGTCCCCAGGAAAGGGGGAGGTTCCCTGCCCCTCCCAAGAGAGGGTGGAGCTGAGCAGAAAGAGGAGAAGCTGCAGAAGAGACTGAGGAAGGAAGCAGGATGGAGCCAGGAGACCTGGAGGAGGCACATGGAGCCTAGAGACACGTAAAGAAACTGCGCTTGTCTTTTGGTCGTGGACTAGGTGACACAGATGTGGGTGAGACCCATGGGGAGGTGACAATGGCAGCTTTTATCTTGATGTTGATTTTGCTCTTTTCCTTCCGGGCTTGCCCAGTTGTTTGTGACCCTTTTCTGTGGGTCCCCACTGGAAGATGCTTTAGACTTGTAGCAGGCTTTGGGGCCTTGTTCTGGGCCAATCCCATTTGGATGGACTTTTACCCACGAGGGGACGGGTAACTTTGGGTGCTTCATTTAGAAACTAAATTCTTTGCCTTACCTGTATTGTTTCCTAGTTTTATTAAAGTTCCTTTTCATTAAAGTCTCCTATGTTTTGTGTTGATGCGGCAGATGGCAGAACCCATTTAGAATAGGCAGGTTTGCGGGGTTTGGGCTGACCCTTTTCCCTGTCCTATAACAATATCACTTTGATGATTGTAACGCAAGAGCATTTCCTTCTAGATCATACATTCTTATTGCATGGCAGTTTACAAGCAACCCAAACTCTTTCCTAGGAACTAATAGAAGTTCCTTTACCTTAAAATATCTTTTACTAGTCTCATCCTCTGTCACAAAAGCACATGTTGTCATGGATTATGATTACGGAGCTACAATGTTTACCACAGTTTCAGTTATCAGTGCTCCCACCCATACAGTATCATCATCAGAAACCATCTGGTACTCCTACATAATTAGCAAAATATTTAGTTAACATTTAACACTCTAGGGAGGATTAAACCAATTTTTTAAGCAAGAGGAATCCCAATCAAGTCAAAACACAATTGTAACATACCAAAACTTTCTCTAAAGGAGATATTTTTATATCTATCTTTTGGATTCCAGTACCTGAACTCTGTAGGTATAATACTCAGTTAGTAGAATGATGTTGACAAAGCAGATGTTATAACCCTTGCATCCATCCACTAATTTTTTATTCCTAAGTTGGTTATATGCACTAGTGAATCAGAGCAAGGTGACTCAGTTAAACTAATGACAAGAAATTTGAAGCCACACCTATCTTAGAGCTTACCTTGAAATAGGACTATTAAGTTACTAAAACTTAAAAGCACAGGAGTTAACCAAGTTACAAAATAACATTCAGTATAAGACCACTGCATCATAATTCTCTCTAATTATTTTTCTTAGAACAGATGTCTAAGATGAGTTAAGATTTTAAATTATAAATGTGACAAGCCCATATGAGTATCTTACAATTGTCAGAATCCATTCCAGAGGAAAGGAAAAAGCATAACAAAATACCGCTCAACAAAGTATACTTTAAAATATGTTTTATTCCACAACTTTTATTGTTTATATGTTCTTTTTGGTCACAATTTCTGTAAATCAACTGCTTCCTTAAGGACAATGGAAACCAACCAAAATTTAATGAGTGCCTACCAGATATCTTCCAGATAATTTGATAGACACCAGAAAAACTCAGTAACATGGTAGACAAGAGAACATTTTTAAAAGGCTCTAATTCCAATATTATACACCAAAGCACACCAACACACTATATAAAACTCATAGAAACAATGCAAGATAGTTAACTTTCAAGAGAAACACAGTGAATAGGACATCTGCTGATCATTTTGCAAACTACAAATTAGTTCACAGTTTCAACTTTACATCATTCTATATTCATTTCTATGACATAATATCTTTTGAAAGCTGGGTTTTCAACCATAACTAAAACAAAAAGACATATTACTGAATGGGAGAAAATATTTGTATACTATACACCTGCAAAGAACTGATAATCAAATTTTACAAAGAACCCATAAAATACCACAAAAAAACAAAACAAATAACCCTATCAAAAAATGGACAAAAGAATAACTATAAGAAAGAAAAAAATCAAAATCAACGAACAACTATGAACCAGAGACACACTTTGCGGGGAGGGTGGGGGAGAGTGGGGAAAGGAGAGATTGGGATCAAAATCAGGGAGTTGCAATTGTATGGGGAATATAAAAATAAAAAAATAATAATTAAAAAAATAAAGGTAATAAAAAAATACAGATGAAAAAATGGACACTTCTCCAAAGAAGACATTCAAACAGCCAACAGGTACATGAAAAAATGTTCACCATCACTTATTATTAGAGAAATGCAAATCAAGAGCCCAATGAGATGCCATCTCACACCTGTGAGAATGGCCCATATCAAAAAGATCAGAACAACAAGTGCCAGCAAGGATGTGGAGAAAAAGGAACCCTCCTGTACTGCTGGTGGAAATGCAAACTGATCCAACCCTTATGGAAAGCAATAGAGATGTCCCAAAACATTAACCATGGATCTGCCATTCAACCTAGTAATTCCACTTCTAAACATCTAACCAAAAGATTCAAAAACACTAATTAGAAAAGAAACTTGCACTTTCATGTTTACTGTATTTTACTATACTGTATTTTACTATTTACTATAGCTAAACTATGAAAACAACCTAACAGCCCCAGAACAGATTAGTGGATTAAGAGGATGTGATATATGTACACAATGGAATACTACTCAGCAATCAAAAAAGATAAACTCTTGTCATTTGCAGCAACATGGGTGGAGCTTGAAGGGATAATGTTAAGTAAAATAAGTGAGAAGGATGGTGTGACCAGTTTGTGGAATACGAAGTAACTAACTTAATAGTCCATAAAGACAAGCTGAAAAACTAACCCTTGATAGCTCACTACAGACCTGAAGCACCAAGGGGAGAAGTGAAAAGAACAAAGGAGGAAAGGGGAACAAATAAAGGTAAACAGAATGTCCATGGTGTAGTCAATATGGGAGAGTGGGTAGTGGGCACACCATGGTGTAATATCTATTGGGGGGTACCCCAATATCAACTCAGTTTAAAAATAATTTTTTAAGCTGGGTTTTAAGTGGTTACTATAAGAAAAAGCGACTAAATCAACTACATGAAAATAAATGTGGCACAGGAAATTAGGAAGGCAACATCCAACCCATCTTCAGTGTTTCAAAATTTGTGCGGTGCCCAAGAGGCACACACATCTTAAAGTAGTGATTTTAGTTTCAATTTATCTGCATTACATTTTATCAAACAGTTATCAAGTTTTTGGTACAGAAATGTTTAAGTTGTTTTTTCCCAACTATGAACTGAAGTAAACTGCTAGGTATTTCTTTTGGCCAGAGTCACTGTGAAAAATTACTGACACATTAAAGACACCATTATGCAAGAAAATTTGAGAACTTCTGACTTAGAATCTTAGAACCTGCTCAAAAATGCACAAGACTCAAGTTAATAAAAGCAAATCATTGATGATAAGGGAAAATAACAAAAATACATGAAAATGCACTTTTCTAACAGTGCAGAGTAAACTTGAGTTACATGATTCCAGAGTTTCTGTGAGCGAAAGCAATAGTCTCAATGTTGGTATCAAACAAGTCAGTGCCTCAAAATGCATATGCAATCTAGAAAGGAAAAATATGAGACAGGAGCAACTAAACAACCTGACAAGTAAATCAGAAGCACTCTTCACATCAGAAGAAAAACTCACGACAAACACCACATTATTAGGTTAGAAAGTGAAGCAGCTTCGCAGAAGTATCCTGGCCATATCTTGCAGTATTTCTGATTCCAAACCAAAATGTAACCAGGAAATGTACATGAGCTCATGGGAGAAACAGATAACTACAAAAGAAAGAAAACAAAGCCAAACTTTGAAACACACACACAGGGATATTGCAGAGAAAACAAAACAGTACAGGGAGAAGGATCGTCTTGTACAAAGAAAAAAGGATCACAAACCTAAAACTCACTTAAGGCAGGATGAGAAAGACTATCAATGAAGCCAGACAGTGCCCAGAACTGTGAAGCCAACATCACTAGAACATTGTAACAAAACACAAAGCCAATAGATGTGAAGGAATAACACTTATTCCACAAATAAAAAAGGATGAGCATCAAATCTAACTGAGAGTTTCACAATTCTAATTGGCACACAACATACTACTATGTGAAAAAAATTCCCTCTAAATGTAAGACTGCAGTATGTTGGTTTCAAAAATGTTTTTAAAATGCCACAAAGTAAACTATTGACAAACTCATGTTATTTATATGAATTAGCAGAAATGGAGACCTTATCCAGGATTTCTATGCACATTTTACTAAAACTAGGTAAGACAAAAAGAAAACTAGTAAAAGTAGAGTAATGTTGGTATATAGTAGTTGCTGATAATGCAAAATTGTGTGTTCTTTTTCTCTCTCTGCTACTAGCTAACAGTGTGTCATTGGAAATGTCACTGAATCTGACTGTTCCTCAGTTTCCCCAAACTTCTAAGATGTATGCTATTTAATACTGTGTCTAGGTTATTGAAAAAATGAAACATGATGGGAGAAGAAAAATTGTTTGAAATTATAAAGTTCTACAATCAAGTTATTGTTATAACTATTCAAAATAGCACTTTTTCTCTCGTTCCCACGTGAACTTTAAGAAGATTCAGACATGCTTGCAATGCGGTTTCAATAATACTTATAGATAACCTATAAATTTTATAACAAGATTGATCAAACCCGCAGTACTAGAACTAAATTCAAGGCCACATCAGATAGCTAGGCATCAAAGAAGACTGAAAAAATATTGCTACCAAAAAAAAACCCTGCTACTGTAATTGGATTAATTTTAATAGTATATTTAAAGTATGCCTGAATAAACAATTGGTAGCCAAATCAGCTCAAGTCTATCTGGAATATACATGTTGAGTCTGGCAAGTAATCTTTCATTAAACTATTTCCTTTTTAAATGAAATATTTATCATTATTTATTTCATTTCCAAAATGATTCTTAAGTTTGTTAACTCCATCTTATTCTCTCTTAATACCCTCAAGTAAGCCATTCTTGTCTTTCACATGAACTTCTAAATAAATTGACACCTTTAATTCCAACCTTTTCTCCTGTTGATTCTTGCTCACTCCATCCATAGTCTTTCACACTATCTTCCTTAAATATAGACATGATCCTGTCACTATTTTGTCCAAAATCTGACTCCATCTCACCCCTCAGCATTAAACCCAAAATCTCTATTATTTTATTCAAAACTTTCATAAATCTAGCCATAGTTTCCTTCACAGACACATCATCTTGAATACTAGCAAAACTTCAGCCATATAGGACTGCCCCTTTTCTCCCCAAAGTGAGTTGCTTTTTTCTACCTTTTGACCTTTGCTCACGTTTGTTCTTTCCTCAAAACAAGTGGAATGCCACTCCCTCCACTTCTACCTATTGAATATAAATGCTACTTCCTCCATTAAATCCTCCTTAGAGTTAAAGTATTCCATCTGGAGTTAATTTCTCATTCCTGATAGCATGAACTATATATTTTGCTTGGACACATACATTTTGCTTTGTATTGTAATAATTTATGCAATATCTGTTATCTCCTTTCACCAGGCTATAAGTTCAGAGAGGGGAGAAGATTAGTCTTGTTCATTTTAATTTCACCTACAAAGCCTAGAAGAGTGCTCTGAATAACAGGAGTTCTGTAATATGTCTATTGACTTTAAATATGCAAACAAACTTTACCCAGAGAAATCATACTAAGAAATTAATAGGAACGGGGGAGGGAAATTCTTGCTATGCTGTGTGCCACATCACATCACATATCTCCTCTTTTTTCATCACTGGCAACTGTTTTAAAAACAAAACAAAAGTTTAAAATTATACTCAAATCCTTTATTTTCAGAGACATAACAGTAACTTTTTCAATAATCATGTTTCATGGAAAAAGAAGTTTATCTGTCTTTCCATAAACCTTTCTCTACTTTTTGAACTTAGTTCATGAACAAAAAATAAAATAAAAAAATAAGTAAAATGAAAAGTAAATTCAGCAGCCAAGGAATAATTTATTCATATCTGACCAGATCTCCTCTTTATATTTACATCATTTACAAAATTCCTGTTGCACTTTCTTCTGACAGCCAAGTGCTTTCAAATCTACTAGTACATATGTAGTAAGAAAGAGAGAGGAGGTTATTGCTCTCTCTTATTTGCCAGGTTTTGAGAAAATGAGGATCAAAGGCGAAAATAACACAAGTGAGCTTTCATTTTCAGTGGATAGGATAAAAATCCAACTTATTATTAACCATGTATCCTAAGCTCTAGTTAATAGACTAAAATTCTTTTTAAAAGCTCTCTTCCAAATTTCATGGGTTATATTATATTAACAAACTATAAATTTATCTGAATGCCATGCATTTTCTCTGATAGCAAGTTTGCTTAAAAAAGACTCAGATATTTTTTAAGTGACAAGAATACAGAAGTATCGAAAACAAAAGAGAAATTAAGGTCACAGAGTGAATGTAAATGTGCCATTAATTCCAGTTTTTTCCCCATGCACCTTCTAAGATACTCTGACCCCCACAGACATGCATAAACAGAGGAAAAGAAAATTCTGGTAGGTTATATAATAGATAAAACACTTTTTAATGAACTTTAATACCCTAGTACAGTAGATGCCAATCCAAAGGAGCAGCTCCAGTGGCCAAAGGGACTTTTCACTCAGGGACAAGCAGACCACAGATATCACTTGTTCATTGCAAGTACCCTGACTGGCATCTCAGTTATTTTAAAGAGACTAATAAAAATTCCTAGAGCACTGAGAAGAAAAAAAAATCAACCTAGGCAATTAGTCAAACAGAAAGGGTCACTGCCATAGCCATTTAATTTTAGAATCCCACTAATCTGACAGCATCACAAAATTACATTTTCAAGATGAAAAGTTTCCCCCAATGTTTTCTGAGAATCTTACTGAATCCACATGGGTTCAACCCACTTTCTAATACTTAACTATTTTCTTTATTCTCTTTTTTGCAACTGTACCCACAGCTGTAGTCTATTCTAAGAAAAATAACTAATAGTCCTATCCTAAATGAAATTAATCTACTGCTTCTTCCAGATGTTTCTATGTTTTATACCTTCTCAGCAGTTCTGGAACGGAAAAAGAAGTGACAAAGACAAAAGAAATCTAACATGTGGAAGGCCTACTGTGGTCAGTTGTATTACATTCCCGACGATCAATTCTTTGATATATATCTACCATTGACTCGCAGTAGATAAAAGTGTATTTCCCTGCCCCATACTAGGTTTGGGCAGGTGACATGGCAAATGAATATGAGGTAAAGTAACACATCATATCCTTATAGAAGCTTTAACTGCATCCACAGTTTGATTCTGCCTTTTGTATTCCTGGCCTCTGCTACGAGAACAGCATGTCCCAGGTAAAGACTGCTCCTTCAGCCTGGATCACGTGCAGATGGAAATGACATATGGCCAAACAGCCACAACGAACCCGAAAACCCAAGACTGAGAAATACGTATTTATGTTTAAATCTGCCGTGATTTGGGAATCTTTATGACTGCAACAAAGCTGACAAATACAGAAACTGGTAACAAAAAGTATTCTACTATATAATAACCTCAAAATCTCAATGAATTACAATAACAAATATTTATTTCTCTGTTCCTAATACATTTTGGTGAATATAAGTCCCCTTTTGTGTCTCTGCTCTAGGCTGTGAGTCAGATTCAAGTCTGCTCCATTGTCTTCTTATTCTAGATATATATCCTGCATCTGAAACACAATCTTCTTGTAACAGAGGACACAGGAAGGAGAGGTCTGAAAGAAACCTGCAACGCTTCTAAAAGATTCTTCTCAGAAATTACACGTTCAAGCCCCAAAGTTACTGTGAAAAAGGAAGTATATTTCATCCATTAAAAGTGATGGCAAAGATCGTTATAATCAATAGTATAATTAGGCCACATTTATTATGTTTAAATTATTGTACTAACTGTACTTTACATAAGTCATTTCACTTATACGTCACATCAACCCAATAGGGAAGGCATTATCTCCACTTTTTAGCAAACGGTGGCTCAAAAAAGTAATATAACTTATCCAAATCATGTGTGACGAGGAGGTTGGGATCCCATTCTAGGAATACATGGCCACAAAGCACTTGCTCTTACACTTTTCCTACACTCACCGTTTTTCTCTGTGAAGTTATAAGCATTAACTTAATAGATAGTATCTGTCCTTGTGTAAAACCAGTACCGGCTATAACAGATTTTAATAACTAACCTTTCTAGGAGAAATAGAGCAATATAAGAGGAAAACATCTATGAAAATAAACTTATGGAAACATAGACAGGAATGAGCACAACAATGAGAACGTATGTGAGTGAGAACCCAAGGAAGTGCAAAATAAGAAGAGAAATTGATAGCACTTCTCTGGGCAAGAGCACTTACAAAAATAGCTTGCCTCAGGGGAAAACTTTTTTAGACTCTGATTTCACAGGTCATAAGAAAAACACTAGGTGTTTCCTTTTTTCTTTAAAAAGTGCTCACCCAGTTTTTTTTTTTTTCTAGCTGCCTGAATACTACTATATACTCACAACAGTGCCTGTTTTGAACCCGGCAGTCACCAGCCTATGGACATCAAGTAAGTGCTTTTTAAAATCAAAAAAGATGTTATTTCTGATGTACCGGAGCCCCTACCACATTTAAGGAGTCATTTTTCATCAGAGTCACATCTTCGAAGCTCCAGATATGATTTCTAAATGCCAATTTCTACCATAATTATATTCTTTTTAAAATATTAACACTGTGGTAGCAATTTAACTTCTAGTTGTTGTTGACTTTTTTTTAATTCAAGAATTCTAGTCAATTTTTTAATTGACTAGATACAAAATATACCACCAGAAAACTTTCTGTCAGGTAAGTAGAAGTTAGAGTTGTAGGCACACCAAAGAACATTAGTACAAGCAACAGGAAGCTGAGAAATCTTATAACACGTATACAAGCCAAATAGCCACAGTGTACTGGAGAAAAGACACATCAACTCTAAGTGTCACCACTCATTAATAAAAATTAAAACTTTTGCAGGTGTGTCACACATTACTTTGTTTATTTCTGTTTGAAGACCCTGTTGCTTCATAACACAATGGAGGAAAATATGTAAAAAGGAAAAAAAGCAAATATATTTCCAGATATGAAGAAAACTGGAGCAGCTTTTCTTTATAAGCTTGCCCTAATTATTGTCTTCTTCAACCTGTGGCTATTCTTCCCCTAATTGCTGCTATATGTTATAGCTAACCACAAAATATTCCAGTAAAGTGACAAAACTATGTTTACGTAAGATAGCTTGGATTATTTCCTGCAATTCAGAATGTCAAATAAATCACATGGTATTTAAATCAGAATAGAATCAATTGATGAATAAATAATTTATCTCAGAAATGTTATCTTTTTTATGCTCAGGCATCAGTGGATTATTCTAGTTGGTGGTACACGGAGTTAAGAGTTCCACTGATCCCCTTGATAGTGAAGCCAAAAAGGAGAAAATTTTTAGTAATACAGTGTATATGTTTACTCATACTCAGATACAAACTATCAAGATAAAACTATGATTTATTATTGTTGTTATTATTTTTACACAAATGTGTGGTTGATGATAAAAATAAACACCCTTGTCATGCTTATATTAGCCAAAACATAGCTATAAAATATGCATATAACCTCATAGATGTGGTATAGTAGGAAAAAAATTGCCTGAGTTTTAATTCCAGATCTTGTACTGTGTAACATTGGACAGTTTGTTTAATATCTCTAAACCTTGAAATTCTGTTTTTTAAATGAAATAATCTTGAAAACATACAGGATTTTAAAAGGTAAGGCATAATAGTTATATAAACTTCACTGAACAAGGTAAAACACATGGAAAATATTAAATGTTAGGAAATGTTTGATTAACTTAAAGGAGTGGACAATATATTTATAAATATTTTTAAAGAGAAAATTTAAAATTCTGGTTAAAGATGAGGGAGTAAAAACTATTTTTTTTCAACTCTTCTCCCTTGAAAACAACCAAAAGTAGTGAAAAATAGGAGTTAGGGGGAATCTTGAATGAAGCAACCAAATACCTATAAGTTCCAACTACAAAATGAAGAATATATGCCAAATATATTGAAATTTAAACCAAAACAAAGAAGAATATTACAAGCTAACACCAACCTCCTCAGAGCAAAAACTCTCCTTCTTCAAGCAAGAATAAAGTGACCCAAAAGTAAGTACTATAGCCTGAAAGGATATCAAGTGATCCTTTGATTAAGTGATAATAAGATATAGGGGCATGAGAGACAACAGAACTAGTAAGGAATGTCTCAGTTCCACAACAAGGAAATGCAAGTAAAGTTGAAATGTATAAGGAAGAAACATGAAGATATACCATCATGTCTATAATCTGATCACCTAAAACACTGCCTGAGGTGAGAGAAAGGAAGCAGAGATGACCAGATCACAATACAGATAGCCAGACTTCAGGTGTTTCATTGTAAGCTACACCAAATTTCTCGTGCCAGAAGCTAAGGAGAGATAAAAGCAGAAAACATAAAAAGGAAAAAGAGGTTTTCAAGTCAACAAATGCCAAATACTGTTTTTCAACAAATAGTTACTCAGTGTAAATATGCCCCATCTAAAGATAAGCAATAAGGAAGGAATTGGTGTAGGATTTATATGAACATACATAATGGCAAAGTGGGATATTATTTATTTTTTTAAAGATTTATTTATTTTATGCATACAAGAACCAGGGTACAGGCCAAAGGTGGGCGGGCGAGGGGGTGTGGGGAGAGGATTCACCAGAGACAGAGTGGGGAATAGAACAGGAAGACTGACTGAAATACACTGCTAAGGGGAGCAGCGGGCAAGTCAGGAGAGGTCTACTGCACCATGTGGGTAGCTCCCTGGCCGGGGATCGAACTCATGCTGCAGCAGCTGCGGAGAGCTTCATAGATTGCATCTTAACCCCTTGCGCCACCAGGGAGGCCCTAAAGTGGGAAATTATTTAAAGACAGAGATCACACATTAAGAGAATGATTATTTCCTTCTCTGCTCAAGGAAACAAAGGAAGAGTTTAGATAAATGTTTCTCCTTCATCTCAAGTAAAAATAATATTATCTCTGTGGGGGAGAAAAAGAATTTTAAAAAAAATCAAAAAAGTGATAAGATAACAGTACTTGAAAAAACTCAACTTCCATTTATGATAAAAACCCTCAAAAACCTGGAGATAGATGGCATATACCTCAACAGAATAAAGGCAATAAACCCATAGCTAATATCATTCTCAGTGGTATAAAACTGAAAGCAATTCCATTAAGAACTAGAATAAACAAGAATGTCTAATTTCCCCATTACTATTCATTATAGTATTGGAAGTGTTAACTATATACAGCAATTAGACAAGAGAAGGATTAAAAAAAAAAAAAAGACTCCAAAATGGGAAACAGGAAATAATAATAAGATACATAGAAAACCCTAAAGACTCCATATCAAAAGGACCAGAAACATGAAGGGTTGGAAAGGATGTGGAGAAAAACAAACCCTCAAGCAATGTTGGTAGGAAACTAGAATTGTCCAGATTCAATATAAAACAGTTTGGAAGTTTCTCAAAATACTACAAGTGGAGCTATATAATATCAGTACTTTGCTATTATGTAGATATCAATATCATATAAATATCAAAACAAAATGAACGTATCTCTAATATTTTTGGCATAATTTATTCTGTGAGACTAAGATTCTGAGTACTATGGTGGCTGAAAAACTTGATACTCTTAAAAATTAAGTATCACGGAGGATTAATAGACAATTCAGTGAAGAAGAGTAAAACCAAATACATTATTTGGATTCTGAAAAGACATCATGAGATTTAAATACTGAAAAAGTTGAAGGTGGTAAAATAAACATTCTTGAAAGTCACCTGCTGTGCCTTGGTTCTGAGTGTGGTGTGGAGACATGCATCTAAGGAGGTGTGAGACTGTGCCTCTAAATCAAATATAATGTTGCAAACCAATGTTATCTTAATAAAAAAAAGTAAAAATAAAATAAAGTCAACTATTAATTCCTCCCTTTTACTCCTTTCCAAGCAGCAAAAAACAGTCACTACATTTTCATCCTAAAACAAAGATGCTTAAAGTAAAAAATCTTTTAAACATAATAGTACACCTTCATTGAAAAAATGAAATTTTGTCTTCAGTATATCAGTATCTCTAACCTTATGAGGATACATGTTTGTGCAGTAGAGAGATACAAAAGAGAATTCCAATATACAGTAATAATATTATGTCATTTGATGACAATAAATATGTTGACATATCATTTTAAAAAACAAACATATTTTTCCTGCAAACATATTTATTGATTACCTCAAGACAGCAAGAAATCTCACACGAAAATAAAAATGCACAGATTAAGATAATTTTGAATTATAATCAGTTTTTAAAATCCAATAAAATTACATCTGTTGAGCATGTCTTATCCACCCGTACATAAAATACCAAGCTACAGATAAAAAGCACACAAAAAGACTCATGTAAATACATAATTAGGAATTTTAAAATGAATCAATTCAGGATCAATTATTGACCATTTAAAGCAATGGCTTTGTCCCAATATTATTTTAGATACATTAATAAAACAACATAGCAGACCAAAAAAGTCCAACAAAATATACAAAAGTGTATTCATATTTTAATCTATGGATTAAATAATATTGGCTAGTGATATAAAAGTCTTCACATAAAATAATCTAGAAAATTCTGAGATGATTAATTCTTGACCTATACATCACAGAACTCTGGAAATTTTTTAAAGTAAGAATTTTAGCAGAGAAAAGAAAAATGTCTGTGATAGAATCAATTTTTAAAAAAATGTTTAAAGACCCAACTGCATGGGACCATATTTTTCCAGTCAAATTGGATTTATGTTTCTAGGTTTTTGCCATTTTATCTAAAAAATGAATCTGAAATAGATCATTTCAAAGGTCACTCTAACTCTAAAGTAATGCAGCTCTATAATCTTTAGAAATAATCGAAGTCCTATATTTTCTGCAGGAAATATAAACACACAAATGGACTTATTTCCAAAAGTTCCAAAAATTTAGAATGTATTTTCTCATAGAAAATAAAAATACCAATAGTGGGTAGACTCCTATGTTAGTCTACTGAGAGCAGAACTAAGACAGGATTACAACACTCTAGTTTCTATAAGAAAACATGCATTTGGGCCTCCCCGGTGGCCCAGCAGTTGAGCACCGTGTTGTGAAGCTGTCCACAGCCTCTGCAGCGCCTGTTCAATTCCCCGCCGGCCAGGGAGAACCCCACATGGCGCAGCAGACCTCTCCTACCTCGCCCGCTGCTCCCCTCAGCAGTGTCTTCGCTCAGTCTGCCTGTTCTGCACCTCGCTCTGGCTCTGGTGAATTCTCTCACCCTCCCGCACTTCTGACCTGTACCCCAGTTCTCGTATAAAATAAATAAATCTTAAAAAAAAAAAAAAGAAAATATGCATTAAGTCCTAGTAGGGATCCCAAGAACAACTGCCCTCCTGAATCTTACTTCCCTACCACCCCAAGAGGAAGGAGGTGCTGGCAGCCATTTGTAAAGTTTCGTGTATCACACTTTCAAGTGGATCCTTCTACAAAGACCCTGGGCATGGACTTCAACAAAGCTATTGCCATGACACTAATGTCCATGAAGCTACCAAAGAGGGGGAGCTTTCTGCAGAAGATTTAACCTGAGTATTGACTACCTGGGCACTATAATCTAACCCAGAATTTGAGATATGTCTGTGTTTTTATAACTGATTTCCATAATGATGGAGTTTGACCTATTATATTTCAGAGCAGTAGTAGATTACTAATTCAGTTTTGAAAAACTATGTTTGCACTCCGGATTAGGATCTTTGTAAAATGGATATCCCAAAGAACACTTTGCAAGCTGGTAGAAATATCTACCCAAAAATGCTGTCCTCAAATTTATCTGCAAAACTGACACCATTCTTAAGCTGGTAGACTGTTTTTCAGGTAAATACAGACCAGACTTAGTCTAACAGGGAAAGCAATTATTTATACCCATGCTCCAAGAATCAATTAAGCAAAGTGTTTATTCCTGTTTCTTTTTTTTTTTTTTAAGCACAACTGATGCTTTGAAAAATTAGTCTTGAATGCTAAATAAAATTTTTAGTTTTGCATAAATGGAACAACACTGGAAATCTCTAAAATCCAGGCACTGGTTATCTTGCTCTTTTAGTTGCAAAAGCTGCCTAACACTGATTTAGGAAGTCATTTACTTTAGCAGGAACCTGGCAGAGAAGTATATAACCGAGGAACAATTCCCCTTGAAAAAGGCATTGTGAGTCAGCCATCTGTTAATATCTTCTTTTCTCAAAATATTTGGTTAGATAAGTTGTTTTTATTACTTTAGCTTAGGATCTGATCCAAGCATATTTCAATTTCTGCAACTTAAACTTGCAAATGTTATTTTCCTTCATGCTGGCACATTGTTATTCTCCAGAACACCCTCACATTAGGGGACTATTATCAATTGTGAAAGCACAACAGGTGGGTCACATCAGAGGTCACATTAGTTTTGTTCACAGGCCCAGACACAAGGTTTTCGTTATCCTTAATAAAAACAGAAGCTAGTAATAAAAACATATCATTGAAATAACATCTCTCTCCATTCATGTGCAATAACTTTACACACTAGAAAGTACCATTTCCAAATGCTGCAATGCTGCTTCTAATTTTAGTAGGATGGCTACATTGTGATGTTAAGTAATTAACAAAAAAGACTCCCAAAAAATCTAGTGTAAATAATAAACAAATACATGAAAGTGGCAGTTGACAAAATCAACATACCAAATTTGTTGCATTTTTATACAAAATGAAGAAGAAAACAACTAAGAAAATAATTCCATTCTCAATTGCTTCAAAAAGAACCAAATACTTACAAATTAACCTAATCAAGAATGTGAAGAACTTATACAGGTAAGCTATAAGACATTATTAAAGGACATAGATCATGATGTAAGGAAATTGATGTGAAAAATAATTCTGTTCACAGATGAGAAAAATTCAATCAAAATGACTACCAAAAATGATACATAAATTCAATGCAATCTCTACTAAAATACCAAAAGTATTCTTTGAAATAATTAAAAAATATTAAAATTTACATGAACCACAAAAGATTTTGAATAGCAAAAACAATCCTGAGAAAAAAGAAAAGAAATAGAGGCATCAAGTTACCTTAGAATATACTATAAAATAACAAGAATTAAAGCAATATGATATCAGCTAAAAAAAAAAAATAGGCTCATGGATCAAGGGAACAGAATGAAAATACCAGAAAGAAATCCATATATATATGTATATATATATATGGATTTGTTTCTGGTATATATATATAGATATAGATATAGATATCTATATCGATATATATAGATATCTATATCTCAATATCTATCTATATATATCTCTCTCTCTATATATATATATCTCAATACTAAATTCATGGCAAAGGATGAAGAAAGGAAAAGCTAACAAATGGCGCTGGGAAAACTGTACAACCATATTAAAAGAATGAAATTGTATCACTAACCCCATGCACAAAAATGAATTAATGAACTTGCAAAAATAAAATATATAGAACAATATATTGGCAATACATTTCATGACATCAACAAAAAGGTGTCTGGGGAAACTTCAACCCTACAGCAAGGGAAATACAAGCAAAATTAAACAATTTAGATTACAAAAAACTAAAAATGTTATTACATGAACAAAAATATCACTAGATTAAAAAGATATCCCACTGAGAATAAACCGAACAAAAGAGGTGAAAGACCTAGACAAAGAAAATTATAAAACACGATTAAAAGAAATAGAAGAAGACACAAAAAAATGGAAAGACATCCCCTGCTCATGGATTGAAAGAATTAACACTATTAAAATGTCCATCCTACCAAAAGCAATATACAGATTCAATGCTATTCCAGTAAAAATCTCAATGACATTCTTCAAAGAAATAGAACAAATACTGATGAAATTCATATGGAACCACAAAAAAAAAAAAAAAAAAAAAAAACACGAATAGCCAAAGCCCTACTGATGAAAACAAAGGATAAAGGAGGTATCACACTTCCAAACTTCAAGCTATACTACAAAGCCATAATAATTAAAACAGTTTAGTGCTGGAACAAAAACAGACACACAGACCAATGGAACCGAAAAGAGAGCCCAGAAATAAAATCACACTTATACGGACAACTGATCTTTGACAAAGGAGCAAAGGATATGCAGTGGGATACAGACAGTTTGTTCAATAAATGGTGCTGGGAAAACTGGACCACCACATGCAAAAAAATGAAACTAGACCACTACCACTCACCATGCACAAAAATCAACTCAAAATGGATAAAAGAACTGGACAAAAGACCTGAAACCATAACATATATAGAAGAAAATATAGGTAAAACACTACAAGACATACATTACAATAACATCTTTAAAGACTCATCACCCAAAGCAAAGAAAGTCAAGGAAAAGATAAACACCTGGGATTATATCAAACTGAAAAGGTTCTACACAGAAAAAGAGACATTAACCAAAACAGAGAGACACCCCGATGATTGGGAAAAAATCTTTGCACTCCAGTCAACTGATAAGGGACTGATCACAAAGATACACAAAACTCACATGACTCAACAAAAACAAAATAAACATTCCAGTCAAGAAATGGGCAGAAGAACTTAAAAGACATTTCTCCAAAGAGGAAATGCAAATGGTCAACAGGCATATTAAAAAATGTTCAACATCCCTTTTAATCAGGGAAATGCAAGTTAAAACTACATTGATAAACCACCACACCAGTCAGAATGATACATATCAAAAAAACAAGCAACAACAAATGTTGTCTGTGGATGAGGATGTGGTGAAAAAGGAACTCTCCTACATTGCTGGTGGGAGTACAAACTGGTCTAACCACTATGGAACGCTGTCTGAAGGTTCCTCAGTCTACTAAAAATGGAACTACCATACGACCCAGCAATTCCACTCCTAGAGATCTACCCAAAGGATACAAAAACACTGATTCAAAGGAACACCTGTACCCCTATGTTTATTGCAGCACTATTTACAATAGGTAAAACCTGGAAACAAGCCAAATGCCCCAAAATAGATGATGGATCAAGAAGATGTGGTACATGGACACAATGGAATATTACTGAGCAATCAAAAAAGGTAAACTCATGCCATTCACAGTAACGTGGATGGAACTAGAGGGATTTATGCTCAGTGAAATAAGCCAAAAGGAAAAAGAAAAATATCAGATTGTTTCACTTACAGCAGGAATATAGGGGAACCAAATAAGACATCAGTGTAAAAAAAATAATAACAGTACAAAACACAACAAAGCAAAAACGGACAATTATAAATCAGAGACATCCTGCAGGGGAGGAGGAGGGAGAGGGATTAGAGGGAAGGAAGAGCACAGGGGACGAAGGTGACGATACACAGGCGCATGGTGAAGGAAACTCTGTGGGGACTACACCTGAGGGGGTGGGGGGAAGCAAATATTGTTTAAAAATAAACAATGATGTAAAAAAATAAATTAATTAATATAAAAAAATAAATTCTGCTACGCAGCTGAGGGAGAGATTAAAAGTTCAACAAAAAAAATAAAGTGTTAAATTTTAAAAAAAAGATATCCCACTGAATGGGGAGAATATATTATAAAATATTATAAATTGATAAGGGGTTAATGTTAAGATATATAAAAGCATTCAATTTAACAATAAAAAAAAAAACTCAAATCATCAATGAGCAGCAGATCTGAAAAGACAATTACCAAAAAGGATATCCAGAAGGCAATTGACAGGTTCATCACCATTTACATTAAGGGAGTCAAAATCGCAATAAGGTATCATTTCAGACCCATGAAAATGGCTTGTATTAAAAAGATCTTAAACAAGAGCTCATGAAGAGACAGAGAACCCTGTTCCACTACTGGTGAGAATGTAAGTAGATTCAGCCATTTTGGAAAACAGTCTAGATTTACCTCTAAAAACTAAAGAAGAAATACCAGAGGAATAAGCAATTCCACTGTTGCTATACGAAGGACACAGAACCAGCAACTCAAAAAAAAAAAAAAATGCTCTACAATGTTTATTGCAGTACTATGTATAGTAGTTATTGGATGTTTACACAGCAGATGATTTTACAAAACACATATAAAAAAATTGCTGTGTAGATTTACTGCACATGACATGTGATAGAAACAGTGTACAGAAGACAAATACCATGTCCTTTTAGTCTTGATAAAAGAAAAAGAATAGTCTTTTCTGATTGTCCCATAGCACACACATATTTATCAAAGTATAATTTATTCTAAATATATGGTTACTAAAACTATGCCTACTCTAGGGAAAAGAAGGATGAGAACTGTATGAATTTTGATTGACAAAGAGGGTACATAAAATATTTTCAGTGAAGATACTTTGAATGACTGTAGGTAGAGAAGTTTAAAAAGAGTATTCCAAGCTAATAGAATAATAACACTAGCAAGAAATTTATAGCCTAAAAAAGTCAGATTTGCTTGTAGTACACATAAGTAAACTGGTTTGGTTAAAGTAGACAGTTTGTATAGAGGCTAGGAAAAATTTAGTTCAACTATCTAAAGTAGAACCAGATTGGTGAGGAACTTGAAAAATAAGATTTCATGGTTTAATTTAAAACATTCATGTTTTTCATTATAATAATAGAATAAAACAAAGTGGGCCTAAAACAATAACATCTATGGAAATGAGAAAAATGTTCAAATAGCAATTGCTTAAAAAATTAAAATAAAATTGTTAAATTATGAATTTTTATGTTATATGAGTGTTACCACAATAATTTAAAAAGCTTTAACAATGTATAGATTTGCAAAGAAACAGGAAAAAATTATCTATGAACAGGAGAAAAATCAATCAATAGAAACAGACCCTGAAGAAATGATGAGATTAGCAGATAAAGATATTAAAAGAGCTATTAAATGTGCTCCATGTGTTCAAAAATGTAGAGGAAACATGAACATTTTAAGAGTAGTAATGGAATATATAAAAATAAATGACTTTTAGAGAGAGAAAATATATCTGAAATGAAAAGCACACTGGATTAGATTAAAAATTGAAGTGGAAGACATAGCGATAGAAATGTTTCAAGGTGAAGCACTGAGAGAAAAGAAGAATAAGGAAAATTGAACAAGGCATCAGTCTAGAATAAATATAAGTAGAATACCAGAATAGAGAGCATGAGGAATTCAGCCAAAATTTCCAACTATTGAAGAAAAATATAAGCCCACAGATCTAAGAAGCTCAACAAAACCAAAGCAGAAACCAAATAAAGAAGATACAAGGTAAATCATAACCAAATTATGACAAAACAATAATAAAGAGAGCAACTTAAAAATCAGTCAGGGTGGGGAAGGTTGGGAGGAAGAGATACAATACACATAAAGGGAAAGAGAGTGTGAGGCAGTCTTTTCACTCATAGCTATGTAATCTCAAAGACCATAAAACAACATCTTTAAAATATTTTTTAAACTGCTAATTTAGAATCCTAAGAAAAATATCTTTCAAACATGAAGTGAAAATAAAGACTTTTTCAAACAATAAAAGTTGGGAGAAAACGCATCAGCAGAAAATTTGCACTATAAGAAATGTTAAAGGAAGTTATTTGGGTAAAGAAAAGGTATTAATAGGTGTAAATCTAAATGAAATAAAAGAATAAATAATTCCAAAAATGTTAACTATAAGGGGAAAACTAACAGAAAAAATTCTCAATTTGTCATTTCTTCAAAAAGATAGTTGTAAACAGCTTGAGGCCCATATGGAAAAAATGAACATCCATTCTAACCTTACACTATGGCATCAAACATAAAAATGAAATGCACTTGATATGGACCAATATATGGGACTTAAAACTTCAAAAAGAATATCTATGAGGAAATCATTCTGACCTTAAGTTAGGTTAAGTTCTCACATGGATAAAGCTAAATCATGTATATTAAACAATATGCTATTGGACAACTATTGGGTCACCAAAGAAATCAACTATCTAGAAACAAATAAATGCAAAGACTTCATACAATAATTATTGGAATGCAGCGAAAGTAGTTCTGAAAGGAAAATTTATAGTAATAATGCTTACCACAGAAATAAAAAAAAGTCAAAAAAAAACACCTTACAGCTAAAGCAACTAGAAAAAAGGAAAATCAAATGAAGACCAGAAACAGTAGAAAGAAAGAAATAATATGTCAAATAAAAAGCCAAAACAAAAAAAAAAATATGAAAGTGCAATGAAATGAAGATTTGACATTTTGGAAAAAATTAACAAAGTTGTCAAACTCTTGGCTAGACTCATTAAGAAAAAGGAAAAAGCACTCAAACAAATAAAATTGGAAATGAAAGAGAAGATACTACAACCAATACCATAAAATACAATGAATCATTGGAGAGTACTATGAATATCTGAATGTCAACAAATTGTACAACCTAGAAGAAAATGGATGAATTCCTTGAATCTTTTTCAACCTCTCAAAACTGAAGCACAAAGAAAGAAAATATGAACAGACTGATGACAAGAAATTGAAAGCATGATCAAAAACCTCATGCACACACACACACACACACACACAAATATAAGTGTTTACTACAGGTGCCCTCACTGGTGAATTCTATGAAACATTCAAAGAAGATTAAATATCCACTTTTTTCAAACCCTTCCAACCAAATGAAGGAAAGAACACTTCCTAACTCCCTTCATGAAGTCAGCATAATTCTGATACCAAAACCAGACAAAGACAACACAAAAATATAAAATAAAATTCCAGACCAATAGATGAACATAGATGGAAAATCCTCAAGAAAATATTAGCAAACTGAATTCCATCATATAGTAAAAAGATCATATACAATAATTTTAATAGAATTTACTCCACGGATGCAAGAATGGTTCAAATATATGCAAATCCCTCAATGTACTACATCACATCAATAAAATGAAGAATTAAAAATCATTTAATCTTAATAGATGCAGAAAAAGCATTTGATAATATTCAATATCCATTTACAATAAGACCTCATAATAAAATAGGTATAGAAGGAAAATCCGTGAACATAATAAAGGCCAGGACAAACCCATAATTAGCACCCTATTCAATGGTGAGAATCTGAAAGTTGTTCCTCTCCTATCAGGAACAAGACAATGATGTCTACTCTCACCACTACTATTTAACACAGTATTGGAAATCCTGGCCAGAGAAATTAGGCAAGAAAAAGATATAAAAATTACCAGATTGGAAAGGAAGAAGTAAAATTGTCACTATTTGTGGATGACTTAGTAATATATATAGAAAACCCTAAAAATTCCACACCAAAAGAAAAACTGTTAGAATAAATACTGTAAAGTTGCTGATTATAAAATGTTTCATTTCCATATGCAAATAATAAACTAGCAGAAAGAGAAATGGAAAAATAATACCATTATGATTACATCAAAATGTGCAGTGTAGGACCACTACACTGGAAAACAAACATTGTAGAAAGAAAAAGACACAAAGAAATGGAAAAACATTCATACTCATGGATTAAAAGAATTAATAATGTCAAAACAGTGATTTTACAACAAAAAACTATGAACCAGAGACGCTTTTTGGGGGTGGGGGGCGGGAGGGGAAGGATTGGGGTCAGAATGGGGCATTTGCAATTGTATGGGGGAATATAAAAATAAAATTTAAGATTAAAAAAATAAATAAATAAAAAAATATATATATATCTATATATGTTATATAAAAAAAAAAAAAAAAAACAGTGATTTTACCTAAAGCAATATAGAGATTCAATGACGGCTCTATTCAGAACCCAATAGCATTTTTCACAGAAACAGAACAAAAAACCCTAAAATTACATAGAACCACAAAAGACCTCAAATAGCCAAATGATCCTGAGGGAAAAAGAACAAAAACAAAGGTATCACTTTCCCTGACTTCAAACTACATTATGAAACTACAGTGATAAAAACAGTATGGTATTAGGGCCTCCCCTGGTAGTGTAGGCGGTTGGGCACCTCACTGTGAAGCTGTCTGCAGCTTCTGCAGCGCTAGTTTGATCCCGGCCAGCCAGCAAGAATCCCACATGGTGCAGCAGACCTCTCCTGCGTTGCCCACTGCTCCCTTCAGCCATGTATTTCGGTCAGTCTGCCTGCTCTGTTCCCCGCTCTGTCTCTGGTGAATCCTCTCGCCCTCTGGCACATCTGGCCTGTACCCCAGTTCTTGTATGCATGAATAAATAAATCTTAAAAAAAAAAAAGTATGGTATTAGACTAAAAACAGGCACATAGATCAATGGAATAGAACCAAGGGCCCAGAAATAAAACCATACAAATATGGACAACTAATTCATAACCAAAACATCCAAGAGCATACAATGAATAAACGAAAGTCTCTTTAATAAACAGTGCTGGAAAACCAGAACAACCGCATGCAAAAGAATGAAAATAGACCATTATACCATACACTAAAATTAATTCAAAATGGGAAAAGTTTTGAATATAAGATATGAAACCATAAAATACATAGAAAACAGATAAGTTCTTTGACATCATCATTATTTTTTTAAAGGAACTTTTAAAGATTTATTAATTTATGCATACAAGAGCTGGGGTACAGGCCAGAGGTGCAGGGGGTGAGAGGATTCACCAGAGATAGAGTGAGGAACAGAACAGGCAGATTGACCAAAGTACACTGCTGAAGGGAGCAGTGGACGAGTCAAGAGAGGTCTGCTGCACCATGTGGGTTGCTCCCTGGCTGGCTGGAAATCGGATTCGTGCTGCAGTGGCTGCAGATAGCTTCATAGGTTGCGTCTTAACCCTTGCACCACCAGGGAGGCCCGACATCATCATTATTGATGTCTTTGTGGATTTGTCTCCAATAACAAGAGAAAAAGAAGAGAATATTTTTTTAAAAGACTACATTAAATTAAAAAGCTTCTAAACAGCAAAAAAAAAGAGGTGTTAAAATCAAAAGGAAGTCTACTGAATAGAAGATATTTGTAAATAATATATGAGACAAGCATTTAATATCTAAAATATAAACAACTCTTATAACACAACAATAAAAACAAAACACATAACCCAATTAAAAATGGGCAGAGGCTCTAAATACACACTTTACCAAGAAGATATACATATAGCCAATAGACACAGGAAAAGATGTGCATAGCTTATCATTAGAGAAATGCCAAATCCACAATGAGATTTCACCTCATACCAGTTAAAATGTGTATTGTCAAAAGGTTGAGAAACAATAATTGTTGGCAAGGAAGTAGAGAAAAAGGAAATCTTGTGTATTATTGGTGGGAATGTAAATTGGTAGAGATACAAAGGAAAACAATATAGGGGTTCCTCAAAAAAAAAACAAAACACTATCATATGATCCCATTCTACTTTTAGGCATTCATCTGAAGAATATAAGAAAACTGTTTTAAAGATACATGTGTGTTAATTGCATCATATTTGCAGTAGCCAAGATATGGGGGGAAAAAAACCCAATGATACATAATTGGAGAAAGAGGGTGTGGCATATACACAATCGAATAGTATTTGGTTATAAAAAAGATGAAATCTTGTCATTCATAAGAGCATGGATGGACTTTGAAATCACTGTACTAGTGAAATAAGTCAGAAGAAGAAATACAAAAAAAAAAAAAAAAAACCACACAAATCCTTAGACACTAACAACAGAGTAACAGTGATCAGAAGGGAAGAAGGGAGTAAATAGGTAGAGAGGGTAGATTGGCTGGTGGTGGATAGTGAATGGACATTTGGTTATCATGGTATAATTCAGAAACTGTTTATCTGAAACATATACAGAGATGTAAACAAATATTACCTCCATTAAAAATTTTTAACTTCCACTTTTTGAATGATACTGTTAAGAAAATTAAACACAACTATATAATTATATTAACTATTTAAATTGTCTGAGCTCTCTACATGAAAGGCAAAATATTTTTCAGAATGGATAAAAACCAACTATAAGTAAACCACTTCAAAATAGGTCCGCATCATGTGGCATGCTCCTGTTTGGCATATACAATATTTATAAATATGGGGTTAAACTTAAAAGTAGTAACAAAAACAATTTTAACATGAAAAATTTATTCAAAATTAAAACTGATCAAATAAGTATCATGCATTTCTTAGTTAACAATTCAAAGTGTTCTTTATAAATATTCAAGATCATTTTAATCAAATTTGTAGTGCACATTTTGCTTATACACCTATAAACTATACCTTCTATTTTTCAAATTTTGCATATTTTATTGACACTTGAGCATTGTGTACAGAGAGCAATCATTGCAGTAATACCTAAAACTTTCTCCAGTATCTTAGTCTTCAATATATATGGTTGCAAAATAAATTAATACTTTATGACAAATTATGAAGTAAAATACAAAGATTAAGTGCTACTTTTAAAATCAAACAAAAATTCATTGAGCTAAAAAAAAAAACAGGAAAAAACATGTTGTATAGCTAATATTTTAAAGTAAAGCACATTCTTAAAACTTTAATGTGGGAGGCAAATTCTCCAGATCAACTGCAAGATTTATGCTAAATTGCAGCTTCATTTGCCACCCCCCAAAAAAAATACAATCAAAATACATCTCATTGTGTGAAATAATGGTTTGTTTTTATACATATCCCTTAAAAGTCTAATGGCGTGGTCAAATGAGTAAGGTTGAGTCAAGCATTTATTGCATCCAACAATAATTAGAGCCTTCCACAAGTGAAAATAATTTTGCTAAATATTTAGATATGCTATCCATGATACTTCATAAAGAAATAACATACTTCATATTGCCCAATCCTGAGAGTTACAGAAGAATGAGGTTTAAGCCTCTTAGCATGACAAATGGGTTTTTAAAAAAGAAGTATTATATAACATTTATTTCATTAGATATTCTAAATTTTTTATTTTTTTATTGAGGGAATATTGATTTACAATATTTTTGTGTTTTAAAGGTATAGGATTCTCCCCTTATATAATACTTCTAAAAGTCATAAATTACAATCTAAAATGCTAGAATGAGATCCTCCATGACATAAACAATTATAGCCTGCTCTGAACTCACACACATCTATTAGGTTGATTTGGTAAATATCACAGCACTGTGACACAATTGGAGAACCAACAAAATTAAAATGGCACAGTGTAATATCTATCTAGAATGGGGTAAAAAAAATCTTTGGCATGAAATTATTTGAGAACTAATACTATGTGAATATAAGGATCATTTTTACATAATTAAAAATAGATTTCATAATAAAAATAATTATTAACTACCATTATCAATAAAAAATGGAATATCTGGACTTTAAATCTAGGACCACATCACCTTCAAAAATGTTTTCTTTCTTGGGCCTCTCTGGTGGCGCAAGGGGTTATGCACCCCACTATGAAGCAGTCCGCAGCCTCTGCAGCATGAGTTCTATCCCTGGCCTGCCAAGGAGCAACCCACATGGCGCAGCAGACCTCCCCTGTCTCACCTGCTGCTCCCCTCAGCAGTGTATTTCAGTCAGTCTGCCTGTTCTGTTCCCAAATGTTTCTGGTGAATCCTCTCACCCCCCACACCTCTGGCCTGTACCCCAGCTCTTGTATGCATAAATAAATAAATCTTTTTAAAAAATTTCTTTCTCCATTAACTAAATTCTCTGTAAAAAGAAGACACTTGAAATGATAGCACTTTAAACAGAAGTGTGTAAATGCTAAGCTCCAGCATCCACATCTCCAAATGGAGACCATCTTTAAAAAGGCATTGATCCTCTGACTACCTAATGTGATCTGATGCTACTAGCTTCAAAGTCAGAAAAAAATTTACCTTAAATAAAATGACATCAAATGCATAAAGACGGGATAAATGAGCAATTGCCGACTTAAGACAAAAGGATGAACTCCAATACTTGTCCTTTATGCATGCTTAATTGTAACACCATTTCATCAAGGATCTTATGCAAAAGATGACTAAAAAACCACTTTCTGTCAATGAATTAACTATAGATTTCCTTTCAGATGGGGTTAGGTCCCAACAAGCCCACTATAAGTTGAAAATATTATTAAGTCAAAACACTGGCAACACAGTACACTGTACAGCAGTCATATGTTGCATAATAATGATATTTGTATCAAAGACAGACAACATATACAATAGTGATCCAATAGACTATACCATATAGACTAGGTGTGTAGTAGGTTACACCATCCAGGTTTACATATTTATACTCTGACATTCACACAACAACGAAATTACCCAAGGCCACATTTCTCAGAGTATTTCCCCATGGTTAGGTGACACATGCCTGTATAGGTTGTTCACCCTCATGATCACATAACTGACAAGAGCTACTCCCTGCCATTGTCCAGGCAGCAGAGTATTATACTGCATATTGATAACCCAGGAAAAATTCTAAATAGGAAGTACGATTTCTACTGAATGCCTTTTACTCCATCATAAAGTCAAAAAATCCTAAGACTGGAACCATCTACACAAATATCTTTGACTCTGAAACATCATATACAAGTGACAGAGTATTTGAAGTTTCTTAGTATGGTCAACAAGACTTTTCAGAAAGTGGTAGAACCTACTGGGGAGTGACACTAAGCCCATTCAAAAGGAAAACTACAGGGATCTGCAGTTTTAAAAGGAACAATAAATGTGATGATAGTCATTGTGAAAACCTTCCTTGAAAAGTTATATGCCATCCTAGTCTTATTTTGCAACACTATCCAACAAAAATGAACAGGAAGGGAAAGAATTGAACCACTGTGAACTAATAGCAAATAAAAGTGCTTTAAAACCCTGCAATAACAAGTTTCTCAAAGATATACCATGTTCATGCTCTGTGAAAGAACACAGCCCTATCAGTTATTGGTCTGGGAGAGCAATGCATTAGTCAAAACACCACAATGGGTAAAAGAGACTATCACTTTGTCTAGACATCTTAGTGTTTTTCTCCTTTCTTTTTTGCTCCCATTCTATCTTTCTTTGCTCTTTCAACAACTATTGACTACTTTGTGACAGAGTATCATGTACTGCCTTAGAGAAGTTCAAAATATAGAGTCTCTACTTTCAGTGTTGCTCAGAGTTGATTTTATTCCAAAAGTAGAAACTCTGGCAGCTAATCGTACAGAATTTGATCCAATCCTTTCTGATCATTTCCTCCAACCCCCCAAGATTACATAAAACTATCTTTAGTCTTTTAACAATTGAACTATATCATAAATGTTGTTTTCTGAAAACATGAAAGAATCATAAACATTAACTTTCTTTTGCACTTCTGCTATTTCCTATAAATATTTAAAATTCAAACTAAATCTTTCGAGAAAGAGGTCAGTCTGAACTGTGCCAGTATATGTGATGAAAATAGGAAGGGGGAGGGAAAGGGAAACAAAGAAAAAAAAAACCCTTTGTACCTGCCAAAATTCAGCAATTGTGTGATCTCTTAAAAATCAGTTGTTCTGCACGTAGTGATATAATGATGGGGGAAAAGGTAATTATAATTAGGTGTCTATTTTGATTCCTCTCTCCATAGTATCAGTATTGAATGTCATTTGATTTTGGCAAAAGATAAGGTCATTGCTTAAAAGATGAGCAGGATTACTTTTCTGAATGTTTCACATGGAAACATCTAAAAATGGAAAACATCTCAACCTCAATTACATACTAGTCAGTATTCACTACAAAAATAAATATATAAATAATAGACAGACAAATAGAATCTGTGATATCAATAACATTTTAAAATTCAACAATCTGAAAAAGGAAAAAAAATTTAACTTATACATTGAAAAGTTGACAATGATATGAAAACTCAATCAATTTTTCAGTGTGTGGATTTATTGAAACTAAATTGCCACTAATTAGCTGATCATCTACAGGATAACTATAATTATTTCTTTTTAAAAATTATTTTTGTTCAGGTATGATTGGCAATTTAAGCATTTAGCTGGTTTCTTAAATAAAACACATTATTATCATTGCTATTACATATAAAATCTACAACACACAAAAAAAAACTGAAGAATTTTATCCATCAGAAAGTTGACATCACTTTAAAAAGTAGAAACATGATGAAATGCCTTCTACCATGTTTCTTTTATTAGTTAAATAAAATTATGAACAAATTTATATTTACCAATAATTCAACAATGCTTTGAATTCAACAATAATTCAATAATCCATCTATATCCAGATGGATTTTTTAACATACATGTTTTTGTCTCAAGACTCTTGATAATCTTGATTGGAAAAATAGACATACTACTTCCAGGTTTTTAGTATTTAGGCTTTCTAGGTAAAAGAAAAAAGAATCAGGGCCTCCCCGGTGGCGCAGCAGTTGGGCGCTGGGTTGCGAAGCTGCCCACAGCCTCTGCAGCGCCGGTTCGATCCCCGGCTGCTCCCCGGCCACCGGAGGAGGATCCCACATGGTGTGCAGACCTCTCCTGCCGCCCGCTGCTCCCCTCAGCAGTGTACTTCAGTCCTTCTGCCTGCTCTGCTTCCCGCTCTGGCTCTGGTGAATTCTCTCACCCTCCTGCGCTTCTGACTATACCCAGTGCTTGTATAAATAAATAAATAAATCTTAAAATAAAAAAAAAAAAGAAAAAAGAATCAAAACTTTATTATATTTGACTCAAAATGAGAACTTTTACTCAAAAAATTATATTCTATAATATCATCTATCAAAAGTATCTGACAAAAAGTCCTTAACTAAATATATAATCATCAGAGGAAACAGGGTTCGAAAATAACCAGAATTGCTGTGGCTATTACTCGGTCATAATTTTCAGAAATTCATTACATAATCTAAAAATGAGAGAAAAATCAAAGCAAAAGCACTGGAATTTCATGTCCACAAATCAACAACATTCTCTAGCTATTATTTAAATCTAACTGAAATAACTAGCACGATGGCTAAAAAATCTGCAATGCTTAGATGTACTAAAAACTACCTGCAATGCTGACTCATTTTTTTAACTCATTTTTCTCTCAGAAAACATCATATTTTTCACACTTCCTCCCACTAAAAGAAAAGTACTCCAAATAAATCTTTTGGTCAAAAATTCAAATGCAATTAAAGGGTATCTGTGGCAATCTTTTTCAAGGTATAGTTCAAATATAACCACAGAATCATGAGCAAAAATGACCTAAAAGCACTAATTATTAATCTAGGATAAGAATCTTTAATATTTACTATGTTGATTAAAATATTTTACATTTCAGACTGAAGTAGTCAATATTAAGCCAAGAAATATGACTTTGCTTTTAGCAAATTTTATCATGATAATAAATTTACTTTCATTCAAATTGCTGCTAATATTTAAACAGCATTGCACTTTGTTTAATTGCCTTTTGCATATGATAAAAAGTATAGGAAGTTAATTCATAAAATATAGAATGCTTACAAATTCAATTCTGTATATAAATAACATAACACAATTCATAGACTTCAACCATGAGTGCTTTTGTGGTCAAATCAAATAGCTTCCAATGAGATCTTTTTGACTTTATTCCTAACTTTTCACTTTTCTTATAACCAATAACATTATTGCTACACATAATTTTTCTGTCAGTAAAATGTCGTTTAATCTTCAGAATTCCAGAACTTAAGATTTATCTCAAAATACCATGTTTTCCGTTAGTCTTGTTAAATGCACTGTAAATATAACTAGGATTTTTCATGAAAGTTCTTCTTTCTTTCCCAATCTCCCTTAAATACTGGAAAATATTATCAAAGATGTCAAAAGTCCCCTGATTGTAACTAGTGTATGAGTGTGTGTGTGTGTGTGTGTGTGCACATGTGTGTCCACGTGAAGTGTGAACACAGGCAAAGCAAGGTTAAGAAATTTTCCACATGGCATCTACAATGCATTTGACAAACTCCTTAAGCCCTTACTCTTCTCCAATTTGTCACTCAGTATCTCTTTCTTCTCTTTACCTCTTACCTAAACTCTCCCTCTGGGAAATTTACTCAAATGTATACTGTGAATCCATTTCTGCATCCAAATTTCTTCTTGACTATATACTATCCCTGGAATATCCTTCTCAGGTATTCACAGCTTACCAACTTTCCTTTCTTTCAGGAAGTTGCTAATTTAATTAAAAGTTGGCAACCTCCAAATGAGAGTTAATCTAAATATAAAATTCCATGCCTCATTCACTATTCTACAATTAATTACCCTTTGCTCATATATATATATATATTCTTATGTATTTATTTCAAATACCCTTATTTCTCACCTGCATAATTTGATATGATAATATTGGCAACATTGTCACTATTATGTTTTATTGTCATAAATGCATTATCAATAATATTATCATAATTATTAGCTTCTATAAGGCTATGTAAATATGTCATGCCTTACACAGTACATGAATGGTGCCTTTTTCAGATGATAGTATCATATTTTGGTGGCATAGATATCTCATTAAGCCCTTTAGTTATAGAGCTAGCTCATAATGACTTATAAAGGCCCACTCAGTGATGGGATAGGTTCAGTCTACTAATGACACCCTGTTAAGTTTCAGATGCTAGCTGTGTCTTAATTTAACTAAATTTCAAAAATTCTGTGTACCCAAAAGAGGGAACACTTACTGTGTACCACATGGAGCATCAATTTAAAAAAAATAAGAATTCTCAGTTAAATAGCAGCTTTTCTTTCAAAGTAAAAAACAAATAACTGAAGTATTTTTTCTCTACAATGTCAACTACCAAGAATCTCTGAGTATATATACCCAATGACCAGATGTTTTGGAATTAAGCCTCTGAAACTAAAACAGGAAGAAACATCCTGAAGATTTTCCTGGGCACTGGTCATACATAGTAGGATCCATATGCTCTGTAAACTCTTCTGGCTGCTCAAAACTTAAAATCCCAACAATTTAACTCTCAACTTTTCAAATTCTGCCTTCATAAGTCAATTCTTCTGGGATTCACCTGGCAAATGCTCTTGCTATCACTTAAGAATTTCTAAATCTTCCACCAACTAAATACTTTCCAGAAAAGACATCCTACTTTCTTCTGGCCTAACCATCAAGAAATGCCAAGGATTGCTCTTAGACCATTCAAGCCCTTCTACTATAGGGGAATTGCCTAAGTGGAAAGGACAATTTATGAAGAACTAAGCTTTTCACTGTGAACTATAATAACTGGTCTGAAACAAAAAATTCAGTCATGTTTTTAACATACCCCTACAGAAATCTAGTCAAAAGCAAAAAAACAAACTTCACTCTATCTGTTCTTTCTCAAGACTTCCAGCTTCTAAAGATGAAGGGGCTATATAACCTAGTAAACAGAGAAGGCAAAGTTAAAGTCCTTATTTTTCAACTCTGATTAGACCGATGCTATAGTTGGGGGGTTGAATGAACTAGTTGAAACCTAACCCGCATGAGCAAACTAGCCTGTTTAGCAATACAGTAAGTGTACCCTCTTCTGATTTTCCATATGGAGCATCAATTAAAAAAAAAAAAAAAAAAAACGAGAATTCTCAGTTAAATAGCAGCTTTTCTTTCAAAGTAAAAAACAAAGCCCCTTTCACAGTGCTTACATTTGTGATACATCTGTAAAAAGTCATTTTTTTAGCATCAGAAAGCATTTTAATTGTAGTAAACTGAACAATGCTGAAATTGTTTGAAGAGGAGATTAAATTTAATGAAATTCACAAACAACCCCTTTTAGAAAGTAACAACAATTTTTTTAACATTAAAGAAGATCTCATTATATGAACACAACTGTAAAAAGTCTGACTTCAATCACTGAATATCTACATGTTAATGAACTTGCTCTATAAAGCAGGAATAAACAACAACAAAGAGTAATAGGAGAATTGTCTTCATACATACTCAATAGGAAAAAAATCTTTAATCAATAAAACACCTTTTCACTAGTACCTTAATAGTATCTGAAATTCTTTCAAACAACACAAAAAGAAGATGATACTTAAAAGTTTCTTTAGGATGTTACACAGCTTCACATTCCTGCAGTGTTCACAGGCTGTCAGCATCATGGTTCCAAAGACTTTCAAGTTTCAATAGACAGATACAGTCTAGTACAAAGTCTTCGTCATAATAATTTCATTGCTGCCCCCTGATCAAACATACACAAATTTAAAACTGAAAAATGAGACAACCAGTGACCTCTGATTAGAAACATAAACCTCAGTTTTAATAAAATGTTTCAATCACTGTTTTTTGGTGCCAACAAGGAAGATGTGTTACAGACTAAAAAGAACAGCCAATACACCATTTATATTCATTCAAAGATTTCCATTATTCACAGGTGGAATTTGTGATTGTAGTGAGACACAGGTGTCTTAAAAATAGTGAAAAAAAACACAAAAGTGCACATTTCCACCTTTACAATAAATAAAATCACTTTACCACTGCATCTCAGTTACTGGGTACTGCCTTTCATGCTTCATTAATAATTTTGTACTAACATATTTTCCAAAACTGTAATTTTCACAATATTTGTTGCTATTAGAGTCTGAGGAATGCTGCCATTATTTACTTTTGAACCCCTGCTTTCCCTAGGCTATCAGTACACCAGTCAAATGATATGTCTGTAAAGTTTAATTAAAACAAAAGTTTGAATTTAAGTTCATTTTGTTTTGCCCTTTTTCACCAAGAAAAAAAAAAGTTTCAGAGTACAGCCATAATGAGCATGTTTTAAAACCTAATATCAGATTACACTTTAATGGCTCAAGTAAAATCAAATCAAGTCCAGTTTTTATAATTTAGATGCTAGGAGTGGGAGACAGGATAGGGAAGTTTTCAAAGCCAATCCATTCATAAATACCATGGTGGATACCCACAAACAGACTACTAAATTGGTAACTAGAATGGTTAGAGAATGCAATCTCCACAGCACATGCCTTTAAGTTGTGACACTGTCCTGTTCTAAGACTAGAACACTTCAAACTTATTGCCAAGTGTTATTGTTATTCCAGCACTGTACTTTAACAGGTATGAGGTTACAAGGGCCAGAGGCAAAAGAGTGGCAAGAACTGATAGAGGTGACCTGAGGAAATAGTCTATCTACAACTCAAAGTGGAGGGAAGAATAAAAGAAAGGAAGGAAAAAGGAAAGGAAATGTGGGAGGGAGGCAGGGAGAAAAGAAGAAATAATCAATAAAATCAAGTTGTCTGGGCTGTGGGCATTAATCTGCCCAGAAGCCAGAACATCTCCTGTCAACAATTGCATCTGTACTGTCTCACCTGCTGTAAATAAACCGTCCACACATGCCCTGACAAATGCAGAAATATGAATAGGAGGACATAACTTAAGCAAATAGAAAACTCATGACTTCATTCAGCACCAGATCAACTAACTAGAAGAACTTAAGGCTCGTGAGGGCAAGGATTTTGTTCATCTCCTACATCGTTATATCCCTAGAGTTTAGATCAGTACCTGACTAGAGCAATAGATATTTCATAAAAATTGATTTAAAATTATACTGTCAAAATTAATATATTTAAATCTCTCAATAGACTACAATAGGACTATAGTTCTCAAACAAGGGTCATGGTTCCCAAGACCCTTTTAGAAGTCTACAAGGTTGAAATTTATATTCACGATAAAGATAATAATATGGTCTCTGTTTTTCACTCCCCCTCTCTTGCAAGTGTAGAGATTTTCAAAGGCTAAATTTAATGATATCATCCCTCTAAAAGCTAAGGATATATGTGCTTTTGTATTCTTCTGATTTAAAATTTTTAATATTAGAGACTTCCATTTCTGGGAAGATGGAGTAAAAGTGCTTTCACCCATTCCTCCCTCTGAATATAATTAAAAACCTTGGACATCAAATATAAAGCAAATAAGACTATAAGGTGAGAGAAAGGCTGACTGGCTAGATTCTCAGGACCTGAAGAATGACACTATGGTGAATTCCCTGGGTTTTCTTTTTGCTTCCTGTAACCCAGAGCTGGAGCCAACACCAACAGATGTGATCTTTAGAAAGTCCAAAGAAGAGAGTATTCACTCCAGCCAAATGACTACGAGAGGGATAGCTTTTAGCAAGACAGAAAACTTTTAAATAATAAATACTCTAATTCCAGATAAATGCCACAATAAAAACTATGTCCACTCTGATCTACTCAAACAAAAACCGAGTGAGGAACCTAGAATTCTGCTTTCTCATGGCTATAATGCTGCACTCAAAATCCACCCACCCCGCCCCCATAGATGTCAAAGAGTCCAGGTAAGTACCCAGGATTTTTAGCCCCAACAGTCATTAATAGCATCCTTCTATGTGGTACATATACACAATGGAATATTATTCAGCAATCAAGAAAGATAAACTCATGCAATTTGCAGCAACATGGATGGAGCTGGAAGGGATCATGCTCAGTGAAATAAGCCAGAAAGAAAAAGAAAAATACCAGATGGTCTCACTCATAGCAGGAATTTAGAAAACCTAAATAAGGGACCAGGAAAAAGACTAATTATAATAAAGTAAAAATCAAAATCAACAAGCAACTACAAACCAGAGGTACATGGGGAAGGGGGTGAGAAGGGAGTAGGATCAAAAAACAAGTGGGGTGGGTATTGTATGGGGACTATAACCAAGATGAAAATGTATACATTGTGCAAAAATGGAAAATAATGTAAAAATATATAAAGTAAAAAAAAAAAAAAAAATAGCCTCCTTCTCCCTACCACACCATCCACCCCTTACCCTATGTGCAGTGTCAGTAGAGAAAATATAAGGAGTCTGGATCTCTATACTCACCAGGCAGCAAGGGGTCCCCTTTTTTTTTCCCTTCAGATGGTATCAGAGTAAGTCTAGTAAAGAATCAAAATTTTTACCAGTACCTAGCAGTAACAAGCGTTATTTCCACTGTTATGTCCGTGAAGATCACATAGGGCGCTGGAATTCCCTAATTGGCAGTAATAATGAGAGCCCACTCACACACATACAAAGGTGGGGAACCTGGAATTCTTCATCCACATGATAATAACAAGGTAAAAATCGTCCTTCTCCTACTAGAACAGTGTCAAAGAAAAGCAACAAGATTAAAACAGAGCATTTACATAAGAAACAGTGTGATTATATAATACAAAATGTAAAATGTTTAGGGTTCAAGCAAAAATCACTGTCATACCAAGAATCAGGAAGATCTCAAACTAAATGAAAAACATCTAAGTGAAAAAAAGCCAATCAATAGATGCCAAGATGTTAGAATTATCTGACAAACATTTTAAAGCAGCCATGATAAAAATGCTTAATTAATTATGAACACATTTGAAACAATGAAAAAAAATAGAAAACCTCAACAAATAAATAGAAAAAGGCAGAACCACATGGAAATTCTAGAAGTAAAACTACAGTAAGTGAAACAAGTGCTCAATAGAGGGGCTCAAAATCAGAATGTAAAGGATAGAATCAATGAACTGGAAAACAGAAGGAAAGGGATGGGGTGGGTAAATCAGGCAAAAGGGACAAATTATATAGTGAAAGGTAGAATTTAATTTGATTTTGTAGTGAAATTAATGTTATATATATATAGATAGATAGATGCTGATTTCTAACGCTGCACACCTAAAACGTATATCATATTGAAATGCAATACAACTTCAATAAAAAATGTTTTTAGGGTCCTCCTTGGTGGCACAGGCGTTAAAGGCAGCGCAATCAAGCTATCGCCAGCCACTGCAGCACAAGTTCAATCCCCGGCCAGAGAGCAGCCCACATGGCAGATCAGACCTCTCCTGTCTTGCCCACTACTCCCCTCAGCAGTGTATTTCAGTAGATCTGCCTGTTCTGATCCCCGCTCTGTCTCTGGTGAATCTTCTCACCCCCGCACCTCTGGCTTACACCCCAGTTCTTGTATGCACAAATAAATAAATCTTTAAAAAATGTTTTTAATGAGCTAAAAGAGAATAATAGAAATTATCCACTCTAGCCAACAGAGAGAAAATAGGTTTTAAATAAATGAATACTGTCAGGAACCTGAGACTGTAGCAAAGGGCTATTTGCCATGTCAACAAAGGAGAGGAGAAAGAGATTGGGGTTGAAAAGTACTCCAAGAAATAATGGCTGAAAACATCCAAAAAATACACAAATACCAAAATCAGGAATGAAATGAGATATCACCAGACCTTGCAGACATAAAAAAAAAAAATAAGTGAATAAGTCTACACACATGGACTTCCTTGAAAAACACATACTATTACAACCCAATTTGAATAGATATTTTGAATAACCTTATTTTTAATTAGAGAAATTGAACTCACAAGCTTAAATACTCCCCCCAAAAGAAATATCCAACCCAAACGTCTATCAAATGTTGAAAGCATTAACAACAATTCTATACAATCTCCTCCAGAAAACAGAAATGGAGGGAACACTATCCAATTCAATTTATGAAGCTAATATTACCTAATACCAAACCACACAAAACAAAACAAAAAATACCAAAATGAAAAAGCTTCAGACCATTATCCCTCATAAAAATAGATGTAAAAATTCTTATATTTTTGTTTAAAAAGAAAGAATTCATCGATGCAAGCATTCACGGTAACCTACTCTTTTCATGATGAACAAATACAATTTTAAAGTAAATAAAATTATCAACAGATAAATATTTCAATGCAATAAAACCAAAAATGCAATGAAACCAAAAAGTCTGCAACCTCCAATTTAAAGAACTAACTCTTTAGATTATTAATAGCTATCTACTCTTCAAGAGACTTCTGAAATATGAGCAAAACCTACTTAAGCTCATCTTCAAGGTCAAGTGAGGATACAAAAAACATTGTCACCAGTCTTTAAATATTTAACGTTCACAAGACTTGGGGGAGTTAGGATCCCGCCCTGATGATAACAAATTCTAGAAAATAGATGCATTACATAGTTCAGAAGTTTGACCAGCCTAAAGGTATTTCTGAGAAGCTCTGGATAATTCCTGCTGTGAAAGAAAAACGTAGATCAAGCCAGTCAAACCAATTGTATCTCATCCAAGTAGGGCTCAACCAAACCCATTATTTCTCTATGATTTTCAGAGGTACCTAACTCTGACTTCAGGCAAAACACATCCAAATAGTATCAGACACACCCAGTAAAATGGCTACAATATTTTTAACTGGAAAATAACAAGTGTTCACAGTTATGAAGAAATTGGAAATTTCAAATATTGGTGGCAATGTAACATGTACATGCAGCAGGAAACAGGACAGAAAGTTGTCAAAAGGTTAAAATGGGGGCCTCCCTGGTGGCACAAGGGGTTAAGATGCAACCTATGAAGATATCCACAGCCACTGCAACACGAGTTAGATCCCCAACCAGGAAGCTACCTACATGGCGCAGCAGACCTCTCCTGACTCGCCTGCTGCTCAGCAGTGTATTTCAGTCAATCTGCCTGTTCTGTTTCTCACTATGTCTCTGGTGAATCCTCTCACCCCCCACACCTCTGGCCTATACCCCAGTTCTTGTATTCATAAATAAATAAAATCTTAAAAAAAACCTGAGTTAAAAAAAAAAGTTCAAAATGGAATTACCATATAATCTAGCAATTCAACTCCTACATATATATCCAAAACAATTTAAAAGAGGTACTCAGGCCTTCCTAGTGATGCAAGGGGTTAATTTAAAAGAGGTATTCAGGGAGGGGCGGAGCAACATGGCGGCGAGGAGACGCTGCGAGTAAGATCTCCCATTAAAAAAAGTTAATAGGGAGGAAAAGCGGCAGGTCCCAGTGAGAACTGAGACAGGGAAGATAAACGGACGACTCCAGCAAACTGCCCGAAGAAGAAAGTTGCCATAAAAGAGGACGAGAAGGGAGGGAAGCGCAGAACCCTGCTCCCCTCCCCCGCCCACAGAGGCGGCACTCTCCGACCGGCAGAGAGGAGGAAACAACAAACCAAAACAACCAACAAGAACAAACGACGTAGCAAGCGGGACCGTGAGTGGAAAGGAACTATTGCAGCCACCACACCCCGTGAACGGGAGCTGAGGCGAACCCTGCAGGATCCGCCGCGGAGGTGAGCTCCAGGCGCCAGTAAAGAGAGCCCCGCCCACCAGGAGGAGCCCAGCACCAGCACACAGCCCGGCCGCCAGGTAAGCTTGCGCGAAAGCGGCGCTCGGATTGCAGCTCCCAGGGCCCTGCGCCTGCGACCTAGGCTTGCGGGGGCAGCTGCCCAGGCCCTGCGCCTGCGACCTAGGCTTGCGGGGAGACGGCGGAGGCCCTCCCTGAGTGAGCAGGAACAAGGTGCCCAGGCAGGGGAGCGGGATTCAAAAGGCGCCATTCCCGCGCCACTGATCTGGGCTATAGCCCGCGTCCTGGAACTGAGGGCTTTGGAACTGAGACCCGGGCGGAGGCCCTCCCTGAGTGAGCAGGAACAAGGCGCCCAGGCAGGGGAGCGGGATTCAAAAGGCACCATTCCCACGCCACTGATCTGGGCTACAGCCCGCGTCCTGGAACTGAGGGCTTTGGAACTGAGACCCGGGCGGAGGCCCTCCCTGAGTGAGCAGGAACAAGGCGCCCAGGCAGGGGAGCGGGATTCAAAAGGCGCCATTCCCGCGCCACTGATCTGGGCTACAGCCCGCGTCCTGGAACTGAGGGCTTTGGAACTGAGACCCGGGGCACGAAATTAGGGGCGTGGGTTCCCCACGACGGTGGGGCACAAGGCAGACACAGCACCCCAAAGCCGTTGAGGTGTACCCTACCATCCCCGCTCTGCTCCCTGTCCCACGGGGTGGAAAATCAGCTCCCCAAGGGCTCTAGGAGAGATCTCTGGTGCCACCTAGCGACTTGCCCCAGCACAGGCTACTGAAGGAGCTAGTGGCCAGCTGGGAGTTAGCCCACACCGGGCCCCTTCTGAACAAGTAGTCTGAGCCCACAGGGAGAGCGAGCACCCACAGCCGGGGCAGACCAGGCGCGCAGAATAGTGTGCCTGAGACCAGAAGCGCAGGGAGTGTGTCCCACATCACCATTTTAGAACAGGGACATTTCTTCAGTAAAGACTACCTGCAGAAGGCTTCCTCAGGAGCCAGAGGTGAGCGGGGGAAGTTCGCCCACGCCAGACCCCCTCTGGCCTGCAGTCCAAGCCCAGAGGGGAGCAGGAACCCACCGCGGGGCAGACCAGGCGCACAGGGGAGTTTGTCCCCACATCGGCATTTTAGAACAGGGACCTTTCTCCAGTAAAGGCTGCTTGAAACTGACAGATGACTCCTGGAAGAACCAGAGGGGAACAGAGAAGCCCACCCAAGATGCCGGCAAGTCCCAACAACACAGTGTCCCAACGCATACGGCAAATTAGAAAACAGACAGTAGGGAGGAGAAGAACCACACGCAACCTAGCAACTCTCCAGAGAAAAAGCACACCACAAAAAGAAAGCCAGCCCCCAGATTGCAACGACAATAACTTGGAAGAATTTCTGAGCCTTCCAGAAAGAGAATTTAAAATTGCCGTGATTAAAAAACTGACAGAAGTCATAAAGGAAAACAATGATAAGGGAAAAATAATCAACGATCAGAAGAATGCAATTGAGTCCCTAGAGAGGGAAAACAATGGTCAGAAGAAAGAAATTGAGTCCCTAAAGAGGGAAGTAAAAGAAATGCAGGAGATCAAAGAATTAATGGAAGAACTAAAGAATTCTGGGAAAAGCAATGAAAGCAGAATAGATGAAATGGAAGAACGAATAAGTAATCTTGAAGACACAGAAATAAAAAGAACCAAAACAGAGAAGGAAAGAGAAGTACGAAGGAAAAAGAACGAAGAAAGACTTCGGGAACTATCGGACTCCATGAGGAAAGGAAATATAAGAGTTATAGGAATACCAGAAGGAGAGGAGAGAGATGTAGGAACAGAGAAAATATTTCAAAGAGATAATTGAAGAGAACTTCCCAAATGTGAAGAAGGAGCTGAAAATTGATATACAAGAAGCAAGAAGAACACCAAACTTCCACGACGAAAGGAAAAATACAGCAAGACACATAATAGTAAAGCTCCCAAGAATCCAGGACAAGGAAAAAATAATGAAGCTGGCAAGAGGGAAGAAACAGATAACATTCAAAGGAAAACCAATCAGGCTGACATCAGACTTCTCCGAAGAAACACTACGGGCAAGGAGAGAGTGGAGGGACATAGTCAACAGACTCCAAGAAAACAGATGCCAACCAAGAATACTCTATCCCGCAAAGCTCTCCTTACTCTTTGAAGAAAGAATATGGACCTTCCCAGACAAACAGAAACTCCGGAATTTCATTGCAACTAAACCCCCACTCCAAAAAATACTACAAGGAGTTCTAAAGCCAGAACCTCAGAGCGACGAATAACAATGAAAGAAGGCCAAAAAAAAAAAAAAAAGTTATTAAAAGAATAAAAATAAAATCAAAGGAAAGACAAACACAATGGCAAATACAGATGTTAACATATCAATATTAACTCTAAATGTAAATGGACTAACTCTTCAATAAAAAGACACAGAGTTGCAGCCTGGATTAAGAAACAAAACCCAACCTTTTGCTGTCTCCAGGAAACACATTTAGCTACAAAAGATAAAAATAGGCTCAAAGTTAAAGGATGGAAAACAATCCTACAGCAAATGGACCAAAAAAGAAAGCAGGAACAGCTATACTTATATCAGATAAAACAGATTTCAAACTCAAAAAGATAAAAGAGACCCCAATGGTCACTACATTATGATCAAGGGGACAATACTTCAAGAAGAAATAACACTCATTAACATATACTCACCAAACGAAGGAGCACCAAAATATATCAGACAACTGTTGTCCTCTCTGAAAACAGACATCAGAGAAAACACATACGTAGTGGGAGACTTCAACACACCACTATCAACAATGGATAGATCAACAAGACAAAAAATAAGTAAAGAAACCAAAGCTCTAAATAAAGACCTAGAGCAATTGGGCTTAACAGACATCTATAGAACACTAAACCCCAAAAAAACGGAGTACACATTTTTCTCAAGCGCACACGGATCATTCTCCAGGATCAATCACATACTGGGGCACAAGACAAACATCAACAGATACACCAAGATTGAAATCATATCAACCATCTTTTCTGACCATGAAGGCATCAAACTAGAAATAAACCATAAAAAGAAGGCAAGGAACTTTCCTACCTCATGGAGATTAAAAACCACACTACTGGAAGACCATTGGACTAATGAGGAGATCAAAGAAGAAATTAAAAAATTTTTTGAATTGAACGACAAGGAGGACACCAATATCCTAAATGTATGGGATGCAGCAAAAGCAGTAATAAGAGGAAAATATATAGCAATAGAAGCTCACATCAAGAAACAAGAAAGAACGCAAAGAAACAACCTAATCTCGAAGCTCAAAGATCTAGAAAAAGAACAACAAGAAAACCCCAAACCAGTAGAAGAAAAGAAATAATAAAAACCAAAGCAGAAATAAATGAAATTGAAACTAAAAAAACAATCCAAAGATCAATGAAACCAAGAGCTGGTTCTTTGAAAAAATCAATAAATAGACAAACCCCTAGCCAGGCTCACAAAGGAAAAAAGGGAGAAAGCACAAATAAACAGGATCATCAATGAAAGAGGAGAAATCACAACGGACACAGCAGAAATCAAAAGAATAATCAGTAACTACTATGAACAGTTATATGGAAACAAGTTTAACAATCTAGAGGAGATGGACAAATTCCTACAACTCTACAATCACCAAAGCTAGATAAAGAAGAAATAGAACACCTAAACAGACCAATTACAATTAGCGAAATTGAAATGGTAATCAAAAACCTCCCAAAAACAAAAGCCCAGGACCTGATGGATTTACAAATGAATTCTACCAAACATTCAGAGACGAATTAGTGCCTATCCTTCACAAACTCTTCCAAAAAATTGAGAAGGAAGGGGCAATACCAAACACGTTCTATGAAGCCAACATTACACTAATACCAAAACCGAACAAGGACAACACAAAAAAGGAAAACTACAGGCCAATCTCCCTAATGAACACTGATGCAAAAATCCTCAATAAAATTTTAGCTATCAGAATCCAACAATGTATCCATAAGATAATTCACCACGACCAAGTTGGGATTCATTCCAGGGGCACAAGGATGGTTTAACATCCGAAAATCAATCAACGTTATCCAACACATCAACAAAAGAAATATAAAAACCATATGATAATATCAATAGATGCTGAGAAAGCTTTCGACAAAGTGCAACACCCATTCATGATAAAAGCCCTTGAAGTTCTTGGGATACAAGGAACATACCTCAACATCATAAAGGCCATCTATGACAAGCCAACAGCCAGTATCATTCTCAATGGTGAAAAGCTGAAAGCAATTCCATTAAGATCTGGAACAAGACAAGGATGTCCACTCTCACCATTGCTTTTCAATATAATACTGGAAGTCCTAGCCAGGGCAATAAGACAAGAGAAAGACATCCAAGGAATCCAAATAGGAAAAGAAGAAGTCAAACTATCACTATTTGCAGACGATATGATATTATACATAGAGAACCCCAAAAACTCCACAGAAAAGCTAATTCAACTCATCAATCAGTTCAGTAAAGTGGCAGGATACAAAATCAACACGCAAAAGTCAGTAGCCTTCCTATACACAAACAATAAATCTGAAGAAGAAGAAATCGAAAAGACCATCCCTTTTGTTATTGAAACAAAAAAATCAAATATTTGGGAATAAATCTAACAAAAGAGGTAAAGGACCTATACAAAGAAAACTATAAAACACTGTTAAAAGAAATAGAAGAAGACACAAAGAAATGGAGAGACATCCCCTGCTCATGGATTGGAAGAATAAACATTATTAAAATGGCCATTCTTCCAAAAGCAATATACAGATTCAATGCTATTCCAATCAAAATTTCAATGTCATTCTTCAAAGAAATAGAAAAATTATTGATGAAATTCATATGGAATCACAAAAAACCCCGAATAGCCAAAGCTCTCCTGAAAAAAAAAGAAGGGAATGGAGGCATCAGACTCCCAGACTTCAAACTATACTACAAAGCCATAATCATCAAAACTGCATGGTATTGGAACAAGAACAGACATACAGACCAATGGAATCGAATAGAAAATCCAGAAATAAACCCACAGATTTATGGTCAACTAATCTTTGACAAAGGAGCAAAGACTATGCATTGGAGCAAAGAAAGTTTGTTCAATAAATGGTGCTGGGAAAACTGGGTCGCTACATGCAAAAGAATGAAGCTTGACCACCACCTCACACCATACACAAAAATCAACTCAAAATGGATTAAAGAACTAGACATAAGACCTGAAACCATAAAATATATAGAAGGAAAATAGGCGAAACACTACGTGATTTGCACATCAAAGACATCTTTACAGACACATCACCCAAAGCAGTGATAGTGAAGGCAAAGATAAACAGCTGGGACTATATCAAATTAAAGAGCTTTTGCACAGCAAAAGAGACAATAACAAAAACAAAGAGAAACCCCACCAACTGGGAGAACATTTTTGCACCCAACACTAATGATAAAGGACTGATCACAAAAATCTGCAAAGAGCTGATGAGACTCAACAACAACAAAGAAAATAATCCAGTCAAAAAATGGGCAGAAGAGCTTAAAAGAAACTTCTCTGAAGAGGAAATGCAAATGGCCAACAGGCATATGAAAAAATGTTCAACATCACTTGTCATCAGGGAAATGCAAATCAAAACTACCATGAGATACCATCTTACACCAGTGAGAATGGCACATATTAAAAAACTAGCAACAACAAATGTTGGCGAGGGTGTGGAGAAAAAGGAACTCTTCTGCACTGTTGGTGGGAGTGCAAACTGGTCCAACCACTGTGGAAAGCTGTGTGGAGATTTCTGGACCTACTAAACATAGAGCTTCCATATGACCCAGCAATTCCACTCCTAGGTATTTACCCAAAGGACACAGAAACATCAATTCCAAAGAACACCTGCACCCCTATGTTTATAGCAGCACTGTTTACAATAGCTAAGCTTTGGAAACAACCCAAATGCCCAAAAATAGATGACTGGATCAAGAAGATGTGGTACATATATACCATGGAATATTACTCAGCATTCAAAAAAGATAAACACATGCAATTTGCTGCAACATGGATGGCGCTGGAAGGGATCATGCTCAGCGAAATAAGCCAAAAAGAAAAAGAAAAATACCGGATGGTCTCACTCATAGCAGGAATCTAGAAAACTTAAATAATGGACCAGGAAAATGAAAAACTATAAGAAAGTGAAAATCAAAATCAACAAAAAACTATGAACCAGAGACACTTTTAGGGGGGCGGGGGCGGAGGGGAGGGATTGGGGTCAGAATGGGGGGCGGCAATTGTATGGGGAATATAACAATAAAATTTATAAAAAAAAAAAAAAATAAAATCCAGGCAATCTATTTGAACATGAAAAAAAAAAAAAAAAAAAAAAAATAAAAACCTTCAGGAGAAAAAAAAAAAAAAAAATAAAAGAGGTATTCAGGCCTCCTTAGTGATGCAAGGGGTTAATCAACACAGTATGAAACAATCCAAAGCCTCTGCAGCACGAATTCAATCCCCGGCCTGACAGGGAGCAACCCACATGGTGCAGCAGACCTCTCCTGACTCGCCCGCTCAGCAATGTATTTTAGTCAGTCTGCCTATTCCGTTCCCCACTTTTGTCTCTGGTGGATCCTCTCACCCCCCGCATCTCTGGCCTGTACCCCAGCTTTTGTATGCATAAAGAAATAAATCTTTAAAAATAAATAAATAAATAAATAAAAAGAGATACTCAGATAAATACTTATGCAGGGATGTCCCTAACAACATTATTCACAGTAGCAAATGCCTGACAATGCAAATGCCTGAATGGATAAACAAGTTGTGGTATATACACAATGGAATATGATTCAGTCATCAAAAAGAATGACATACTGATACATGCTATTGCACTATTACATGCTATTACACAGATAAATCCATAAAACGCTATGCTAAGTGGAAGGGAAAATCACAAAATTTTATATATGATTCCATTTATATGAAATTTAAAGATATTAAAAGATAAATCCCAGATGCAAAAAGATTAATGGTTACCAGATACTGAGGAGAGAAAGGGGGACTAGCTGCCTAATTAGGTAGGGGACTTCACTTTGGGGTGATGAAAATGTTTTGGTACTACATAAATGTGGTAGTTACAGGACATTGTAAATATACCGTCACTAAACTGCTCACCTTAAAATAGGTAACTTTATTTTATTTTATTTTTATTGAGGAGACACTGGCTTATAATACTATATATAATTCAGATGTATAGGTTTACACCTCTTCAGATTATGCTATCACACCACACCTGCCACCAAGGCACCCATAGTCTTCCACCACAGACCATTAGGCTAATTCCCTGAAATAAATAACTATATGCTAGGCAAAGTATACCTCAATAATTTTTTAAAATGTGAAAATAAGGTTATGTTAACTGTTGACCATAAGGCAATAGGCAGACCATAAAAAATGAAAAATTGCATGCCTAAAAATAGTATCTAAAAAACCATCAATAAGTCAAAATTAATATTCCCTCTAATGTGCTCACAGTCGTCTACCCACTATTCCACTAAAATATTCCACATTATAGAATCTGAAAATATTTGTGATGCCTTTTATTCTACCCACCTTTACTATCCCAATGTATCTTTTATCTCTATCTTTCATCATTCTCAATATTCCCTCTCGCGTTCCCCAATTACGAATTTATCCAGAGCAGTAATCATTTATTTTTCCATCTTCATATCCTTAGTGCCTGGTACAGTTTATATGCTCATTCACTTGTTAAGTGAATGAAAGAAGAAAGAAATTAATAGCTGCAATGCAGACTGGCATGTAAGCATCATAGAGGTAGAAAGATATTATCAAATTATCTTCTGCATCTTGAGGTGGGATTTGTTAGAATAATAATTCCAATCTCAGTTTTTTGATTATTGACTTTTTCTAACATGTTACTGCTGCAAATTTCAAAGATTTGTGAAATCTCAAAATAATCTGAAATAAAAAGTAATTTCAATTACTTTAATTTTTATAAGACATCAGTGTAAAAAAATAATAACAGTACTAAACACAACAAAGCAAAAACAGACGATTATAAATCAGAGACATCCTGCAGGGGAGGAGGAGGGAGAGGGATCAGGGGGAGGGAGGGAGGAGCACAGGGGACTGAGGTGATGGTGCACAGGTGCATTAGTGAAGGAAACTCTAAGGGGACTAGACCTCTCCTGATTTGCCTGCTGCTCCCCTCAGCAGTGTACTTTGGTCAATCTGCCTGTTCTGTTCCCCACTCTGTCTCTGGTGAATCCTCTCACACACACCCCCCCCCACACACACACCTCTGGCCTGTACCCCAGCTCTTGTATGAATAAATAAATAAATCTTAAAAAAAAAAAGAATAGTCTTTGACTTGATTTTTTTCATTTGTTTTAGGTAAAAAGAAATCATGATGAGTTAAACAAAAATAAAACTGAAGCTTATGTTGAGCTCTTAACTCACCTCAGTAATTTAATATTTTTAATGTTTTGTTGAACTTTAAAATAAACTTACCTTTTAGAGATCTTGGCACTTAGCAGATATATGTTTACAATGCTATAAAAACATAAATTAGTGCACTGAATAGTAAATCTCTGGTTCAGAGAACTGCAAATTTGCTACATAGTATAATTATGAATTTCGTTTTATGTGTAGATTTGAAGCAAGTTTAATATAATGGATTAAATGCATTACATTTGCAGCAAAATACAAAGTTCAAAAAACATTTTCTCTGTAACCTTTTAGCCCCTGAAGATATACCTTTCACTTAACAAATAAAATTGAAAACTAGATTTTGAGGATTCATTTCAATTATATTACCTATTTACTAGTAGTACCTTCAAGTCATTTTTGCTGCTATTTATTAAAAAAAAAAGACACTGTGTTAGCTGAAAAATATATTCTGTACAGAAAACTAGGCTCCTAGATTTTTATTGAGGAAAAACATCTAAATGCACGATCTTTATTTTTTTGTACATCAATAATTTATTTTTTCATTAATTAATTTTTCTTATATCATTGCAGAGCCTGTAGCTCTCCCACCATCTCACCCATGAACCATCACCACACTCCCTGTGTTCATTCCTCTCCTGTTTTGCACACCCTCCTCCCCTTCCTTTGCTGTATGCCTCAATTTTATGGTCAGCTCCATAGTTTTGACTTTTTCTTGACCTTTTGTTTGTTTTCTCTATATTCCACAAACAAGTGAGACCATCTGGGATTTATCTTCTTCCTTCTGACTAATTTCAGCTAACATAATCCCTTCCCACTCCAACCATGTTACCACAAATGGCATATGTTTGTCTTTTTTTTTATTGCTGAGTAATATTCCATTATATAAATATACCACAACTTTTTGATCCATTTGTCTATTTAGGGCATTAAATGCACATTCTTTAATAAGTTTAATTAATGTTAACTCAGAGTACCCAAATAACAAACATAGCAAAGACATAGGCAAACTCACCCACCTTGAGACGTATTTGGCCATTCTGCCATGAAATCTAAGTCCTTTAAACTTCAGAAATTTACTTACTGAAACCTATTCTGATTTCCTGTTGCTAATTTTATTTTTTCTCATCTCTGAAGATAGTCCTACTGCACATTCTAGAAATTGATTACCTAGACTTGTATTGTCCTAACAACTATTAAGATTGAATTCAGACATGCATGCTAATTATTTTCTATCCCCGTCAGTTCTGACACATAATCATCACATAATAAATACTGGTTGACTTCAAAAAGCATGTAACATATATTTAAACTTAAAATAAAACAAATGAATTTAGTAGGGATTTCTGGTTGCTTATGTTTTTGTTTCTGTTTTTTTCATGGAAGAATACCTTTATTTACAAAGCAGTTATGGCTCCCAAAACATAAACATTGTCCAATGAACTCTCCAAAATGCATTTTCTAAGTGAAAATCAAAATCAACAAAAAACTATGAACCAGAGACACTTTTAGGGGGGCGGGGGCGGGAGGGGAGGGATTGGGGTCAGAATGGGGGGGCTGCAATTGTATGGGGAATATAAAAATAAAATTTATTATTTAAAAAAAATGCATTTTCTAGTTGTTTGTAATTTAAATGCACAAAATTTTCAAAAATCAAACGAATAACCTCTTTTTTAACACTCAGCAGTCACTTGTGAAGGACTGACTATACCTGTAATAATCTCTCTTGGGAACACTAGTACTGATCAATTGTTTCATAGAAAGTGTAGATAACTGGACTTAAAAAGGTTTTCAAAAAATCAAAATACCCAAAAAAAAAAATCAAAATACCCATTGTACAAAAATAAAAAATGATGTAAGAAATATATAAATAAAAAAATCAAAATACCCATGCTTTGCTTTTCCATCATAAAAAAGAAACTGAAGTCTTTCAGTCCTTGAACTAAAATTGTACTGAATTCAAATACATTGCTTTAGCCAGCTAATGGCAACATTGCTAAACTATATGTATCCTATTCATAGAATGACAATTCAAAACATTTTTAATTCAGATGCCTCTACTTGGCAGAAGTAAAGGATTCAAACAATATTGATAATATCAATATTTATAAAGTTTTACTGCTTTTAAATGAGCAAGCATCTATTCCAATAGATTCCTTTTTTTTCAACTAAATAATTCAAAATTATAACATTTTACAGTCAAAAAATGGGCAGAAGAGCTAAAAAGAAACTTCTCTGAAGAGGAAATGCAAATGGCCAACAGACATATGAAAAAATGTTCAACATCACTTGTAATCAGGGAAATGCAAATCAAAACTACCATGAGATACCATCTTACACCAGTGAGAATGGCACATATTAAAAAAACTAGCAACAACAAATGTTGGCGAGGTTGTGGAGAAAAAGGAACTCTCCTGCACTGTTGGTAGGAATGCAAACTGGTCCAACCACTATGGAGAGGTGTGTGGAGATTTCTGGACCTACTAAACATAGAGCTTCCATATGATCCAGCAATTCCACTCCTAGGTATTTACCCAAAGGACACAGAAACATCAATTCCAAAGAACACCTGCACCCCTATGTTTATAGCAGCACTAGTTACAATAGCTAAGCTTTGGAAACAACCCAAATGCCCAAAAATAGATGACTGGATCAAGAAGATGTGGTACATATATACCATGGAATATTACTCAGCATTCAAAAAAGATAAACACATGCGATTTGCAGCAACATGGATGGCACTGGAAGGGATCATGCTCAGCGAAATAAGCCAAAAAGAAAAAGGCCGGATGGTCTCACTCATAGCAGGAATCTAGAAAACTTAAATAAGGGATCAGGAAAATGAATAACTATAAGAAAGTGAAAATCAAAATCAACAAAAAACTATGAACCAGAGACACTTTTTTGGGGGTGGGGGCCAGGAGGGGAGGGATTGGGGTCAGAATGGGGCATGTGCAGTTGTATGGGGGAATATAAAAATAAAATTTATTATTTAAAAATAAATAAATAAATAAAATTATAACATTTTAAAATTATTAACATTTAAAAAAATATTTAATCTACTTGAACATTTCTGGAATATAAGATTTCAGAACCCTCAGTAAATATATTGTCACATTTTTTTCATACATGACCTATTGCTTTTTTTTATTTATTTCACCTTTATTTTACCAAAAATAAAAACAACAAAATTTAAAAATGAAAGCATTTTTATATAATCAAATTCATTTCAGGTCTACAGGCTCAAGAATTTCACTTTCAACAAGTATTACAGAAATACAGTAGAGTTTCTAAATTTTATTTTAAAGCAATCATTTTTAATTTTAAAGGACATAGCAATATTCCCCTGTACAATTAAATTTACATGAATAAAATATAACGCAAAGCAAAGAACTTTGAATTCTGTTTTTTAAAATAACTGTTTCCATGACTATACTATAGATTACTTTGAGTTAGCTGGAAACTATCTCAAAAAAAAAAAGTCTCTTACATTGTCTAGAGCATTGACTTGTACTTACAAAATTAATTGGCATTTCATATTACCAAGATAATTTCATGAAAATATTATGGTAATGTAGTTAAAACAACTTTGATTTCACTACCCAAAAAAAGTATTTAAGAAATACTTGAGATCACAATGCTTAATTTATTTTTCTTAAATAGAAGGCCTATATAAACAAAAATGACTAATGAACGTTTCTCAACATTTAAAGAAAGTCTTTTCAAAAGACAACATTGTAATCTGATTAAGTTTTGTTACCTATATTTATATAACTATTATGAAAAAATTAAACCTTTTCAGTTGCAAGATTTTCATCTCTTTACTTATCATTTAAATTGTCCTCCTGTAACTTTAATAGAGAATGTAGTTTGATCCTTTTAACTAATTAGTGGATTAGCAAGAAGGAAGTCAGGCTATTGCAATTACTGTCCACATGTTCATTTATATCAAATATTCTCCAGGTCAACCTAACCATTTTTATTTCATGAAATGAAATAAAAACTATTTTTTCCTTATTCACAAAATCTTTCTAAAAATGATCATCTACCCTAGCATTAACATAATGGTCATTTGTACTTGCTGTAGAAATAAAAGGTAATAAAATTTGTCTTAAACAAGCACAGACAAAACAGTCAGTCTATAGACTCATCATTGCTGAAACTTTCTTTAAACCATTCTAATTCTGTCCCTATCTCTTATTTTAAAGTCAGATCATATATATTTAATTCTATTCTTTAAAATTTCAGTAGACAACTTCAGTGCTAACCTAGCACTGCCCTGTCAGAAAATCTTTGATGTTAGAGCATAATAGCTCCTGAAAGAACAGCACTAATACTTAATGTAACATGAAACCAGGGCCCTGCAGTGGGGCTGTCTGCTGTCAGGAACAAATAATTTCACCTCTCTTCCCAAGAAGTGACAAGGTTGAGACCTATCTGTGCAGCAACTATTACTACCAACAGAGATTTATTTTTATTAGGAATTAAGATGTCACCTCATTGTTTCAAATATGCCAATTTCTATTTTGAAAGCAAAAAATAAATTACATTTTAATGTCAAACAATGTATGTGGCTTAATTCTTCCCTGAAGCACATGTAACAAGCTAAAGAAAGCTTCTGGTGTTATCAAATAATTAATATGCCAAATAGAAATAGTTAAACTTACCACTAAACAAAGGATATGCTATTTCATTATTTCAGAAGTCACACCAAACACTTACATTTAAGAGAAGTAGTTGGACTAGAAATGACCATACAGACCTTTTCCTTGTAATATTTTTACCTGACACCAAAATATCTGCTCAAGACTGGCCATTTCAGCCAAAAGATCCAGCAACAGAGAGAAAACGGAATCAGGAAAATAGTGACTATGCAGATACTCAAAAAAACAGCCAGTACAGTGAAAACAGTATGAAGGCTCCTCCAAAAAAATCAAAATAGAGCTACCAGATAGTCCAGAAATTGCACTTCTGGATATATATCAAAATATTAAAACATTAACTCAAAAAGATGTTTTTTGCAGCATCATTTTTAATAGCCAAGATATAGAAACATCCTGTATCTCTAAATGACATACAGTTGTGTAAAACGATGTTACCTCAATAAAAAAAAAAAATTAGGAAAGTGAAATAAAAAAAAGAAACACTTAAGTGTCCATCGTGAATGAATGGATAAAGAGTATGTAATATATATACATGTATGTATAGATACACACACACAAATAGCATATACATAGACACACAGGAATATTATTGTTATAATAAAGGAAATCTTGCCATGTTGTAAAAACATGGATGGACTTTGAGAGCATTATGATAAGTGAAATACATCAGATAGAAGAAGACAAATACCATATGATCTCACTTACATGTTGAATGTAAAAAAAAATAAAAAACAAAACTCACAGAGAACAGGTTGCCAGAGGCAGAGGTAGGGGGCAGGTAAAATGGATGAATGTCAAAAGGCACAAATGTCATAAGAATACAATGTATAGTACAGTGAATATAGTTAATAATAATTGCATATTTGAAATTTTCTAAGAGAGTAGATCTTAAAAGTTATCACAAGATAAAAAATGGTTAACTGGTGATGTGGGACTTACTGTGATGATCATTTCACAATATATTCAATATTGAATTATTATGTTGTACACCTGAAACTAATATAATGTTCCATGTCAATTATACCTCAAGGAAAAACTGTAAATATTTCTTTTTTAACCAACTGAAATTTTACAATTTCCAGATATGTATATAAGATCTTTGAGGAAACCAAGATAATACCATTCATTTAATAGTTGACAAAAAAACTCTTAGTCTTATCTATTATGAAACACTAAAGCATTTCTGTTTTCTTCTGAATGCTTGACACAATTTACTATTTGCATTGCACATTTAACAATTAACTTTCAGAAATCTCTGTTATTACTGTTTTGAATATTTTCTTAATATTAAGACCTGTATAATATCTGCACAGGAAAATTTATAAACTTTATTGGAAGATCTTAAAGATGACAAAAATAAATGGAAAGATATAATATGTTCATGGATTATAAGATTCAATTATAAATGTATCATTTCCCTAAAAATTGACTTTTTGATTAAATGCAACCCAAATAAAAAAATCCCAGTAGATTTGGTGTATGGAACCTAATAATTCTAAATTTATATGGAAATGGAAAGGGTCAAAAAGTACCAACATACTCTTGAACAATAAGCACAAGGTAGCAGAATTTGAACCCTAAAATAATAGGTTTTCATAGAGTAAATATAATTAAATAAAGGTAATATGGGTACAAGAATATACACAGGTGCGCAGACCTCTCCTGCCGCCCGCTGCTCCCCTCAGCAGTGTACTTCATCATTCTGCCTGCTCTGCTCTCCGCTCTGACTCTGGTGAATTCTCTCACCCTCCCGCGCTTCTGACTGTACCCAGTGCTTGTATAAATAAATAAATAAATCTTTAAAAAAAAAAGAATATACATGAAGAGAACATAATTTTTAAAAATAGGCCTATGCTTACATGAGCATTTTAATATTTGACAGAAGTAACTCTTGAGAGCAGTCAGAAAGAAATGATTTTAATAAATTATCTGGGACAGGTAGAAACCCATAAGACATAAAACATATATAACTGCCCTTCTATTTCAAACAATAACCCAAAACATCTGCAGGCAGATTAAAGAACAATGTGAAAGGCATTGAAGATTAACTTTAAAACCTAAGATAGGATAGAAATTCATAAATAATACAAGAAAAATATTAGCCAAAAAGGAAATGGTCATTAATTATTCAACTATATTAAAATTAAGAATATTTATCAAAATATCCCATAGAGTAAAAAGACAAGTCAGGAGTGAATAAAAATACATGCAACATATTAAAATGACCAATAATTCATAAACAGAATATATAGAAACTATTATTTTTTTAAAAGACAGACAACTCAATAAAGAAATGAGCAAAAGACTTGAATAGGCTCTTTTATGTGATCAATAACTTAGAGAAGCATGCTTAATATCATTAGTAATAAGGAAAGCAAATTCAAACCACAATAAGATGTAACTACAAAAAGGCAACATCATAAGACTGACAACAACAACAGCTGGCAAAGATGTCAACCATAGACTGTTGGTAGGAGTATAATCACTTTAGCAAAGAAGTTAGCATTCTCTAGTAAAGATGAAGACACCCAACAGTTCCATTCCTGCATATACAACCTAGAGAAATTTGTGCATGTGTTCACCAAGAATGGATATATGAACAAGAGTTTCATAATGGCATTGTTCATAGTAATATAGTGTACAAAAACAAGAAAAAAAATCAAACTAAATTGTTCAGAGATGTATTCATAGGCAGTAAAACTATAAAGCAAATGAATTGACTAACATTAGATACAGAATGGTGGTTATGTCAAAAAAAGGAGGTAAAGAAGCAACTGGGAAGGGACACAAGTGATTTCTGGGATGATGCCAGTGTTCCAATCTTTTTACCTGTATGTTGGTTACATGAAATTCACTTTATATGTATTCATTATTACACACATATGTCTAGCTTTTATATACTTTGCATGTTTACATCTCAAGTTTTTAAAATAAAGAATAAATCTGCTTCACATAGAGTTACTGTGAATATAACTGAAGTAATGTATGAGAAAAGCTCTTTAAAAAAACAAACAAATACATACATACTCATTTTTTGGAAGTTAAGAACTTGAACCACCTTCATTCATAGACCAAACAAGGAATAACCTACACAGTGTAACCCCCCCATCTAAAAATATATGTTGTTACCTCAAGTAATAACATGTCTGCTCTAATAGAAAATGGTATTAAAACATTCTTCTTTTAGAGATTCAGTTATTCCTTTGGATTAAAACATTATCTTTTTTAAAAAATAATCTCTTAATAAAATATACTAAATTAATTAACAACTGTGTTGTTAAAGGAACTGCGATATGAAGAATTCAGGCTTTTCAAATTTAGCATATACTGCATTTCACATCTCCTTACAACACAGCTATGCAAAGGTCTTTATCCCCATGTAATAGTTCCTTCAAGATATTCAATGTTGGATAGCTATCTTTAAAAACCAAAGGAGAAATATTGAAAAATATAATTAACTAATGGGAATAAACTTTTCAAATGAAAGAGATTTTTAAAAAAGGAGAGAGGATAAGTGATAGGGGAGAAGGAAGGAAAGGACCTAACTGATTATTTTTACTAATTCCTGGCTTTAAAAACATTGCTTTTGATGGAATACTACTCAGTGATCAAAAAAGATAATCTCATGCCATTTGTGGCTACATGGAGTAGCTGGAAGGAATTATTCTAAGCAAAATAAGTCGGTGAGTGGTTTCACTATGGTTGGAATATAGAGAAACCAAAGCTGACCATAAATATGAGGCATCCCAGAGGAGAGTTACGGTGAAAATGGGCAGGGAGAAAAGAGCACAAAGGACTATGGTGATGGAAGAACTATGGTGACCACACCCAAGGGGAGAAATCATATATTGTCCAAACTTAACAACAATATAAGAAAAACATACTTCATTTAAAAATCTTTAAAAAAAAAATAAGAAAGAAATAAACAGAAGCCCATAAAATTTAAAAAATTAAGTAATAAAATCAACGTTTCTAGGCCTCTCCAGTGGCGCAGCGGGTTGAGCGTAGAGCTGTGAAGCTGTCCGCAGCCTCTGCAGCACCAGCTCGATTCCCCGCCAGCCAGGGAGAATCCCACAAGGCAGGGCAGACCTCTCCAGTCTCACCAGCTGCTCCCCTCAACAGTGTATTTCGGTCCTTCTGCCTGTTCTGCTCCCTGCTCTGTCTCTGGTGGGTTCTCTCACCCTCTCGTGCGTCTGGCCTGTACCCCAGTGCTTGTATAAATAAATAAAATCTTAAAAAAACAAAAAGAAAAAACAATGTTTCTGAAACATACAAATTGAATTTTTCAATACATACACACAAATGGATATTATCTAATTAAAATGGTAAGCAAAAGAGGTATGACCAGAGAAATGTTTTAAATATGTAACTTCAGTACACATTATAAAAATTTAAATATGTATTGTTTTCACAATATTAATTATTTTATCTTTCCTGATTTTATTCTTGCTATCAAAGCCTTCTTTGTCATGTATCCTATTTTCGAAGGGGCAATGTCTCAGCAAGTAAGAGTGGAATTTTTGGGTCATAGAGTAATTACATGTTTGAAAAACCACTGAATTGTTTTCTAAAGTTACTGCACCATTTTCATTCCCACCAACAATATATAAGGTTACAATTTCTCTATAACTTTGCCAACATTTGTTAGTGTCTGTTTTTAAGATTATAGTCATGCAAGTGTGTGTGAAGTAATATCTCATTGTGACTTTGATTTACATTTTCCTAATTACTAATAATATTGAGCATTTTCTTATATGTCTTACATGGAGAAATATCATTTCAAATCTTGCTCTTTTTTTTTAAATTGGGTTATTTGTCTTTTATAATTGAGTTGTAAGAGTTCTTTATATATATTGGGTACTAAGAGTTCTATGGTTTTATTTACTTATTTACATTTAGACTTTTCATTATTTTTAGTTCATTTTTGTAGATGGCATGATATTGAGGTTCAATTTCATTTTTTCATATAGAAATATCCTGTTGGCCCACCAACATTTGTTGAAACAACTATTATTTACCATTGAATTATCTTGACACCTTTGTCAAAAATAGTTCTGCTATTTTTAAGATGTGATTACTGTTTCCCTGCAACAGGGAATTTTTAATTGTGCCTAATCCCTATGTACATAACTTGAAAAGTCAATTTTTTTAATCACTATATTGATTGTTCAAATTGCATGGAAAGATTTTTTTGTAATCTTATTTTTTCCACATTTTAATTTTGCTATGGAGCAGTTGAAACTGATTTTATGGTAGTGGTTATGGAGTCCTCTCTATATTTCACCTTCCTCCTCTATAACATGAAAAGATAAAATAGGCTACTTTTGATTGGTTTCTCCTCAGTGTATCCCACTCTCAAGTTGTAGGGAAAGGAAGGAGTAAACTAAGAGGGGAGAATTGAAGGATGAATTGACAGGATCTGAACAGTTAAGATTTTGCTCAAAGATTATACCTTTATTAGATTTCTATAAATAAGGACTTGCTTAAAAAATGGGTTCTCAGAGGCCACGAGAGAACACCAGAGAAACCAGTAAGAGTGAAGACTCACTGGGGGCTAGGAGGCCTGCAAGCCTCCTGGACCCCTACCCCAGCCCCGCCCCAGCACCCCTGCCTGCTGTGCACCTGGTAAAATCCCAATAAAATCCTGAAAAAGGAAAAAAATGGGTTCTACCACTTATAAAAAATCTGCATAACTCTATGACCCCAAAAGGGAAGAGGAGCATGGGTAAATATTTGAGAAATAAAGATAGCGATAAAGAGAAATTTAAGATCAGTCCTAAATAAGATACAATAAGGAATTCTAGGCAATGAGAATCTCAGCATGAGTATTAAGGCATCGGGATGGAGAACAAGGGAATTGTAAATTGAAAGGGAAGTTTTTGAAGAGTAAAAAGACAGAGCCCACCTCCATTTAATGTTTTTTTGTTGTTGTTTTGATTTCCAAAATAGCTGATGAAAGCTTGTTTTCTTGGGCCTTTCACCTTTCCCTTCAAAACAAAAGATGGAAATGTTCAGATTTAATTGAAATTTGTTTGAGCTGTGATTCTATTATCCTAAAATTCAATGACAACCATACTTGTTATCTTAAGGACTAAGCGAGCTACATTAATTCACTATCTTTAAATACATTTTTCAATGTTTTCATGCAGTAAATGAATATGAATGTGAACACATAACAATTCCCTTGGAAATCAATTCCACTGCTAAAAAATATATATATATAGCCTGTTTAGAATTCAGAAGATATCGTCTCTTTTAATGCTTTATTTTTTTATTAAAATAAAAATTTTATTAAGGTATAATATAGAGAAAGTAAAATACACTAATCTTAAGTTCAGTCAATGAATTCACCCAATGAATTTTTATGTGTGTGTGTGTGTGTGTGTGTGTATTCTCCCAAGTACCATCCAGACTAAAACATAAAACATTCCTAGCACCCCGTAAGATTCTCACATTCCTTTTCCCAATTAATAACCCATCCCCAGGGATAACCACTATTCTGATTTCCTCAATTGTAGAGCAGTTATGTCTGTTCTTGAATTTAATAGAGGAAATCACGGAACACACTCTGTCGTCTCTTTCCTTCTAAATTTATCTAGCTCGATTTCTAACTATTTAACTTACTTCTCAATTTTCCACATAGTATCTGTAAGATTCATTCATGTTGTTGGGAATATCAGTATGATTTTATTGCTCTGAAGTATTCCATTGAATAAATATAACGCAATTTATTTATTCATTCTCCTATTGACAGAAATCCAAGTTTGTGATTATTAGGAATAAAATAACTACGAACAGTCTGTGTATGTCTTTTTTTTTTTTTTGGTATATACTGAGAGAGGAATTTCTATCATATATAAGCATATATTTAACTTTAGTAATACCAAATCATCTTGAAATCAGTTATAACAATTTACATTCCCACCAGCAGAAAAAGGAGTTTCAGTTTTCAACAACCTCACCAAAATGTAACGCACTGTCAGTCTGCTAATTTGTGTCTAAATGCTGTATTTGTTAATTTTATAAAACCTAGTAACTTACTATCTGTAAAACAGAATATAGATTATCATTCAATCAAAGTGTGATCCCAGTCAACAATCCTGAGGAAAAACACCAATGACATTACCTGGAGGCTTGTTCAAAATACTGAATCTCATGCCCCACCCCAAACTCTCAGACTCTGCATTTTAGTAAGATCTTTAGTATGCCTACTAAGATTTAAGAAGTACTTCTCTAACTAATAAAATGTAAATTTCTAGATATTCCCTAAAAATAGTGCCAACAGAATATCTGTTAAATGAGCAAGATATGTTCCAGTAACACATCCCTTATATTAGTTTAACAACTACAAGAGTCTAGCGCATAACTGACTACGTATAAGGATAAGAGGTAATCATTAGGACCAAACATGGGTTCACAAATAACATGTCTTGTCATGTTAGCTTCTTTTGCTTCTTTATCAGAAATACTTTAATGATAAATTAGTAATACATTAGCAATAATATATCTAAATTTCAGCAAGCCATTTGAGTTTCACAGATTCTGCTATGCTATATGAAGTATCTTGTAGTAGGACACTGTTTTAATCATCCTTTATATTCCTAGCATTTATCTATCATATAGAAGATAATTAACAAATATTTGTTGAATTTTATTTAAGTAGTCCTATTGATATATAAATAACTGTGGTCTAAATGCCAGCATGCTTGACAACCTTTCTAATAATATGTTCAGTGACATAATAAGCTTCCAAAATGATCTTAACAAAAATTAAAATAAATAAGGAATAGAAAGAGAATATAACCACATAAATAAACAAATGAAGATATTTCAAATTTATTCCAATTTTAAAATCTAAATAAAATAGATGGTTTTCCTATAAAATGTAAAATTAACAAACTAACTCAAGAAAGGGTTGAAAACATGAACAGATGAATAAAACATTGTTAAACATTTTTAAAAGTATGAAGCTCAAATGGTTTTGTAAGTAAATTTTTTTCTATAACTTTTTTATTGAGATAACACTGGTTTACAACACTGTGTATGATACAGGGGAATACGTTCACACCTCTTCAGATGCATGTTTCCACCACACCAACCACCAAAGTACCCATAATCTTCCACCATAAACCACTGCCCCCCCCTTTACTCCTCATCCCTGAATCACCCCTTCTAGCAGTCTTAATTCTCCAGTCATATTTGTAGGATTTGTTTGGGTTTAGTTAATTTTTAAAGTTAATTAGTTAATTTTTAAAGTCCTATGTTCTTCAATAGACAACAGACAATACCTATGCTTCCAGAGGATAGACAAAGAAGGAAAGTTTCCAATTCATTTATGTAGCCAGTATGACCCCTACTATCAAAACTATTTAAAGATAACCTCAAAATAAATTAATCATGGGCCTCCCCGGTGGCGCAGCGGTTGAGCGCTGGGTTGCGAAGCTGCCAGCAGCCTCTGCAGCGCCGGTTCGATCCCCGGCTGCTCCCTGGCCACAGGAGGAGGATCCCACATGGCGCGCAGACCTCTCCTGCCGCCCACTGCTCCCCTCAGCAGTGTACTTCGGTCCTTCTGCCTGCTCTGCTCCCCGCTCTGGCTCTGGTGATTTCTCTCACCCTCCCGCGCTTCTGACTGTACCCAATGCTTGTATAAATAAATAAATAAATAAATAAATAAATAAATTAATTAATTAATTAATTAATCATAATTCATATATACAAAATTCAGTTTCAGCAGTATGATATGTTTGTGTGTGTGTTTATATATAAATATATACTGTAACTAAGTAGCTTCTTTAAGGAATACAAGGATATTTAAGCACTAGAAAATTTATGAAAAAATTTTACAGATTAACAAAACTAAGGAATGAAAAATATATAAAAAACTCACACAACTCAACAAAAACAAAATAAATAATCCAGTCAAAAATGGGCAGAAGAACTTAAAAGACACTTCTTCAAAGAGGAAATGCAGATGGCCAACAGGCATATGAAAAAATGTTCAACATCCCTCATAAACAGGGAAATGCAAACCAAAACCACAATGAGATACCACCTTACACCAGTAAGATTGGCACATGTTAAAAAAAAAAAAAAAAACTAGCAACAACAAATGTTGGCTAGGATGTGGTGAAAAGTGAACTCTCCTACATTGCTGGTGGGAGTGCAAACTGGTCCAACCATTATGGAAAGCTGTGTGGAGGTCCTCAGTCTACTAAAAATGGAGCCACCATATGACCTAGCAATTGCACTCCTAGGGATCTACCCAAAGGACACAATAACATTAATTCAAAAGGATACCTGCATCCCTATGCTTATTGCAGCACTATTTATAATAGGTAAGACCTAGAATCAACCCAAATGCCCAAAAATAGATGTGGTATATATACACAATGACATATTATTCAGCAATCATAAAAGATAAACTCATGCCATTCACAGCAATGTGGATGGAGCTAGAAGGGACTATGCTCAGTGAAATAAGTCAGAAGGAAAAAGAAAATATCAAATGGTTTCACTAGCAGGAATACAGGAGAACCAAATAAGGAACCAGGGAAAAAAATAATAACAATAAAAACACAACAAAACAAAACAAAAATAAACAGACAACAAATAAATCAGAGACATTCTACAAGGGAGTGGGAGGGAAAGGGATGAAAACGAGGGCAGGAAGAGCACAAGGGGCTATGCTGCTGGTGCACAGGTGAACTGGCAGTGGAAATTCTATGGGGACTACACCTGAGAAGAAAAAGCAAACATTGTACAAAAATGCACAATGATGTAAAAGATATATAAATAAATAAATTATTTTTTTTAATTTAGGTTTCATTAATAAAAGGATATTATCTAGGACAATAGAGGTATGTAGGGGTTATATTCACAGTGTTTTAGTGTTTTAGTAAGAAAATGACTTAATTCCTGAGTCTCTGAAAACTGAGACTCAGTTTCCTGAGTCATAAATTGAAAATAATAATACATACCTCACAGGGTTAAACGAGCAAACACTTGGCACATAATATTATTCAATATAAAACAAAACTTCTAATCAAGTTGGCCAAGATTTCTTTCATTCAACAATATCTTCTGAGTGTTATCAGTTTTTAGCCATTGCTCCCATCACTAAAAATTAAACAATGAATATACAGGCAAAATTCCCATCCGCATGGTGGAAATTCCCATCCACATTCTAGTGGAAAGCAAGAAGTAACTTTTCTGTCATTGCTCTACCAGCATGGACTGGACAACCACATACATGAAATCATACCATGAAGAGCAATGACAATACCTGTTAACACTGAGGTTGTATGATACAAAGGCTATGAGCCTATAATTTTTGGTATAAAACTACAGGAATACACAGAAATGCATTCCTAAATTCTAATCTACCCATGAAAGGCTTGGAACAACTATCATACCATCACCATGACATTGCTATCTGCTGGCAACAACTCTGATTTCACAGCTGCCCTCTCAGATACTATATATCATCTATCCCTTTAGATACTGAATTCATAGATGCCTCCATTGACTTGGCTACTTTCCTCCTTGCCACTGGTGCCTCTTCATGAGGGAAACAGTATGAAGTCATGAGCAGAGAACTCAGCTTTTGTCCTACTATATCTCTAATTCCTGACTCAGGTTTTCAGTTACTGGCTACTTTTTTTGGAGGGATTCTGAACCCAGAGACACCTGAGTTCAAAACCCAGATCTAACATAGTCAGATTGCAGCCTCCAGTAAGAACTTTCTGTGACCTGGAGGCCAAGTTTCCAATTCCTAGTTATGTTAGGCTGAGGTTGAGCTCCTTCTCGGGGAGACATCCTAGATCCACAGGACACTGGAGCTTATGTCAAATAAGCCTAGAAAGCGATAGCAGGTTAACAACTCCACACTCCAATCTCAGCCAGTTACCTCCATTTATAACCTTCTAGGACCTAGAAATAAGATTTATAATCACTGGCCACACCAGGCTGCACCTAGTCCCTTCCTAGGAAGTCACCTGGCATCTAACCCAGGCATGCCACCTGAGTCAAGTTCTCTGTCTGCTAGTTGCCATCTCTTTAAGTCCTACCACTGCTTCTTCAGTGGTTGCTATGGTCAAAAACTAGCTCTGAGAAAATTTATACCCCAAATTCACTTTGTGCCAAAGTCAACTAGTCTCCACAAATCATGAAACTCCAAAATAAAAATACTGGCCTTATAATAAAGGAGTTTTAGGTTCCAATAAATTTGTTGATTTGCAGTTGGTGAGATTTCAAAGAATCTATTACAAAAGAACAATTGGAATTCTCTCTCAAAAGTACTTGAGAGTCACTATGTTGGGGAAATTATAGGATGATTTCACATTACATTTTTATAGTGCTCATTTTTACCCCTTCAATAAAATATTTTTAATGAGGTACTCTTACCTTTGGCCAGATTCTCCTTTTAAAGACAGCTCCTTTAATAATAGCTAATGCTTAAATGGCACTTGTGTTCTAGGCACTGTTTTCAGCACTTATGTTTACTCATTTAATCCTAAAACAAGCCTAAGAAGTGGGTACTATTTTACAGATAAGGAAACTGAGACTTAAAGAAATTAAAGCAACAAGTCAAAGTGGGCACACTAGAAAGTGGTAGGATATGCTCTTAGGCACAATGTCAAAAACTAATTCTCCATCACTGTACAGGTAACAAATAAAATTAGAGTCAACAAAGAATTACTACTCTGCATGATGTTTGACAAAGGAAACTATGAACAGGTTTTAGAACAATCTTAAGAGTTCCAGAGGGGCTAAAAGTATACTAAAATTTCAAGGGAGGAGAATTTTTTTAATTTTAGGGACAATGAGAGATTCAAAGCCCCTGTATTTTCAATATTTTAATACCCTAAAAAATGACATATATGCAATCTATATATGTATCTTCAGGTTGAAATGATTAAATACTTTAAAAGAATTTAAGCATCTATAGCTGAAAAGAAATTTAAGTAGACTCAGTTCTTGCCAAATGGCTGTTCACTGTCTACTGCAATATGTCACTTTTCATATAGCAAAATATCAGCTGAGGTAGCTGGCCTCACTGGCCTTCCAGTACATTGCTGGAGCAATAGAAAGATGCTTAGCCTTGTAATGAGGAGTGTAGAAAGTTCAAGAAAACAGGTGTTTCTAAGTCCCAAGAGAGATCTACTTCCAGATACAATAAATGTCAGAGATGGTGTGCCTATAAGCCAGGACCCAAAAATGGATGACTTCAAAGACTTTACTATGAAACATAGTGCTCTCTCCTGTAGTAGGAATAAAATCTTCCAAGCAAAAGATAATGGGTTATCAAATGGAAATGAGTCATCTCATTATTCCAAAGGAAAGTGAATATGAGAATTTCTGCATGTGAATGGAAGCTAATAGAAATACCAGCAGTCTTTGCCATGTACTATCTATGCCATGTCAATTGAAATGCATGTATATTGGAGCCACATAACATAAAATACATGTTATTATCTCCATCTTATGAAAGCACTAAGAACAATGTCTGGTAGATGTCAATTGTCCAATACGTTTGGTGATACACATCTATTCTATTAATCAATATTGCCTACATCTGTGGCAATGAATAGGCATTGAAAGAAATAAGAAAATTTGAAAACCATATATTAGAGGCTTCAAGAAACTGTTGGAAAAGAAGAATTAAATTCTTACTGAAAAATGAAGTTTTTATTTCTAAAGATTGCTTTTTCCTCTTACTCTTGCATGTGAGTTGCACTCTAAGATTCAAGAAGAGGTTAACTGGCAGGCTTCAAAGACAGCCAACTCTGGTGACAGAAACCATATTCAGAAAACCTGGCACTGGTCACTGCCGCCAGGCTGGCCAAACACATGCAAAAAATTGATGGCTGTGTCCCAATGCCCTTCCATCTCATCTAGCCAACCTCCTTCAAATGCTGATACCTCCTAAAGTTCTCATTAGACACTTTAAGTTAGAAAGCAAGAACACTGTCTAGGATCACACTTTGGAAATACATTCTATGCAAGTTTTCAGAAAGAATGAAGTAAAGAATATAAAAATATTTCGTTTCTGTTTATGAATCCATCAGTATGAATTCATCTACAAAATTAGATTATTTACCATTTATCCCTTTAGAAGGCAGTGTGGACATGTTTTAAGTTGGATATACAGAACACAAACTTCATTGAAAGTTCTGTGTAAGAGGCAGCACAAAGTCCTATCCCTGAAGAGTATAAACAGGAAGTAGACTGAAACCGCCTTCCCATTATACCAATGAAGGAATGAATTCCTAGAAAGAAGTGACTTAGTCAAAGTTACCCTAAGTCTACTGGCAAAGCTAACACTCCCAACTTGGTTCTAACTGCTATGCCAAAGTGTGCAACAAGCATATCAACATATTAGAGGAAATGAGGGCGGATGGGGGAAAGAAAGCACTGAAGATAGTATTAGACTATAGCCATCCCTCACTTTACCTTACTCTCCTTTCTCAACTTCCATTCTGATGGTACGTCAATCCAAAGAAGACTAAGTACAGAAGCAACAAAGGGCCCCCAGGCAAGAGGCTAGTAGTGATCCTCCACTTGGTCTCCTCTCTTCCAACATTTTGAACACACTAACTATGGATCCTCATTGACTCCTTCAGGCTAACAAATTACTCAAGTTGTTTTCCCTGAAAATTAAAAATGGCCTAAGTCTGCTTCTCTTTTCATATAGCAAAATACCAACTGAGAGAGAGCTAGCTCCTCACAAATCAGAGCCCTGTGAAAAATGCCACACCACTGTTTTCTCAGGCCTAATACTGGCAAATCTGTAGCCTAACTCCCTGACTCAAGTTTTCAGTGACTGGCTACCTTCTTTGGAGGGATCCTGTCCCAGGAGAGCAGTCTCTGAAAACTATACTTTTCTTTTCTTAACTCATGACACCCTCACCTCTTTCTCCCACTTACTTTTCTATTTCACTGGTCTTGAAAGCGGGTACGCACATCCTACGAATATACTGGGGTATACTTATTGGATTAAAAAGTAAGAATGCTGTGGAGAGACAAGAGATTGATTATGGTCCATTTATATAGTTTTTAACTAAATTAAACCTGAACAAATATTCGAGTATTTTTTAAAAATCCTTCCAACGAAACTGCAATTTTAGTATAAAAATATTGGCCTCAGTTACAATAATACTATGACTAAGCTAACACTTGTAACAATAATAAGTGTGGCCCTTTAGTGGCCATGTTACAGGATGGACATGATGACCCAAGCAGATAGAACAAAATATAAGGGAAGACTTTTTCGCTTATCAAGAAGACAATTTGAGATATAGATTTATATTGGTATTATTAACAGTGTACCTTACCCTATTACATTCCGAGGTATTAAATAAGATGATGAAGCCACTAGAATCAATAAGTGATTTTAAAACCATATCATATAGATATATATAAATTGCTATAATTTTTCCATAGTGTTTAAATTATACCATATTCAACCCAATATTTTATAAAATTTCACCTAAATTAATTATTAAATGTTTAGGAAACAGTTTTTTAATTATAAAGGGAATAAATATGCTATTAAAAAAGCATTTGTTCTTCCTGCTGCTATAAAAATGACTAAAATAACACAGAGAAAACAATATGACAACAAATTTAAAAACATTTCCTTGCCAAACTTCACAGCCAAGACAAGGCTAATTATGAGTGCTTTGGAAAAGGTCCCAAGGTGTCATAATTAAAAGTTGAGCCATTTTTCATTCTTTCTCAGATATACTAGATAAGATTTAAGAGTCCCCAAGTTCACTAGTCTTACCTAGTTTAGGTTACTTTATGTGTTTGCCTCAGAGAAAATAAGACTTACAAAATGTCATACAATTTAAGTATTCAAGGTACATGACTCAACTTTAGCATACCTGTAAATCACATAATCTGTGCAAAAAGTACAGAGGCATTCTCTTGAACTGTTGTGCCTAATCTCAAAAAAAGCTGAAAATTTCTTTTAATAATGCCTTAATGTATTAAAATGTAAAAAACAAATATAACATACAATTTTAGTTGTTCCAACACTAAAATTCTTTTTTAAACCTCATTATACCTATTTCAACCTGCATCTTTGTAGGAGATAAAGGAGAGGGACCACGCAAATTTTAAAATAGTGCAATTTTCCTCAGTATGTATCTGATCTTCCCATTCAAGAATACAAAATGTTACTCAGACTTGGTGAACTAATATGCTGTATTGCAAGTTAGGTAAACTTTGTTCAGCGGCTGCTGTATTAAATGTTTTTTGTTTTCTTTTTGTTGTATTTTACTTCTTGGTAAGGATCACAATTGAAAATCCTAAAGAAAAATATTATTAAGTCATCACAACTAATTCAATGAGACTACGGTGATATTTTAAACTGTTCAATAGAACTTTCACATCTTTCTTCCCTCCTTTGCCCAACTTCAGCCCTTTCTTTCTAATAGTGAGATTTCATCATATTTTTTCGTGGCCTTATCACACCATGAGCCTCTAACATGCCAAAGCAGTGTCAAGAAAAATAACAGGTCAGGGTCTTTGGAAACCAGGGTCAAAGCTTTTCTAGCCTATATGACCACCAAGTCTTTTCCAGAAAGTGATGGTTTTGCAAAGTCAGATAAGCAGCAAAATCTCAATAGATACGTTTGATTGAGAGAAACAAGTTACTAAATACGAGAAAATTTCCAAACTAAATAACAGAAAAGAAGGCTCGTGGGTTCAGAGAAAATCCATTCAATAAATAATTAGAAAACATGAGATCCCAAATTACAAAACTTAAAAGGGGGATTTAGCATCCCATTTATAAGTTATCAAGGGTAGAGAGGGGTGTTGCTGCTACTACTTCTTTGTAACCTCTACTGTTTCATTATCATCATTATTTAAAAAATAATTTGTGTTTCTTCCCAAAACTCTGAATCATTCAGTGGCTAAATGCATTTTCATAGTATTTTTATATTGTCCCTCAAAAGAAACAGCGTTATGGAACATGCCATAACTACAAATGTAAGGCACCTAAAAACCTGTAACAAACAGAAAACTCCGAAATAACACTCAAATCTAAAAATGCCCAAATACTGTCCTTTCTTTTAAGACCTTGTTTGACAACTGGGGAGGGTACAGGGGCAAAGGTTTTTTACTGCAGAACTGAGGCACCTGGAGGAAAGGAGGTAGAATGGGAGTGGGGGGTGGGGAGGGACCCAGTGGAACATCATCATAGAGATCACAGAGGGTTTCTGGGGCACTGGTGGTGGGCATGGTATGAAAATATACATTTATAGAGGTTTAAACTTCTAACTCCCAAAGCAGATACAATGATGTGAAACACTTTACCTCAGTAAACATAATTTGGGGGGAAAAAAAATTTTTTTACAGTGTAAGATACAAGATTTTACTAACACATAGTCTTGTTCATTTATATATGAAGCCGCATATTTTAATTTTCCTACTGGCTGACATATTTGAAGGAAAGCACAATTTGAAAAATTCCGCTATAGCTTACTACTTGGAATGTCCCAGATACAATACTGAGTTAAGAGAACTACAGGGGTTAACCTGCTGACCTATGGCCATATCATATTCATGATAGACATGGCTTTTCTAGAAGTCACAAAGACACAAATATGACATATTTCAGTCCAACCTACAGAATAGTCATTAATACTATCAAATGTTACCGCAATGTCCAATGTTACTTCAAATAACCTATTCCTAATCATCATTTAAGTTATAGCTAAAGCTATCTCCTATTAAAAATTCTCCTTAACATAGAAACTTCTGCTCATCTATACATATATATGTATATATATATGTATAGATGTATATGCTTATCTTCGCGATAGTAATTAGCACACTACATAAAATTAGCGGTATTCATATCTCCTTACTAGGACCACACATTTTCATCTTTGAAATCATGTAAGCAAATAATTCCCACCGTTTAAACACTAGGAACTTTTTATCACTCCTCTGTCACACGCCCATATTTTGAAAGATTGCTACCTAGCAAACTAGCCATACTTATTATGTAAAATTAAATCTTTTTTGAGTTTTTATTAATCAGAGACATATAACTGATAATAAAGTTATTCTGATCAGCACGGTATTATTCATTTATACTGGTATATGGGAAATGCAAGATTGTTCTGGCTCTGGAAATAAGTATGAAGATAGAATAAATGAGCACTGACATTGGAGAATGGAAAGCAAGAAGGACAAAAAAGCCAACCCTAATTTATGACACACAGGTTTTGTTTGTAGTGAATAATATCCTGAAGCAAAACCCAATTGAAACATTTATTTTTATCAAGTAGCGAGTTAGACAGTATTACTGGTGAGGTTATCTATCCTGAATACCTTTTATTGAATGAGGCAATGAATATAAAAGCACTTTGAAAGCTGAACTGTATAAAATGTAAGAGAATTAAGAACCCTTCTCTTGCTAAGGTTCTACTACTGAACCCATAACTATTGACAATTTATACTAACACAATTGTCCAGAACTGTTCTACGTACTTCTATATACGTTAACCTCAAAAAACTTCACAACAACCCTATATGATCACAAATCTAACACAATGCCCATTTTAAAAATTAGGAAATAAGACTTAAACAGGTTGTGTAACTTTGCCAAGATCACACAACTACTTTAGAAAATAATACTTCAAAGAAAAGATCAAGAAATAAAAATTGAAAATTTAATTTTTGTCCTCACATGCACTTCTATTATTCAAATGAAGAATATCTGTTTTCATTTTTTCTTAAAATGTAAACAAGAATAAACAGATTTAGATTTGGAGACTATAAGACCACCTTCTTGCAGGGTTTCAAAATAAAGAGAGCTTCTAAAATAATTAGAATGGGAAAACCAATGAATTATCCTTTCTAGGTAAGAAAGGAACTTGGATTGCTGTCTCTATTTCATATAAGAGGAAAAGAAACAGAATGTGCAATTTGCCAAAGATTACATAGCAAGTGTGTAATGAAGCTGATATGGGAAGCCAGATAGCCATAATTCTAAGTACATAGATAACATGTATTAAATATTTATTCTATACACTAAGCCCTGAGCTTGGTGCTTTACATTCATTTAAGTAATCTAATCCTCACAATAACCCCGTGATGCAAATAGTGTTATTATTCCCATTTTAGAGGTGAAGAAGCAAAGGCTTAGGGATTGCATCATGGATGTGTTAGGGTGGATGGGGAAGCTGATTTCTACATAGGAGGTTCAATGCCCAAAGAGATAGCTGTAGACTACTTCTGAAAAATTAACAACATTCCTGCCCTTTGATATTCCTTCCCAAGAAAGAACAATGAACTGTTCTCTCCTAGTTAGGGGCATTCTTCCCCAGTTCTACCAATGACCTGCTTAGCACCATGACAACAGCGCCTAAGTTTCCCCACCTACCAAATATTAAAATCTTCAATAGAAGAGAAAATCCTTAGAAAGTAGACTTGTGGCTTCAAAAATGCCCTTCAGGAGTTCTAGAACTTAGTAAATTCTTTATTCAATGATCTGTTTGTAAAGTATGATTTACATTATCCAATCACATTATCCAATGATCACATTATACCATGATCTGTTTGTAAAGTATGAAAGGAAATATTTGCAATCATGCCTCAAAAAGAGTTCCATTTGAAAACGAGGCTCTTCATTTAAAAAAAAAAAAATTGTTGCCTTTTCTTTTTTCCACATATTGTGCTTGTGTGTTTGTGGAAAGTAAAGTATATTTAATTTTTCTTGTCTAAATTTAAAGAACTACTTTCCAAAGAAGCAGAGATTGTGCTCAGTGAAGTCAAAGTACAACTAGTGCTAAAGCCCCTTTTTGCATTTAAATGAATATATTAAAATTAAAGGTAGACATTTCAATTTGTCTTTTTGTGATGACTAGAAACAATATAATATTAAAGGTAGCAGGGATAATAGATCATTTAAAGGGTTATCTTATAAGATTTTCAGAGAGGAAAGAGATCAAGGGAAAACTTGAGAGAATATATAGTGTATGGATGCTTGGTACATCACATAATGTATTTGAATTTGCCCTATATTTATTATGTTTATTTATACATGTCATCAATGAAAAGTATAAAATCGATATACTTAAGTAATTTTGATCCAAAACAGTTTAAAACACTAAAACTCTTAGGGGATTTTAAAATGTCACATTAGGCCTCCTCAATACATGGTGCTTCAATCTAGAGAAATCTTCAAAAAGCTACATGGACAAGGAGAACTTAGTAAAATATACCAGTGAATTCCAGATCACATGCACCAGAGCAGAATGTTTCTAGAGAAGAACAAATACATAAATAGAAAATCTAGAAAATTACAGAACAGCAAATTCAAGTTAGCTACCAAAGATGCAAAAAATTCTAAAATATATACAACTTTGGACTACCGATTTATAGTTTTTTTTAACTTTGCTATTTTATGCCCAAATAATTACAGGTTAAGATGCTTAGCTCAATTCTTTATAAGTAAAATCAAGCATCTCCCTATAAATCTTAGGATAAAGATTTCTATAAATTCAAATAACTGGCTTTTTACTTGAAATAGTATAAAAGAGAATGGCACTACACATTTTTACACCATTAAAAGGTAAAGAGCATTTCTGAATTCTTTAAATATTTTTAAAGAAATGTTTTCCAACATTAGGTATTATACCAGTTAATGAGGATTACTAGATATATTAGCATTATAAAGTAGAAATAACTGAACAGTTCAGTTTTTGAACATAGTTTATTAGTTTATAATAGATTACAGCATCTATAAGCAACTTTAGAAAATAATTCACATCTTTCCTAAAGATGAAATTTTTTTGAGTGAATAGTAACATATGAGTGATATATAAGGGGTCTTAGTGGAGCAAGAAGAGATTCTGAATATAAACAAGCCATCATTCTGGTAAAAGGAAATACAAACAACTAGAATAAAAATAGTTGACGCACAAAAGCCATAATGAGGGGGTAGCTCAAAAAATAACTTCTACTTTGAATGGTTTGGATGAAATACAAATTATCCACAGAAAAGTGTGGACTGGCATAAATGTTTGTACAAAATTATAAGTGTATTTCAAGAAGTATGCAAGAGGCAACCGCCTGCATGATGCACAAGGTCCCGGCAATGCTCTGCTTAAGTGCTAGTGCACAGAGTCCAAACCACTGCATTTTAATTACCATGCAGCCTCAGATATATTGCCTTTGATATGGAAATGTTCTTGTTCTCTCATCTTCACATATGGTCTCATGCACAGAAATCTTTATCTGATTCATAAAAAATAAACTAGAATCCAATCTCAACACCTGACCTCAGTGCTTAGAAGTTTTTTACTAAGCATGGTGTCACTATAAAAAGAATGGCTAATATTGGTGTAAAGTTGGATATTTTGAGCAACGATAAGAAGGATTTGCAGTTAAGAATTGAATAGATACTGCTTCTCTAAGGTTTTAGGGTTTCATGCTCCCTTTTTGAGACTACTATAGATTTGAGGAAAGACAGACAAGCAACTGTTTTTGGAAGGTGAGAGAATCCGTAGTAGATTTAAATGACATTCCATCTTATAACCTCCATCCATATTCTTCAACTGATTTTTTTATTATGACAATGGATACTTAAAACTTGAAAAGCTCTATGAAAAGCCATAGCACAAATTTAAAATTATTTCCAGCTGGACTAAATGTCTAAACAAAATTACTAGCTGAAAAGCTTTTACCCCCTTCCACAGAATAAGGGGAAAAATACTCTTCCTATAAATGAATAATGAATACATTATGAGAGAATGAAAGTTTCTGATATAACTCTTAGCAAAACAATTAGTTTTCAGATCACAGTTGAAAAACCTCAAGCAAAAAGGATATGTTATACATTTAAAATGCTCTTACATCTGATTAAAAAAAATGCTTTTCATAGACTGCGTTAGAGTGCCAGTTTTGTTTTGTTTTTTTTAAACTTAAGTCTGTTGCAATTCAGAGGATAACAGTAGAAAATGTGGAGTCAGGATGAAGACATAAAATGTTCAATACATTAGTTTCCTTGTTAGGAAAAAATAATAGGAGTCATATTTCTTAAACAAGAAGCAAACCAAACCTCAAAATAGTCCATTTCTTCCTGTAAAAAGCAACAGATATTTGTTCATTTTTACCAACTTTCTGCAATATCTGTTCTCATTAAATCTTATATACCTGCATAACTTGATAATTCTAAAGCAACTTAGATTAATTTTTTAAAAACAATGATATGACCCATATAACCTCATGACAGCAGATAATACAGCCCATCTGCAAATCCTCTTGCTGTATGTTATCTGTGTTTTATCATTTCTAGTACCTGTCTGTGCCTGATATGGTACTCTCAGACACATTATCTTGATGGAATGTTTCACTTGACTTCAAAAACATCAACTGATATATATGCATCTCTAAACTACATTTAAACAAATAGCTCTTAGATCAATTAAAAATTTTGTTGTGCTGTACTACAATTTTATAGAATGCTCTTTCTAAATAGTGAAAAAGTATATATAAATTCTGTCACTAACAAGAAAATTCTTTCAAACTTAGAGAGGTATATAACCTAACAAACAAACCTGAAGATATTAAAAATGTTGAAGCCAACCCATATTACACCTTGTTAAAAGAAAATTCACTTATTCCAGTACCTACTATACTAATTGAAAGAGAATTACTTAAAATGTCACTAATTTCTTCAATATAAAATTGATATGTGCAGCAATCTCATCAATGACCAATAATCCAGTAAGTCCTTCAAAAAGCCAAATAGAAAGGTATAAAATCTTAATACCACTGAAATTTATCATTTATATATTTAAGGTAATGTATTTTTAAAGCTATGTATAAGAAAGATTTGCTAGATATGTTGCCATATTTTAAATATGTTTTTCCTTTACGAAGAAAAATATCTGTTGCTTCTGCTACTAATGAAAAAGTGTCCCTCGGACAATATATTCCAATGCAACATCATTTCTTCTAGATTATTATTGAATCCATTATAGAATCAGCTTGAAGTATTAACACTGTTTTATTAATATTTTTTATGTTTCTCTTTATTGTATAGCGTAATTCTATAGTGTTGTAGTTATACAATGTACTTTACAGGAGTTTATATCATGCTCCATAATTAAAAAAAAACTCATAAATGGTTTTTTTGCATTTTAAAAAATATATACATACCAAAAGAAAGCTCCTTCTCGTTTCTTCCAAAACAAAAACTGAGGCTCTCAATAAGCACAATAAACAATAAACAAAAAAATACTATCTAGCTTTTGCCACAATAAGTAGGGAAATATGGTGGGACAAAAGAGGAGAAAGGAAGTATTGGTGGTACATGAGAAAAGCAATAGAGGATGTCAGTTTGCCTAAGGAATTAATGACCTAGCACTTGTCTGAATCCTGGTTACTCACTGCCTTCGGTCATAAACTAGATCTAATAATTGTGATGTGCACTTGCTTGCTTTCAGAGTCTGAAGGGGTTTTGTAGGGTTTTTTTCTTGGTGATTGTTGTTTTTGTTGTTGTTTTAGGATAAGACCAATCTCTTGATTTATGATACTTCAAAAAATGTAAGTAGAAAAATAATCTACAAGTCATTTGGCCTACTGCCCATGTGCTCACATATGTTGTTCCGGAAGAGAGTCTCAAAAGTCTATAGATAATGCATTTATGGTCTCCTAGAGTTGAGAAAAATTCAGTCATAAATTTTCCCCTATAATAAGAAAATGAAATATTTCATTGGTTCAATGAAAAGCAAACACAACTAAATAAACAGTGCTCAACCTCCCAAAGAAAGGTGCATTCTTGCTGCCATAGGAAAGCTAACCCATCTCACTAAACTTGTGGAAGATTTGGGATGTTTGCTTGTTTGTCTTAAAAAAGGGAATCTTCTACTAGGTATCAGACATGTCTGAGTGCCCTAGAAACAAGGAGAGGAAGGAGACTGAGCAAAGTGCTTAATGCTCAGTGTTGAATTCCACAGTGACTACACGGGGTGACAGAGGGAAGGTCAGGTTCATGATTGCAGAAATCTGGTCTCTGTCAGAGAGTGCAGGCTAACTCTGACCTGAGATTGGGGTCTGGGAAGCTAGTTCAAGTTCAAATCTGGATACAGACAGAGAGGACAAGGCACTGCTCCGAAGAACCCCGAGCTGAACAGGAGTGAAACAGAGAGGGCAGCTCTTTCCTGGCTCACCCCACAGTGAACACTAGCAACCCCAAGCGGCTAGGCCTGGAGGGGGAAAACAGAAGCTTCAGTCAGGACACAGACTTGCTGAGAGACCTCTAGGTCTTGTGGGGAAGGGAGCACTGACAGGTGAACAATCCAAACTGCAAGCCTGAAGCACCTACTAGGGTATCCCTGGAGCAAGATACAATGCCAAGTCTGGGCTGGTCCTACTAGGTTAGTGCAGATAGAGGGGCACCAGCAGCCCCTCCCCCATGGGCGGGGTGTGAAGAGGAGATGGATTTCCAGATTTACTCTGATTCCACTTTCTACACTCAGTCTGCAACCCACTGACGGTGTCCGGTTTACTCCTCTAACCAGTATTTCCCACTAAACCGAAAAATAAAGAGAAGGGGGTGGGGGTGGGGGGGGGCATCAAAGACAGGACTACAGTCTTTCTGGTTTCAGGGCCTGTCTGGGTTGTCCTAGCCGTTTGGGCCCTCCCTGGGGAATCCTGCAGAGCAAACGAAGTTGGAAGGACCGGGCCGTCCCAGCCCGTGCCTGCGGGCCTCGGGGACTAGGTGCTGAGTGCGCAGGCTAATTATACATGTGGCATTTGGGCAGCCGACTGTCCAGTGACACCTTACCTTATGAGGAAACGTCAACCCCAGCAACTGTTCAAAACAAAATGCCATCGCGGGATCGGCTTCGTCGGCTCTTGGCCGGTTCGGGATTGCTTTTCCCACAGCCTCTCACTTGGGGCAAGAATGCGACTTGGGGAGGCCAGCTGTGGGCGGGCAGACCCGCCGGGTGGAGAGGGTGGGGTGGGAGACGGCGGGGCGGTGCTTGCCAGGTGTCCGTCCTGTGCCCCCCGCCCCCTGCCAGGGCCCAGCTCGCGGACCCACCACTTGACCTTTTTACTCACCAAACCCACCTCCCAGAAATAGACGGGGCGGGGCTGCGTCTGTTCTCCGCGGGACCCGGGGAAAAACTCGGACATGTGACTATAAAGGGGCGCAGAGCGGGGACCCCGGGGAAGGCAGAGAAGAGGGGGAACTTTCGTCTCCCGACTCCGCCCGGCAGACAGCGGGGCCAGCGGGCCGGGCCGCGACCCCACGGCGGGGGAGAGCGCCCGGCTGCGCCCCGGCCGGAGCGCCGGCCGAGCGCCACCAAGCCGGCGGGGGTCCCGCCTCCGGCCACCTCGCGACCAAATCTGCAAACAGGGCCTCGGAGGCGGCCACGCACGGCAGCAGCCGGGACAGCCCGTCTCGCCGCAGCCCGGCCCCGCCAGCGCAGGCGGCGGCGTCTATCTGGCCCCGGAGCCGGGACGGCAGCCGCCCTAGCCTTGCACGCAGACTAGCGTTCTGCAAACTTGGTCAGCCCGAGGGAGCGTAAATAAAACTGAAAACGCGCTGGCGACAACCAAACCACCTTTTATCTGCTCCCAACACACCGATTCTCTTTTTATCTCAAAGCTCCCCGGCTGGAGCCCAAGCGCAGAGGCGCTAATCAGCCCTCGGCATCCGGGCCGCGCCTGCGGGCGCCTGGGCGCGGTGCGGGGCGCCTCCGCACAAGCCCCTTTTTCCTTCTCCGACCGGCCCTTTAAGGGAGAAAGAAGCGAGCGGCTCCCTCGGGTGCGGCCTGCCCGGACTGGGCCTCGGGGCGGGTGGCGGCACCGCCCCCCGGGCCTGGGCCGGCCCGGAGTGGCGGGTCCCAGCGGGTCTGGGGAGCAGGCGGCGGGCCGGCGGGGCCGGGCCGCGCGTCCAGGAGGACACAGGGCGCCGGCCGGGCGCAGGGACGCGGGTGGGAACGAGCGCGGCGGGAAAGAAACTCGCGGGGATCCCCGCGCCCCGCAGGCTGGCTGGGGTGAGCCTGCGCCCGCGGGGAGCAGGGCTGGGGGCCGCTGTACACGCCCCCCCCAGGCCCCACGGCTTGGCCGCAGCGGTCCCGAGCAAAGAGGACCACAGACAAGCACTTGGGTGCGGAGTGTCTAGGAGCTCAGTTTGTTTATTCCTAAAAAGATCATTAAAAGTCAGATCCCAAAATGCGCAAGGCAGGGAGGGAGCCCGAGCACCCGGGGCCGCCCGCTCGGGTCCCGGGAGAAGCGGCGACGGGGCGGCGGCGGGGCGAGGGTGGGCGCGGGGCGCGCTCGGGTTTCTAGCCACCCGGGTTTTCCCGAGGAGCCCCCGCCGGCCAGCGTCACCCCCGCGGGGCGCACGGCGGGATCCTCCTCTTTCGCCCGCCCTCGGCCAGCGTCCACCCCACAAACAGTCGAAGTTTCCAAAGCAAAATGGGGGTGGGGTGGGGTGAGGGTAGCGTTCAGAAGCCCAGCAGCCCGGCAGGTCCTCCCAAACTCCCGCACCCCGAGCCTGGCGGACCCTGAAGCGCCCCCAGAAAACTGCGGCATCTCCGTCACGCGGCGAGTCAACGCGACACTTTTCAAGAAAACAAAATATCCGTCGGGAAACTTACTTTGCATTTAGTCTCTATTCTTTGGGGGGATGCAGTTTAGGTCGGCTGGTAAGGGAAGCCCGTTTTGTCCAGGTTGGATATTGTCTACTTATGGATCAGCCCTTGGGTGAGGGTTTATTTTAATTTATGGCTTATGCATTCTTTTAAGGTCGATTTACATGACCTCCGGCTACAACTAAGACAGGCCGAGGAGGGCACTCCAGTCGCCAGGCGGCCAAACCCACAATTAAAACCGCCCTCCCCCTCGCCCTAGTGTGACTAGGACTCTCCCGGGGCAGGCTGGCTGGCTGCCTCGCTTCTTTCTTCTTCTCTCTCTCTCTCTCTCTCTCTCTCTCTCTCTCTCTCTCTCTCTCTCTCTCTCTCTCTCTCTGTCCCTCCCTCCCTGTCTCGCCCCCTCTCGTCCTTCTTCTGTCTTCACTACTGCCTTTTCTCCTTCTCCTCCCTTCTCTCCTGATATCCCGGAATGAGACGCGCTATCAGTTTGAAAGTTTCGGTCTAACTTTCTCTGAACCCAAGTTTGCAGCGATAACAAGGTACAAGCTCACAAAGCCCTCGGGATACCGCCCTCTCGTGGGCACACAGGGCATCGCTCCCCATCGGTCCCTTCTGCACCCTCACTGAGTTGCACACGCCTGGGGTGGGGGAGAGCCAGAGCCAGAGACAGAGACAGACAGACAGACAGACAGACAGAGACAGAGAGAGACAGAGCGCGAGACACTACACCAGCGTCCTCCATCACACACTTGCAGAAACTTCAATGGAATACCTACCTCAAACTTCACGCAGACTTAAAAATTCTTTCTCTAAGCCACCTGACTTCTTTTGCACACCATTCCCAGTGACACAGATTAGCACACCTATTCGGGGAGGCGGAGAAGGAGGTATGAAGTGGGCCGAGAGGGCGGACAGATTTCCGGACGAATACTTAGGATGGCGAGAACAGCTTTCTGTTGTCAGAGGTCGCGTTGCCTCGCTCCCCTTCCCCTTTGCCTGGGTGTCCTACGCACAGTTATCTACAGCTACAACATGTGTTTGCTCGGAGTGCATGGGGTGGGGGGGTGGGGGGGTGGCAGGAGCACCAGAAGCCCGCCGCGCAGATCTGTCACCGCCTCCGGAACAAGGCGCAACTCTCCGAGAGGGGGACGCATCCCGGGCTCGCGCGTCCACCAGCGAGCGGCAGGCGCTCGGGCCCTCGTCTCAGGCTCCACTCCCCCTGCGCGCCGGCCCCGCGGAGCGCCCTCCCCCTGCTCCTCCCCCCCTCCCCATCCCGGCGCAGAAGCCCGCGGGAGCTGGGCGGCCCCGGCTCCGGCCACCGGAGCCCTCGCCGAGCTCCTCGCGCTCTGCGCACGGGTCCCTGCTCCTGTCCTGCCCCAGCCCCGCAGTCCCAGCTCCGAGAAACTAGCCCCGGAGCTGCCGGGGAAGGGCGGGAGCAGAAGGCTCTGGGGACCCGCGGTCCGGCCCCGGGGCTCCAGCCCCCTACCCCTCCTCGGCTCCCCAACAGGTAGCTCACAGGCGGGCCGCGCGCGCTTGCGCTGCCGCCCTGGCTCTCCAGATCGCTAGCGCCGTCCTGGTTACCTGGGCGGGCTCCAGGATGGTACCGCACGGGAGGGCTCCTTGTGCGCTGCGCCGCAGGAGTAAATGGCATTAAAGAAAAAGGGAGAGATACAAATAAAAAAAAAAAAATGTTTTAAGTCATGGGGAGTCGATGTTAGGTCAATTAGCACAGCCCCGGGAGCAAGAGAGCAGAACCACCCAGCGCCGAGGCCGGCCGAGCCCGTTAGCTGAAGTATGCGGGGGTGTCCCGCAGCGCACGGGGGGAGCGCCGACCCGCAGAAGTTGGCCGCCGGGGTGCCGGGAGGTGAACGCAAAGCGGGGTGACTAGGGGTTTCCCCCTTGAAACAAGTGAAGGCGATGGTTAGTGCTGTCAATCTTGGCAATCAGTGTGAGCGGCCATGTCGTAAGTATTCAAAGCATTTCCCGTCGTGCAACATCAGAAAGTGAGTGGCCAGGGCATTGATCTGAGCGGGGAGAGGAGGCAGGGCTCCCCTCCCAGACAACACAGGCAAGATGAGACAAGAGGCGAGGGAGGCAGCGAGCCAGGCGGGGAAGCTGGGAGGGAGGGAGAGGGGGGGCCCCGGGGGAAGAGGTGGGGAGAGCGGGAGGCAAAGGCAGGAGAGAGCCGGGGAGAGAGAGCGAGAGGGAGGGAGAGAGAGGGCAGAGAGCTCGGCAGGAGCAGAGGTTGGAACTGGAGCGAGCGCCCAGGAAGAGAGAAGAGACTCGTAGGAGAGAATTGGAGAGAGACAAAGAAGAGGGAGAGCTGGGGGCCGAGGGTGGTGACGAAAGTATTAGGTGGGAGAGAGACAGCCTGAGTGAGAACCCTTGGAGTGCTGTTAGGGCTGGGGCTGCTGGAAGGAGGAGTCAAGAGGAAGGGAAACTGAAATAGGGAAAAGGTAGACAATTGGCGACAGAAATTAGCAAACTGCGGACAAGAAGAAAGTGGAAGAGGAAAATGTGAGCGTGGTAGTTTGTGCTTTGAAAAAGTTATGTGACCGAGAAGGAAGGGGCTGAATATTGAGGAGTGTGGAGGGACAGAACTGGACCACGACAGTGAGTCAAGGGAGATACAGAAAAGCAGAAAAAGAAAAGGACCAGGATTGATGCAGACCAGGAGGAAGCAAAGAAAGGTGGCCAGTAGGATAAATAATAAGGGTGAAGGAAATTTTTAAGGAGAGAAGTGGTCAAAAAGAGTAAAGAAAAAGATGCAGGTTGCAGAGATAATAAAAGCACACTGGCTAGTAAGATCTCAGTAAATGGGTGAAGAGAAACTAAGTTTTAAGGGTGAAGGAGGAGCAGGAATTGCAAGAGAAAAAGAAAAGAAAGCAATTAACAGAGTTTGAATGTAAGCAGGTGGCAATGTTCTGGAAGCCACGTGAATTATGGAGTTTGTGGGTTAAAATTATTATAAATAGCCATACGTGTAAAAAGTACCCCCCAAATTATTATACCTTCACAACAGTAAATAGTTCTACATTTATTAGATGGCTAGGTCTGTGCTACTTGGAATCAGATGGGTGATATGTGTCGATTATATGTAGAGGGAAAGATCTGGGGAACGGTTTCAAGAGAGGTGTATTGGAAATTATAGAAGATGAAAAGAGTTTCAGTCAACTCAGGCAACATGTAAAATGCCCAAGTGAGAAGTAGAAAATGATGTCTAAAAGGCCCCACAATAACCTACAAAAATTAAGGATTCTCTGATGCATGTGTGGGGTAGATAAAAGTTTAGAGGGTACAGAGTGGCCTAAAGAAGCAAACCTGGAGCTTTATCTTAGTGCAAAAAAGCTAGGAGACTGGAAGAGGAGGGAATAATCAATGTGTCAGGGAGTACACAAGCAGAGTAAAAGGGATAGATGAGAAAACCGGCTTTGACAGCAGCAAACACAGAACTATCTAGATAGAGGTAGTGTGCATGAGGTGAGATTGGCCTTCCTTAATCCAGGCCCAAAGAAAGAGGCTAGATTTGAGAAACTGAGGTCAGTGACGAGTTAAAAAGCATGTCTGAGATTAAAAGCTGGGAGAGAGGTTCTGACATAGCAGCATAACCTGCAGGAATTTGTAAAGCAGTGGTCCTTACTATGTAAAATTGATATGAAATGACCACTTTGAAATACTTCCTAAACAGGAACTTTGTGAAAATTGATGAACCAGGAGGGAGGGGTCAGAAATGATGGCCAGAAAAGTCAGAGAATGCGTGGAAACTTATATGTGCCAGATGAAGGAAGGAAGACCTCCCACAGACTAAGTGATAAAAGGTAAAGGGGAGAGAGCCTCCTCTTTGGTACATTAACTTTGAGGACAATGGAGAGTAAACAATGGCAGAAGATGGTACAAGCTGAAATGTCAATCATATATTGACTTCCCAAAGTATATTCCAAGTATGGCTTCATATGAATTCCAGGCAAGAAGAGGAAAAGGATAGAAATAGAGTGGGGACAAGCACATGGGATCAGTGGGGCAGAAGGAATAGCCCAATACTTCTACCCCAATGGGAAATAATGATGCTTGACAACTGGATCTTAAAGTGACGTGATGAGTGCTGGTTGAAAGGAGAGCTATTCCCCAAGGAGAAATCTTGTGTCCCCTATACCTTTAGTAACTTTCAGGACTCCAAAGTCAGCCTCAAGGCTCCAGAGACTAAGGGAAGGTGAAGAGAATGCCTTCGCCTTGCTTGCCAGCTCTGTATGTCCTCTCTCCCAGAACTGCCTGGAATGCCCCCTTGACCCGCCAGGGCCAAGGGGCAAGCTCAAACCGGTGATTCTAACCTAACAGGAATCAAATCTCTTCTCGGTTTTGTTTTATTTTTGTTTGGTTTTTATGAATGAATGTGGCCCAGCCTTCTGTTTCACACTTGGGTCACCTGCCCTGCAACTCAACCAAAGAGGCCAAAAGTTCTCTCCAAAGCCTAGAGAGATCAAAATCGAACGACCTGCCCTAAAAGCCTGCAGAATTAAAACTGAGAGGAAAGCGGGCAATGCAAGTCCCAAAGCCTGATCCTCAGGGAAGAGCCACTGCAGTAGGTGAAACATCCGGGACGGAAACGCTGGCCGCGACTAGGTTCCTTAAAGTTGCTGCTACAAGTTTGACTTTGCAAGCACCAGCGGCTCCGTATCTTTAAATCACACAGCACTTAAGGACTTGGGGGGGGGGGGGTAAGACTGATCCCAACGACCAGATGCAGGCCGCTGGAGGGAGGCAAAGGAGGGGGGGGGGGTAGGGAGGAAGCGATGTTATCAAAATCTCTGGCGTTCAAGGCCCCAATACTGGGCCGCGACGGACTTCCAGGCAAGAAGTGGCTGGAATCCTCTTTAGACTTTTCTCTAACAAACTGACACCAAAGTAGAACGATGAGGTGGAACCCGGAGCGGGACACAACATCGATCCCTAAAGGGAAGAAACTAAAGTTTGGGGTGTCGGAGCGGCACTTGAGACTGTGCCTAGGGTGACACGTGGCCCTGGGGGCGGGGGTGCGCGCTAAGGGTTTCCTTTCTCGCCTGGGGCGCAACAGTACAGCGCTGGGGGCAAGGCGGGGTGCGCCACAGCGGACTGCAGTGCCGGGTTCTCCCCCTAGCCCGCACTGGCCTACGGGCTCAGAGAAGTCGCGCGAGGAGCGGAGAACACCCAGGCACCGCGGCCGGATTCCCGCGCGCTGGAGTTTACCTTCCCAGGTGGCCCGACCCCATGCGTGCGGCGCAAGAAGTCCGGAGCGGCGAGCTAGGGGAACCAGGGGGTGACGCGAGACGAGCGGTGGGGGGCTGACTTACCTGTTCACAGCTCTCGCTGCCTCTCTGCATTCGCGGTGTCCCCGCGCTCGGCAACCAGCAAAGGCAATACGGCTTTGCTAAGTTTGGCCTCGCACCTCCAGAGAAGAGGCGCGAACCCTCAAAGGAAAAGCGCGCACGATTCCTGGAGAGAGGTTCCTCCTGAACTTGGGAAGGGGAACGCAAAGAATTCTGCTCAAGAAGTTAATATTGAAAGCACCCACGCCAAAATCAAAACAACTGTTAAAACCTCGCGTTCTCGCCCTGAAAGTCTCCTTACACCAACCGGCGGACAATTCACAGCTACATGACTTCATCTTTAAGGTCGCCAACTTCTTGCAGAAAAGGGCTCTATAGCTACAGTAGAAATAGGACACACAGAAATGTCTTTAGCTCCAAAACGCGGGGGGGATGAGAACTTTTACTGAAACCAAGAGTACGTGAAAGAGTATAAAAGCCAAAAGGGAAGTTGAAAACTTTAATTACAGCATGGAGAAAAGTTTTAGCAGTTGCTTTCCTTAAACAGGGATAACAAACATACCCCCACTCCAGCAGTTCATCGCACTTCGGTTAAGTTTGGTGTAACCATATAGCCCGAACTCCCAAATAACGGTGCCCTTGGGACTCTGCCTCAAAAAGGTCGGAACTCTCGTGTTGCCACAACAAAAGCAAGAGGCAAACTGCAAAGAATGGTCTGCCTTCTTTAAGACGTCATTTTGCAAAAAGACAAGGCATTGTCCCTGGACTTTACATGGATGGCGAGTAACATCAAATTTCATTTGAATCTGCGCGTCATCCTGTGGGGAAGACCACAGCGGTAGCGACAGTAACAGCAGCAGCACCGCCACAAAGGAGGTGGGGGAAAGTGGTAAAAATGCATGAACTTTTTTTTTTTTTCAAAGAAAAATAAGGATAAATCAAAAATAAGTTTTACAGACATGCCTTTCCTGGCTTAGGAAAGTTAATTCTTAAATGTGCGCCTGCTGTCTTTAGGTGCAAAGCCAAGGCTAGGGGAGTGCGTGGCTGGAATCTGCATGCTGATAAGAGAAGGCTGATGTACTTACAGTGACAGAGGGCAGGCTGCGGGAGAAAAGCTGTTTGTGTTAGCCTGCGAGTTACCCGGGGCTGCAGTGAGAGCAGAAGGGAGGCGTGGGAGTGCCAGTCTGCGTACACCTTCACCGCGTCTCATTACATCTGCCAGCCTCTCTCTCCCTCTCTCTTTCATTTCCACATTCCCTTTGTTCCTGAAAAAAAAATCTACACGTCACATCAGAGTCCCCAGATGCAGTCTACACCAAAGAAAAAAAAAATGAATAATTCAATCAAACTGTGCATAGTCTCTAAGGCAATAAATCTATTGCACTTAAAGAAACGAAGGGTAATTACCACCACGGAATTAGAATAAGGCCAAAGACCCGGGATGTCGTTGAGTCTCTGGGTAAACTCCCCGGTCAAATAAAGTTTCATTTATTTAATCCTTTTGACACCTCAAATGGAAAGTCAGAGAAAGGTTTTTAACTTATGTTAGAAGGGCAGTCGCTTCTTTTAAAACACATTTTAGGAGGGGAGAAAGAAGAAAAGAAAAAAAAAAAAACCGAGGGCATACTACCCTGCTTGAAAGGCTCCTGAAAGCTGAGCGGGCACAGACAAGAGCCAAGACAATGTATTCGTGGAGCCTGTCCAGGGTCCACTTCTCGCCCACTCCACCCCCCTCCTCTCCCCAGTCATCCAAGGAGGCTCGCCCTCCGCTCTCAGCCGCCTCGGCAGCTCGGTAGGAGGGCAGCTCGAATAGGGGGACCTTACCTGCAGCACCAAGATCTAACAGAAGTCGCGCTTCCCTGCCACCAACACCCCATGCCAGCCCCATGCACCCCTCCAAAGTCCCGCAACCATCTACCTCTTCTATCTGCCTAAGCAAAACTGTAAACGGGACCCCCCACCCCCCAACACACACACAGACACGATTGAATGGAAGCTCTGTACTGTACCGACTTCAGGATTTGCCCTGGGTTGAGTTTAGGGGATGTCTGGAAAGAAAAGGGGGAGGAAAAAGAGGGGGGGCAGCTCAAGCCTCGTCCAAGTTAGTCAGAAGGCTGTGTTAGGCAGCAAAGAGCCTACGGGAGAAACAGCTGGGATGCAGACTGGCTATGGAAATCTCAGTTCTAGGAACCGTGTCCTTTCGTCCTGGAGGTAAGACTGTGTGACTGTCACACGTTTATTCTTTCACTGTCTGTGTGTCTCCCCTCCCCACCCCCTAAAACCCCTCCCACTCCGATCAGCCAGCACGCACCCCGGAGAAGGGCACGGCGCGACGCTGGGCTTTATTTTCCAGGTCTCTCCACTCATAAATTGTGGGCACCACTGCAAAGGAGGTTAGCGAATCTTCTACTGCTGGCCGCAGCCACCAGACCCCTCGGTCCCTTTGCCAGCTGCGCACCGGCCGCGGCATCTCCGGCTGCAGAGCGGCGCGGGAGCCTCTGCCCACCCGGTCTCCTGGCCTAAGGGCTCAGGTGATGCGGCGGAGGCTCGCGGCGCCCCAAACGGGTTCCACCGAAGCTTTTGCACCCCACCGCCTTCTCCCGCGGCCTCCCCTCGCGCGCGCGCGCGCACACCGACACACACGCACATTCCGCCGTTCTGGCCGAACACTTCATCTAAACTCGAGTCCCTTTAAACAGTCAATTCAGCCGGCTCGAGAGCCGCGGGAAAACTAGGAAAATATGTGGAAGAACCGGAGGGTGCCAACCGCCCGGCTCCGCCGAGTTTCGTTAACGTGCCTAAGTCGCCACCTTGAGGTCGAGCGCAAGACTGCGCCCGGCTCCCGCGGTCTAGACCCACCCGGGCGACGCCGGCCCACAGCCTTCGCGATCCCCCGGGACCGTCCCTGGACGGGGAAGAAAGGGGAGGGCGCCCCGCGAGTAGACCGGCCGACCGGTAGGCACGGCCAGCCCTCCGAGACCTGGCGGGGGAGACTGAGGGCTTCAACTGTCCGGTAGCTGAAACCAATAACCGGGAACTTAGCGAAGGCTCAGTCTCCCAGCTGAGCAAAAAGCTCGTAGCCAGAGTCTGCAGCTCCAAGGTAGGCGCTGCTGCCCCAAACTTCAGGCACTAACTCCAGAGCAGGGGCGTGGAGGTGCAGGCAGCTTCGGAGACGCACAGCATCCTCTGCGAGCTCTGCAAAGGACCGAGCTCCCTTTTGCAGCTACCTCAGTCCAGCGCGGAACCTGCACCCCCCGGGTTCCTCTCCTACTAGCTCTCCACCCCCGGGGCAGGCGACAGACAAAGGGACTCAGGGGCGCGGCCAGGCCCGAGGTCACTAGTGGCCCCCGGATGAGAAATGCGGGCAGAAAAGGGACATTCAGGCAACCGACCGCCTGCTGGACACTTAGCTCTGTAGTCGCCCATTTCTCAGGAAATCAGTCTTTCATGCTAACAATGGATTCGGTGAAATAATGATCGTTGATTGGATCAGCAATTTTCAATTTTCCCACTTTTACGCACACGTTCTTCCTGTATTCACGCCTTGCATTAGAAAGATACCAGCTGGGCTTATTAACTCCCTTGCTAAACCCTGAAATAACTTATGGTTGTTCTTTGTTATGCCTTGACTATGCCTCCGGTGCTTGGGGACTTCTGCGAGGCCACTCCAAGCCCACTTTCCTCCGTGAACTGTAACCGGAGTGTCTCGGTTATTTTCCTGCTGCTGGGGTGCATAGACATTGTTTTAACGTAATGCTTTACACAAGGCGAGAACAATTAATTCTACTTATCTCAAGAAAAAGGACATTCAGAAGCTACCCTGTGGGATATGAGACCGTAAGTCACCCCTTATTGACTGGAGCTGGGGCCTTCCAATAGTTTGGTCAGCAAAATAATAATAAAAATAACAAGTTAAATTTTTAAAAGAGCACTAGAAGGTTAATAATGGACAACAGGAAATGTTTTTTCCAAGAGGAGAAGCAACAGGCCCCCAAGCCAAACCCCATTCCCCTGTTTCATGCCACAGCCTAGCAAATTAACATTGGATCACTCCTCCACTCATGTGGAAAGCTGAGTGTTATAGAATATAGTGCTGAATTTTCCCAGGGAATCCCAATTATAGAAACACCTGTGCTAAGTAATGCTACTCTAATCCACTATGAAAACCTTAAGTATGTAATAGCCTTCAAATCATCTCATTTCTTAGTCGCAGTGGGGTGGGCCAACTTCATGGAAGAACATTAGATTTGCACAATGCCCCCAGAGCCTTATCTCAGAGGGCCCTTGGTTTTACCATACAAAATCCTGGCAGTTCATCTTCCCTTAAATGGGAGGGATATACACATGAAACCTATTGTAACTGACAAAAACTAATCCTGGTTAGAAACCTCATTTAATGAAAAATCAAATGAAAGGCCAATGATTATGGAAACAGAACACATGGCTCATAATGAAGTCAAACACCAAATCCATGATCTCTAAATCAAAATCCTAACAATGTGGGAAACGTTGTCACTATCTAGTATATAAGCTTCACCTTGCTATAAATAGAGTATCAATAGCAAAATATAATGAAATAAAACTATAAGAAATGTGGTAGAAACCATAAAATTACAAACTTCTAACTCAAAAAAAAATACATATTAGATCTAATATTTTTAAATGCCAGACCTAGTATTTTTGAAATACAATCTAAAAGAAAATTACTTGTTAAAGTAGCGGTTATTTTATAGTTTAAGGATGCCAAAATTGATGCCACTATAAAATCCAGATGAAAAGTGAAATTTTTATCAGTCATCCAAATGTTTATCTAACAAGGATATGTAGATTTTTCTAACTAAAAGTCATCTAAATAATTACATGGGTAAACATGAATATCATAAAAACACAGAAAGGAAAAAAATATGATGGTTATATAACAATTCAAACAAATAAATTTTATTCACTAAAATCAAAGTATGCCTTATGACAACGCCCTGCTGAGATACCATGTTACCTTTTCATCATCAAGTAACTCTGCTAAAGTATATGCATCTCCATCTGTGCCTCTCTCTATTGAAGAAACACTTCCAAATCTAAGATTCACAATTCATTGAGATGACTACTATTCCACTCATTATACATTTTAGCTACACTAGAAACATTTGATAAATCATATAAATTCATTCCAGAGCCTAATGAAAGACAAGCAAGTGACACAAAAATAATTCTTTCAAACTATTTCTGATAAATATCAAACAATAAACCAATAATGTACCAATATTACTAGTCTTCAAAGTTTGATAAGTTACCTTAGAAATTTTATTATTTATGTATTATTATATGCTAACATTGTGTTTTTAAAAATTGAAACTGACTGAATTCTCTAATTATAAAATGTGTTACTTAAAAATCTTTCTTCCAAATCTCAGGTTCCTGATTTTAAAAATACTAAGTGGAGGATATCTTTTGTGTATGTGTGCTTTTAAATGACAATATTACATTGAAGACTTTTGCTTGTTTTCCATATTTTTGTTCAAAGTTCAGTATTTATTGAGTGCCTGGTATGTGCATAGCAAATTGAAAGTGTGCTAACTAACTGGATCTCTTTTATGCTTTTATGATTAATAAATATCATTTAAATGCCTATTGCATATCTGTTGAAAATTAATTTTTACCAAATATTCCAGCATATGTATACTGTTTAACATAAGTATATTTAATAATTATATATGATGTTAATTCACTTTATTTAGCATATACTATTTAAATTAACTCAGATATTTTATTAGGCAACAAGTAATACATTTCTAAAAGTTTTTATCTTACTAAAAGCTATATCTAAAAAACTTTATTTAAAAACAGAATATATGTTATAAACCCATTCCAAATAACATATTTTACATAGTTTAGTTTTAAATCAGTTACAAAAGAAATTTCAACCATACTTTCAAATCAGTCTTTAATTGCTATGCAAAATTACTCTATAACTTGCTAAGTTTTATACCTAACATGTATCATAATCATACAAATAAGATAAAGATGTTATCCAGCTAAAGTCAAACAAACAAAGAAAGCTGAAAAAATAAGTCAATGTTCCAAGAATGGACATTTGTTGTTATTTAAATAAGCCACTGAATTTTATCGAACTCTTAAGTTTTCATCAAGATGTTTTGCACTAGGTTTGAATATTTCTTTTAAAGGGAGGTGGGAGGAGACAACAATAGTGAGTATCTCCAACAACGATTATGGTCATGTTAATTCATGTCTTTTTAAGACAATAATAAATTAAAACCTTCACTTAGTCACATAAAGTTCTAGAATAGTAGGCTTCTACAAAGAATATTTAAATTCAAGAGCTTAATACAAAAACCTCTTTTAATTGTATACAATATGTTATCAACCTACTTTCAAAGTTGATGAAGTTTAGTACTAAACTGAATATTAAGCAAATATGTGTTAACTATGTTCACTAGAATTAGCATATCTCAGATTATAGTTTATAAATTTTTAAGAACATCAGCATCATGATATGGTTGCCATAGAAACTGCAACAATATGTCATTTCAATTAATTTTATATGCAGTGATAAGGCCTAGTTCCATATCACTTCAATACAAGTTTGAAAAGCAGACTGAAAAGTAGATATAAATAGCGAATAGTGATTTCCAATTTATACCAGTTTAGAAAATAATAAAGTACAAGTCTTTTAAAAAGAAAAATACACTATGAATTCTAATCTCACAAAAGTAAAGCAACTTAAATAAAGATTATAAAATATTTTAAAATGACTATGTTCTGAAAGTTTTCATTAACAATCAACTACTTATCTTAAAATCCCATACTCTTCTTACTTAGATTTATTTATAGGTTTAAAAGATTATTGGTTATTACACATTACTTAATTATTAAATTATGGATGCGCTCTCTGTTCTCAAGAGATAGGTGCATTTGCTTTTACATTTTAAATTATAAATTCAAAACAACTTGAGCAAAATTTTAATATTTTTTAAATAATTATCACAACAGATCCTTCTCATTTAGGAAGAAGATACAATGGATGATAGCAAAAGCCTTTTTAGTACATCAGTGTCAGAAATATTCCATATGACATTAATGGTTCGATTATGGAACAGAAAAAGTCCATGAAAATAAAGCTTATATTCCTAAAGAATAAATATGACAAGAGATTTGGAGCTCTAATTTAATCTGTTATTTGACTAACAAATATCTTTTCTTATTGATTTTCAACTATTGCATATTTGACATGGACTACACCCAAGGAAATTCTGGAAATTACTTGAAAAGGCACATTATATATATTCTAGTCCAAATTAATCACGCATCTTTTTAAGGCATAATATAGCCTGAGTTGCTAATCATTTCAATTAACTGCAACAAAGCAATATCTTGAAATATCTGTAAAAATGTTAGAATCCTAGAAGTCATTTTTAGAAAATAAAGACAATTTCTATTTCTTTAATGATAAAGGAACAATCTTAAGAAGAAATGACAAACATATACAACGTGTTCTTCTTGATAGGATTAAGAGGATTCCAAAGAAGCATTTAAATCCCCAGTTTTCCTGACAATTAACAATGTAAAACAGATGTTTACAAAGCTGTTTCGTATGCTGTCTTAAAAGACGATAATAAAAGATGGTTTGTGGATAGTAAGAAGGAAGAGCCAGATAACTGCTTGCCGAGTATATATTTAAAGAGTATTTTCATTGGCTCAGTTATTGTTAATAGTGAAAGAAAACACTTTGTGCTGCACATACTGTATGACTGTGACTATAGAAAACTGCCATCATAAAGTCCTCAAAAACTCTTAAGATGTAATTTACAAAGATAATAATAACACAGAATTATTTCACTTCTCTGAATGCTACACATTTGCATACCAGGACTGTGTACAATATACTCATAATGCACATTCATAATAATAAGGACTTCTTAACACTGTAACTACAGCAAAAGATCTGTGCATTAGACAATCTATCCTACCAAGTTTTACTTATTGGTGGGAGAGTGTTAGCCTGAGTAAGCCAGGTGTTAGTTGTCTATACAATGAACACCAACCACATTAACTACTACATTACCATTGTGAGAAAATACAATGATAAAATGGAAAATCATGTGACCCTGCATAGTAATAACAGTATTATCTTGCAGTTTCTATCTAGTATTATTTCGGAAAACGTTAAATGAATATTTTAAAAGTTGTATATTATAATCATATCCCTGCATCACAAAAAAATACACTAAATATAACCGATGTTTAAATTCTAATTGTTTTGATAGTATTATTTCTTGAACTAAACACCACACAAGGTACTTTAAAATTTTAACTTTTTTAAAATTACTCTGGTATGTTTATTTTCTGAAGATATAACTCAATAATGAATCTTCTTCATAAACCATTTATCTCCTGCCTTCATCACAGTAACTGTGCATTTGGTATCCACTACAGATACAAGATGAATCCTAATTATTTATTTATTATCCATGTTGTTTCTTGTTCTTATTCAGCAGAGAATATGCTGTAATAAATAACAGAAATATGGTGTTCTGCTGTCCAGACGAGTTATTTTCTAAATTTACTCCTGATTTTTTTCTATTAGTCAAAATGGAAAATTTATTTTGAAACAGTGAGAGGTACAATAATATTGGAATAGGTATAATAACGTGATAGTACCTGGATTTGTTCAAACTGAAGAAAAATATATAATTGGGGAAAATTTCCAAATATATTAAAATAGTTACTGTTTTGAATTGAAATTTGTTTAATATGAAAACTACAACAGAAGATAACTATCTGTCCTTAGAATTGTACTAAATTGTCAATAAACCATAGGCATGTATTTATATGAATGCTATTATTGGTATTGAATGAATTTTATTGTGAAGTTTCAATTATCTCACAGATTATAACAAGTATTTGATATCATTCAATTAAAAAGTTTTTTAAATGTAAGCTGGTTATTTACATGAGCATTAAAATTTATATAGCTGCATGATATTCAAATACAAGGAAGAAAGAAACTGTCTTGAACCAGCATCATTTGCTCCTTGGTATTATTATTTTAGTAAAAAAGATTATTAAAATTACGAATAGACTTCTATTACCCTAGCCTTACAATTCAGGTCTGGTATACTATACAACAGAAAGAAATCCATATACCAGCTTCAGTTTTCAAAACCAATATTAATGCAAAATCTCTATATGTTTTAAGTTTTGTGAGTGAGATTCCAATTATTTTGCTTCCATTCTCTTAAATAGGATTTTTTAGAATAATATTTTATCCATTAATGTTTAGGCAATAATTTTGCAAAGTCAATTCAAAAATTAATTTTATCACTGATTTTTTTATGGTCATACGTTATCTGTATGAACATGATGATGGAAAAAAATTGCAAGGACTTCCTGGGTGGCAGGAAGTAGAATACACTATATTCATCAGCAGTGGAAAAACCTTTCAGGGCAAGGCATACTCAAGGTTTTCACCAAAATTAAGTAACTACATTTAATATCAATAAAACTAAATGTATGTGGGCCTCCCTGACTCAAGGGGTTAAGTCTCAGCGCTATGAAGCTATCTGCAACACAAGTTCAATCCTCAGTCAGGTTGCTGACCCACAAGGAGCAGCAGACCTCTCCTGTCTCACCAGGTGCTCCTCTCAGCAGTGTATTTCAATCAATCCGCCTGTTCTGCTCCCCTCTCTGGTGAATCCTCTTACACCCCACTCTCCAGCTCCCACACACCTCTGGCCTACGCCCCAGCTCTTGTATGCATAAATAAATAAATATTTTCTTAGAAAAACAAACTAAAGGTATGTGTAAGAGAGAAATAGTCAGATATGATAGTTCTTACCTTTTAAACTTTGACCTACGTAGGAATAAAAAAAGAAAGTACCAATCCACCTTTCCTGGAATAGGGTCATATTGGTTTGATCTAAGAGAATATGTAGAGGGCCTGCTCCTTTTTCTTTTTTTTTTTTAATACATAACCTTTTTTGATGATGATGTTCATAACTTTATTTGAGCCAATTTGGTCACCATTATCACGTTTTGTGGACTTGTTCTTATTTTTAATATATTTCCCACTATTTCACAAATTACTTCTGTAGTTACTTTTAAATACTATTTTCTTTTATCATTTGGCAAATCTGAGCACCCTGAAATGTGAACTTTCTCATTCTGCCTTCATCTGTGTGCCTATATTTGGAAGGGTATGCAATCCAATTTTTTTCTACCAAAATGCCCAATATTTCATATTGAAACTTAAATGAGCTATGCCCAGCAATTAACTTGTTTTTTGATCTGTTTGTGGTTAGTATTTCACAAAGATGTACTAAGGCTGACATCCTTCTACTTTGCAGTTAAACAACAAATAAACTACTACAACTATTCTGTGCAGTCCTTAGGTAAAGTTAAAAGTGGTGTTTGAAGGTAAACTAAAATGAAAGAACGGGAAGCAATTTATCTGTGTTATACCCAAATATACAAGGTGTGTGTGCTAAGATCTAAGAATGGTAAGAAAAGGAATAGTGGTATCTGAATTCCCTGAGCATACGGTACAGTTCACAATCACCATAAAGTCATTCCAAAAGATGCATTGAAATACAAGTCCATTCAAATGTCTCAAAGAGCTAATGTGAACCAGAAATAATGAGAATAGCATCTCAGTTTTCCAGAGATTAGGGTGTTGTACAATACATAAAGATTACCTCGAATATCAGATTATCTTAGTGATAGTGTTTTGTTCTTGTTGTCAAGTAAAGACGGACATTACTCAATACAAAAAACCATCATGTAGTCTAATAAACCAGTTTTTAAAATAATCTATATAAACATTCAACTGGAGAGATTTATTTTTGTTACCAAGTTTATAGTGCCCTTTAGCACACATATTAATAATCCTACATTCTAAGTTATTTCTACTTCCCAAGTACTACATGTGTATTTACTATTGAGAAAATAAAAGCATCTCTTTGTAGTAGGTTTCCTTAAAATGCCTATACATAGACTCTCATGAATTTATATCTTAAAGAGAGAAAGTTTGATATTTCTTTTAGAAATATCAAGAACCAGAACCAGATTTCTTTTAAGGTCTAAATATAACTACTTTCACTTATTTATTAAAAACACTGAAAGGAGTATTACCAGATCACCTTGTACATACTTTTCTTTTTATTTTCTAATTTTATTTTATTAAAGCAATTCTTGCAAAAAGTGAAAAATAAAGTTTTACTAAAATACTTAAATTTTAAAACAATGGATCTCTGCCAAATCATTTCCCACCCTCATTCAAAGGCAATGACTTTCCATGTGATCAACACATTTCTAATTGATGCCATATTTAATACCACATTTGTAATTAATAGGATTATAAAAATATTTTAAGTTTTTTATGTAAGCTGCTTTTTAATTTTAAATATTTAGTCACATATTATACTTTTGTTTTATCAGTAAATATTTAATTCTTACAGATCATCTCTCCCATCTACCCATTATAATTATGTAATGACTCTTGACTAAATCAAGTCAATGTTCACATTATCACAGAAAGTAAATTTTGTTCAGTCTGAGTCAAGCAGTATAATAGAAAGACATGTGATTTCCATTAAAACTTTATCCTTATTAGTAGTCCTTTTTATTTTAATTTACTTACTTTTAACAAGCCTATAACAACTTTTCCACATATTTTTGACAGTATTATTTCCCAAACTGTCAAATATTTCAGAGATATGACAACATGTTCATCATTTTAAACAAGGGTAATGCAAGTCAAATCCACAATGATATGTCATCTCACACCTCAGAAAATGGCACACAACAAAAAGACCTCCAGTAAGTGCTGGAGAGGATATGGAGAAAAAAGAGCCCTAATTAATTGTTGATGGGAATGCAAATTGATGCCGCCATTTTGGACAGCAGTCTGACTTAATTTAAAGAAACTAATAATGGAAGTACCATGTGAGCCAGCAATTCCACTTTTGGGTACCTATCTGAAGAAACAACATCAACATGAAAAATTATGTGCTCCGCAATGTTTACTGCACATTACTTACAATAGCTAGGATTGGGACGCAAACTTAGCTCCTACTGATAGAGGACTGGATAAAGATGATGAGGTATATACAATGGACTACTATCCAGCCATAAGGAAAGATGAAATGGAAGAAACGCAAAGGGAATTAAGTTAGAAAGACAAATAATAGACAATTCTAATTGTATTATTCATATACATATGAGTTATATAAGACAGCAAAGCAGGTGAACTGACAAAACAAACTAATTATAAACTAGCAGATATTAATAACTGAATTGAGGTTTCTGGAGTTAAAAGTGGGAGGTGTGCAGAAGTATATAGGGATGGTGGTGGAGAAAATAAAAATCATAAAATCTACCTTAAATGTTAAAAAAAATTGGTCTGACTTTGGGTTTATGACTATATATACAAAAAGGATTCATTTTAAGTTTATCTGTTTTCATTTATATGAAGACATAAAGAGAAATTTGGCTCCAAGGAGAAATAAAGTGGAGTTAAAGTACTTTATGTTCAACAGAGGAAGTATCTTTCCATAAGCTAGAGGGATCCATATGTAGAGTTGATGTCTTAGTGGTGAATCATCCCTTCAAACCATAATGCACTTTGAACTGTAGTTGTTAGGCACTTGTTAAAGAAATTGACATTAAGATGTCTGTTTGCTGATCCTACATGACTTACCTTTTCTTTTCTTTCTGGATGCTTTCAAGTTCCTATATTTATCTCTATTGTTTTAAAATTTTACAAGAGTGAACCTTGGTGTAGATTTTGCTTTTTATATTATTCTGGACATGCAGATGCTACTTCAATCTAAAAATTCATGCCCTTTGTTCTGGGCACTTTTCTTAAATCATTTTTTTCTACACTACTTCACGTTCTACTCTCCTTTCTGAAATCCCTGTAAGTTGGAACTTCTAAAATAATTCTCTAAAATGCTTGTTTTTTCTTTATTTTCTCCTTAATTTTATTCTACTTTCTGGGTGATCCTGAGAAAGTTTTCTTCCCCTGATAAAAGGATTTGTGTGAATTGCCCACATCAAAAGACCAGAAACAAGTGTTGGCAAGGATATGGAGAAAAAGGAATTCTCATATACTGTTAGTCCATAGTCACCGTGGAAAAGAGTATGGAGGTTTATGAAAATATTGGAAATAGATTAGCCATATGATCCAGTAATTCCACTCCTAAATATCTACCTGAAGAATTAAAAAAAAAAACTATTTCCCAGGGAGATATGCATGCCTATGTTCATGGTAGCACTATTTACAATGGCCAAGTTCTGGAAAAAAACCTAAGTGTCGAAGGATAGATTAAGAGATTGTGGTTTATACACACAGTGGACTATTACTCATCTATTTTTAAAAAATGCTATTTGTCATTTGTGATAACATGGATGGAACTGGAGGGATTAGATAATGCTAAGCAAAATAAGTCAGAAGGAAAAAGACAAGTATCAGATGATTTCACTCATATGTGGAATACAGAGAAACAAAACCAAACCAATAATAAATCCTAGAAATCTGATCATAGAGTTGAGACTATCAGAGGGGCAGGGAGAGGGTAGAAAGCAAAGTGTGAATGTTACCCAACTGACTGTGGTGGAGAACTACAGTGCCTTGGTGGTAGGTGTACACTATGGTAACACTCTGAAGGGTTTGAATCATATACAGCACTACCTCATCTAAAACAAAATAAAGTGATCAAGTTTAGTGCCTAGAAGACATCCAACTAAAGTCTGTATTTCCCACACTTCCTTGTAGCCATATCCCCACTCACATCCCATGAATCATATGGCCACCATTTCCATTCTTTTTAAGGGTAAAGTCCAGAAATGATATCTTCCTGGCTCCTTTTTTTACTCTACCCAAAGAGTGGGTATTCTGAACCCAGAAATGGAAACCACTGAAGAGGAAAAAGAGGTGCACTACTTGCCTTGAACTGATCACTCTGCTCTAATACCTGAAAGAGAACAAATTGCTACCTTGTTTAAGCAACTAAATTATTAGGGTCTTTATTATAAGCTTTATTGATTAATACAAGTTCATTCTTCCAATTCATTATTTTTATACTTTTACTGCATATATTTATCTAAAAACAACATATACAATTGTAAATTATATATAATTGTAAATAAAAGTACTATGCTCTATAAACATTTTTGTAACTTGCTTTTTCATTTAAATATTACATTTCTGAAATTTACCTTTTTGCACACATCTATCACTAATTCATTCAGTCCATTGTATGGCTATACTGCCAATAAAGTCATCTTTATATAAATATATAGTTCTCTTTTATCCCTGCCAATATTCACAATTTTAATTGTGATCATTTTGTGATTTTTTTATATATGGAAAAAAATTTCTCCACACATTGTTGTTGGTCTTCAAAATGTTCACGTTTGTTTTTTTTTTTCTTTGAATATTTTTGTCTTAAGCAGTTTTATTTTTTTGTGGAAATTTTTTGTTTTTATTTTTTTAAGTGGGATTGAACTTACAAAACAAAACACCAAAATTGTATGGTATATATGCCTTGTAGATAGTTTGCATTTTGGATGGTTGGGATTTTGCATCTATAGGAGTCTCTTTTTTCCCTGGAGGGGTAATTGGCATGGAACATTATATTCATTTCAGATATACAAAATAGTGATTTTGATATGTATATGTTTTGCAAAATGGTGACCACAGTAAACCTAGTTAACATTCATTACCACACACAGTTTCAGAATTTTATCTTTTGATGAGAATTTTTAAAATCTACTCTCAGTGATTTTCAAATATGTGCTATAGTATTATTAACTGTAATCTCTGTGGTATACATTTATACCCCCATGACTTATTTCATAACTGGAAGTTTGTGCCTTTACCTAACCCTATTTCTGAAAACCACCATGCTGTTTTCTATATTCATGAGCCTGCTTTTTTTGTGTTTATTTTGATTTTTATATTCCACACATAAATTAGGACATACGATATTTGTCTTCCTCTGACTTACTTCACTTAGTATAAAGCCCTCAAGGGTTCATCCATTGTGTCACAAATGGCAAGATTCTTTTTATAACTGAATAATACTCCATTGTGTATAATATATATATATATATATATATATATATATATACAGTCATATGTTGCTTAACGACAGGGATACATTCTTAGTACTATATTATTAGGCAATGTTGTCTTTTAGTGAACATCACAGAGTGTAATACACAAGCGTAGATGTATAGCCCACTATACCCTACCCTATATGGTGCAGCCTGTTGGCACCACTGTCATATATACAGGTGTTCTTGACCAAAATGTTAAGCAATATATGACTGTATATACCACATTTTCTTTATCCATTTCTTTATCCATTCATCTGTCAATGGCATTTAGGTTGTTACCATATCTGGATTTTTGTAAATACTGTTATAATTGAAATGAGGATGAATATAACTTTCCAAATTATTCTTTCATTTCTTCAGATAAATGCCCAGAAGTAGAATTGAATCATATGGCAATTCTATTTTTATTCTTTTGAGGAAACCCTTCTGTTATAGAGTTTTGATATTGTATTAGCTATATAGCTTATCATAGATATGATTTGCAAATGTTTTCTTCCATCTGGTAAGTTGTTTTCTCATTTTTGTTAATCATTTCCTTTGTGTGCATAAGCTATTAAACCCATCCAGTGAATATTTTAAGTAAATGTAATTTTTCTGTTTTAAAATATCCCTTTGGGGACTCCCCTGGTGGCACAGCTGTTGAGCGCTGGGCTGCGAAGTTGCCCGCAGCCTCTGCAGTGGAGGGTCCAGCATGCCGCACAGACCTCTCCTGCCGCGCCTGCTGCTCCCCTCAGCAGTGTATTTCTTTGTCAGTCTGCCTGTTCGGTTCTGGCTCTGGCTCTGGTGAATTCTCTCACCCTCCCACGCTTGTATAAATAAATAAATAAATCTTTAAAAAAAATCCCTTTGGATCTTTTTCATATCTTTTTTTTTTTTTGCAGATCTTGCCTTCTTCCCACCAGCTTCAGCACTTTTCATTCTTACTTCTTGGGATATTTAAAAAATAGCTACTTTATATGAACCAGAGACACTCTATGGGGGGCGGGGGGTGGGAAAGGAGGGTTTGGGGTCAAAATAAGGGGGTTGTAAATGTTTTGGGAATATAAAAAATAAAATTTAAATAAAATGTGAAAAAATAAAATAAATCTGTAGAAAGAAAAAAATAAAAAATTAAAAAATAGCTACTTTAAAAGCTTTAATAATTATAATATCTGGATATTTAACTTTCATTTCTATTGATTGTCTTTTCCCAGGAAAGACTCAGTGAACTTAAATAAATTAATTAGTATCATCCCATCTGATAAATAGAAAAGGTGGTTGAAAAAAAATGAATAGAACATTTTCCAATTCCTAAGCAGCGTGAAAAGCCACAGTAATCAAGATAAATGGAATAAACTTGAGAGGTCAGTATATGATCAAACTCATGTTTATGGTCAACGGATTTGTCTTTTTTCTTCAACTGATTCCTCAACAAGGAAGCAAAGATACTTCAGTGGGGAACTAATAGTGTTTTCAACAAATAATACTGGGGGAAAATGGATATACACATGCAAAGAATGAGGTTGGACCTCTAAACCACACAATGCACAAAAATTAACTCAAGTTAGAGGATTTTAGGGACATTAAAAAACAAAACAAAACTTGTAATCCTCTTCCCACCCAGACAACAGTTGCACTGGCAGAATATGCCTAATGTAACTATTTTGGAACTCTGGAGTTGAAGGACTGCAACTTCCAAAGGAAGATTGGGACATAAAATTGAGGTTAAATTTTTAGTTAATTTCAGCTCTTAGTGCAGTAGGAACAATCATCCCTATTCCCAACCATGCGGCAAGCAGCTGTGCACATGCCCTGCAGCAACCTGACCATAGCTTGTAGGAAACAAGGGAGAATATATAATGTACAATTATCTTCTTCCATTCATTTTTGTGGTGGTTTCTTTCACTATCCAAAAGTATTTTTAGTTTGATGTAGTCCCATTTGTTTCTTTTTGCCTTTGCTTTCCTGTCAGTTAGTCAAGTCACCAAAGATATCTCTGTGGTCAATTAGAAGAGTGTAGCTAGTACCCTTTTAAAAATCTTTCTACATTTTCTCCTTTTGAAACCAAATACAACTGGGTACAACTTATATGGTGAAAATTAGAAAGTGGCAACATATGCCAAGGGAAAGTTTCAGAAAATACTAAGAAGACATTATGGTCACAATACCTCAGACTGATCCTTGGCACAGAGACAACCCACAATCAGAAAAACAAAAGGCTAAATAAATAACTAAAAATAGCAAACTCCAAAGGAAAAAAATGTATTTCTAAATACCACATTAATAGATTTGTATGAGTTTGATTTGTATGAGTTCTTTGTAAATCTTGGCTATCAGTCCCTTGTCAGCTAGATGATGTGCAAATGTTTTCTCCCATTCAATAGGGTGTCTTTTCACTTTTTTTTAAAGATTTATTTATGCATACAGGAACTGGGATGTAGGCTAGAGATGCAGGAGGTGAGAGGATTCACCAGACAGAGTGGGGAGCAGAACAGGCAGATTGACTGAAATACACTGCCGAGGGGAGCAGCGGGTGAGTCAGGAGAGGTCTGCTGCGCCATGTGGGTCTCCTCCCTGGCCGGGGATCGAACTCATGCTTCAGTGGCTGTGGATATAGCTGCATAGGCAGTGTCTTAGCCCCTCGTGCCACCAGGGAGGCCCCTAAAGTTTTCTTTTTATTCCCCACATGCATTCATCAAAGAATATAATTTTAAATATTATGTTCCTTTGGTGAATTACAGGCAGAGAACTGGCTTCTTTTGAGGAAGAAGTAAAAGTAACGTAGTAGGTAAACCACAATAGGAGCTATATTTGTTAGGTTCATCCATGCTATTCTCTTTTACTGCTTGTTTATTAAATAAGGCGGTTTAAATAGTAAGACTATTAACATTTTAAATGTATAATACCATTATATAAAGATTTAGAATTTTGTTGCAAATAGTCTCTGTGTATTTTATGAGGTTAGGAATTATCTTACTTTCAGAGGATTGGAATGAATTGTTTTCCTAAAGCAGAAAAATCATCACCTTAAATACTAAATCCTAATTTCTTCAGTTTCATAACACTGCAGAAAGAGACCTTTTGGGATAGATTGATGGGTTTTTTTAGGTGTGACTTATGTTGTATTAGGTAGAAGTCACATATCTACTCATGCTGAAAATAAGGCAGATTCTTGGTTTGGGAAGAAATAAAACTGAATGCTCAGCTAGGAGAATTAATTACTTTTTTTTCATAGAAAGTTACATGAACTTATTTTTTAGGACAAAAAATGTCCTAAAATAAATATTAAAATTGATACTATAGCTAGGAACTGAGTAATACTTGAGTTGGAAGAAAATGTCCAGGTATCTATGGTTGAATGGTTTAGTGTTTTTCTTTTTAATATGTAGATAATACTCAAACTCTACTATCAGAATGTGGACTTAGAAATTTTATTTGATGCTTAAAGGTGAGGAAGTTTACAGATCCATTTATATTTGCTCCTTCACTTTAATATTGTGAACCATGACATTTACATTTAGCAGTACAATTTTATAATAAAGACTTTTTAAAATTATATGTAAGTAAGTGTTATAAAGAAATGCTTGTTGACTCTGGTCTTAAGGGACTAATTAAATATAAAAAGATAGATGAGATTGTATGGATTACATTAAAGTTTATGTAGATAAAAATCCTTAGAAGATAAAAGTCAAATTGGGGAAAAGATATTATTAGCAGATATGGTAAAAGATTAGGATCCTTATTTTGAAAGTAATACTAATGGAAAAACTGGGCAAAGGACATTATTAGAATTACATATAGAACTAAGATTATATGTATATATGATTCCAATGACCTTCTAATCTTTTAACTATACTCCATTCATTTATCAATTATTTACTGAGCATCAATTATATTCTAGGCACTGGGCTAAATGTTCACAATCAAAAAACAATTCTACTGTTTACTAATGATTTATATGACCGACACCATAGTAAATATGGACATCTATTTTTTCATTTATTTTAATTTCCACAACAGTCTTAGGAATTAGATGTTGCTATAGTCTATAGCCAAAAACTTTGAGACTATAGGTTTAAATTACAGCTAGTTATAATAAGAGCCAAGATTCAAACCCATGTTTAACCACATAATCATACTGCCACCAAGGAGCATATGGACCAATATTTCTCAAAATGTAGTCCTCCAATATCCAAAATATACAAAGGAGTCATAAAACTCAACAATAATTTTAAAAAAAATGAAAAATGGACAGAGGATTTGAATAGACATTTCTCCAAAGACATAAAAGTGGCAAATAAGGACATGAAAAGATGTTCATACTTATTATTAGAGAAATGCAAATAAAAACAAGATGTCACCTCACACCTGGCTATTATCCAAAAGGCAAGAAACAATAGGTGTTGGAGAGCACAAGAGAGAAGGGATAACTTGTATACTGTTGGTGGGACTGTAGACTGGTGCAGTCATTATGAAAAGTAGTGTGGTCATTCCTAAAAAAATTAAAATTAGAAATGCCATATGAATCCAGTTATACCACTTCCTGGTATTTACCTGAAAAGAACAAAAACACTAAATTTGAAGAAATAAATGCACCCCCATATTTACTGCAGCACTATTTACAATAGCCAAGAACTAGAACAACCAAAGTGCCCATCAGTTGTCAAATGGATAAAGAAGATGCATATAATCACAATGAAATACTATTCAGCTAGGAAGAAAAAGTCAAAATCCTCCCATTTGAAAAAACAATGATGGACCTGGAGGGAATTATGCTTAGCAAAACAAGCCAGACAGAAAAAGACAAAGGCTGCATGATTTTACTCAGTGATATATAGGGAAAATAGATGAACTAAACAAAACAAAAATAAACTTTTGCACTATAAGACCAATTAGTGGTTACCAAAAGAGAAGAGGGATAGGGAATGGGCAAGTCAGGAAAAAAGGGACAATGGTATGGTGAAGGATAGATCTGAATTCTTGGCTGTGAACTTAATGTAGGATATACACATGGATTGCTTCTCAATGATGAACACCTAAAACTTATATAATGTTATAAAGCTATATTACTTCAAATAAAAAATTTAATTAAAATCAGTTTTAAAGTTTTAAATGTGATCCTCAAATCACCTGCATCAGGATAATTTGGGTTACTTGTTTAGTATGTACATTTCCAGGTTCTAAACAAGTTCTAGTGAAATCAGTATCTCTGGAGTGAAGACTATTTTTAACAAGTGATTTTGCCCACGTGAATCTTAAACACATTGAAGTCTACTATATTCATAATTTGTCTATATTCATTAGTTAAATGTTAATAAATGTCTACTATGTACAAGTTACACTATGCTGAGTATTATGTTACATTGCTGTGCCTGATTGCAAGCAAGAGACTTGACAATAAGATATATATAAATATAGCACAGAACATTTGTGGAATCTTTGAGATCTTCCCTTAACAGCTACAATTGCTGCTTTGTATTTGCTTTAACTTCCTTTATTTAGGAATGTATTTTTTTGTCAAACAGTGTGAATTCTTTGCAGACTTCTATTTATCTTTTATTTTCATATGTTATTCTGGCAAATATTTATTAAGTACCTACTGAGTAACAAACATCATGGGACACTAGGATTATACTGGTAAGCAAAAATAAGTCTCAGGAAGTTCATCAAAACTTCCATGAAGTTTGCTAGGGATAGCTTGGGGAAATCAATTAACCAAATAATCAGACAAATACAGAAATGTAAATTACTGCTATAATGCATGATACAAAGAAAAGACACTCTTGGCTTAAAGAACTTATTAAAATATATTTGGTCTGGTTATAGAAGTCAGGGCAAGCTTCCCTAAAGAAGCAATTTTTAAATTAATATCTGAAAAATATGTAGGTATTAATTATGTGAAAGGTAAGGAAAGAGAAGTATCCAGGAAAGGGTACAGCATGTGACAAGACCTATGTAGCATATGGGTGTACAGTAAAAATAAAAGATTGATAAACAAGTAAAACTGGAGTAGAGAGAATGAAAAAATGCTGAAGTAGTTATAGGACTCAAACAGTATAGGGTACTGTAGATCAAGTAAAGAATTTTGTCTTTATCCTAGAAACAAATGATGAGCTATACTGGTTATTCTCCATTTGCTCTACTCCACCCTGACTCCCATTCTTTACTTAGCGCCCAGGGTGGCTAATACCACAAAGGGCATCACCTGGGCTCCTTGTTAGATGGCTTAGATGTCAGATGGTATTTGATCAGTGGGCAACACCTGCAGGAGTTTGGCAGTAAGAAAGAAAATTATTTTTTCTCCACATTCATCCTGCATTGGTTCCAGTAGTGGCTGAATAGATAAACAATGGCTCCGACCCAGCAAGACCATCCTCTAAGACTCTGGGCTTCAATAACAGTTTCATCCTTTAGCCCCTTCAGGCCTGAGATGTAATGACTTCTTCCTCTTGCTGGTCTTAGGGTGTCCTCCTATTTCTTGTTGGGTTTGTTGGGTTTTTTGAAGCTCTTCCCACATTTCTGAAGGTAGTCCTGTCATTAAAGCCTTTTTCTCTGAATGGAACTGTTTCCTGCTGGGACCATAACAAGTGAGCTATTCATTCTCTAGGGCCTAGTTTACAAAAATGACACTTGATAAGCATTTGGTAACCAAATGACCAGACTAATTAACTCCAGTTAAAGGACACTGTGGAATTTTCTTTTTGCCTATTTCCACTGATTACTTTACTCTTAATAGCGGCCCTCTAAATTACTGAAAGATTTTTTCAGTGGAAGACTTTAATCTTACCACTCATGCAAACAGGTTTCCTGCCATGCAGAGGAATTAGGGTGAACAAGGTCAGAGTAGTGTAGGCAAGAACAACATGGACTCAGATTAGAGAGACCGAGATTAGTTCTTCACTCTGCCACTTATTAGTGGTATGTCCTTAGGCATACTTCATAATCTCCCTGAATCTGCTTCCTATGTGAATTGGAAATGTCGATACTTATCTTGCAGGATTTTTGTGAACATTACATAAAAAATGTGAAGGAACTGGTAAAGAGAAGGCACTTAATAAATGAAAGTTACTGTTTCTGGGCCTCCCTGGTGGCACAGCGGTTGAGCACTGGGTTGCGAAGCTGCCCGCAGCCTCTGCAGCGCTGGTTCGATCGCGGCTGCTCCCCGGCCACAGGAGGAGGGTCCCACATGGCGCACAGACCTCTCCTGCCGCCCGCTGCTCCCCTCAGCAGTGTACTTCGGTCCTTCTGCCTGCTCTGCTCCCCGCTCTGGTTCTGGTGAATTCTCTTACCCTCCCGCGCTTCTGACTGTACCCAGTGCTTGTATAAATAAATAAATAAATCTTTAAAAAAAAAAAAAAAAAAGAAAGAAAGTTACTGTTTCTATTACATCTATTTAATCTAGGATGAAAAGAAAATAAGTTCTTAAAATTGACATATTCATGGTTTTAAAAAAACAGTGTGGGAGAATATAAATTATAACATAAAAGTAAATGTTTCCTTTTTTCTTTACCTCTAAATTCTACTTCTCTGAGTGCTAGTAAAAGTTAGATATATATCCTTATAGACATTATATATACACATACACACACACAAATATATGTGCACACACAATGTATTTGGAGAACACAGAATGAGAAGGCAAAGAGTTAGCTCTCCTTTCTGATTTATTCAAAGGAGCGTGTGTATCACAGCAATGCCACAAAATTCAGACATCACCCTAATATTGATGCAAGTCACAAAAAGTATAATTTTGAAAATAGTGTGAGCAGATTGTTATTTCTATTTCTCTGACTGCAGAATCACTTGGACTAATTTAGGACAGAACGCAAACACTTCTGATACCAACACTTAATACCAACAATTCAAGGAGCTGAAAGGAAAGAAAATAAAACTAAATTCCTAAAAGTAATGGGACAACAGGGAAACACACTGTCAAGAATGTTTCTGATCATTCTACTCAGAACCTAAATTCAAGGAGCTTTTATCAGCATATAGAAATAGTGGTTTCAGAAAAAAGCAAAGCATCAGCTTTCTATGAATCAATATATTTAAGTCAATGTTTTCCAAAGTATGGTCTGCAGACCACCTGTACTATAATCATTGAGAATGCTTATAAAAAAAAAAGACATATCTCTAAATCAGAATCTCTGGAAAGAAGACCAGAGATCTCCCCTTTAATATATGTCCTATGAGATCTTTATTCAAGGTAAATAAGAAATGTTAGGGTTCTAGAAAATTCCACACACACATATACTCCTTTGAATTTTTAGAGCAGAAAGAAACATTCTCCCCCTTCTCTGCACCTCTTTAAATCCCCCCTCTTCCATATGACCCACACTAATCAAAAATCATATTTTATAATTTCTTTCTAGTGGGTTTTATTTTTTTTTAAGATTTATTTATTTATTTGTACAAGCACTGGGTACAGTCAGCAACGCGGGAGGGTGAGAGAATTCACCAGAGCCAGAGCAGGGAACACAACAGCCAGACTGACGAAATACACTGCTGAGGGGAGCAGCGGGTGTGGCAGGAGAGGTCTGCACGCCATGTGGGACCCTCGCCAGGGGCAGGGGATCGAACTGGCACTGCAGAGGCTGTGGGCAGCTTCGCAGCCCAGCGCTCAACCACTGCGCCACCAGGGGAGGCTAGTGGGTTTTAAGTCAATGTCTTCATTTCCATTCCTTTTGTCCTAGACCAGGTCATCTCAAAATTGGGTTACTTTTCCCTTTACAATCTTTTGCTCTTTTAATTCATTCTGTGTATTAGATTAATATTTATAAAACCCCATTTTGACCATCTTTCCTTTCAATAACACTTAAATGGTTACAAAATAAAGTTCACAGTGCTTAAATTGGCAAAGTCTGCCATAATTTGACCCCCATGCTTAAATTTCCAGGCTTGTTTCTCATTTCTCTCCCAGACGAACTAACCTTCCACATTAGCCAAACTACTGTGAATACCAAGGTGAATACCAAGTAGTTTTTCCCTATTGAGCACAACTGAAGCACATTTCCCAGGCTCCTTTGTTCTTCAGAATATGGAACTAACCATACAACTGAGTACTAGCCAACAGAATGTAAACAGAAGTTATAAATTCTATTTCTAGGACAAAATTTTAATTATCAGATATATTCTTCCACACTGTCCCCCTCTGCCTGATAAGGGATAGTTGAGTCACAAAATAGCCTGGATTCCTAAACCACTCCACAACCAGGACCAATCAGGCCACAACTTGGACTACTACATGAGAAACAAAGTTCTATTGTATTTGAGACTTTGGGCATTTTTGGAAATAAAGATAATGATTCATATACCCAAGAAAGGAAGAATCCATAAAATACTAATGGTTAATTATCTAAGAGGAGTAAGGAAGAGACAGGAATGAAATATTGTGGAAAGAAAAGAAAGCAAAACAAACAGAACGCTCATGCTTTATGCTACTTGTTATTATAACATAGTCTACCCTATTAGTACAATGTTTAAACATACCTTGCTGATTCCTACATATGACCTTCTGCTCATAGACTCCCACCAGCTGGAAAGTTCTTTCTAAGATATCAATCTCCATTCAAATTCCTTTCCTCCTTAATTTCTTCAACCACTCAAGCTCATAGATCTCTCCCTCTATTGAACTGGCATAATAAAACATGGTGCTATGCCACTTATCACACATTAAAACCCATATTATCTTGAATTTTTAAACTTTTTATGTAAAAAAAAACCCTTTCCCCATTCATATTCATATTAAAAACTCTACCTATGGCAAGAACTTTTCTTCAAAGATCTGAATATTTTTCCAGGGAATTTTTTTTTTTAAATCTAGCTGTGCATTCATACTTAATAAAGTTGAATAGACCTGAGCTAGCCACTTGGAGAAAATAACAGAAAAAATCTTCCAGGAAATTGCTCTAAATCATTGTTAGAACAAGGTGGGGGAAAACATAAAAATATGTGTCCAGCAAAGACAGGGGAATCCTGAGGGGTACTCCAGGCAGATCAAGTGTGTATGTCATGAATCAGAAATGCCAAGGACAGCTTATGACAGTGCCACCTTTTCACCATTTCATCCCCCACCCCACCTTGGCTAAGGAAAAACGTGATGTTGACACTATTTTGGCACATCTGTGGAAACTTTTCCCCTCTCAAACTCCAATTGCCTTGAAGTCCTTAATTACTGTCAAAGATTTGCAAACTCTTTCTTGCATTTTCATCATTCCATTATGATACTAAGAAATTAAGAAGCTTAACGAAAAAATAAAATGTGTATACTATATAAGATACATATGTATGAAATCATACACATAAATATGTAATATATATACTTCTAAAAGGAAGCCAAGTTTGATCTGAATTTCTCAATTTTCCTTAGCCTAGGGGAATACAAGGGATTTCCCCAAAACTAATAAATACTAAAAGTCCTCTGTGCCTGTAGCATTAGCTCCAAGTCCAAAAGTAATCCATTTGACCCAAACAGGTATCAATCCACACACATCTATGATGGAGTGATATATGATAGGACACCTGAATTATAGGTCATTCCTATAATGCCCCTCTGACCACTATAGAAACCAAGAATCTGACAGAGCACCTAGATCAGCACAGCACAACAGAACTTCCTGCCATGATGGAAATGTTCTGTATTTCTAAAATAGGCGCATATAATTGTTGAGAATTAGTAATGTGGCTAAGTGAGATGAAAAACTAAATTTTTAATTTTATATATTTTATTTTGTATATTTTTACATCATTTTTTATTTTTGCACAATGTATGCATTTTCATCTTGGTTATATTCCCCATACAATTCCCACCCCCCTTTATTTTGACCCTAATCCTTCCTCCCCTCTCCCCATAGTGTCTCTGGTTTACAGTTGCTTTTTGATTTTGATTTTTACTTTATTATAATTTTAAGCTAAATCCAAATTTAAATAGTCATGTGTGGCTGGTGACAACCATATTAGATAGTACATACTTAGATATTTGCTTTCTTTGAAATACACTGATTATTTAATAAACATGTTTTATAATATTTGTATACTATTATCATTGACTTTTAATTACTTATTATGCTGTGGCCTTTAGTGTTGAATTCTTCAGTTTTGCCTTCTTCAAAATCTAGGCAACTAAAACTAAGACATAATGAGTCACTTCCCTAATGCAGAGCAAGGACTAAAAGCCGGGTCTCCTATCACAATTCTAGTGCACTTTGAACTATATCAGACAGCATTATCACTACCTACATTATAATTTCTAAACAGCAAATAAACTTCTCAAATATGATATACATTTTTTTCCCTATTATTGACTCTATTTTGATTTTTTTTTTTAAAGAGGCATGAATTTTTATTTATTTATTTATTTGTTTGTTTGTTTATACATGCACTGGGTACAGTCAGAAGCGCGGGAGGGTGAGAGAATTCACCAGAGCCAGAGCGGGGAGCAGAGCAGGCAGAAAGACCGAGTACACTGCTGAGGGGAGCAGCGGGCGGCAGGAGAGGTCTGCACGCCATGTGGGACCCTCCTGCGGTGGCTGGGGAGCAGCCGGGGATCGAACCGACGCCGCAGAGGCCGCAGAGGCCGCAGAGGCTTCGCAACCCAGCGCTCAACCGCTGCGCCACCGGGGAGGCCCCTGTATTTTGATTTTTACAAGGATCTTCTGGCCGATGGAAGGCTGGGAAATCTGGCTCAGCAAAACAATGTGTTAACATTCAATAACATGAGCACACAGGTCTAGCAGAAATAAGACTAAAGACGCATGTTTGGCAAAAAGAAAGCCAGTAACTTAAAGTTTTCTAAAATAACAGCTATGACCTAATTTCTGGATTTAGTCTAAATTTAAAAATTTAAAGAATTTTACTAATGATTTTATAAAGCCTTTGAAATTTGAAGGAAATGTTTTGTTAATAATTTGAGGAACTTCACAAATATTTTCAAAATAATAAAAGGTAAATCTGATGGATTCTGTAATCTAATTTTTATTATAAAATATCAATTATGTTCATATCACTAATGTTCTTACAATTGTGCTACCCATAATACATATCCAAAACAAACTCCCAAATCCTTATCATCTAAGACTTTATATTCTAAAGAAAACCCTGCATTATATTACTTTTAAATGCTACTCTGGTATTTATTAGAAGAGGAAACTTCTCTGAATCACTTTAATCCTGCTATGAAGTAAGATATGTGACCGTGTACTATCAAGTAATGAAAATGTTATTCGGAGAAAACACAGTAACTATATAAATTGTTAAATGTACTCTATATGATTTCTTGAATCAAACTAGTGGAAGGCACTTCTACAACACTAGAACTCTCTCCTTTTATAGACCTTTTTCCTGTCCAGATATGCTAGCTAGCACTGAACTTCAGTCACTTTTTTCCATTAGTATCCTTCATTCCCTCCGGGCATGGAGAAGTTAGAAGATTCCCCATTCCAAGCTCACTGGCCAGCCTTCTTGTTTTCCTGAGTCCTCAATCTTCTGAAGGTGTTTGATGTCCCAGACACCTTCAGAAAACCTGTGTTGTACTGTAATATTTTATGAACAAGGAAAGAAAATCCTGAATATTGTATTTTACATCTCAGCTGAAATAGTCCATGTCAAAGAAACTGCCTATGCAATAAACATATATATAAAATTCTTGCCCACACATCTCTTTAAGGAATGGTTTCCCTTGAACATTTAGTAAATAAATAAGAAATAAGTAAGACAATTATTGTATGGTCACAGATAGGATAAAACTTGAATTTACTTTGCTGCAGCACAAAAAATATACTTATAGGTTTATACTTAATAAGTTTAATGTGTGCATAGAGTGTGTTTTACCACATGATCAAATCACACTGATTGGTATGAGATAAAACATGGAAAATATACCATTAACAAATACGAATTAATGACCAGGAAGGTATTACAAAATATTTTATGTGCTTCTGCTAAATGATTAAATTACACTTGTAAACTGGTTAATGTAAGATTCTCAGAACATTTGGTAATGAAAATATTTTATTATTTTTATGAATGTAAAATATCTCACCACTGCTAGAAACATTTTTTTAAATTTTTGATTGAAAAATGGCTGGTAAATAATTTTTATGGAAAAGATTACTCAACACAGAGACCTCTGTGCCAAGTTCCAGACCAGAGAAATTTTCATTTATGAAGACTTATTTAAATTACAAAGATATTTTTCACTTCTGAGTTTCTCAAGTGTTTCATAATAATATAAACTAGGAACATAAGCAGGAAAGTCAAGGGGACTACAATGGAAGCTTGAAAGCTATCAAAAAACTTGAGATGCCTTGAGCTTTTACTTCTCTCACCTTGAAAAACCAACTTTAAAAAATATTTATTTGTGCTTATTTGTATATTTCACATTTTTTACAGTTGTACAAACCTGATAGTTAATGTTTTTACCCAAGAAGCATCACTTGTGAGTTGCAACACAGAGGAATTTGTATTTCTTTCAACAGGATCACTTTGTGATACATGAAGTGTGATACACTTGTGTGATACACCTTACAAACAGCTTTGATACACCTTTAATTTTTCTATTTTTCCCCCACCAGCAGGTATTCAATAGTTTTTGAATAAATTAATAAAGTTCAGTGAAGTGCCCTAACTTCTCCTACCAATTACACAACTTTCACCTTAACCTCTCATCTTCAAAAAGTTCCTATGTCAAACCAAGAAATCTAATCTGCTGTTAACAGCACTTGTCAACTCCACTCAGAATCAGTGAGAAAGATTCCTCTAAGACTTAAATGCCAGAGAAAAGTTTGTATCATTTGAGAACCTGGTATATTTTATTTTTATTGAATAACAATATTTCATTTATTCTGGATTGCCAGGGAACCTAAAAACAAATGCTGAATTCAATTCAGCTAAAATGATGTACTTCACTTCATTACTTGAATATAATTTGTTTCAAGAATTACAGTTTCTTTTCATAGAAGCTGACTATTTGCAAAGTATGTAATAATAAAGCATGAACCCTACCCCACATGTACATGTCTGTTAATTACAAGGCAAAAAAATGCAAAAGGCCACATAGGGAGTAAAATGACAGCAAGTGAAGCAAACAGTAACAAGCTTTAAAAAAAAAACCCATTTATGAAATATCTTTGTATCAAGCACTTGGTAGACATTTTACATAGACCACAAAAACTATTTGAAAAATAGGATTATGCTCATGTTAATGTGAGGAAACTGAGACTCAGCATGGGACTTAGCACACTCCACGTTTTCAATAATTTGTTAAATGAAAAAGCCTAGTGAAGTGTCTTAACTACACAGGTAAGAAGCTAAGAGAGGGTATATTTACCTTGAGTTTTCTACAAGACATCTAAATCACAATTCATAGGCTAATAAATCCATACTGGATTCTCCCAAATTGTCTATGAAACATAGTTTAAGACTCAATTCTTCTGGACAAGTAAATTGGGGTAAAAAATTGTAGGGCATTTTGGGGGAAGGTATTCAAATACTCTCTTGGCAACTTATGAAAACATTATTTAGCAGCAAAAAAAAAATCTGCCATGAAGCAAATTGAAAGAAACTAGAGATTATCTCATTTTCCATCCTTTCTGTTCATATTCATAAAGAAATAGGCAGTTGCCTATATAGTATGATAAAAAACATTCCCTTCTACCTTTCGGAGAAAAAAAGGAAAACTTTCTAATCAGATGCCCATCATTAATATCTTTAATATCTTTATATTAAACATTGCCTTTCACTTATCACTCTCTTTAGAAATATTTTGTCAGTCTGCCTGTTCTGTTCCCCACTCTGTCTCTGGTGAATCCTCTCACCCTCCCACGCATCTGGCCTCAACCCCAGTTCTTGTATAAATAAATAAATATTTTTTTAAAAAAATAAAAGATAAAAAAAATGATCTTGAAGGAAGAAATAGCGTGATACCATTAACTTCAACCATTAAATGAGTTGATCGTACCTCAAAGTAACTAATAAAAAATACCTGGAAACCTGATAGAAAGAGATTGCTGAATAAAGAAAAAGAATCAGGAAAAATACTGTGAGTTCCTGGACAACTGAAAACAAAGAAATATGTCATTAACATTACTTTTTCTCACATTCCACCTATCCCTTCAAACCCCACCCTTCTCATACAGTTAATTCTCTTATATTTGTTTTCCTTTTTCCCTCAAGCAGTCATACTCTGACACATCCATTTGTTTTCTTCTATTCACTCTTTGTTTTTTAACCCTCTTGCCACTTTCTTTCATTCACCCACACAGAGGACTATATGTAATGTGAAATTTAGTTATAGTTTTTTATTCTTCATCTAAGTACCTTGTGTCCTCTATTGCCAGTCCTAACAAAATCTCTCCCTCATTACCAGAAAATTCCTGTTCAGAAGTAAGAAAGAAAAACCTTGCTTAACCACCCCCAAAATGGCCCATTTTTCTGCCACCTGACAACCCATGATATCTCAATACATCTTCCTAATTCCCCAAATCTCCTGTAATTCCGTTCCCCCATTCCTTCTATCCATATCTTACCAGATAATGCTTTGAAAGCATTTATAAAAAATTTTATTGAGGTAGAATTCACATAAAATATAATTCAGGGCCTCCCCTGGTGGCGCAGCAGTTGAACGCTGGGCTGTGAGGCTGCCCACAGCCTCTGCAGCGTTGGTTCGTTCCCCGGCCACCAGCAAGGGTCCCAGAAAAAAAAAAAATATATATATATATAAAATTCACCCATCTAAGAGTGTTAAATTCAACAGAGTTTAATATATTCACTGTTGTGCAACTATCCCCACAATCAGTTTTAGGACAGCTTTTTATCATACCCCAAAAAGAAATCCCATACCCATTACCAATCACTCCCCATTTCCTTCTTCCCTGCCGGATGCCCTGAATAACCACTGATCTACATTCTGTCTCTATAGGTTTGCCTATTCTGGACATTCCACATAAATGAGATCATACAATGTGTTGGCCTTAGTGAATAACTGAACTGTCAGAATTTCATTTATACTTTTCTTATGCTTCTCATTTTGTCTTCCTTGTTACTAACGTACACATTTTATCATTCTGCTAGACTTAAGCTCCTTGAAGATTAAGTATGTTGAGAACAACTTTAATGAGTAACACAAACTCTTTTATGCAGTCATAGATACATGATAAAAATTCTTGAAAATCAATAAATGGATGAGGTTCGTTCACTATAATTTCTTCTTTTGATTTTTCTTTTTAACCTGTTCATCATCCCCTGTGATATTTTTTATTGTGAATCATTTTCTTTCTACATGAAAAATCAACAAATCTTAAATATTTTCTGTACTCTTAATAACTGGGTTTTCTTCATTTGAATTGTCTCTAGTATTATGTTGGTTCTTTCTATGGCTTTATTTCCCTTAAGCTCTTACCCTACTAAACTCAACCACCCTCTACTTACAGTAAATGAATGTTGAAATAAATAAGGGAACCACTACACTGGCACCCTTCATTCCTTCATTCTATAGATATTTATTAAGCACATTCTGTGCACCAGGAACATCTCTCTAAGCAGTGGAAATACAATATTAAATAAGATAAATGAGGCCTTGCTGCATGAAATTCTTGTTGGCAAGACAAACAACAAATGAAGCACACAATAATTAAAACAACTGTAGACTATGATTTGTGGTTGGAAAAATAAATAAACAGGTTGAAATATTAGAGAATTAGGGGAAGGAAAGATTGCAGGATTCCAGGGAACCCACAATCTATATGTATCGTTATATTCCTTCCTTTGGAAAAGGTAAAGTAAGAGATCTGTACTAATGCTTGGGTAATAAAGAATTCATTAGAAGCTGTACACTAATTCAGCAACAGCTTCAAATGGGTTGAAAAAGGAGGTAACATTTTATATAACATTAGATTATTTAATTAAAAGTACAACTCTTTTAACTAAAAGAGTTGTTCCAAATCATCACACAGTTTCAATCAACTTACATTCTGTCCCTGATTTCTTTTTTTTTTTTTTGAAGATTATTTATTTATTTATTTATTTATTTATTTATTTATTTATTTATACAAGCACTGGGTACAGTCAGAAGCGTGGGAGGGTGAGAGAATTCACCAGAGCCAGAGTGGGGAGCAGAGCAGGCAGAAGGACTGAAGTACACTGCTGAGGGAAGCAGCGGGCGGCAGGAGAGGTCTGCGCGCCATGTGGGACCCTCCTCCTGTGGCCTAGGAGCAGCCGGGGATCGAACCAGTGCTACAGAGGCTGTGGGCAGCTTCGCAACGCAGTGCTCAACCGCTGCGCCACCGGGGAGGCCCTCTGTCCCTGATTTCTACGGATAAGGCCCAGGAATAGTATGTACTTTGGTATTTCTAAAATTATAAAAATTAAGTTTTTAAATTAAGCCATTGAAGTAAAACTTGTTTATCCTTGTTGATAAATACTTTAGCTATTTTTAAATACTTAATAGTCTTCCAATTCATAGTACACCACTAGAAAATCTTTTTTCTTTCCTACTAACCTTGGACCACAATAAATTATTCTAGGCAAAAAATTTTGCTCTCTATACATTGACTCTTTGTCAAGTTCACTGTCATTCCTTTCTTCATGTTACTGGTTTACTTTTGCTTTGGGGTATTTCTGCTTTCAGAAAAACATAAAACAGATGGGTAAAAAAATATTTTTTCATAATACTATTATCACTTTAAATAATAAAAATAGATCAGTGAAAGGTGGTGGATAAAGGCAGTAGTCTACCTCCTATTTATAACCTAGTTCTTTACTCTTTCTCAGTACTCCAAAATAAATGCCAAACGAAATCCTTAATGTGGAATTTCAGCTTAAATGCTCACAAATTAAGCAAACTCAGTGTTTTACTTAAAATAGTCACTTTTTCCATTTTTTGTTTCAACCTTAAGAAATGAGATATAGTTAATTTTAAATGTAAAACTTTGTACACTATGCAAATCATGACTGTGTGTCTAAGAAAAATAACACACTTAATGAGGAATGTTAAAAAAAAATCAGAACCCATTAGTTTAAAGATACCTAGGAGCAGCCAAAGATGACAAACACACATAAAATTCAAAACATAGTGGGAAAGGGAATAGGCACTGAAACACATAAATCAGTGTTTTGAATTCTTTTTCTCTGTGGGTATAATTGTACCTTAGTTTCTTATAATGATTTATTGAGGTAAATATTCTGTATGGTTTAACAGCTACAGCTTCAAAGTGTCAGGCACACAGCTCTCCTTTATTCATGAAGCAGCTGAGTATTGGGATGTGAATTCACTTCTGTATTCTGAGACTTGGCAAAGTTTGTTTTTAAGGTCCTTATAAAGAATTCATGTTGATGCAGTCTATTCAAATGTGAAAAACACTGTGCTGTAATGAGTGAAATAGAAAACCTTTACAGTAATTCTGGAGAAAAAAAGTAAATAAATTGAAATAAGCCACACAGAATTACTTTCAGCAAAGTAAAGAATGCCCCTGAGTTCACCTCAACTATCTTTTCAGGTTTAGGGATGCCTTCAAACTCCATCATTGGATGAGCTGTTAAACTGGATATCAAATCTATTATCAATACAAAAAGAAAATGATCAGACAGAAACAGAATTAAGTTTTAATTTGTAATATTCACATAAGAAAGTTCTTTCAATTAATTTTCAATCTGCACATGCTATTACTGTGGGACCAAGGTATATTTAACAGTAACCAATAGTAACAATTGTAACTTAGTTTATTAAAACTACCATGTAACAGCTTTACAGTTTGGAGAAGGGAAATAAGTAACTTACCAAATATGTTTTCTTTTAAAGCATCATGCAAATGGAAGTTACTCATGGGTAATTAAGGTATAGAGCCCTATCTTAGAACTCATTGATCTTATACTTGTCTATGCCAAGACTTTCAGCAGGAAATTCAGATTTTTGCCAATAAATATATGTTCCTTACATGTGTTAGCTCAGCATAAAATGGAAATTCAACCTGCCTGGACAGTGGTTCTCTGGTGCATCTTGCCAGAGTGGTTTTATGATACTTCACAAATATTTACCAGTTTAAGGGTATAGGTACCAACTAAAAGTAATTTTTTAAAAAATCATTTCTAAAAGGAATCTACCTTCTGTTTCATAATGGGATTCTCTCATTCCAGGTAATGTAAGTTAGGCTTTCAACTTTTGTTCAATTGCAGTATTTCATATTATTAGAGAGATACCAATATTAATGTCTTTTGCCTTTTTACTATTTTCTCTTTAAAATGAAAAATTACCTAAAACTTCTGCCTTCTCACTAAACTACAAAATTTTTAGTTATCCTCAGAGCCTAACATAGTTGTGCATGGACAGAGGATCAGTAAATGAGGACTTACACCACATATCAACTTATTAGTGTAAAATGATTCTGAAAAGTTCTATTACTCTTCAACCAGATGACATCTTTTCTTCCAAGAAGAATAAATTTTTTACTCAAAACACACTAAAGAAATAGATTATGTCATATTTTGATATATAATTTTAGGCAAAAAAATATCTTACCAATATACTCAACAACTTGTAGTCAGAGAATGTCATCTGGAAAAATTGGGATTGTGTACCCAAAATGCTCTGCATTGCTCATAAAGATTGAAGAAGTAGTATCTTGTACAACTCTTTCATAGTGGTTTTCTGTGCTACAATTTTAAGTTTATGGGAAGTCAAGCTAATCACGAAACCCTAAAAAGTTAAAAATTGATGGGGATAAAGGGGCAGAAAGAAAATAATTTGCAAAGAATGAATACCTCACATTCCTCCTCCACCAGCCACCATCCATTATCAATTCCTACTTTTTTTCTTTTAATGACTCCCTCACCCCGAGAATCAGTTATTTCTCTTTTTTTAAGATTTAAAATTCCTATTTTTCAATTATAACTTTTCACTAAACAAAATTTTCAAAAACAAAGTGACATCTCTAAGTGAGGAATAGATATACCCTCTTCAAAGTTTCAAAAGGTATCATGAACCCAGAGAAGAAAGGAATTAATATCAGTTGAATCCAAATTTAGCATCCTAAATTTGTCAGCTGCTATTCCTAATCACATGTTAGTTCATTAAACTTTATAATAACCATATGAGAGAAGTATTATTAGTCCCGTTTCTGAAGATGATAAAACTAAGACTCAATGATGTGAAATGAAGTGTTCAAGGTTACTCAACTAAGTAGCAGTGTGAGAATTCAAATCAAATGTTGCCAAATCCAGTGATCATTTCTCTGTGATAATCTTAGTTTTACTTCTAATCAGCATTCAATTCAAATCAACAACTCCCTCTTCCTTGAAACACTGACTTCTAATAGCCTCCCAATACCATATACTCTCCTGGCTTATTCTATCCTCACTAAATCATTACCTCTTTTCCTCCACTGTTGGATCTATTGCTTTTATTTCACTTTCTACTTGACTAGGGTCCCTTAGACTCAGACCAGAGCCCTCTTTTCCTGGATTATTTCATGCATGAATTTAAATAGTATTCTTTGCTGATGACTCCCAAACATATATGTCTAGGCCTGACTTACATGAACTTCTGGTTCAAATATGTAACTGTATATTCTGTGTCTTGACATTACCACCTAGACATCACAAAGACACAAAGACAGTTTATAAGTGTCCAAAGAAGAAATCAAAAAGGAAATCATAATACCTAACCACCTAAATCTATCTATCTCCCTCCATCTGAGTAAATTCAGTCCACTAGTTGTTCAACCCAGGCACCTAAAAGTCATCTTTTATTACTCCCTTTTTCTTTTCCCCAATATCCAACCCAGCAATAAGCCCTGTCATTCCTACTTCTAAAATATATCTTAAATTGTTTCACATCTCTCCATCTCCACTACCACCATCTAAACTCAGGTTCTCAGCAGATTCACTTCTATTTTTGAACCTCCTCAAATTTATTCTCCATATTTTAGTAAGTGTGAGTACCTTAAAACATCAAATCAATCATTCTTCTACTAAAAACCCTACAATAACTTAACATTTAACTCAGGATAGAATCTAAGCTTCATGATCTACAAAGCTCTATCTTTCCAATCTCATCTTATGCCACTCTCGCCCCTTTTCACTACACTCTAATTCATGGTTGTTTTCTTTCAGCATCCAGAACACCCTAAGTTCTTTCCAGCTTCAAGACTTTCCAAATGCTGTTTCTTGTACCAAAAACACTAACCCATTAGTTACCTAGATAGTTCCTCATTTTTGAGTCACTACCTCAAAGAGATACAATGTGTCCTGACCCACACTGTTAAGAATCTCTTGCTTATTTCTCTATGGCATGTATTATGTTTTGTAATTGTCTTATGTACTTACAGCTTTCATATCTACTAAATTAGAACTTAAAACTACAACTTAAAACTACACAAAGCTAGCTTATTTATACTGTTAATTGTTATTACAGTGCCTGCCACAACATTGCTCTCATTGCTTTCTGAATGAACACAAACCAAATGTGTCTGATTCCAAAACCAACGTTCTTTCCATTATATAATGCTGCCACCTTAAAGAACCATTAGAAATCATCTAGTCCAAACTTCTCACTTTACAAACGCAAAAACTGAGACACAGAAAGACAAGTGTTTTGCCCAATGACACACAGTAATAGGCAACAGAAACACAATAACCCCAGGCTTTCTGACTTCTGACCCAGGCTTTTTTCTTGTATACCACATTGCCTTATGCTAACAGCACTTAAAAATATGCCTATATTTTCCATAAGTAACCAAAACTATCAGGAAAAGAATTTTTTTTTATTTTTTAATTTTTTTTTAAAAAAATTATTTATTTATTTATATTTTTAAAGATTTATTTATTTATTCATATAAGCACTGGGTACAGTCAGAAGTGTGGGAGGGTGAGAGAATACACCAGAGCCAGAGCAGAGAGCAGAACAGGCAGAGTGACAAAGTACACTGCTGAGGGGAGCAGCGGGCGGCAGGAGAAGTCTGCACAGTGCGCGCCATGTGGGACCCTAGCCCAGCGGCCAGGGATCAAACCGGTGCTGCTGAGGCTGTGCGCAGCTTCGCAGCCCAGCACTCAATCGCCTCAGATAACACCCAAAAAATGAAAAAATACTGCAATAATAGTACACAAAGCATTTGGTTGTCAAATCTTTCACAGTTATTTTTGTTTTTATAAGAAAAACTGAACATATGAACAAGTGGTTTTCTATATTACCTAAATAATTTACTTCACAATAGAAACAAAAATTTTCTTTCATATGGATAATATATTTAGAATAAAGTTTTCTGAGGGAAATTATATTTTTTCCTAAAATTTCCCAATAGCCAGTCTGTCTCTAAAATTCATACAAAATATAAAATTCACATAATTTTGAAAGTGAACAAGAAACTAAGTTAAACATCTATATTAATAATAAGTACAGACAAAAGAAAAAAAAACAATCAAACTAAGGAGGCCTATACTGCCTACTTCCACAGTCTCATCACTGGCCTACAAAGCACTTAGCCATGTGTCTAGTTACTCAGTTCATGAATCAGTGCAGCCTATTTGTCATAACTGCATATGCCTCCAGTTCTTCTACTCCTCCAGAACCCAATTCAGATAGCTACAAAACCATCTCAAGATGCTACTATCAGGCCTCCCCGATAGTGGTGCAAGGGGTTAAGCACCGCACTGTGAATGATCCGCAGCCTCTGCAGCACGAGCTTGATCCCCAGCCAGCTAGGGAGCAACCCACATGGTGCAGCAGGCCTCTCCTGTCTCGCCCGCTGCTCCCCTCAGCAGTGTACTTCGTTGATCTGCCTGTTCTGTTTCCCACTCTGTCTCTGGTAAATCCTCTCACTCCCAAACCCCTCTGCATCTCTGGCCCGTACCCCAGCTCTTGTATGCATAAATAAATAAATCTTTAAAAAAAAAAAAAGATGCTACTATCACCTGATAACTGATGGAGGAAACTTTTACCCAATTTTTCTTGACCAACAACTTTTTACTTTAATATTAAGCTCATGTGTCTACACTCACTCTTCACCTAATTGTGTACATGTTTTTACATTTCCCCAGTAAAAAGCTAGAAAAATAACCTATCATAAAACATTTCACCCTTAAAAACAGCTATGTTTCCATACACTTCCTTGTCTTATAAAGAACTATACATAATTTCTCAAAAGCATTAGAAATAATAAAATGTAACTTTTTACTTTTAGCATCAAAATAGTATTTATTACTGCAAATGACAAATATTTCAGCTATGTTATAGTTCTAATAGGTTTGTGTAGACTATGCTAGTGAGTGAGACATTGTTTACTGCACTGTTCTATTAAAAAAAATTGCTTCTATGGAACTTTTGTTTGATAGATTTCCAACTTCCCTATAAAGTCACTATGATAAACTTCAAAGTTTATCTGTTTGAGTTGCTAAAACAAAAATATCATAGACTGAGTGACTTGAACAATAATCCCCCTGCACCCTCCCCTCCACACAACACTCACACACACACAGAGAGAGCTTGGGAGCCTAGGATATAAACCCAAGATCTGTGACAGAGTATGTGTTCGTAAAGAACCCACTTCCCATTTCATAGGCAACTGTCTTTTTGCTATGATTTCTCATGGTGGAAGGGGCAACAGAGTGCTGAGGGCCTCTTCCAAAGGGGCACTAACCCCATTCATGAGGGCTCTACCCCTGTAACTTAATCATCTCTCAAAGATCCCACCTCAGTATGAGATTTCAATATGAATTTGAGGGTACATAAACATATTTATAGCTAAGTTCTTTTTGTTCTGGAAGTTCAGTCATGCTTTCTGTTTTTCCCTCATAAAAATGCCATAATTATAATATATACTTTTGTTATTTACCTACCAGTTTTTCTGAATGCTGTGTTTTTTCATTGGGTCTTTTTAGTTCACCAGATGTAGTTCTTGCTGCCACTCATTAGAAAATACAAATGTATTAGATTTCTGATGATTTAAGGCTCTGGTTTTAAAGTTGTCATTTAGAATCTGGCAAAATAGTCCTGTTGGAAAAGTTTCAAAAAGTAAATTTCAATAATACAGTTCAGAATTCTTCTTACTCACTTTAGAAACTCAAAAATTTCTATCTCAAACATAAACAATCCCCTATGAGTATGCATTACAGTGTAATACTGCTAAAAGCATGAGTAAATAATGTCTAACATGCAACACTCTCCCATTCTATCATGAAAAGTTGAAACCTGTGCTGTCCAATAAACCTGTGGCTTATTGGATACTGGAAATGCCTTCATTGGGATGTGTTGTAGTATAAAATATACACAGAATTTTTGAATACTTATAAATATATATTGCATGTTATATTTAACATAATGTATAAATAATATAAAATATCTCAATTTTTATATAAACTACATGTTGAAATGATACTATTTGGGATCTATCAAGTTACACAAAATACATTATTAAAATTAATTTTCCTTTTTTTAGTGTTACTAAGAAGTTGTAAATTATATGTGTGACTCACACTGTATTTCTATAGTACACTGAACCACTGTAATAGAGTTCTGCTGTGCCTAGATTCCTCCTCTCACAAAAGACTAAATTTTCCTCATGGTGATGATGATGATCATGAAGGTAATAGTAATCTCTTAAACTTTACCAAGCATTTTCAAATATATGACTTCATTTTGTTAGGGGGATAGGATGTCCTGAGCTAATTTTATGCAGGCTTTGTGGACTCCACCCCCACTCCAGACCAAAGCCATCAAGACATTGGGAAAGACAAATCCCGTCACCACCAAAGGGAAAGTGGCTGAGATCTGAGGGTGGAGTTAAGCAGCCAGGTTTGGTATAAAAACCAAACACGTGGGCCTTGGGGGCTCTCGCTCTCTCACTTGCCTCCTGGCTTCACAGCTCCTGGCTTGCAGCCAGCTCTCAGAGTGCCATTTGGGATTCCAGATCCGTGGATCAGGTAGGACGCGTTTAAAATTTTGTCTCCCACTTTTCTCCCTGGGTTGTACATTTCCTCATTTGCCCTTCCCTTGTAAATAAACCTTTTATTAACCTTTCATGTGTGCCTGCAATAGAGTATTGATAAGTCCTTTTAAGCACGTGGGTAAGGATCTCTAGTCAGGCAACCCATTTTGTATCGGTGCTGCCCTGTAACAGTTTGGTGCCCAACGTGGTTTCCAAGTTACACCCCTGTAACAATTTGATTCTCTTGACCTTCTATATTGCTTTAGTACCTCCCTCCATAGCACCTCAAATCAGCATCACCTAGGATTACCTACATTTTTATAATGCTTTGGGGGAAATGTATTTTCCAGAATTGAATTAAAAACAAAAAAATACATATATCAGGGTACTGATATATGATAGTAGACAAAACCTTTCAGGATATCCAGATTTCTATAGTTAAGTTACTTTTGGGTATTTGTTTTCTCCCAAGTAAATAGCTTTTGATTAATGTGTTTTAGTAAATAGCCCATAGAAGCAAGGCTCTTCAGTGAAATATATGCTTTCAATGAGAATTAGCCCAAAAAAAAAAAAAGGCGGGGGGAGAGGAGGGATGAAAACATTATAGGAACAGATAATATATACTAAACTCCTCTCTGCTCTAAACAGAAAATACTACATTCAAGAATATTGCAACAGCTAAAGGATTTTATTATTAGAATAGTACAGGGAGTAAAAGAGAAAATGAAAACAACAGTTCAATGATTTTGAAGTTTTACTTTTTTCCAATCACTCTCAGTTCTCTCAGGGCACAAAAATCAGCAAAAAAAAAGGGGCCTCGCTGGTGGCACAAGGGATTAAGCACCACACTATGAAGAAATCCGAAGCTTTTGCAGCACAGAGTTCAATCCCCAGCCAGCCAGGGAGCAACCCCATGGTGCAGCAGACCTCTTCTGTCTCACCCACTGTTCTCCTCAGCAGTGTATTTCACTCAGTCTGCCTGTTCTGTTCCCTGCTCTGTCTCTGGTGAATCCTCTCACTGCCCCCCACCCACACCCCCGGGGCCGCCACATCGCTGGCCTATACCCTAGCTCTTGTATGAATAAATAAATAAATCTTTAAAAAAAAACACCACATCCTCGCCAACATTTGTTGTTGCTTGTTTTCTTGATATGTGCCATTCTTACTGGTGTAAGGTGGTATCTCAATGTGGTTTTAATTTGCATTTCCCTGATTATAGGGGATGTTGAACATTTTTTCATGTGCCTATTGCCCATTTGCATTTCCTCTTTGCAGAAATATCTTTTAAGTTCTTCTTCCCTTTTCTTGACTGGATTGTTTATTTTGTTTTTGTTGAGCTGTGGGAGTTCTTTGTATATCTTATCAGTCCCTTATCAGTTGACTGGAGTGCAAAGATTTTTTTCCCAATCAGAGGGTGTCTCTCTGTTTTGGTTAATGTCTCTTTTGCTGTACAGAAGCTTTTCAGTTTAATGTAATCCCAGGTGTTTATCTTTTCCTTGACTTTCTTTGCTTTGGATGATGAGTCTTTAAAGACGTTATTGTGATGTGTCTTGTGGTGTTTTACCTATATTTTCTTCTATATATTTTATGGTTGCTGGTGGGAATGCAAACTGGCCCAACCACTATGGAAAGCTGTCTCGAGGTTCCTCAGTCTACTAAAAATGGAGCTACCATATGACCCGGCAAGTCCACTACTAGGAACCTAACCAAAGGACACAAAAACTTTGATTCAAAAGAACACCTGTACCCCTATGTTTATTGCAGCACTATTCACAGTAGGTAAAACCTGGAAACAACCCCAATGCCCAAAAATAGATGACTGAATCAAGAAGATGTGGCATATATACATAATGGAATATTATTCAGCAATCAAAAAAGATAAACTCATGCCATTCGCAGCAACATGGATAGAACTAGAAGGAATTATGCTCAGTGAAAAAAGCCAGAAGGAAAAAGAAAAATATTAGATGGTTTCACTTATAGCAGGCATATAGGGGAACCCAATAAAACATCAGTGTAAACAAAATATATCAGTACAAAACACAACAAAGCAAAAACAGACAATTATAAATCAGAGACATACTGCAGGGGAGGAGGAGGGAGAGGGATCAGAGGGAGGGAGAGAGGAGCACTCGGGACTGAGGTGATGGTGCACGGGTGCATTGATGAAAGAAACTCTATGGGGGCTATACCTGAGGGGGTGGAGGGAAGCAAATATTGTTTTGTTTAAAAATGAACAATTATGTAAAAAATAAAAAACATTTAAAAATTTTAAAATTAAAATAATAATAATACAAAAAAAGTGAAAAAAATCAGCCAAAAAAATCAATTGCTTTTTCCTGTATCAAATGATAGATAATGAGAAATTCCAGAGTCCTAGTCACCAATGAGAAGTTCTATGACATTTTAAAAAATAGGCATTAGTAAGCTTAAAATCAGTAAGCTTATAATATTTATTAATTAGTAAGCTCATAATATTTTTTCTCCAGGGGAAGTTCAAATACTCATATTAGACAGTAATTTTTTCTAATAATCATAAAATAACTGTTCAAATTCTATGACATGAGCAAGTGGGACTATAAATTGGTACATGTACTTTGGGAGAACTTTTCGCCCTATTTACTATTCCCAAACATACACCCAACAGTGATAGATGCACATATGTATCAAAAAAATTTTTTTTAATACTAAAGCAGCTTTACTCATAACAGGCAGAAACTGGAAAGAACTTACACACCTATCATCATGTAAATTCATACAATGGCATACTATACAAAAATAAAATGACCCAACTACTATCCCATAACAATAGTGATGAGTCTCACAAATATAACCGTGTGTAAAAGAACCTAGATTTAGGGCCTCCCCGGTGGCGCAGCGGTTGAGCGCTGGGTTGCGAAGCTAACCGGCCTCTGCAGCGCCAGTTCGATCCCCGGCTGCTCCCCGGCCACTGGAGGAGGGTCCCACATGGCGCGCAGACCTCTCCTGCCGCCCGCTGCTCCCCTCAGCAGTGTACTTCAGTCCTTCTGCCTGCTCTGCTCCCCGCTCTGGCTCTGGTGAATTCTCTCACCCTCCTGCGCTTCTGACTGTACCCAGTGCATGTATAAACAAAACAAACAAACAAAAAAATAAATAAATAACATGCCTCTATAAAAAAAAAAAATAAATAAAAAAAAATAAAAAAAAAATAAAAAAAAAGAACCTAGATTTAAATACATACTGCATGCTCTATTTAAATACAACTCAAAAATAGGGAAAATTAATTTATGTTTTTGGAAGTCAAGATATCTTTGAGGAGCAAGATATCTTTGAGGAGCAAGAGAAGGTACTAAGGAGGTGAGAAAGTAGAGTTAAGGGGTACTGAAGCTGTTTTATTTCTTGACCTGAGCAATGGTTACATAGCTATGTCCATTTTATAACAATTGAGCTATGACTTATGACATTTATAACATGCATTTTTCTACATATCTATTATATTTCAATGAAAATATTTATTTAAAAATAATATTCTGTGGCTATACTGAAATTTTGTTTTATATTATTAATTAGATTATCATTTAGAATTTAGGAATATTTTGTTAAATTTATTTATTTTTTAAAGAGGATTTTATCCTTAACATTACTTTTATCTTTCTTAAAATTCACAAAATTAGAGAACAGAGAACAAATTTAGAGATGAAAGAAACAGAATAAGCTAGCTTGACTCTGAGAGCAGTTAAATGAAACGAAAATTCACAATTTCCATAATACATTGCAGGACCTTTAAAGTTTTTAGCTACAGTTAGACTCCATTAGAGAAACTTGGTTGCCTCTACAATATGAATAGTTTATAATACTTAAACAATAAAAACTACAAGTCACTGAATGTTAGTCAATCATTCTATTTCTATTAGAATAGAATAGAATCATTCTATTTCTATTACAATAAATGACTAAATCGTAAAACAAGGGAAGAAAGTCGTAACTGGATACTTGGTGAGATACTTTATAAGAATTGGCAATCCATGTCTTGTAGTGTGTAAACATGTTTTAAAAAATTATTTTTATGAAGGCATATAGAATATTTTTGTGTTGAACCAATACTATATTAAAAACAGTAGTCTCAGTGCACATTACCTCTTTCTCTTTTACTTTTTGCAACTTATTTGTAAACAAGTTTAGGGACAGCAAATTCAAGTTATTAATTCCTCCTGGAAATGCACCTACATTTGAGCTACTAGCATTTTACAAGATTCAAGGGTATAACCACTTATTCTATTTGTATCCTTCAGACTTTCAAATATGGCAATTCTTCCTCTTTGTCCTATTAAAAGAAAAGAAAGAAGACAAAGATGCTGTTCTTCTGGCTCAGAAATTTAAAATAAGCTATGGTAACATCCTTTATGTCTGATCTTTTCCTGTTTAATTTTTTTTTAACTATTTTGTTTTGGGGGAGGAAGATGAAGGGAGTTCTAAGAAAAGCTTTCATAACAGGTTCAAAAGTATAAAAGCCATTTCAAGCTCTAGACATTTGTAGCCTTTATTTCTTTAGTCCTTGAAAGGGCTTTTTAAATGTTAACAGCTAGGATAGGACTGCTTTCCTACACTGAATTCCAGACTTCATTTCCTTTGTAGTCTTGGGTACTTCCCCGCCCTCAATCCCCCAATAACCTCCATGCCAGCTTCTTTTTCAAAACAAAACAAACATCAACAATAAAAGTATTTCATTCATCACAGTGTCTGTACAGGCAGAATTGTAAGATTCAATACAGAGTAGCCACCTCTTGTAATTTAGAGAATTCAAACAATTTTTGCTTTAATTATGTTCAAAACAAGGCAAAAGGCCCAAAATGGAGTCACTTATGCTAAGTGCCAAGTCACTAAAACAAGACTTAATTATAGTTTTGGCCTTTCTCAGAAATGGAATCTTAAATTAGTCAATCAGGAATCACTTGGTCAGCACTAATGAAATAATATGCCTGACAGATGAAATAATATGCCTGACGGATCCCTGCTATCCCCTAAAGTAAAGTGACCTTACCACACCACTCCAAGTTTTCTTAGTATAACTTGTCTATAAAAATGATTTTGCACAGGGCCTTCCTGGTGGCGCAAGGAGTTAAGCACCGCACTATGAAGCTATCCACAGCCTCTGCAATACCATGTTCCATCCCTGACCAGCCAGGGAGAAACCCACATGGCTGGCGCAGCAGACCTCTGCTGTTGCCCGCTTCTCCCCTCAGCAGTATTTCACTCAGTCTGCCTGTTCTGTTCCCCACTCTGTCTCTGGTGAGTCCTCTCACCCCCTGCATCTCTGGCTTGTACCCCAGCTCTTGTATGCATAAATAAATGTCTTTTTAAAAAATGATTTTGTACAGCTACTCAGAGCTCCTTTCCGTCCACTAGATGGGATGCTGTAAAAGTTGAATAAAACCAGTAAGATCTTTAAAATATATTCAGTTGAAATTAGTTTTTCAAAAATTTCTTCTGTATTTGGTGATTTCCTTTGCCTATTTAACATGCTTTCATTTTTAAAATGGCCTACCACCTGCAAGTTTTTAGAGCTAAAATAGTCAAGAAGCATTGTTAGCTCCCTCTCTCTAAAAATGCTGGAATACAATTTTCAAAAAATACACATCTAGATGGTGATCATTTGTGTATCTTAAATCCTTAAAAATTAGACCTAATATTGGATATAGTATTATTCTACCTTAGAAAAGAAACATATAAATAAAAAAAATAAGTCTAAATCACGGTATTCCAAGGTCTTACCAGTGATTATTGTTTCTGGATGGTGATATTATAAATGTTTCACTTTAAATTTTTTTCTTGCTTATAAAGTATTTTATCTTAAGTGTACATGCATTTTTGTGATAAAGGAAAATACTATTTGATTTTTAAAATAAGTACTATTTTATTACTTTTCAGCACATCATATGGGTAGTTCTTAAACATACATATAGATACTGATACTTGTATATATGTAGAAAAAATCTAAAGTATATTTTTTAATATTTTACTCTCTTCACATATATTCTTGCTTAATAAAAGTATTTTTTTATCCCCTTTGATCCGTTCCTCTCCCTTCTTAACTACAGAAACCTCACTTCATGTACTAATGTTCACAGTTTTCATAAATAGTTTTGTCAAAGTATATGCTGTGTAAACATCAGCACTTGTCTTTGTCATTCTGACTTGCTTTACTACACATATTTCCCCTTGAACTCCTTTCATTTTATTCTATCTGAAACATCACTTTAGATAGAATATTCATTTTGATCATATTGCTTCTCACCATCTATGAATAAGGAATGACATTTCATCTCCTTATGTCACAATCTAAATTCTTTAATAACATGGCAAATTCTTTAATAACATGGCAACATTTCATCTTTATTTATAGTGGAATTGTATGCTGAAGTGTAGATATACCACATCTTCTTGATGCAATTTTCTATAGATAAGCATTCAGGTTGCCTCCATGTCTTAGCTATTATAAATAGTGCTGCAGCAAACATCGTACAGTAGTTTTTTTTAAAAAAAGATTTATTTATTTATGCATACAAGAGCTGGGGTATAGGCCAGAGATGCAGGGGGTGAGAGGATTCACTAGGGACAGAGTGGGGAACAGAATAGGCAGACTGAGTGAAATACACTGCTGAGGGGAGCAGAGGGCAAGACAAGAGAGGTATGCAGCACCATGTGGGTTGCTCCCTGGCTGGGGATCGAACTCGTGCTGCAGTGGCTGTGGATTTCTTCATAGTGTGGAGCTTAACCCCTTGCGCTACCAGGGAGGCCCAGTATATAGTTTTTTTGAGTTGGTTTCACGTTCTTCGAATAGACGCCCAAGAATGAGCTTCCTAGATTATGTGGTATTTCCATTTTTAGGGGTTTTTTTTATGGTAAACCCAAGTCACTTTCCAAAATGGCTTAAGTTTACATTTCCACCAACAAGGTAGTAGAGCTCCTCTTTCTGTGCATCCTCTCTAGCACTTGCTGAAGATCTTTTTTGGGGGTTGAGGGAAGCATCCTCACACTTTTGTTTATTTCAAAAGTATACTGATGTTTTGTGCAGGGATACAAATTAGCAATTCATTGGAGGTTTCTTCTGTGGTTGCTGTCTTTTTCTTACTGAATTTTATTATTTACTAAAATATTCTATTTCCCCTTTGCACACTTCCCATCCATTCAGTAGATTGTCTTTTTTAATCTACTTATATTTTGCTTGGCTATATAAGAGCTTTTAAATTTGAGGTCATCCCAATTGTTTATTTTAGTTTTTATTTTCTTAAACATAGTGGTTGAGTCTCCAAAAATATCTTTATCATTGATGTCATGGAATATATATCCAATGTTTTCTGATACCTATTTTAACATTGTAGATGTTATATCTAAATCTTTAATTCATTTGGTATTTACTTTTGTGCATGAAATTAGAGAGCAATCAAACTTCATTCTTTTACATATGGGGCCTGCCAGATTTACCAGCACTATTTGCTAGAAAATCTCCTTTACCCATTTGGTTGTGGCTGCTGTGCCATACATTAAGTATTGACATCTATGTGGATTTATTGCCAGGCTTTCAATTCTGTTTCATTGATTTGTGTATCTATTTTTTATTCCAATACTATATTGTTTTAATTACTGCTGCATTTTAGTATAGCTTAAAATCAGGTAATGTGATGCCTCCATTTCTCTTCCTTTCCCTAAGATTTTCTTTTGTTTTCAAGGCTTTCTTATGGTTCCATACAAATTTCAATATTTTCTCTTCAAATTTTTTTTTAAGATTTATTTATTTATTTATTTATTTATTTATTTATTTATTTATTTATTTATTTATTTATACAAGCACTGGGTACAGTCAGAAGCGTGGGAGGTTGAGAGATTTCACCAGAGCCAGAGCGGGGAGCAGAACAGACTGATGAAATACAGTGCTGAGGGGAGCAGTGGGCATGGCAGAAGGGGTCTGTCGCGCCATGTGGGACCCTCGCCCTGTGGCCAGAGATTGAACCAGTGCTGCAGAGGCTGCGGGCAGCTTCACAGCCCAGCGCTCAACCGCTGCACCACCAGGGGAGGCCCTCTCTTCAATTTCTTTAAAGAATATTGTTGGTAATTTGATGAGGTTTGTGTTAACTTTATATATTACTTTTGTCTTTTTTTTCTGACCCCCATATTCCTCCTATAAGTGAAGCCATTCAAAATTTTTCCTTTTTCTTCTGATTTATTTCACTGAGCATAATCTTTTCTATCTCCATCCATGTTGCTGTGAATTACATGAGTTTATCTTTTTTGATTGTTGAGTAGTATTCCATTGTGTACATATACCACATCTTCTTGATCCAGTCATCTGTTTTTTGAGATTTTTATGGGGATTACACCTGAAGGGAGAAATCAAACATCATACAAAAATGAACAATGATGTAAAAAATAAAAATAAAAATATTCAAAAATTTTAAAAGACATTAGATAGAATATTCATTTTGATCATATTGATTCTCACCATCTATGAATAAGGAATGCCATTTCATCTCCTTATGTCACAATCAAAATTCTTTAATAACATATTATAGTTCTCATTATATTGGTCCTTCACCTCATTGGTTAGGTTAATTTTGAGGTATTTAATTATTTTTAAGTAATGGTGAATGGAATTACTTTCTTAATTTCTTTTTTCATTTGGTGTTTGTATATGAAAATGCAACAGATTTTCTTATGTTGATTTTTGTAAACTGACACTTTGCTGTATTCATGTATTATTTCTAATAGATTTTTGGAGTCTTTAAGGTTTCTATATATAACATTGTATTACATGTGTATAGTGATAATTTCACTTCTTTTCCAAACTGGATTCTTTTGCTTTTCTCTGAGTGCTCTAACTAAAATTTCAAATACTAAATGAAATAAAAAAAGGTAACAGTGGTCATCCTTGTGTTTTCCTAATCTTAAAGGGAAAGCTTTCAGCTTTTCACCATTATGTATTATATTGGCTGTAGGTTTGTGACATATACACTTTACTATGTTGAAGTTGATTCCTTCTATTCCCATCTTGTTTAGAACAGGTTTTATCATAGATGCTACATCTTATCAAATGCTTTCTCTGCATCTCTCGATAGTATCATATGATATTTATCTTTACTTTTGTTGATGTAATGTATTACACTGATTGGTTTATATATATATTAAAACAGAGTTGCATCCCTGGGATAAAATCCCACTTATCATGATGTATAATCCTTGTGATGTATTATTGAATTCAATTTGTTAGTATTTTGTTGAAGAGTTTTGCATGAGTGTTCATCTGTGATATTGGTCTGTAATATTCTTTTCTTGTGCTCTATTACTTGGTTTCAGTGTTAAGGTAATGTTGGCATCATAAAATATATTAGGGAAGTGTTCCCTCTTAGTGGATTTTTAGAAATAACTTGAGTACTGGGCATGCATTCTTCTTTAAAGGTCTGATAGAATTTGCTTGTAAAGTTATCTGGCCTCCTAGCTTTTGTTTTGGGGCAAACTTTTTATTGCTGTCTCAATTCTCATGCTTGTGATCAGTTCATTTAACTCTTTTTTCCTGGTGTAGTCTTGGTAAAAAGTTTAGCCAACTCTTAGTTTCGTTGATCTCTTGTATCTTTTTAATGTCTATTTCATTTGCTTCTGCTTGTTTTTACTATTTCCCTGCTTCCACTAACTTTAAGTTATATTTGTTCCTCTTTTCCAAATTGCTTTAGGTGTAATGTTAAGTTGTTTGAGATATTTCTTGCTTTTTAATGTGGGCCTCTATTGCAATTATCTGCCCTCCTAAGACTGCTTTTGCTGCATCCCCTACATTCTTGTAGCTTGTATCATCACTTTCATTAGTCTTGAGGTATATTTTGATGTTTTAATTTCCTCTTTATCTGATAACTATTAAGCAGCATATTGTTTATTGCATGTATCTATGGGTTTTCCTGTTTCTGTTCTCTTTATAGTTGATTTCTCACTTCATGGCAATGTGTCAGAAAGAGTACTTGGTATGATTTCAATATTCACAGTTTTATTGACAATTAACTTGTGTCCCACCATATAGCCTATTCTTGAAAATATTCTATTTGCACTTGAAAAAAGTTGTGTTTGCAGCAATTTTGGGGAGGAATGTTCTGTAGATGTCTATTAAGTCTATTTGATTTTATTCCTCTTTTAAGGCTATTGTTTCCTTCTATCTTTTCGATCTATTCCTAGTTGCAAGTTGAGTTTTTAAATCCCTTAGTATTATTGTGTTGTTGTTAACATCTCTCTTTAGTACTATTATTAGTTTTCTTATATATCTTGGTGCTCCACTATTTAGTGCATATATATTTATGACTGTTACTAGTATTATGTCTTCTTGTTGTATTAATCATAATGTAGTGGCCGTATCTGTCACTTATTGCCTTTCTTTAATAAGAAGTCTTTTTCAGCTGATATAAGTAGTTTTTCCTGACTTCCTTTTGCCATTTGATTGTAGAATTGTCTTTCAGTTTTTAAGCTTGTGCTTAACTTTATTGATAAGGCTCCAGTAAACAACAGAAGACTGGACTCTGTATTAAAATCTATTCAGCCACTCCAAACCATTTAACTAGTGAATTCAAACCATTTACATTTCAGTCATTAATAACACATAAGTGCTCACTGCCACTTTATTTTTCAGTTTTGCTTTTGCAGTTTTCTTTGTCTTTTTATTTTTTGACATGTACTCTCCCTGCATCCCAACTCCTGTTGTTCTCCAATAGTGCATCCTCTGTCCTGAACACCAATTCTGTGCACCCCCTTAAGCAGTAGAGTGCTGAGTCTTCAAAGTTCCAAATAACAGCACATATCTGGTAGAAATTATATAGCTTAATATGTGCAAAACAGTGAAGATAGAAACGGGGTATGGGTAAGTATTACCTATGTGTTTGTCAAATTAGTGGTGCTAAAAATTTAGTCCTCAGATTAGCAGCAATATCTGGAAACTTCACAAATGTAAATTTTCTGACCCATCACAGTCTTAATGAATCAGAATCTCTGTGGTAGGGACCAACAATACAAACTCTAACAAAAAGTCTTTCAGGCAATTCTAATGCAAACTAAAGTTTAAAAACCATCTGCGCAAATTAGTAAGATTTTCTTTCTTAATCTCAGATTCACATAAACAAAAACATTAGTATACTCAGTGTTTTGCATACCTCATCTTTAGTCACAAAACTACTGAAAAAATATTTGATTTCAAAACTGAAATCTGGTAACTTCACATCCACTTGGATAATTATAATAAAATAGATGATGAGAAGTGTTATGGAGAATAACAAGTGATCTGGAGAAATTAGAGCCTTCATACACAGTTGGTAAGAATGTAAAATGGTATAGTCATTTTGGAAGAGTCCACAGTTCCCCAGAAAGTTAATCATAAAGTAACCATTGACCCAGAAATTCCATACATTGCCATACACCCATAAGAACTAAAATCATGTTCACACAAAAATTTATACACAGATGCTCATACCGCATTATTCATAATAGCCAAGATGTAGAAACAATCCAAATGCCTATCAAATGATGAATAAACAAAATGTGGTATATCCATACAATGGAATCTTATTCTGCCATAAAAAGGAATAAAGTTCAAATACATGCTGCATGAGTGAAACTTGAAAAAAACTGTTAAGTGAAAGACCACATAATGTCTTATATAAAACACTTATATAAAATGGTTATATAAAATGGTTAGGATACTCAAATCAAAATGTAGGTTGCCTACAGTTGGGTAAAGTAAGAGGAAATAGAGAGTGATTGCCAATGAATAAATAATTTTGGGGGTGATAAGAATGTTATAAAATTATTGTGGTAATGGTTATAATGCTTAGAATCGTATAGTCAATTCTGTGACTATACAAAAAATTCAATTATGTACTTTAAAAAGATTAAATATGTGGTATGTGAATTATATTCAATAAAACTATTATTTAAAAACCCTAATTTGGTACCAATAATATGTCCAGATAGTACTGAGGAAAAATATAATATAAAAATTGATACAACAATAATAATATGTATCTAAACCCTGAAAGTGAGGGAGAGAAAAACAGGGCAAAAGTAAAAGTGCTGAAGTCTTCAAATATATGGGGCATCAAAAGACACTGAAATAATGTTTTACTCTTCATTACAGTAAAAACTAACATATAACCATGAATAGCATTAAAAACAAAGTGGATATTCTCCAAAATACTAGAAAAAAGAAACCGAAGAAATTAAACTTAGATGTTAATTGGGACTACTGCATAACTATGATATTATGAGTGATTTTTACTTCCTCTTTATACTTTATTCTCTACATTTCCTAATTGGGTTTGCTTTTTTGTGTGTGAAACTGCTGATCTTTGTGACTGACTTCTTTTTAATGCAATTTTATTTTTGTTTTTATTTATGGCTATTTTTTAAATAAGTTAATATATTAAGGTAATTTAAAATTAAAAATATACAAAAAACATAGTGAAAAATCTCCCTTCTTTTCAGGAAGACCATCAGCTTTCCTGCAACCACTTCAGAACCAAAATATTATTGATTTGTGGGGTAAGTTTGTAGAAATATTTTATATACATAAACTGATTCTTTTCCATCTTTTTAATTAAAAAATAGTTTAATGTATACACTGTTCTCTACCTTGCTTCTTTAACTTAACAATGTATCCGTCCCATATCAGTAGCTATAGTTTCTTTTTAATGGCCAAATGGTATTTCATTGCATGGATTTATCATAATTTATTTAACCAGTCCATACTGACATATTACTTTTCTAATTGAAAAGAAAACAAAGCAATTTTGGAGGAAAAAACTAAAATATTTCTCATTCAAATCCCCTCACCCCAAAACGGATATCATCCATTGATTTAAATTCCTAAGTTCCCTGACAATATCTAGAGTATCACTGCTATACATATATATATATAAACTTTATAACCAGATTAAAAGATACGTATCAACAACTTTATTGAAATAATTTCAGAATTATAAAAGCACTTAGCAAAGTGTATGATACTTGATTGATAATAAAAAGTGTTGCAATTATGGTTTCTGGAATTATTTTTAAGTATCAAGTCTCAGGTAAAAGCAGATTGTGTGTATGTGCGTGTGTATGTATGTAGGTGTGTGTAATTCATCAGGTTTTATTTCTTCTTTATGTTTAACTATGCTCAGCTATGACTAACCTTGGTTAAGGGAACATTAATGTAAGCACTTAAGAAACTTATGAATGTCTACTCAATGCTAAGCATTGGGTATGTAAAAAATGAGGCTGGCAGGGCCTCTACCTCAAGAAAGTATCTCTGAGTTCTATTAGTCAGAATCTTCTCTCCTTGTCTTTCACTGTTGAAAGACAGACATTTGAATTTCATGGACTTACAAGAGAAAACACTCTGTGATATTACATAATTTCATACTTTCTGTATTAATTCAGAAAAAAATAACTAACTTGTGATAAACATTCTGTTAGATAATGCTGAAATAAAAACTGAAGATAGAACAGTCCTAATTCTGCAGAAGGTTTTTCAGAGTTCCACCTGGTGTAGAATATCTTGTTTTTTTATAAAACAAGTAAGAGCATTACCAAATTTCTGTGTCATATATGCACCTTTATCACACCACATAACTTAATCCTTACCTATAATCTTCTGTATCTGAAACGGAATAAAATCTCATAAAATTATGTGGTCTCTAACATCTCATATGTTTTCCGTTAACTTGAAGAATTAGCCTTCCAGATTGCAACAATCCTGGTAGAGAAATAAAAGACATGTTCACTCATTAAATTTTTCTGAACTTTCACCAATTAGTGAAGTTAGAATGAGTTAGTAACTAATAACCTCATTGATAGTCCTTTCTAACCTGCAGTCTAAATTACCTATTCAGCCATTCCATTTTTTATTGGTAATAAAGTTAAGAGTTCTAAATTAAAGATATTATAGTCTGTGAAACCTTTTGGAGGTAAACTGTAGTCCATCCTAAAACATTCTCTTACTTATCTTATACTTCCATTGATCGTGTATTTATAGAACTTTTATACCATCACAGAGGTATTAAGCAAATATTTTAATTCATGGTAACAAGCAAGCAACCACTTCCAAAAAACCACTTTTATCCTGATTTTACCCTTCCCCTTTTTTTATTATTTATTCTTACCATGTAACTAATAGGTCGAAGTGCCCTTTGTTGGTTATGAAATATGATTCTAGCGGAGATTTCTTTCTCAAGTTATACTAATTAGTACAGTTATTCTGTTGTCCAAAATAAAGGACAATTTGAATATACGACTGCATAAACTAAAGAATTGTCTTTCACTAGTTCTGTAAATGGTTCAGTGATTCTCTGAATTCTAGGAAAGCAATACTATTTTTACACATGTAGTCAAATTAGATTAATTGGGGAGTTCAGATGCTAATTAAGCTGTTTTAGTTTACTGTCATACCACTTACCAAATGTTTGCTTTAAGAAAATCAAATTTTTTTTCACAATCAGAAAGTGAGGAAACATCTCAGAACTAGAGGTGACAGTTGCAGAACACAGTGAATGTACTAGACACCACTTTAACAGTTAATTGTTAAGTGAATTTCACCACAAATACTTTAGAAAACGGGAAAAATAAAGGGCTTTCTGGCAGACAGTCTTCATTTTGTGAAGGCCTCCAAAGTACAATGCCTCCACCACCAACGAGGTGGGAGAGGGTCACTCCCATTTCACACAAAGCCTTGTGAAAAGCTTACTGAATTCTCTAAGGTAGATCCTAGTTTCAACATAGCTAATTATCGGGCACTTAACACCATATTGAACTCATTTCCGTGAGTCTAAGAAAGCAGCAAAATACTCATCAGAATCTTACAAGAAACCTGAGCCGCTGGCCATCCAGAAATTCCCTACGAGCCATAGGAAACCCAATAGGGTTGGGAAAGTAGAAGCCATATTTTTGAAAGGGTTTTGTCTTGGGAAGAGGGTGTGAGGGTCCACTAAGCCTCAAACATTACACTCAACCCTAGGTGCTTAACTACGACGGATGCACATATCCATGGGGCCGCGTCTCACACTGAAATGCGAAAACCCAGTCTAAGCCTCTTTCTGTGGCGACAATGCTTTATGCCAACGCTCAACGCCATACCCACCCGCAGAAAAGCTTCACCCGCCGAGGAGGGCGGAGTCTCAGAGGGCACTCCCGCCACACAATGCGCGTTGCGCCGCTAGGCTTCATGGGAGTTGTAGTTTTAGTCCACACAGCCACCTCTTCTTCAGGCCTGTCTAGAGTGAGCCAGAAAACTACAACCCCCAGAGTGCTCTCAGGTGACGAGCGGCCGCGGCGGTGACGACTGTGGCGGAGAAGGTCCGGAGGAGCTCTGCGTTCTGGAGTGGCGCTGCTTGGGCCGGTGGTAGATTGCAGGCTGCTGGCGCCGGGGCTGAGGAGAACGGGGAGAGGGTTCGGCATTTCCCGTCGGGATCCCCGCGACGATGAGTGCTGCCAGGGAGTCCCACCCGCACGGGGTGAAGCGTTCAGCCTCCCCAGACGACGATGTAAATAACAATGGCGGGGAGGGCGAGGGTTGAGGCCTACTGAATGTTGGGGTAGGCCGGGAAGGGTGGATCAAGACGGAGGGCGCGCCCGAGGCCGCTTGGGGCAGGGACGAGGGGGTGAAACCACAAGTAAGGGAATTGCCTCTCTTCTGTGAGGGGCGAATGGTTTGGTGATGCCCACCCGCTAGGAGCCAGAGACGTGCGTAGCGAGAGGGGGGTCGAGGAAGGAAATCCAGGGCAGGGCGAGCAGTGAAGAGCTTAGTCAAAGGATCCTCCTGCCTGTTTGCGGGCCGTTGAAGCTGCTTTGTGGGGCCTTTGCAGTCAGTATAGGGTCGGCGAGACCCTCCCTGTTATAGGTTTAAATTGCTCCTGTGACAATGTCAAGAGGTTCGTGCGAATTCGAACAAAATTTCCGGCAGGCCCTGATTTTTGCAATTTGCTGCTAAGAGTTAAATTAACTTTAAGCTGTACTGTTAGACTAAACCAAGAACGGTATGGAACCGAAAAACTGCATCCGGGGGTCAGTTGTTACTGACGCATGGTGGTGAGATTGAAGACGTTGAGACCTAGAAGCTCGTTTTAAATGTCGAGTACCTTTCTTGACTCTCCTCCCCCATCCCTCCAAGCTTGCTTGAAGAGCAGACCATTTCTTCTTTAAAGTAATTCGTTAAGTATTTATCGCCCTGCCAGTTGTTTGGCATTCAAAGATGATTAATTAGGGTGCTTAGGCCATTTTGTATTTTTGTCCTAGCTCCTAGCGCAGTGTCCTGGAGACTGCAGTAACCAGTAAACTTAAAACTGCGTCCTTCATACAATGGATAAATGCCATGGGGGCGCTGGTGGGGTAGTTTTGGGAGGGGGGCATGGAGAGCTTTTATTTTAAGGATGATGAAGGATAGTAGCTAGTTTTCTTTCCGTTATCGTTTTAAGCACTATCAGTTTTTGAGTGTGTACTCTTTATCGTGCAGTCCAGTGGTTTTCATGTCTTACTCTATGAACCGTAAAAGGCTCAACTGAGTACCACTAGTCCATCAGTTGTAATACATGAGACGGTGTTAAGAGCCATCTGTATGGGTGGGTGATGGATTTTTTTTACCGGAATAGCCAGGCTCATCAGGGAAATTGATTTTAGGAAATTAATCGTTCTGCAGAAAGATTAATGATCACTAAAAATTTGGGGATGAATGGTTATGAAGTGAGATCTGTTCATGCTCTCTGTTTCTCCCTACCGCTCACTAACTGTTACTTTTTTTTTTCTTGTTACTATGGTGATCCAGTACTTGTTAGGAGTTTTATCTAGGATTTTGAATAACCTGGGTGCCGTTTTCAAAGCAAATGCATTGTTTTCCTGCTGGCATTTAAGGGTGACCTGATTGCTTGAATGAAGAGAAGTCTTTTAGTTTGAGAGAAAACCCTTGGTGATATTAGATAATTTAACGGAAAGTTAAAGGGTTTTAAGTGATTCTCTGCAGCTTCTGATGGTATCAATTTAAACTGTATGACCTTTAAGACCTTTTCCAATCCTATAAGCTTCTCTTTGAAGGAGATGGTTATAGTTGCTATTCAGGATTAGTGCCTTGACCTTCACACACCATCTAAAAATGATTATATTGCTAATTTTATATTCTCACCTGTGCCTTGATAATGATTTTTTTTTTTTTGAGTCGTTTTGTTCATAGGAATTTTTTTAAAATTTTGCTCACAGTTGAAAGCTATCTTTGAGTACTTGCTTTTCAAAATTAAAATGTATTTTTTAAATGTACATTGTGGCTGCAGAAAATCAGCTAATTATAGTATGGAGTTGGTAACAATAGGTGACTGTTGTTAAGTTTCTAATGAACATCCACTGCTTGTAAAGTATTTACCCACTGACCTCATGTTAAATGAGGGTAACAAAACATTTTAAAAGATCATAAAGTGCTGAGGATGAAGACAATTTTAAAATGGTTTCTCTAATTAGGTTGGAGGGGAGAAGTGAAAGCTATCTTTTAGGGGAGTAAGAGAATTGGAAAAGTTACGTAGTAACTGATAGACAATCTGTCACCCTTGTATGTGCTTTTCAGAATGCACTGCTTGGGCAAGGAACTAGGCGTTGTATAGTAAGGTCTCTAGAAAGGAAGAACCAAAAGGACTTAATGATTTTAAAAAATCTGGATTAGAAGTTATGAACAACAGGGTTATTTACATAAAGGCATTGAAGATATTTGCTCCTTCAATAGAGGGCTTAGTGAAGCTTTGACTTTTAGGCATTTGATTTGTTTGTAACTTAATGCTGTACATTTTTATAACTGTAGTTCATAAATTACTGTCACACATTCTATCTCATTTGATCATGTACAGTATGATGTGGAAGGAGCAGAGGACTAAAGGCCAGGAATCAAAGCAAGTCACTTAACCTCTTTGCCTCATTGTCCTTATTTATTAGAGACTTTTCAGACAATGTAAGTGAAAAATGATTTGTAAACTTTAAAAGACTATTCAATTCTTAGCTGGTGTTATTCAAAAGACAGTCTTAATGAAGCCTTGCTCTGTAGATAAGGAATTAAAACTAAGAAGTTAAATTCCATGCTCAGGCTCACAGAAAGCAAGTGATTGAGAATCATAACTTACACTTTACTAGTGCTTTTTTTAAAAAACTATATTGAGCCAATTAAGAATTAACTGGTCTATAAAAAGATATTACAAGATGAGTTGTCTCATGGAAAGAAGAAGTAGAGGTTGGGAACTTACATAACCCAAACCATGAGAGCATATAAGCTCCCCACCAACATTATTTAAAAGAACAATAAATAGGTGTCCTGTGTGGTACAAATAATTTAACCTTCATTTCCGTAGGAGAAATGGTCATCATTGTTTCTTTTATATTCTTAGTCTTTTATGAAGAATTTTCAGAAGTAAAAGTAAAATAAAGTGAAAAATTTTATTAAAATTCTAATGTGTTTAACCATAGCAAACCCAAATATGTATTCCACATTTTCCTGATTTTCAGGATATGCATCTGAAAATAGCTGCTTATCACTTGCCATTTGTGAAACTAGAATATTTAATTTCGGATATCAGATATATTTCTACTTGTTATATTTGTATAATGAAAATATAATAGTTGAAGAAAAAAAATCATTTTTTGAAATCTTTGCTCATTCTGACTTGAAAAGGGGGTTCTTTTATCCCACAATTGCAAAACATTTTTACTTTTAGATTATAAACTTGATTACAATGCTCAATCCAATGAATGTTTTCATTTCTGCATTCCTTCTAGTCACCTTTGTATACACACCTGCCTTTGCCACTTGTCCCCTTACAAACTATATCAAGTAAATTTTTAGAAAACAGGGTGGTCTAGGCACTTATTGTAAAATATTGAATGAAGACCTTCCTGTTAAATGACTCTTAAGTGAGAATACACTATATACATACCAAAGGGATGTTTCTCATCCCTTTCTCTCCTTTTTAAAATATATATTTTTTTTTTTTGCGCCTCTTGTTGATTCTTGGGTCGGAAAAATGCCATCTAGTACTTCAGAACTATCCAGACCCATAGTCTAAGGTTTTTGCATATACAGCTAATTTTGCCATCATCATTAGTTTAGAATACACTACCTATTGTTTTGCACTCATTCACCTTCTTATTCTGCAAATAATTATGAAATGCTTTCTGTCAGTTTTCAGGTTTTCACCCAGTTATTATGTGTAGAAATGAAAAATTCTGAATTCTCAACTGTGTGAGAATGAAAATGAAAAGCTATGAATCAGTGAAAGCTGGAAGCATACAACAGAGGGGTGATGTCCTCTTGAAAGATGATACAATACTTTGGCTAACATGATGAGAAAAACTCTTCTGCCATTTTTCTATTTTCTTATTCATCTTTAACATAATTGGGACTAACTGACGGCAGGTACAGGCCATACGGTTCTGGTCCCCGTAAGATGTGGAGGCGGGGGACAGGGCTCTGGCCCACTAAGCATCACGCCTTTGGTGCCTGCTGCTTCCAATCTCCTCAAGCACGGAGAAATGGTAGTCCAAAGAAAAGAATTATAATGAAAGAATTCTTACATTTGTTTCGAGATATAGGGAGAAATGTGATCACTAGGATGCCATAATTCTTAGATTTTTCAAAGGGATCAGTAGACCCATTTGATAATTACAAGATAGAATGAATTTTATTCTTTACTTTAAAAAAAATACTAAATTTCTCTTTGGATAAGTAGAACTGCTCAGAAATGGAAACACCAAAATTTTAGGGTCTAGTAGATTCTGATTATTCTGTCCTTTAGAATATCACTAAAGCTTCAGCTAACAGCTGTGACAGCCTTCTGGATTCAAAGTACTAGGTGCGTTAGGGCCTTGCAAGGCTCTAGGGCAGTGGGCCTAAAAGTCTGGTCCCCACATCAAAGCATCAGTATCAATTGGAAATTAGAAATGAAATCCTCACGCCCCCATCCCAGACATATCAAATCTAAAACTCTTGGGGTGCAGTCTAGCATTCAGTGTTTTAACAAGGCCTCTAGGTGGTTTTGATCGATGCAGACTTCAGAACCAGATTCTGGCTACAAAAGAAAGAGTTCTACGTTGAGAAAACAGAAAAGAAATATATTTTAATTTGAATATAGTGCATATGCTTACCATCCTAAGCAAGAATGAGACCTGTTTATAGTTGAAATTGACAGAGAAAAATTGGGGAGTTACTGGCAGGCCTTAACATTTTTTAATTTATGCCCCCAAAATTAATTGGCTATTTTCTTTTCCAGCTTGGATCTAGCAATTGGGAGGCAGCAGACTTAGGTAATGAAGAAAGAAAACAAAAGTTCTTGAGACTTATGGGTGCAGGAAAGGTAAGCATCAGACAGTATGCATTTTTTTTTTTTTTGTATGAAAATACCCTTTTTGTGTATTTTAAATGAGGACCGAATACACTTGGATACTATTTACCTGGTGGGCTTTGGGAAATATAGCCAACCTGATAGTACTTAAAATTTACACAATTTCTGGGCCAACTCTAGGATTCTTATTTGAGAGTATACAGAGAAAAAAATTGGTTTGAGGAGACCCATATAGAAGAGATCATGAAAAAAAAATTAAGAGTTATACAAATAAAGCATTTGCTAATCCATATTTCCCTATAATTTGAAAGCCACAAATTATATTTCTAATCATAGCAAATTATCATGAGTATTTCATTAGTCACATGTAGACCCACCTAAAAAGTATGAATAAATCAATACAAAATACTGTCATTATCCTAGAATAATTTAATGCCATCATACTTAACCATTGTTAAAATGGAGTGCCTTCTGCAATCTAAAGAAGCAGCATATTAAAGCATTAAAATCCTTATATGTTAAGAGTAGATTGGAACTGATAAATTGAGGGTAATTGTATCGCCTAATCAGTTCATGAGTGTGAATTAGATTTATTTTTATGTTTTAAAGTTGTTTTAAATTCTGTTCTTAACAGTTTAAAATTGGGTGGTCATTGTAGTCAAATAGAAACGGTAATGGTTTTTGTTTTTAATATTTCAAAGATAATATATATGGTATTTTGTTCATTATAAGTTATTTCATTTTTATCTAGTTAAATCTCATTTACTTTCTTTCCATGAGATATTCTCAGGAGGCATCAAAGAGAAAGTGGGAGAAGTTAAAGCAATTGATGCAATAGACCTGCTAGGGAAAGAATATACATTTTAATCTTGATTTTCTGGTTTTCCTTCCATCCCATTTATAAAGTCTCAGCCTGATTGCTACATCATTTCTACTGCCTCTGGTTTGTTTTAATGACACTTAATACCTTCTAGCACACTATATTTATTGTTTCCCCTCCCTATCCCTAGCCTTACTAGAATGTAAGTTCCATAAATACAGGGATCGTTTTTCTTCACTGCATCCTAAAAACCTAGAATAGTGTTGGACACATAGCAGACACTCAGTTATATTAAATTAGTGGTCTCAATCTGATGTATTTTCTGCCCTATAGAAAGAACACACTGGTCGTCTTGTTATAGGAGACCACAAATCAACATCTCACTTCCGAACAGGTAAGAAAGTAAAATACAAAAAAGTGGAAGTGCTAAATTTGGAATATGAAATATTTGTACTTAATTGGGGGTAGTCTAACTTCTATATGTAACTGTATTGTTGAAATATTATAATTGAAATGTGTGTAGAATATGCAACTATTTTACATATATCATATAAATAGTTTATACTTTGATTTTTTTTAAAGATTTTAGAGTATATATTAATGATATTCTAACCAAGAAACTGACCATAACTGTCTTCATTTTTACTGATTCACAATATATTTTAATTGTGAGAATTTTTGCCTCATTTTGGCAATTACAATATGTATAGAATTTTATAAATTAGCATGCTTTCATACAGTTGGCACAGTATACTGTTTTTTAGCTCACTGGGTCTGCTGAAAAGTAAAATCTTCTATTTAAAACAGACCTTTATCTTGGATGTTAGTAGTATAGTACAGACAGTATTTAATAAAATTCCTATATAAGTTAACTTTATACTGACCAAGAATATGTGGCATAAATGTTTTCCATCTTTTATAAACACTGTTGTAGATCAGAGGATTATTAAAGAAATTATCACAAATATATCTTTTAATTATTCTGTAATTATTAGGTAACCACCTATGGTATAAAACCCATCCACAAAATACATTGTAAAATTAGTCACAGAAAAATCAACCCTGAATATAATCGCATCTGTATTATGGGTTTTTTTGTGTAATCAAATGTTTTTATTAATTTGACTGAAACATAACCAAAGTACACTGGACATGCAGGGGAAGAAGACAAGAAAATTAATGAAGAACTGGAATCTCAATATCAGCAAAGTATGGACAGTAAATTATCAGGAAGATACCGACGACATTGTGGACTTGGCTTCAGTGAGGTAGTAATTAATATATTTTCATTAAATGGGAAGATAATCAGTTTCCAGTTTGGTGTAATTTTGGTTCTATTACTCTAGCAATCGGGACTTCTATGATATAGTTACTTAATATATTCTTAATATAGTTACTTAATATATTCTAGTATGCCCAACTAGGCCTTTGTAGATAATGAACAGAGTATTTGAGCATTTCATAAATTTTTTTTGATACCAGCTTAATGTAAATACTGCTTAACTATTAGAGTACATCTTTAGTAGACATGAACAATATACAAGTGTGGTATTTTATGTAAATACTGGTTTAGGGAGGTTTTCTCATTTGTTTCCTAAATCATTTCATATTATTACTCCAAAGTAATGTAATATGCCAATACATTGATAACTTTTCTACATTAACATGGGTCAGTGGTCAACTTGCTTTACCTACTTTTTAAAATATTTCTTTCAAGAAGATAAAAGATGATAGTTTTCAAACTAGGGGGAGAGGGAACAGGTGAGTGGTTTTCAAACAAAATCCTACTCAACTCTCAGTGTATAGGTGTGGTGTGGTGTGGTAACATGCATCTTTAAGGTACGATCCTATGCCTCTCAGTCATGTATTGTAAACCAATATTACCTCAATTGAAAATAAAACCACACATGGAAATGCCTGAATCCTTAGTTCTTCACTTGGTGACCTTTGATCACCATACAGTTGTAAACTTGATTTAATGACTAGGGAGTAGACTTTAATACTCTTATAAAAGTTAAGGTCTTTTCCAGTTTGTGCTAGGTGATAGTATTAATTTTAAGAAGAGCCTGTTGATTGGTATTTTAAGGTAGAAGATCATGATGGAGAAGGAGATGTGGCTGGAGATGATGATGATGATGATGATTCACCTGATCCTGAAAGTCCAGATGACTCTGAAAGTGATTCAGAGTCAGAGAAAGAAGAATCTGCTGAAGAACTCCAAGCTACTGAGCATCCTGATGAAGTAGAGGATCCCAAAAACAAAAAAGATGCAAAAAGCAATTATAAAATGATGTTTGTTAAATCCAGTGGTTCATAACTCCCAAACACTTAGTCTTTGTATTAAAAGTAAGCCTTATTGTTATAATGCACAGTGGAGGACTGCTTATAGAGCACAGACCTTTGTATTATAATTTTTAAAAAGGCCCTTTTAAATAATTACGAAGAGTGTTTGCTTTCAGATGCCATGGGTTACACTTTTATGGGCATGACTATAACCAATTTTGTAAAGAGTAAGAGTTGTATAAAATAAGAAATAAATACAGTACTCAATTTCCTTTCATATTAGTATCAAACCTCTAATCTCACCTTTTTACCCCTTCAAATACAGTTATGGGGGAGACATTTTTTGTTTGATAGCTGTTTCATCTTTTTTGTTCATTCATATTTTTCTCTTATAAAAAGTTTATCTGATACTGTGATGTGTTCATGAAAAATATTCATTTTATTTTGTTATAGAACTATCATCATGGATATTTCTGCTTCCTAGTAGCAGTCTAAATGTTGGCGAAAGATTAGGTACTTTACTCTTACTGATTCAGCTCTACTCTTTTGGACCAAAGCAGCAGGAGCAAATATTTTCACACCTGTTGGGATGAAGTTGCAATTGTCAAATATTTGGAATATTATGTTCCCAAGCAGTCTTTATATAATTTGAATTACATTGTATGTTAGATTTTTGATAAAATTTGGCCAATTTTTACAGAAGAAATTATTTCTCTGGTCATTTGGTCCTATCTATTTAGAACTATGTAAAACTGGATTTTTTTTTTAAAGGTATTATGTGACCAAAGTTAATTTTCTTTTTAAGGCCTAAATAAAGAAAAAGCAGTTTCTCATATTTGCTTGTGATACCTTTATCCTCATTCTATACAAATGAGGAACAGGCTTATTAAAATAAGAAGCTAAAACAATTTTTTCATTTTATCCCATTCTGTTTGCTATCTGATTACTAAAATATAGTCTTGCTTTCTGATTTTATTGCTGCTTCTGTTAGGGTGAGATTAGATCATCTCTCTGACTGCTGTTATGTTTTGGTTGATTTATACAGCACATTAACACAAGTTGCATTATAGTCTAGTCTATGATCTTCAAATACTTGGGTCCAAAATCTTAATGTTTCTAAGTAATGTGTTCAAAGGCTGGAAGTCAAACCTGTTTGTTTGTTGAACTATTATACATCTAGAGATAAGTATGTGTTTGATGTGTTGGATTTTTAAAAATTATTTGTGTCATTTTGAAATTTAGAATATGTTAGAGGACTGTAGCAGCTAGGTAATTTTTGGTTTATGCAATGCATCCTGAAATATTTTCATACCAGATGCCCAATTTTGTTTCTAGATTTAAAAAAAAAAAATCTAATGTTGTTCTATAATATCCTTACAGTAAAAAAAAAATTGAGTCAGTGCATAGTAGACACGATATATGACATTTAACAGAATCTTGGTTCAAACAAGTTTGGCCTGAACAAATTTCAGTTTGGCCAAAGATTTTTCAAATATTTAGTGTGCAGCGTTCTTACTACTAATTTAAGTAGAAAGTGAACACTGACTTATAAGAATGGAAGAGGAAAAAGATCAGTATTAATACGTATTTTCATCAGTTGTTCGAATATTTTGGGTTGTTCATGAATCTTGGTTTCTTACGTATAAACAGAAGAGATACCTTATAAAATGATTGCACTGGGTGACCTTTTTATTTCCAATAGAGAAATTCTCATTTAAATTCATACATTGGAAATTCACATAATTTAGGACTGGAATAAATTTAGATCTGACAGGTAGATTATAGACTTGTAAGAGGTCTAATGTCCCAGTGCCACATTAAACATTATGGCTGTCTTTTAAGCATAAACATAAGGGTGTTTTCTTTTACCAGATTGGGGAGATTAAAGGAAGAGAGATGCCGTGTCATCTTGATATCCCTACTATAGAAAGTACTATCTGGAAAAATTAAAAATTTTTGTGCACAGAAACACTTCAGTGGAAAGTTTAATGGTAACTTTTGGGTAAGAAATTGATAATTTCTTACTTGAAATACACTTATCCCAAGTGTTTACCTAGAACAATGATCTAATGTGTCTTTACTAAAAATATTTTCAGGGAGAGATTCGAATTTTGCTTGTATTGGTAGACAAAAGTCCTCTTAAATCTAACTTTTTTAAACCTGGGAGAATTTGTGGTACAAAGGGAAGTGTGAAGAGATTTGATTTTAGACAATAGTTTGAAAGCAGAAAGATAGGTCACACATTTTTTGAGTAAATTTTAAGGAAATTTCAACTACATGGTTGATCACTTCTTAAACAGTTTTAGTTACATCATCTCCATGGTAAACACATCTGGACACTGAATATCCAAAAACAAGTGTACCCCTGAAATCACTAGTTTGGAAATATCACCTGGCCAGAACAGCTCCATTCCTTTACACACATTGAAATAAGTTTTCAGTCTTTTCAATATCACTTTTGTCAGTATTCCAAATAAACCTCTCTCCAGTGCCAAACCTTCCTGGAATATGCCAAACCTGTACAAAATATTTCTGGAGATACCATCAAGCGCCGCATACATAGCTGTTACTAAAAGTGTTTTCTGATGACAACACTAAATTACCTTCATGCTTGATCTCAAGTTTTCCCATTCTTAACTGTTTAAAACCTCAGTTCTTAACGTGACATACTTTTCTACTTGACTTAACATGTCCTTGCCTTCTAGCTTATATAAGAGACACCTAAATCCACAACCAAGAAGTGTTCCACTGCTGTAACATCCCAGCTCCATCACCTTAATGATAAGCCAAGGGACCATGGGCATAACTAGATCTCTCTGGGCCTCTTTTCCTCGTCTATAAAGAGGATAGCAATGTCAACCACCTTGTATGGTTATTGTGAGCATTAGGTAGAATTTAGCACACTGATAGGTAATGTGTTCAATAAATGCTAGCAACTATTAATCCTTTGCATCTTCTTGTGAACCTAGTGCTTTTCTTTTGAGTCTTAAAGTTCTCAGTCTATTGACCCTTTTCTGTCAGCATTTGTCTCCTAAGCTCCCAAATACTTCTCCTCTTATAAAAACTTGTTCCTTGAGACCATATATTTTAACTATAATCCTGTCTCTACACCTACATCCACCTTTAATAACTTGTTTATGTTACTATTTACTAACTACCGTCTGCTCTTCAGTTCACTCCAATATGGTTTCCACATGATGTTGACACAACTATCTGGAAAACTTTCATCAGAATTGATTCTCATTATCCTGAAGGTTATTTTTCAACTTTATGACCTGTTAATTGTTCCTTTATGACCTGTTACTATTGCTTGGCGTCGTTAACCACTAGTCTTTGAATGAATACACAGTCCTTGGTACATGAAGGGGTTCAACAGTATTCCAACCCTGAACATCCATACATAGTTGTCTCTAAATTGAACTCCCTGAAAACTTTCTCCCATTAAAGGGAAGAAAGGTAATACTTTTAACTATTTCCTGAAGGACTGTTAGAATAAAAGATGGGTCTTGAAAATTGAGACATATTTAATGTAATAAACATGAAATTTAGTTTTGAGCTTGCAGACAGTCAAAGGAGAACATAGCTGTATCTAGTTAAACCGGGTGGGTGCAGTACTTGCTTTCATAAACTAAGTTCCAAATGAAACTTACCAGGTGGGCCTTTGTTGTCTGGAGTATTATCCTTAAATCAGTATTCTCAACCAAGGGAGATTTTGGCCCCCAGGTTCATTTGACAATGTCTCCAGGTATTTTTGTCATGACTTGGAGGCACTACTGGTATCCATTGGATGGAGGCTATGGATGTTGCTAAACATCCTGCAAGGCTTAGGATATCAGCCCAAAACATCAAACTCTAGAGAACATTTTTAATGGCTAAAATGCAGGAAGACTTTTTAAAGATGCAGAAAACCATAAACTACAAAGGGAAAGATTTATGAACTCAAATTACCTTAAAATTAGTAATACCTGTCAAAAGATGCCAAGAAAGAAATGGGAGATCACTGTAGTAGTACACATAGCCAAAAAGGCTGTCAGATACTCCTGCGCTCCACTGCACATCTTGGTTCCCATTTTACTGTTACTACTGCAGCATCTCAGCGACAGCTGTCATTTGATGCTCCAGTGCTGCTTAGCTGTCCCACTGTGGGATTCGTAAGAGTATCACATGTGTGGGATCTAGAGATGTGAGGAACTTAACACCAGATAGAGAAGGCTTGGTCAGCAGGGGTTCTGAGCTAGAGAATGAATGCTCTTTCTTACTTCAGGTGGATAATTTTGAGGTACATTTCACATGGCTCTTAAGGTCCCAGTGAGATTGAACCCAAGTTTCTCAAAACGGTGACCAACCTGTAGGGGCTCTTCTGTTTTTCCCTCCTTTCTTTGCACTTCCATTCATAGGATCATTTCCCAAATAAACTGCCAGCAAGCCCTTTCCTCAGGCCATGTTTTCAAGAAGTAATCCGGGCTAAAATAGATTTATATCCAGAATCTGTACAAATCAAGAAGATACACAACCCAATAGGGTAATGACAACAGACCTGGCAGGTACTTCACCAAAAAAGGAAACCCAAATGGCTAATGAACCTTTAGAAAGAATTCAGTATCATTAATGATTGAGGAGATGCTTATCAAACCTACTTCATACTTCCAAAATGGCTAAAATTAAAAGTTTTATTGAGTATATTATCTACTGCTGTTAACAAATTACCCCAAAATTCACCAGCTTGAAACAACACACATTTATCTCATAGGAACCTATACTTAGGTGGGTGCTTCAGGCAAGGGTACCTCACTAGGTTTTAATCATAGTGTTAGTCTGGGCTGTAATCATCTCAAGGCCTGCCTTGGGAGGCCCACTTCCAAGCTCATAAGGCAGTTCTCAGGTCCTCGCTGGCTACTGGTCAGAAATACCAGTTCCTTGCACTGCGGGGGCCTCTCCTGAGCTTAGCTCACAACTGGGGTTCCCTCACAGCAGGCAAGTGAGAAAGCCAGGGAATGTGCTCAAGAACTCAGTCTCTGTAATTTTGGAAATGATACCCTGTTCTGCCATATCCTAGACATTGGATGCAAATACCTCCATGCTGGGGGAGGGGCTACCCAGAGGAGGGAGTGACCAGGAGAGCATTCCCAGCAGCTCAGAGGCTGCCACCAGAGAGGATGGATAGCGCTTCCCATACAGACGGTGGTAGTGAAAATTAATAGTGCTGCTTTGGAAGACACTGGCATTTTCTACCCAAGTTGAAGGAATGCTGTTCCTTTAACCTAGTAACTCTACACCTCGGTACATAAAGAAAGAAAAGTGCATGTGCACCAGGAAACATGTATAGAAAGACTTACGGCAGCATTATTTGTAATTTGTGGCTTCAGATTAGAAATACCCAATGTCTTTCAACAGTAGAATGGATAAACTGATGTCAAATAGTCCCACTGAATACTATGCAATAACAAAGTGAGTGCATATGTTTAGTGAAAAAATTCAGACACCAAGGAATGCATTCTTGCCTATTCCATCCATACACACTGCAGAAAACTACCTATAGTTTTCAGCAATGCCTGTGTAGACAGTAAAACTATAAAGACAAAGCAAGTGAGTCATTCCTACAGAATCAGGAGGGTGGTTAGCCTTCACGGGAGAGGTGGGCTGCTAAGTAGGAAGGGGCATCAACAGGGCTCCTGGCACCCTGGCAAACTTAAATTTCTTATCTAAAGGACCACACAGGTTTGTTTCCTGAGCTGTATTCGTTACTTTGTGAACCTTCCATGTATGTTATATTTTGCCATAAAGAAATATTTGACAAAACTACACACAAATCCACATCCGATTATCAAGTCATGCACAAAGCAGGTATAGCCGAGGGGTCAGCCTGAGCTAAGTACCTGGTGTATATAAACCAGTATCCATTTTCCAGATCCTTTCATTGGGAAATCTGGGACGTATTCCTGTCTGGATGTCAGCACTGGAAGGAAAGGAAGGCAACCAGGCTCTTCTTCCCAGAGGCCCTGCCATTTCCAGCAGTACTTGGCCTGGAAGGGGTTGAGGCGTCTCTTCCTGTGAGATGACCCAACCTTCTCCCACATGCATGGCAGGGGGGCAGTGAGTGTGAGAAGGAGCAGGGCTGGCTGAGGCGACCCTGGCTTAGGAGTCAAGGGTAGGGAGTCCTTTCGGAGCAGTCACGAGTTCAGCTCTCAGACCACCTGCTTGTCCCATGTGATTTCCATGAAAAGATGCAAAAACCCTCTCTAGCCACATCCCGGCCCCCTGCTCCAACTTCAGTGAAAAGGTCAAGGGAATTTTCCTCTTCTTTAAATGGAATGAATCTTTCTTGGGCCCAGAAAGAATTATTTATCAGGCGTTCACTGCGCTCCACGTGCCTTTACAGGCCCAGCCGTGCTCTGAGGCACAACAGACAACTTTCTTCCTGAAAGCTCAGTTTATAGGCCAACTTCAAAGCCCCGGTCCCAAAGCAGGGCACAAGACTCCAGTTTGGGAATTGACATCAAAGGGGCGTGCACAGGTTGATCTGATGTCAGGGTGGACAGCCGCGGGGCTGCAGGGGAAGCCTCAGAGGATTGGCCTGTCCTCATTCCCCGGAGAGTTCAGGGAGACAGCTAGGCAGTGGCACAGCCTTCGAACCCCAGCTTCAAAAGCCCTGGACCATTGCTTTACTTGCTTCAGGCAACTGTCTAAAATAGCACACAGACAGTGAGGGCAAATGACCCCAAACCTATTTATCCTTCCAAAGCAGGGGAAAGAGATGGGATTTAAATGTGAGACCATCACCCGGAGGTCCACTGCTCAAAACAAGGATCACACACGAGGGCAAACCAACGCGGCGACCATTAATTGGCTCTCCCATGTCAGGGGCTCTGCTTAAGGAAGCTTGTTTCAGCCACACCATCACCCACGCAAGGCAAGTGCCCTTGTCCCCATTTTTTTCAGAGGAGGAAACTAAAGCTTTTGGAGATTCAAAGGTTTGTCTAAAGTCAGAGTTAACAGCGGTAGATTTGAATTCCACAATCCTGTTCTTACCTGACTATTAAAGCAACTTAAAAATAGGGACCTAGGGGTGACCTCTGAGGGGCAGAGTACAAAACACTCAACAGCACAGAGATGGGCAGGGTCATCTGACAAGAAGAAGACTCTGGCCAACAGTCCCTGATTTCTTCTAGTCATTGTTTCATTTATTCAACAAATTATTTCTTAGTATCTTATTTGTGGCTCATTGTTCTGAACACTAGGAATAATATAGAGAAGACAATGTGCTTGCTCTCATGAAGTTTATGTCTTGTGTGGGAGACAGGCAATAAACAAGTAAATAAGGGAATCCTAGTGTGCGACATGCTAAATGATTGTAACTTTGATGCAAGTACGTGATAAGCTACATGTGTATTTTTTCCCAGTGCTTTCTACAGGGCCATGAGCCCTAGGGCACCAGAGGTAAATAACGCCACTAAGGTCACAGGGCCTGCAGAATGATCCAACCAGGATTTGATTCCAGGTAGCCCAGCTCCTTCCCACAGTATCAACCTACTGAAAAGGGATGACCAGTCATGGTCACACAGAAGAGGGCAGTGCCATCTTATTCTGACCCCAGAGAGGTCTAGAAACTTGGGCACCAGGTCTGTGCCTTCAAGATAGAACCCCAAGTAGATGCTGGGGTCCTCTGCAGTGTCTTTGAGATAGGACCCCAAGTGGATGCTACTCAATGACCCCAGGACTCTCAAAGATTGCTTTGATCCAAAGGCTGCTGCACAACCTTCCAAGAAGGATTTGGCTCCCCCCTGGGGCAGAACTGGGTGTGTCAGTGAACACCAGTAACCTGACCAACTCAACACCAGTTGGTGCTGATAAATCTTGTTTCTGACCTCCAAAGCCCAGAGGCCAATGACAAGGTCAAGTATACAAGTAATACCTGTCCATGGGATGTCCAAGTGATGCTCAGGTGTGCAAATCAAATCAGCTTGCAATCCCTGAGCACCTCCTCCTCACTAGGTACTGTGAGGAGGGGTACTGTGTGGGGGTCTGCCTTCAGGCTGTGAGCTCACTGTTCCCACTAAAGGTGATCCTATCTCACCTGACCCAGAATCCAGGCCCAAAGACTGTTTAAGCCCTCCGTTTCCTCTTTCCAAAGTTACAGCAGTCCATGTAGTGGTTAAAAGCTTTCTGGAGTCAGATACACCTTCAAACTTCAACTCAGTCACTTATTAGTCTTGGAACCATCACGCCCTCACTTTGACAGCTAGAGCATGGGAATGGTGATGACCTGGTAGGTTAGGTTATACTAGTAGAAAATTGAGGCTAAAATCACAGGAGATGGATACATCAAAGTAATTCCCTCATGTAATTAGCTATGGTCTTGGGGCCTCTCCTCGGCAAAGACTGAGGGCTGTCAGCTTGCATCCTGTGGTTACACTATCCAAAATTCGTGACTTGCAGGTGGCCGCTGCAGAGGAAGAGAAAGCTGGAAGACATGCCCTGGCTCTTAGCTGCTTCATGAGAATGAGGAAGGAGTCTTGTGGTAAATAATCTCTGAAGATGTCCACTGCCCATTTCTTGCCTTCCTGTGCATGCATCCTGCTGCAACTCTATAAATCTGGCTGGCCCTGTGTCTTGCCTTGGTCAAGAATGTGCAGGAAGTGACCCTGTGCCAATTCCACACCTACTCCTCAAAAGGTCTGGCAGCATCTGGGACTGATTTGTGATGTCAACCCAGGGCTAAGGACGTTGGCAGTTTCCTGACTCTGTAACCTCAACCAAGAGACTGTCTCTCATTTCTTCTCAGTTCTAAAGCAGAGTGTGAGGGAAAGCAGGTGGCTGAGCAGTAAGGAGATCCTTGTTCATGAGGCAACCCTCATGCAGCAGAAGGAAGCCCTAGCAAGTACCTTCGGCTCACTATGTCTTTGAGAAGCTCAGCTGAGAAGCCTCTTCCTTTTCCCCTAAGATGCTCCCATTGTGCTCAGAGGGGTCCCCTTGAGGGTCTCTGTGTGCCTCTGCCTCTCTCCCCAAAGCACAGCCCTTCCTGGGCGGGTTCGCTCCTCCACTCTGCCGGCCTGTCCACCCCCACGTGTGCCCTCCCTCCAGCCTCATCTGCATTTAACATCTCTTGTTGGGCTGTGGCACAGAATACTCAACAGACTCATATTAAAAATGCCCTTTAAAATTCAAAAGCTTTGAACTAAAGAAATACCTCGAGAAGTTTTCATGGAAAGTTCAGCTCTGCTGGTTCAATTCACCACACTTAGATGCACCTTTTCAAATAATAGGGAAAAAATGTAACAGGGTCAGACCCAATCAATATGCTTGTTCAAACAGAATTGCAGGGACTGTGATGTGCACGCATTTTGTGCTCTGCCTTTGTACCCGCCACTCACTCTGAAGAAAGGTTTCTTTGCTCGGAGAGCAATGAAAGTGGTAGCCTTTGGAGTGGAGACGGCAGAGCAGTGGCATGTTTACTGGGCAGGGAGGGGTTGCCATTTTTCCCGTCCCCCCCAGCCTTGTCTCTCTGTTCTTTTCATAACAGCATGCAACACACATGGGCACAGTCCCTCGCACACCCATGTCTGATGCTGAATCCAAAGCAGAGGCCTCCGAGCATTTGCCTGCCAAGTCTCAGAAATGTGATTTGTGGATTAGACAAATAATTTGCTCTTCTTTCCCACCCTTGGTGCGAACACAAAAGGACTTGCCATGGGATGTGGTACCACGGTTGGGGGAACTTCTAAAGCTCCAATTGGGCTCTTGTTGAGCTGAGCAATGTTCACGATCTGGTCCGCTCCCCACCCCCCAGCTCCTGTCATCCATCACCAAGCTAACGTTGGGCAAGTAGAAGCTTCCAACCAATGGCCAGGAAAATTCTGAAGGACCCAACTGAAAGGGTTATAGGGAGGGTAAGAGGATAGGAACAATTTTCACTCCATAGTCAGACACTAGGCAGGGAGCCTCTTCCCTGTCTCCTGAGGAAAATGAATGACAGGGAGCAAACCAACACTCATCTTCAGCATCGCCATGAGTCCGGGCACATCTACTTGAAGTGCACTCGCACATGTAGGCATCTCACCTTTGACCACATCAACAATGGCCTGGACATGCCGAGAAGCTGGCCAGCTCAGGAGGCGCGAATGCAGACCGGGAAAAGATTATTCCCAGGCCTGTTTTAGACAAGATCCTAAAACGTTCTCATGGATTTTTCTAATATTCTGGACAGCCTGGGCGCAACCTGGACCTGGTTAGAGTCAAAATTCAGGAGTGGACAGCGAGAGGATGCGGGACATGTTTTTCATGTCCCTTTGTCAACTGCCATCTCATTGTTCAAAACTCGGCTCGGGCCCTGCGGTCCTGTGTAAAGCAGCAGGGCTGGAATCACTGGCCACGTGGAGTATCCCACATGGGGCCCTGCCCAGCCAGTCTCATCACAGAGGGCCCCGTCTTACCTCAGGTAAGGAGTGCTCTGGAGGGGGTTGAGGATGGAGCCGTGCCGTGGTGCCCGCTGACACATGCAGTGGCTGCAGCACATCTTTTCTAAGCCACACGTGATCTTCATGGAATCTGAGTCCACTGAAGACCTGTCAAGCTCCCTGTAGATTGAAATTTGGGCCAGGATTCTTCTGGGACAGGCTACCCCACCTCCCCACTGGAGCACTTCGTCACCATGTGCTCCTACACAGGATTGTATGTGTGAAACAAACTGAGACTAACCATAAGAAAGACATGTGTTCTCATTAAGAAAATGTCTACAGCTATGGCTACTACCTCCTGTGTGTTCCCCCCTCCTTGGCACTCGGTTATGGAGAAACCTTCCCCTCACCCATACACACCCCCTTTCATCTGTTATGGAGATATCTGTAACTCTTAACATGGAGGGGGCATTTTTATTTTAAAATTCCAAAAGAGATCAGTAGGTTAAAAAAAAAAAAAAAAAAAAAAAGCAGCGGTGTCTTCTGTTCTGTAAGCCCTGGAATTTATTTTCCCCAGTTTAAATAGTTGGAAAGTCACTCTAAACCTCCGGTGATCTTCTTGGCAATAGAAAAAAATGCCCTAAAAACAAATTTGGAAACATACACATCCCTAAACTGAACTGGCCTCTGCCTTCTTTTTTTAAGCATACATCACAAGTCAAGACGAATTAAATACAAATCCCGTCTGTAATGATCCGGCACTAACCCGCTTCATTGGAATGAGTGGGTGGTGTGTGGGCTGGAAGGGGGCCCGTGATTTCCCTCCTGCTATCTTGGATTGCACTCTGCCTGCCAAACCAGCCCCACACCAGAGCCCACAGCCGAGAAGCTCCCCCACAGGGTGGGTGGAGGAGAGACCACCTGAGCAGCTGCTGAAACCCAGCCAAGGGCCGGAGACCACAGGCCTTTCCCCCCCAGGCCTCCAAAGTTGATCAAGTGTCGAGGAGATGTCATGAGGAGAAGTCTTCAGAGGCAAACACAAGGAGAAGTCTTCAGAGTCAAGAGCTGACAGTGGGGGTTTTCCAAAGAAATGGGGGAAAAGCTGACACAAGGCTACTCACAGAGCCAGCAGGAAGCAGCAAGCATATTAGGTTAATATTTTAATCTGTATCTCACTTTTTTTTTTGCAAACCATTACACTTTTATTTAAATTAACTTTTTCTTGCAAAATATTCATTTCATTTTTCCAACAAAATCTTATAAAGGCAAAAATAAAATCTTGTTTTGGCAAATGTCATGAAGTCGATACTGGCAGCATATGGAGTTAGTTAAAAATAGACAGCAACTTCTAAATATATTTTTTTTTCTGACTATAGTTACAGATTTTCATTTAAAGTGTGGCTCCACCCAATGGAGGTTTTTTGTTTTTTGTTTTCCTTTTAAATATCATTTGCTGTATGCAGAGATCATGAACTCATGACTTGAACAAAGGACCACAAACATCCCATGCCTGGCTTGTCAGCCCTCCCTGGCTCATTTCAAGGTGGAAGTCAGGCCAAAGTCCCGCCATCCTGCCCCTGCTGGCCGCCGCCATCAGTGGGGTCCACGGCCCACCTTCTGCCACCAGCCCCAAGTCCCAGGGAAGCTGACCTAGGTTCACCAGGGCAGGCGACGAAGGTCCCAGGAGTGTTGCCACAGCTTGGTGTGCAGTCAGAAACTTTAGGTAGACGCCACCCAGTGTGGGGTTTATTGCTTATGATACAATAAAAAGTACTTCCTCTCACCTTCTCTGCATTTCAAAGTATTTTTAAAATCAAAGCAGACTGCTTCTTTCTTTCTGAGAAGAGTCCTTTGCTGAGAGAATCTCATGGGTGGTTCGGGGAGCAGCCAAAGTTCTGGAACATACTGTTGTCCCTACACCAAACCCAAGGGTCAAGGCACAGGCTTGGCTCTGCGTGCCAGCTCAGTGGAGTTTCACACCCCAGAGGTGCTCATCAGGCCAGCTCAAGGGGCTGATTTCTGAAGCCAAGCACCCCCTCTCCTCCGCAAGCACGACGAGCCTAATGCTGGAATCTATTGGAAGCACATTCTCAAATCCAACCTTCACCTGAGTTCATCACACAATGGACTGCCCTTCTCCCCCCACCCACACCTTCCACACAGTGGTAACTGAATCTATATGCGCAGCTTCCAAATCCCAATCCTCACCTTTGCAGTCACTCAGCCCTTGAGGTGAACATTATAAAATATATTCTGATTCTAAAATACAATGTCAGTAATTTACAGTATCAAAAGTGCCTTTGTCAAATGTAAAAAGGAGGCTGAACTAAAACAAGTGTGGGGGAGGGCTGTGAGGATGTAGCCCTAGGGTGACCATCCCTCAGTTGTGGGGGGGAGGGGCTGCTCCTGGAGGGCTGCTCCATCCTTCAGGAGGAACCCCTGCTGAGCTGGAAGGGCTTTCCTTCTGGGGAAGAAAGCTCAGTCTTCTCGGAGGAAGCTGGTTCCACTGGGCCCCTGGTGCCAGGCTTGTCCTTCTGCTTGTTGGGTCACGGGTCAGTCACTGCCTGGGCTGGCAAAAAGCATAGGAGATGATGAGAGGCTGGCGGGACCCTGACCACATCTGGGAGCAGGTGGTGGGCATGTCTGTGCACATATGTGATGGGGAACGCAGGCTGACATGACAGAGAGCAGCAGAACAGGGGGTTGGGGCAATGCGGCCGCTGTGTTGTGGGGGGAAAGGAACCCTTAGTTTCCCTCCACCCCTACCACTTCTACGAAGGTTATCAGATTCAAGCTGGCTCCGAGACTGGGTCTTTGCTCTGATAAGGCAAAAAGGCTGAGCACAAAGCCTGAGCAAAGAGGTCTGTGGGGTCCTGTTTTGGCCCTACCTTCACTCACTGCATTGTCTTTGAGTAACTCTCTCAGCCACCATGGGCTTCACTTTGAAATCTAAAAACTGGGTGATCATAGCCATCTTCTAATGAGGGTGCTGGAAAGTAAGAGGAAATTTGGATGTGCTCTTAATTAAAGGTCTATCTCACAGCTGGGGGGGCCAGTGGGAGCGCCAAAGTCAGGAGGAACAGAGCCTTCTCTGCTTCTCTGTGGCCGGAGTGATATTCTCCAAGTGCAGATTTCCAAGAGAAACCCACACACCCCACTGTGGCAGGCCCCAATGGGGCATTTCCCTGCAGGGCCTCAGTGGCAGGCCTGCTCCACACTTCCCGGCAGGCCCACACATGGGGAGCGGGACTCTCCTCCCAGGCTGGGGCACCTGCCAAACACACCAACACATACATTCCTCATCCCTGACACTTCACTCCTGTCTCCAAAGACTTAGAGCTCCTGGGGGTGGCCCAGATGAGTCCACAGGGGGTGATGAACAGAGGTCCTGAGCTCCCACTACAGGGGTTCAGACCCTGCCTCTGACACTTGAGCTGCAACTTCCTGAGCAAGACCCTCAAGGTTTCTGAGCTTTGTGTCCTTATCTGTAAAATGGGGGTGGACATCTTCAAAGGCTGCTGTGAGGCTCGGAGGAGTGGCTTAACACAACTCCTGGGCATGCAACATTAACCTCCGTGTCTGCAGAGTGAAGAGAGGGGCACGGCAGCGAGGTGGGATGTCGAAAGGCTGACTGAGACTGCAGGCAAGTGACAGGGCTTGGGAGCAATGGGCCAAGGCCCAGAACTCACCACCAGACCACAAGACCTGGCCTCCTGCCGCCGGGTGCAGGGCTGCTCCTACAATCCGCGTCGCCTCTCCTCACTAAGCATCTCTTTTCACTAAGGGGAAGACTTGGAAGGGTGGCACTGGGTGTTCTGAGAGACCGAGGGTCCCGTTCACGTCTCCTGGGCAACCTCCCTGCAGCAACCTCCTCCTCCCTCCTAAGGTGTTCAAGTGGCCACCACGGGGCCTAGTCCTTCTCTGACACCACTTCCACAGGATCCAGAGGGGGTCTCCAGCCCCTCACTGCGCCCGTTTCCTATTCTGTAAAGCTGGACTTTTTCTAGTTTTCCAGTATTTTGATTTCTTTGGCCAAAGCACCGAGGTGCCGAGATCAAACTCTTCCTTTTCAATCTCCCTGGCCTGGCAGTCTAGCCTGCGCTGGCCCCATGGTTGCAGGGGCGGGGCACCTGTGGAAAGGAGAGCAGGGTGGAGGGCACAGTCCTGGCACCTGGGAACTCAGGAGGCAGTGAGCTTGGATCTACGCTCTCTATTATAGCTGAGCTCCTGAGGACTGAGTCCCTAAGAAACGCCACCTGCCTACCAGTCAGGGCGGTTTCCCCAGCGGCCGCTTTGCCAAGGGAAGGAAGCATCAACAGCAGCAGGATGGGGGGTGGGGGGCATGCTCAGAACTACGTGAGGGGGGCACGCCAGCAGGGCTCTTACTTGGCAGGTGTTAGACAAAGGTGTAGTGGAGTCCGTTGCTTAAAGGGGAGTAAGGTGGCACCGTCCTGGAGGACAGGGGGCCTTTAGGCGGGAGGAGGGCCAGCTGCTGCGCTAGACGGGCATACAGGAATTAAGCAGTGTGTTAGGCCCCTTGTCTGCTCCTGCAGCACCAGATACCCCACTTGGCAGGGCTGGGTGGTATTGGCCTCGCTGTCTACCACTAAAGGCCTGGGCTTAGGGGGGCATATCCATCGGTCTGGCTGGGATTGGCCTGCAGTTCCCAGATATGTCTCTGAGACAGAGAGGGAGCAAAAGTGCAGAAAGGGGGCAGCACAGGTGACCACACAGCGGGGAAGTGAGGAGACCTGCTGACTGATCAGAGTGTTGGGGTCGGGGCATGCTCGTCTGCTGTGGTGAGGAAGCTGAGGACAGTAGGCCCACACAGGCAGAGCAAGCACAGGCCAGAGGGGAGGCACTTTATAATGGGGGAGCAGTAGCTCTCTCTGGAACTCTTGATGTGGGAAGGAGCTCAAACTGCTGAGATGAGTTACAGGAGCCCCTGGGCCCATCAGAAAGAGGGATCTAGGCCAACCCTTGAGTGTCCCCCAAGTCCCCACACAGACCACTTCTCAGTCTACCCAGCATGTACCAAAGCGGATCAGGACAGTGGGGGTGTCGGGAACTCTGTGCAGGCTCAGGGTGTGGGAGACAGAGACCAGGCTTCTGCTGAGCCCCTGGGGCCTCCCCTTGTCCTCGGTCACTCTCATAGCTCTTGAGGTGATGTTTAAGCCCTGATCCCCAAACCAGACAGACATCCTGGGGCCAGTCACCTCAGGGCCCTGCACGCCCGTCTTGGTCACCTTTAGGGCCAAGGTTGGAGGACTGGCAGGGACTGTGACAGCAGTCAGGCCCTATGTCTGCCCTCCCCAAAAGGCCTAGAGCATGCCTGGCTGAGGGCACCTGCTAGGCAGTGGAGCTGCATTTGGGGAGGGACAGCACGAGGTGAAAAGTGAATGCACACCTGGGGAGGGGAGTTGGGTGGAGGGAGAAGTCAGGAGTCTCGTTCCTGGCTGAGAGAAAACACGCACGCACGCACACACACACACACAGCCAGGGGCATTCTCATATCCCACCATGTGATTTTTTCCCACTGGTCATTAAAGTTCCACTTCCCAGGTCCTGCTTTCTGGCACAGACTACTCTGATAAGGTGACTTGGGGACCAAAGTAGGGATCCCAGGTAAAAGTAGAGGGACCCCCTTGTGCCTTAAACCAGTAGCTTTCCTACTTGCTCTTCATGAGGTCAGAAACCTCAGCCTTGACCCTTGCTCTCAGGGGTCTGAAAACCCTGTTCATAACAGCAACCTCAGAAAAACCTGAATAGCAGCACCACTGCCAGATTTAAGAATAAGCTAGATGCACCCCCACCTCGCCCCGCCTCCTCCAGGCCTCTTTCCTGAGCTCCTGAGCTCTAGGCCCCCCACTGTCTGCTCCAACTCATCAGCCCAGTCTGTGCTCATGGAATTGGAGAACACACACTGGCCTCAACAAATAAGCCCGAGACCTGCTTTTCCACTGACTCCCTGACTGGCAGTGCTGGGCCCTGAGCCCCAGGGAGCAATGGGTGGGACCTGGTTCTGGAGGCTGGCATCCCCGGACTCACCTGCCACCTGCTTACTGCGCTGCGAGGCCTCGGAGGCCAGGGCATAGGAGATGTTGATGATGCGCTCCTGCTCCTGCAGCTGTGAGTCCAGGTCGGCCACGCTGTTCCGGTCCTGGCCTGCTGTCGACTGCAGGTTGCACATACTGCAGGAAGGCCAGAGAGAGGGTGAGGCCCTCAGAGCCCCGACACCTGCCTCAGGAGGGGCGGGGGGGTCCCCCTGACCTGTAGGCTCTCACTCTTTTGGGTGGCATCAGATAAAAACAGTCCACTTCTCTCTAGAGTAACGCGTGCCGCCTCTCCCTGAATACGCAAACGGTCTGGGCTTAGTTCCTCTTTTGGGCAATCACAGGCCTCAAAGTAAGAGCTCTACCTCTAAGATCTTGTTCAATCCAGTATGAAATAGTTAATTTGGCTTGGAAAAGAAGGCTCACACAAACCAAGGTTCCATTTTCTGAAGCTATGGAGGCTAAGGGGACAGGAAAGCCACTACCTAGGACCTGTCTGGCCTCCAGGTAAGAGGGTAAGGCCTCTGGCACCTCAGACAAGGCTGGGGACCCTGGCTCTGGCCTACAGTTCTATTTGAGGGAATACAGGCCCCCAGGCTGGGACAGTCATGCTCGGAGCTGATCTCCAAGGTGTCTAGTTGTCACCACACTTGCCAGAGTGACAGGACAGAGAACGGGACCACTCTGAGTATTGCAGGGCCTCCCAGATGACCGAGGCAATGAACTGGGGGGGGGGGGGCTAGCAGAACACACACCCGAGCCAGCCTGGCCTGTGTTCCTCTCACACCCCTGGGCATCAGGCCTAGTGGGCTATTAAGACCTGGGTATGAGGCTGACCTGGACCGGGTGAGGATATTGCGAATCTTCTCAGCTTTTCGATACCGCGCCTGCAGCTCCTCAAGGCTGGGTGGCTCTTCGGGGTCCAGCTCCACGTAACGCTCGGGAATTGAGACCTTCTCTGGCTTGGACAGCTGAGGAGAGGACCAGGAGGAGGGAGACGCAGGGCTTAGATGTTTGGGTGTGGGTCCTGCGCCCCCACCCTGGCCCCTCCACGAGGAACCACACAAGCCAAAGGAGTGAGAGCCTTGCTCAGACTACAGCACAGTCCTTTGTGAGTCGTGATCTTTGCAGCATACCAAAAACTCCTACTGCTGAAGGGGCACAGCACAACTAGACTAGAATTTCTCAGGATTGCGTGATACCTTAACACCGCCCTCAAGGTCCTGCCTGGTCTGACCCCTGCCAACCTCTCCAGCCTCACTGACTGCGCAGCCTCCACCCTGCCCTTTCCTCTGCTCAGGAAGCTTGGCCTTTGGCTTCACTGACTTTCTCATCCTTCGACCTTACCACCAGAAGCCTTCCCTGACCCTCCCTGCCAACCGGCCCCTATTACTGCCTCCTATTTTCTGTTTGTCGCTCCAATGTCTAGTGCAGGGACATGACACTTAGTAGCCCCTCGGCAAATAATCCTTGGATGGGGTGGTGGGTGGGCAGAGGGGCAGCTGGATGAGAGGAAGCAACAGTACTTTCTGTCCCTACAAAAGCTCCTCTAATCTAGACAGGAGACTGCCAGGCTCTATCTAGTGCTTTGTGGAGAATGGCCCACCCATCTCTCACATGAAGCCAATGGCTACCTCAGCTTGTGAAAACTTACTTGGGTTAAGAATCCCAAAGACAGGGCCTCCCCGGTGGCGCAGCGGTTGAGCGCTGGGTTGCAAAGCTGCCCGCAGCCTCTGCAGTGCCGGTTCAATCCCCGGCTGCTCCCTGGCCACCGGAGGAGGGTCCCACATGGCGCGCTGACCTCTCCTGCCGCCCGCTGCTCCCCTCAGCAGTGTACTTCGGTCCTTCTGCCTGCTCTGCTCCCTGCTCTGGCTCTGGTGAATTCTCTCACCCTCCCGCACTTCTGACTGTACCCAGTGCTTGTATAAATAAATAAAAAAAAATCTTTAAAAAAAAAAAAAAAAAAAGAATCCCAAAGACAACTTTCACACACTCCAGGGAATTTTCCCTCCCTGAATTACAGCAGCACATGAAAATAAGGTTGGTTGACACTTCTAAAAGCAAGTTAAACCCAACCCCAGGGCAAATCTGAAGTAAATTTAAACCAAAGCAGACCTTTCATTCTAGGGAAAGATGTCAAGAAATAAGCCCTTCTCTGTTATTTCCAATGAGGGCAGATCCAGAGGAAGGAAGAAGATTACATTGTAGCAAGTAGGATTTAGGTTAGAGATAAGGAAGGACTTTTTCCACCTGGCTAGCAGACCAATTAGGACATTATAAAGAGGACTTCCACTGCCAAGGCAGTGTGTGGAAGCTTCTTTTGCGAATCTGAGAAAGCACAGACCTTTGGCTATTTCAGAAGAGCTGAAGAGAAAAGATCTGAGAACTGGGGACTGACCCCAGTAATCCCTGGAACCTCAGCTGATCCTCACACTCGGCAGCTCCATAAGCATCAATTCACCCCTACACTGCTAAATCCGTCCTTCGCATGGGGAGAGCATTTCCTCTTCTGCAACTTCGGGGCAGGCCAAGCCCTCATACAAGTGACACCTATGGACCACCATGTGATTTATCCATCAGGGTCTATCAGCAAATATTCACAGAGCACCAACTATATGTGGCCTCATGCTAGGTGCACAAAGGCAAACCTAACAGCCATAGACTCTGCCATGCGGAGTTTATAAACATAGGCCACAGGAGACCCGGAATCTGTTACCCTCTGAATTCCCTTTCTCTTCCCTGGGGTAGTCATCCAGGGGGGTTACCTGTTTCCTGGGCCTGCTCAGTCATGATGCATTTGAGCCACCAGAGGGCGCCAGAAGAATTCAGACCAGAGGCTACAGGTGTAGCAACCTCTGCCACAGTGGAAATTTCACCTGTCATTTTCAAACCTGCCCCACAGTTTCTAAGTCTGATTGCCCAAGAAAATTTGACCGCTCAGTTGCAAGGCTGCTTTTCCCCTGGGTTTCCAGGGAACCCTTAATAATAACTACCTGTCTGCATGCATACTCTGCCAGCCCCCATGCTCATGGCTTTCTGATCTTCTCCTGGCTACATGCTGAGTCGCTTAATCCTCACAACCCCTTTACTGTCAAGGACAGTGAGGCAGAGAGACGTTAAATGGCTTGCCCCAAATTACAGAGATGGATTGGAGCCTACAATCTCTGATCTTTTATTGCCTGACTTCTTGTGTTGCCTGAAGCTGCTAGCCCTCTGTTTTCCTGGGCCACACTAAAGCTCAGCTTTATCTCCAATTCAGGAGAACACCCTGGCTGCCACTGTGGGGGTTGGCCCGGCTAGGAGCCCAAAGGCGGTGCCTCCTGGGGCAGGAGGTAGGTGAGCTGGGGAGAAGGAAGGAAACCCTGCCCTCACCTCTCTGCTGATGTCCAAGTCATAGTCCTGCGGTTCCAGGTCCACCTCAGTGACAGGCATGGCCTGCACTTTCAACCAGCCATTCTCTTCCTTGTCCTTTCTTTCCCCTTGCATGGCCCGTTCCAGCAACTGCAGGTCAAAGTCCTGCTCACGCTTCCACTGGCAACAGAATAAGAGGGTTAAATGTAGTCATTTCCTGACCACAGTGTCATGCCTGCCCCCTCTGGGTGGGTGTTGCAGGCCCTGAGGTCCTTTGGAAGACTGGCCTATGGCCCATTAGGGAAAAGCCCATGGACCTCAGCCTCCTCAGCTCTAAAACAAGTCAGCTGTTTTGTAGTACTGATGGGCCCTGCTGCCACTGCAGCTCCCCGAGCATGGGAGAACGAGGCCTGGTAGCAGACAGCTGATTTGTCTCTGGCCTGGGATCCCCTGGGTCAAACATGCACTCCCAGAGCACAGGTCATCCATGACTGTAGATTCACAATGGCCCCCAGGAATACAAGAGACTCTCAGGTCTGAGGATGACCCTCAAAAAGAACCTGCGACAGAGCCCCAGAGAAGAGTCACCCCTTCTGTGGCCCCATGGCTTGGGGAAAGTTTTCTGGCTCAGAAGTCCTAAGTCCCAGCACAGAATCATGGAAAAGACAAGTCCCTTGAGTCCGAGTAAACATGTAGAGTAGCCAAGAGCCCCTCTAGTGGGCACTCCCAGCAGGGCACATCTGGGCTGAGGACACTGTGTAGTGAGGGGGGAGGCACAGGGAGCAGTGGGGCAGAAGAGCAGCTGAGATCCATAGCACTTCATTGGGACGGATGTTTTCTATACATTAGGATAAAGCCCCAAACCATGTAAAATTGAAATGTTAAATTAAAGGCAATGTTTCCAAAAGCAGTCCCTTTGCAAAAAACTCTCTTCACAGAGGGAAAGTTTAAACCAGGCCACTTTAAGATCCCAGCATAACTGCTGGGCTCCCCCACCTGGCCCACGTCCTCACGGACCCAGGGTGCTCAGCAGGTTAAAAGGAGGAATAGGCTCAAAGTCCTTCTCCCGAGCGGAAGCCACACAGATGCTTCTCCATCCCTGGTTACCCCTCCTGCCCACCCATCTACCTCACAGAGCCCCAAGTGGTCATGATTTCCTTGCTGGCCCCTTAAGTACCCACAAAGCCCCAAGTCCATAGCACTTTCACCCATTCAGGCACAAGCTCGCCATACTCTTGGATGATGGTTTCCAATGAAAAGATTAGGTGGTTGAAGTTTTAAGGATGAAAAATTAAATGATTCATAAAGAAAATTTCTTACACGCTCACAAGTGTCCCAAATAGAGACACGTCCTCATTGAAACCCAGCCTGATTGCTTCCACTTACAGAAACAGTTCACTGAACTGCGATGTATCCTGGGGAAGAACCACGCCAATCCACAGTCATTAAGCAACACGTTTATTGTTGGCGTTGAAGCAGAGAAAATGTACAAGGTTTTCCAGTTATGATTTTAGATAATCTTTCCACAATTGATACATTATGTTGTAAAACGTCAGTGTTACTCCATATGACATTTGCTTATAAAGTTTAAGGGTTACCAGCTTTGTAGCTTTTCAGGGTATGAGTGGCCTGGGTCTTACTCCTTTGGTGTCTAAGTGCAGAGGCCGCTCCCTACAGAACACAGTGTATCTTACTAGCCGTTCCAGTTATTAAGTACCAGAAACACAAAAGGTTTTCCATAGGAAAATGTGCCATGGGGCTGGAGAAATTAAAACTCAACAACTTCATTCTTGGTAGAATTTATTCAAACGTGTAATCTCTAAAGTCCATGCCTACTGTCCGGGTGGGCGGGTTTAAGGCAAGGACTCTGATAAATTCATTATGTCCAGACCTGTGCCAATGATCTCGGCCCTCAGGCAGCAGGTAGGCTTAGCCTTGTGGGACAGCTTTGGGGGTGAGTGAATTATGAGTTGGTAGGCCTGAACCACGGGGCAGCAGAAAGTGGAGGCACACTTGGGAGTGCTTGCTAGGCTGTGGCGACAAGAATTGTTATTATAAGCCTGGTAACAGAGCACAGGCCAGTGAGAGAATGTTCAATGCAAATTAGAAGCTTCTGTAAACACAATCAGGCAGGATTAGAGAGGCAATGAGCGGTATGACACTAAAAGCAAAAGAGCTTGTGCAATGAATTAGGGAAAGAAGAGTCAGGCTAGAGGTCTAAGGAGACACTTGATTTCAAACAACAGGAAGAGTCAAATGGAATTATTTCCAAAAGGGGCCTAAGGCGACTGTGGGCAGGGTGTAAATGCCTGGAAGCACCACCAGGGGGCAGCACCCGGGTTCTCGTGGGGCACCATGAGGCCAGTGAGCACCACCAGGGTCAGGGTTATCCCGCATCATCGTGCGCTCAGGGCATCCACCTAGAAGTTTGAAAGTTTGGTGACTTGTCCTCCTCCTCATCAGATCATGTCACCATCTTCCTCTGACACTCCTTAAACCGTATCCCCTAGTCCTTGATTCAGCCTTAGAGACTTTGAATGCCTACGAAGGCCTCTCTCAAGCTCAGTTTGGAAAACTGACTTTGGCCGTTTTCTCAGACTCCTCCTGTGACATGCCCTCTCCTGATCTGGTTCCAGGTTACCCCCTGACCAGGTCACACAATGTCCTGGGCTGTGGAAGAACAGCCCCGCGGGGTATTCTCTGAACCATCCAGGTCAACGGCCCGCTCTCTGGGGTGTGACATGCTTGTGTTGTGAGGACTCGGGGCAACTCTGCTCCCTGTCCCGACCCCCTGTCTGGACCCTCCTAACATACTGAGCCGAGATCTCCAGGGAGCGGCTGGCTGAGGTAGCGGGATGAGGAGAGGCCCGTCCTCTCCCCTTGGCTCAGCGTCTTCTTGCGCTCCCGGACCAGGGCCTTCTGGTGTCGCTTCATGCGTTCCAGCTGCTCCTCTGCGCTCATCTTGCCTCTCTGGTGGTCCCCTGAGTACAGGCGCTCCAAGGCACTCTTGGGTCTCTGAGGAGGAGGAAAGCAAGAGGTACAGCAGCTGGGCTGGTGACACAGAAGACAGCCACCTGCTGGCTCATTGCTGGTCTATGTCTCTCACATTCGTTCTCACATTCTCTCTCTCTCTCTCTCTCTCTCTCTCTCTCTCTGCCTCTCTGATGCTCCTGGCCATAAAACCACATCCTTGAAGCACACCAGTGGACATGATGTCCCTGACCCACATGGGCTTCTGGGGCAGCATACATTCTACAGATGGAGACACTGGGCCAGGTCTGTCCAGTCAGGGCACACATGGCACACAGGATGCTCCCCCAGGAGCCCGACAGACTAAAGAGAAAAGTGGGGGGGGGGTCCTCAGGAAATGGAAAGGGGAGTGGGATGCCCTTCTTGGTGGATAGTGGGGAAGGCATCAGTGAGCACCTGGGACAGAGACCTGCGCTCAGGAGGGGCTGAAGTCACCTCGAAGGCTATCCCCAGGGCTCACAGGATGTCTACCCTGGAGCCCCTCCCTCCCTCTGGGCAAAAGGGGGCAACAAGTCCTCAAGAACTCCCCAGGTCACTCACAGGGAAGGTCACCTTGCTGCTTTCGGCATTTAGACCCCTCCGGAGGGTGACATAGGGCGCAATGGTGGAAGACTGCTGGAGCCGTGACGTGGACCCCGAGAGCCCTTAGTGAAGAAAGAGAAAGGCAAGTGTACTTGTGGTGGGGCCGACAGGTCACTACCCTTCCCTGACCACCTCCCACTCCAGGAGGGAACCACAAGGATGCAGTCACCCCCCACCCTTCTTCTGCCCACAGCCTGGGAGAGCAAGGCCCCAGGTAGAGGGTGGGAGGGATGAGAGGCCAGCCCGGGGCGCCCTCTGTCCCTGTAGATCAGTGGGCCACCCTATCTTTCCCTCACATGAAGACCTGGGCTGCTTGGTCAAGCAGCGGGGAGAGGAAGGAATGCCCTTCCTCCCTTCTTCCTTTTGAACTCTTGCATCCTGCATGATCCAACTCAGATGTCTGCTCTGTGACACCTTCTCAGAAGCCCCAGGCAGACCACCGATGCCCTATATTCTTCAGTAGCCAAGTGTTAACACGCCTGTCTAGCTAGATGGTGCAATCAACAACCCATGGCTGACCAAATGAATAAATAAATGAAGGAAGAGGAAGGCACTGAGCATTTATGGAGCGGTCACTATGTACCAAGTCGGCACTGTGCTGCATATTAGATATAGATCTTGCCCAATGGCCCTAAGCAAGCCTCACTTGACCATTGCAGAGGTACAGATACTAGGCTTAGAGAGGTCAAGGAACTTACCCAAGTTCACATATAGGGGTGTTGCCGACCAGGGGCTTCCCATGTCTGGGCTCTATGGTGTAGAGGAATCCTCTCACCTGGCGGCTGGTGAGTGCCTGTGCTTTCTCTACTACCAGCGACTCTAGTCAGGGGTGGTCCCTGACATCTAGAAGCTGGCATCACATGTTTAGCATGGGAAGAGTTAAATGTCCTGTAAGGCTCAGAGAATTCCAGGCAACCAAGAATTGTCCTGCCCAAAGACCACCAGTACTGCCACTGATCAAGGCCTCTGGGCTGTGATAAATGAAGGGAACAGGGTCCTCTAGCCCAGTGTCAAGGGCTGCTGTAGCCCTAACTCAGCAAAATCCAGAGCCTACATCTTCCAGGGACCAGATCAAGATGCAGCAATCCAGGCAGTGTGATGGGCTGGGAGTCACATCACCCCAAAGGTGCTGGAACCACAGCTGTGTCCTTCCCTTTCATCCTTGGCCAAGGGGGAAAGCACGTGACCTACCCCCCGCCCCCCAGTCCTGGGGAGCAGATAGGAGCAAGAAGTGAGAAAAGCTGAGGGACCACAGCCAGTCTGCAGAGGGGTCTCAGGAGGCCCGTGTGCAGGAAGGTTGGGAGACCTCTCTTTTGGGGGACTTCTGAGCACTTGGCTATGGGGAAAAATGAGTTGCAGGTGAGTCTAAGGGCTTAATTCTCTTCCCATCTTGAAGGGATAGGGGAGGAAATGAGAAGGTGGCCCAGCTGAGGAGAAATGTGTGCTGGATTGCGGAAAGGATTCACTGAGTCCTAGAGTGACACACAAGAGGGAAACCCCAGCCTGCAGGGTGCAGCGGCTCTGGAGCCAGGAGACTGGGATTGTATTCTGACTCCGTTACTTACCAGCTAGTCAGCAAGTTATTTAATTTCTCTGGTTTTCTTATCTCTAAATGGGAATAACAGTACTTCCTTCATAGGATTATTATGATTATTAATTAAGGGTCTACAAAAAAGCAGCTATCACCACTGTTCTGGGGGACAGACGTAAGAGGAAGAGAATTGTGGTGTCAGCCAGAGGAGGAAGGTTGGGGCTCTCCCTGCAGCCCAGAGCCCCTAACAGAGGCGGGAAGAAGGGTGTGAAGGACAGGGTGAGGGCGGGAGCAGTAGTGCAGTCGTGGCGGGAGTCCCAGAAAGAGTCCCCTAGAAAGTCCAGCCTTACCTCTGCCTGGCAGCGTCTGGTACCTGCTGTCAGGGCCCACGAGCCCCAGGGAGGGCTGGGCCTGGTCCCCACTGAAGGACGCCAGCTCAGGCTCACTCACATATGACCGGAGCTCCGCCTGTGGGCAGAGGCTGGGACGTCACACCTGCCCAGCACCACGCCGCCCTCCCCCTCCCGACAGGCAGCGGGGCAGCCCCAGGGGTCCACTCCACTCACCCTGGAGTCCCCGTTCACACACTGCCCCTGCTCCCGGTCTCTCTTCCTCTCGTCCGACTGCCGCTTGAGGCCCCTCACTGACGTGTGCCGGATGACGGTGGCCTCCCTGGGCAGAGGTGGCACAGCAGGGGGCTGGTCCTCCGGGCTGTAGAGCTCAGGGAGTGGGGGTCTGGGAGGGGCCTCATCTTCCTGCTCAGAAAAAGAACCAGAACCAGGGCAGTTAGAGGGAGCTGAGGGGACATGCCGAGTGGCGTCAGCACAGCAGTGACGGGAGGGCTGGGACAGGCAACTTGGGCCTGCAGAGCACGATCACTGCAGCCAAGAGATGCTGACATTTCCCCTGGATGAGCAGTGAGGAAGGGGGATGCCTGCTCCAACCTCATTCTTCCTCCGATTCTTACACCCCTGTGCTGGGATGAGCTTGTGGCCCACGGGCTGTGTGGCTGCAGGTCTGCATGGGGTTGGGGCAGCCAGGAATAGCATGTCACAAACTCCACCCTACTCAGCACAGTTACTTCCTCTTGCCAGGCCCCAGTTTGCCCAGCGACAAGGTGGGAAGGTTGGGCTCGATCATCTTGAAAGGCCTTTCCAGTTCTGGGAGCACAGGGCACTGTGGTTCAGGGCTCTCTCAAGATCCTGGTGGTCTGTCTCCCCACGTTTCCCAAGCTTCTCTCCCAAGGGAAGCCGATCTGAGCCAGATCTGGACAATCATCTGGTAGAGGGAAAATGAGGGCGCGCAGATCCCGGCTACGGGTACTCACAACTGGGGGCTTCGTCTTGGTGGGTGACTGCAGGGGCGATGTGACTTTTCTCAGCTGGGGCGGGTGAGGTCGGTACGGCACGTAGGTCTGCAGCTGGGGGAAGAGTCGAACCTCCAGAGGGGTCCGCACGGGACTGGTGGGAGGGCTGGGCTGTGGGGGCGGCTTGCTCTCAGAAGTCGAGAGTGAAGGCACAGGCGGGTGAGGAAACAAAGGCACCGTTTTTCTCTCTGAGGGGTGTGGAAGGAGAAAAAGGATGGGGTAAATCCAAGACCCTCTCCCTCAGAGGACAGGAGGAGTGACTGGTACCAGGAAGCCCAGACGTCCCCAAGGACACCCCACCGTCCAACACCCAACCCCAGGACTAAGGCCCACTCACCTGGATTTTTGACGGAATCCACCAGAATTCTGAAATTCTCTTTATTTGCACTCAGGCCCGCGGTGACATCTTCAATCCTCCACAAATCCTTCTGTATCTGTGATTTCTCCTGAGAAGACAAGGTGGTGGCTCATGTCCTTCTTAGCTCCTTACCAGAAGTTCTTTCTTAGGATTTATGCTGCTGCTGCTGCTGCAGACAAAGTCTCTCACCTTGGGAGGGTAACAGCCCTTTGGGGAAACCTTGTCAAGATGAGAGCCAAGTCTGCCTTACACTTCACAGAAAAGAACAGATGGAAAATGCCCAAGGTCCAAAGGAGGGACTTTCAAAGGAATGCTCACCATGCCACATCCCCTAGTTCTACTTGACTTAACAACAGACTGCTCTAAATACTGCACACTTCCTGTGCATGAGGTTAGCTAGAGAAGAGAAATTCAGAATTGGAAGAGCAAGGACCTGAGGCTGGAGGCCAGGGAATGGGACATGGGTGCCTACCGGGCAGTGTTTCAGTTTTGCAGGGTGAAGAGTGCTCTGGAGATTGCGTGCACAGCAATGGTTTAAGTGTTAAAAAAAGGCCAAGATGACACCTTTCATTCAGACGTATTTTACCACAATCTTCACAGACTGTCTCAGGCAACCACACAGAAGGGAAGCAAAGGCAAGGCTGCCACCATCCCTAGACTATAAAGAACATTCTTCAAAGACAAAGCTGAATCCTGGGATTTGGGGTTCAGTTAAGAGTACAAAGGGCAGTGGATATTATGTGGCAATAAAAGAAAAGAAGTATCGATGTCTGCCACAACAAAATGAACCGTGAAAACATTCCACTTAGTGAAAGAAGTCAGACAAAAGGCCAGCTACTGTAGGATTCCATTTATGTGAAATATTCAGACTGGGTAGCTCCATAAAGACAGAGAGCAGATTTGTGGTTGGTCAGAACAGGGGTGGGGAGAATGAAGGAGGACTCCTAATAGGACAGAGTTTCTTTTGCTGGATAATTAAAATGCTATCAAATTGATTGTGGCAATGTTTGCACAATTCTGTGAATCTACCATAAAAACCACTGAATTGTATACTGTAAAATGGTGAATTTTATAGTATGTGACTTATATAAAAAATTAACTCTCATTTTTAAAAAAGTACAACAGGATAAAAGCCAGACTACATAAATAAATGCACACTGACAAGTTGCCACCGAGACCAGACGGGAAGAGGCCTGCAAAGAGGTGAGCAATAAGGGAATAAACATCAAAGAGTGTGATTTTGATTTTAGAGTCATCATGGGGGAGGACAGCCATGGTCCTACCCCACGGACTTAAAAAGGAAGACTCCCCACCCCCTGTCCTCTCAAGGGACCCCTCAGCCACCACTAGACAAAGGGTCCAATTCCTCAACTAGACCATGGGCTCCAGACGCATCCCCGCAGGGCCATGTGCTCCGCAGGTTCTCATTGCGTGTATGCTGAATGAACAAGGGACCAACAGGGTAAAATTTCCTGATCAAACGCTTTCCAACAGCTGAGACCACAGCTGTCCGAAGCCCACTGTCCTAAGGGGGCTCACATGCTCACCCTCTTTGCACCCTTCTAACACGGACGCACTGCCTCAGGACAGACAAGCAAATCGGCTGCTGCTTAGTGCCACACTGACGTCTGTGTGTCCTAAAACAGATGTGCCACTGAACACAGAGTGTGTGTCTAAGCTAACAGCATTATCTCTACAGCCGAGGTCCCCAGGTGGAGTATTGGGAACAGGTGAAGGAGGACAATGGAATTAAAATCAACTCTCTCTCCTCTGTCCTCCCCCGGCAGGTCGCCTGGCATACTGCTACCTGTCTGTCCCTAACCCTGCCCCCATCTTGCCTTTCTGTCCCGGCCGCGTGTAAGAAAGGAACAGGAGTCAGAGAACTTCTCTCTTTCTCCAAGGGAGATGGAATTTCAGAACTTAATGACAAGATGAAGGAAGTTTTGGGGGAGCAATGGAGTGGGGTTTCATTCCGATCATGCTCACACCACGATAGGCAGGAAGGCTCTTGTGATGGCATCGGCAAAGGCTTGAGCTCTTTGTCCGAAAGGAGGGAGACCTACAGGCACCTCACCTCACCTCGCCTCACTGCCTCCCACAGTTACCTGGATGTTCTTTTATCCTCGAACTTCTGCCTAGGTGGCTGTCAAGATGTCCTAATAAAGCCACTCCTCTTCACTGAAAAATGCTATGAATGTTCTCACAGCCCACCCTGGCTAAAGGGGGGTGAATTCGTCTGAGGGGCTTAAGCACAGCTCCAGAGTGAATGACTTACTGCTGTAATTCTAGCTCACCTGGGCTAGGGTTACAGCAAGGAAGCGAGCACAGAGTCTGCTGAAAGAAGGGCTTTGTGAGCTTCCCAGGTCACAGTGGCACTTGGGAAAAGCATGAGCAATGCCACTGGGCTGGGGAAATCAAGCCACAGGCTTCACACTGGCCTCATAACTTAGGGACCAAGTTCTCCAGGGAGTCTGCCACAAGATGGGTTATATTGTACCCATTTTTTTTTTGAGGGGGGTTGCAGGGAGGAAAGGATTCTGGGTCTGCTGCATAGTAAATCACTATGAAATAAGAGTAGAAATGCAAAGGGCCTATAACCACACGGAAGAAGTTTAACCTACTGGTAATTAAATAAGTGCAAATTAAAACAAGATGTTCTTTTATTTCCAGGTAGCACACTGGCAAAAACTAAAAAGACTGATAGCATCGAGTGCTGGAGAGGATATGAGCAAACAGGTCAGTAATCTCACTCACTGTAGGTGGCAGGGCAAATGAGTGCACGGTTTCAAGAGATTTGGTGGTATCCGTTAACAATTAAGGTGGACACAATTTCAAACTAGCAGGTCTACTCCCAGGAGCCTACCTTAGGTAAATGCTTGTAAACCAGCCTGAGGAGGAAGTTATATACAGGTTTGTTGTAGCATAGTTTATAAAAGTAAAGTGCTGCAAATAACATAAATGCCCAGCATAAGAGGAATGGCTAAATACAGTATATTCAGATTATGAAATACTATATAGCAGTTGAGAAGAACTCATTTAATTTCATTTACTTCCATCAACTCTGTCCAAAGCAACCTTCTAAAATTATGGACATCTTCTATAATCCAGGCTGTCTGATACAGCAGCCACAAGCCACGTATGACAATGGAGCACTTTAAATGATTCTAGTCTGACTAAGGAATATAATTTTAATTTTTACTGATTTGTATTTAAATGTAAATAGCTACCATAGTGGGCAGCACACACTTGGGGGTGTCTTGTCTGGGAAGATTTGTACAACATAAAGTTATGACAAAGAAAGCATGTCAAAATGCATAAGGTGGTTTTTCCTTAAGAAAACCCAACTGCCATCCCCAAATAAACTATATGATTCTATATATGTCTAGAAATGCATAGAAAACAGTCTGGAAGGCAACAGTACAAACTGATTCCCTGATTGACTATAGGGAACCAGGCAAAAAGGGGAGGAAAAGGGAGCTTTGTTTTTTGTTTCTGCTTGTCATTGGTCCTTTCAGAGAGATATATTCATGTGCTACTTGTATAATTATAGAAACACATGGAATGAAAGGCTAAAATTACTGCTCCTAAACTTAATGCAGATGATTAATGTCCAAGAGGATAGGTATGACAGGACAGGCCAATTCAAGGAACTAGTAACTAGAAATAATTGTTTGAAGGTCTTTGCCAACAATATTCACCTAGTATTTTCAAGACTGTGCTAAGTTCTAGGCATACAATTTTAAGAAGGAGGAAAATGTTATCAACTCAAATGAAGGGAAATTGTAGAAAACAAATGAGGGCATGCTGGGCAGCTGGGGCCCCAACCTATAAAAAGAGAAATGGCACAGGGCCTATTTTCTCACCTATGGGGGCAAAAGCAGCTATCAAAAGGGTGGCCTGGTGTTTAAGGACAGAGGAGGGCAGGGACCTAAGGCTGCCTTTCCTGAACGGGGCAGGGGAGACAGTAACTGGCTGTCTCCTGGCCTGGCCTCCAGAAATACAATGACTGCCTAGGGACCAGAGACACTTCCATGGGCCTGGATTCTCTCTATTCTTCAGGAAAAGGTTGGATCACATATATCATCAGGAATTGGAGGAGGGAAAGAAGGGCTGTGGCCTAAATGAGTAGAGAGGAACCCAAGATTGGATCAAGAACACAGATTACTCTCAAGTATAAGGTTCTGAAGTCTGGTATTTGTCTCTACTTGGGGCTTTCCCCAAAATACTTAATAGTTAAACCCTTACAAAAATGCCCACTAGCTTCTTGTTGGCAGCAAAGAGGCGAAGGGAGCTGGTAGGGTAATGCTTCTTATCACAGCCATGGCAGGGGAAGGCATCCCCAAGGGAGAGCTGGGGTGGTAAATGTCTTAGCTCTGGGGGCAGAGAAGAAGGGCCCTCAGTAGTACTCACAGTGCCCATGGGTGAAAGCAATAAAAATGAGAGCTCAGAAGGAAGAAGAGCCCCTGATACCTGGAAAAAGAAGGCTCTTCGGTGTTGCTCCTGCAGGGTCTGCTTCAGCTGCTCCACATCACTCTCCAACTTCAGGTATTCGTTCCAAGCATTTTCCATCTCCTGTTGGTCAAGGAAATGCTCTGATTCTTAGTTATCCCCAGCCCCCAGGCCTCGTGGGCAGATGCACAGGTGTCCACTGTTAACCCAACCATGGAAAGAGGGGAGTCCAGAGTACCTAGTCCAACCCTGGCCAGCTATATTTTCCCCCAACACCCCTCTTGGGAATGCTTTGCTTCCTGGGCAGAGAGGGCCTGTATCACATCAGATGGACAATAAAGAAGTAGATGTGTTGACATTTAGAATAAACTGCACACAGATCAGGGGACTAGCCTTCTAGGCAGTTCAGAGAAATTTGGTTACTGTAGCCATCCAGGAATCGCTGATGGAAAACAGGGTACCCTAACACATGACTGGGGACAGACATGTCACCCCTGGGCAAGGTAAATGATAAGACTCTCACCCCTCACCACCAATTCAGCTATAGTTTGGAAGATGAGAAAAGCAATCCCCTTCCTAGACCATCCTGGGGGTCAAGAAGAGGAGTGTCTGCCACCCTCCACACCCTCTACGCACAGTGGACTCTCTGGAGAGCTCGGCCCGGATGTGGACGAGGTCCTCCTGCAGCAACCTCTGCTGGTAGGCAATCTTCTCCAGGTGCTGGGGCTGGTCCCGGTACTGCTCCATCTGTCTGTGCAACACTTCCAGCACAGACTCTAGCTGGTCCTGTACCAGGCAAGGGCCAGAGAGCAAGAAGATAGCAGGACAGTCCCAGGAGGCTTCCCTGTACCATTCCAGGAACTAAACAGACCTGCTGGGCCCAACTGAGGCCGAAAGAAGCCTGACAGGATCTCTGATTCTAGCTCTGACTCCATCCACTGAGTGGGCAAATCACATAACAGCTCTGCTCCTCAGTTTCCTGATGTATAAAGTAGGCGTAAGACCATCTACTTATGGGATAAACTAAGAAGTCAAGGAAAATGCTTTCAGCTCCTGGGAAAAAGGGCATGTTACAAATCTTAGCACCACAAATAAAGTGTTTTATTAAAAATACAAAAAAAAAAAACCTTACACTAAGTGTCTGGGGCCAAACATCAGGGAAGCCCTGGTGACCTACCCTCCCACCCATACTTGCTTCCTCACAGCCCTCATCCTAGGAGGAAAGGAACTTTAGAAAGCGAGGTCACTACCCTGTTAGAACTGCAGCTACTCTCTCCAAAGTAGCCCCTTCCTTGGGGTTCAGGAGCTGAGGTCGTCACATACCAGTCAGTAGAGCCCTCCTTTCTCAGACTCTCCTTCTCAGAGCCTCCAGGGAATGGGGGCCAGAGCAGAATTGAGAGGGGAGGGAGCAGAAAGTAGGACTTGGAGAAATCAGACTGATCCCTGTAAGAGTTCCTCCAGGTTCAGACAGAAACCCCCATGAAATACCTTTTAAACCCAAAGACTTGCTCTGGATAAACTAACACCTGCTGTTCAGTACTAACATGAAAGTCCAGTCTGTGTCTGAGAAAAGACAAGCAACAAAACCCCCCTCCACCCAGCCCAAGATTATACAAAACTGATGCGTACTTTGTTTTCCTTGAGGGCTCGTATCTTGTCTTCCAAATCCTGGAGGATCCTGTCTTGTTCACAAAGGATGCTCAGTTTGACCTGCGAGCAAGAACAGGTTGGAGAGGGCCTGGGGTACTGAAAAGGGGCATGGCCTTGGAGTGTGATCCGAAAGCCTTTGGCTACAGAACCATCTAAACCCTGCCTGGAACTCCCACCCTGGGTTTGGGGTAGCGGGCAGCCAAGGGGAGGCAGCCAGCGGGCAGCCAAGGGGGGCAGCCTGACAACATGTTCACTCACGTCAATGTCACTTTCGGCGATTTTCACTGGCTTTAGACTTCGGTCCTTGAGAAGGTCCCGGCCTGTCATCTGGGAGGGGAACAATTTAAAGGAGACTTTACCACGGTGTTCCTGCTCATAACTCAGCAAGGAAAGTTAGCCCCACGATGGATGGATATGGAAGTCTTGGCAATGGGAGGGAGGGTCACAGCATGAAAGGAGTTAAAGCTTGGGCGATATGCACTTTACTTTCATGCCTTTTTCATTTTAGGGAAAAACCAAATCCTTCTTGAGATCTAAGAAGCCCTTGTAAGTTTCCCAAATTACAGAAAATACAGACATTGAAGTTATAGTATCATTAGGCGGATGGTTATATTTGCCCAAAATGAGTTTAGTATAAATCTTAGAGGATTTGCTACTGATGAGAGATCTTTGCTACTAAACCTCGCATCAAACACAGGTGACAGAACCCAGAGCAGAGGGGCACGTGGCCCAGGAGGAGCCCGCCCCCCCCCCACCTCAATTGTCAAGCCTTAGTTTAAGGAAGTCCCCGCGCAGCCCAGCTCCCCTGAGTAAGGTCTGCCTTCCTCACCAACACTGTTTAGGAAGAGGATCTGGTCAAAGGAAGGAGGAGGCTGGATAATTCTGGCTGGAGTTCTAATTGATCCTGAATAAATGAGGCTACCCTGCTCTCTCAAGAAAGGCAACCACAAAGCAGCAGGCAAAAGTCACCCAAATTTACAGACCAGTAGGATTTCATGTCGCCCAACCCTCTCTCGACCCAACATGGGTAATAAAAGGCCCGTCTCTCACTGACTCCTATGAAACTAAATCCAGTGCTTTAGCCCATGTTTTCATTCCCCTCAGAATTGCAGCAAATTCACCCAGCTGAGCAGGGGTGGGGCACTTTTCACAGATGTATCCCCAAGGCCACGCCTTAGTCAGAGATAACCAGGTCTAACATACCCCTTGCAGAACTCTGCACATCTCACCATGATGAAAACGGAAGGTGGAATTAACAACAGCAGAGACAGGCAGGGTGTGTGCTTTGCTGAGGGTTCCAGTGTGTACGCACAGACAGTGGCTAGAAAAATGGCCCTCACTTTCTTCCTGTTTCAACTAAAGAAGTTCAGTACATTGAAGAATGAGAATCAGAGGCAGAAATAAACAGAGTCCTTAACTTACTGTAGTTCTACTTAGGAATTTTTTACTTTATGATGGTGCAAAAGTGATATTTAGGAGAAGTCATACTTTGAATTTTGACCTTTTCCCAGGCTAGAGCTCCGCATCAGCCAGTTGATCATGAGGATGAACAACCCATACTCTATAGTGTCCTGCGCGGCCAGAGTTTTTTAGATATTGTGTTCTGTGTTTCCATATTCCATGCTATCTACAAAATGCCCAACTGTGTCTGAGATAGTCAACATGTCACTATTTAGACTCGGTAAGGGATTTTCCCAACTGCAGGAATGTAAGTGCCTGAGCATGTTTAAGGCAGATGAGGCTAATGTTCAGTGGGTGGGTGAGTTAAATGCTTTTTCAACTATATTTTCAAATTACGATGGGTGTCAGACATAACCCCATATTAAGAGAAAGATCTGTATCAGCAAGTATTCCTCTCAGTGTTCAAGCCACCCATGCTCACAAGTGTCATAAACTCTCTCTCCCTGACAATTCTCTTCAGCAAATCTAAAGGTCAAGGGAGAATGGCCTCTTCATACTTGGGCTGCAGACTGAGTTTGGGTTGCAGACCCTACCCACCCACCCCCAATTCCCTGGCTACCTCTGGTAACAGAGCAGAGGCTGACTTATGGTCAGCCTAGAACGCAAGGCTAGCACACAGTAGGCACTCTGCAAAAGCTTACTGCACTGCAGGTTGGCAAAAGAAAAGCACAGGTAGGTCAGAGTTCTTGGGAAAAGTAGAACTCCAGCAAATTCTGCTCTTCAAACTGGCAGAGTACGTGTACGCACACTTACACACACAGTCACAGGACATGGACTATGGCGACAATTCACGAACCAGCAGGCCAAGCTGGCTGCTTCCAGGGCAAGGGGAGAGGGAGGGAAGAAAGTGGAAGAGGAGAGGCAGGGTGGGATTAATCCTGGTGACCCTCAAACATCTCAGCTTCCCACGCAGCACTTGGGGAGCAGATAAAGGTACGAGGTCTTCATTTTGTATAACAGTCCCCCAGCAAAGGGGACAAAGAGCCTTGAGTAGTCTCCAACTAAGTGACCCTTGGTTCATTTCCTAGGCGGAAATTCCTTTTAAACTGAGATATGCTGGGCCTCCCCGGTGGCGCAGCGGTTGAGCGCTGGGTTGCGAAGCTGCCCGCGGCCTCTGCGGCGCCGGTTCGATCCCCAGCTGCTCCCCGGCCACCGGCGGAGGGTCCCACATGGCGCGCAGACCTCTCCTGCCGCCCGCTGCTCCCCTCAGCAGTGTACTTCGGTCCTTCTGCCTGCTCTGCTCCCCGCTCTGGCTCTGGTGAATTCTCTCACCCTCCCGCGCTTCTGACTGTACCCAGTGCATGTATAAACAAAACAAACAAACAAATAAATAAATAAACATGCCTCTTAAAAAAAAAAATAAATAAATAAAAAATAAACTGAGATATGCTTTGGGGAGTTTTCCCTCCCAGCAAAGCTCTTCCCCTTATTTCATTGAAGCATTTTATAGATGATATTTTTCTGATACTTAAATAGCAGGGCAGAGAATCTAATTGAGCAATGCCTCATTTACCCAGCACCACCAGGAAAGGAGAGAGGTATTCCACACAAAAAGAGCATTTTGAGAAACTCAATCTTTTAAACATTTTGACAGAAAGCATTCTCAAAGTATGTGTTCTGCTGTCTTCATAGAACACTGAATATAAATTCAGCCATTTTTAGGAAGAATCAGTCATTATAAAAATCAGTAACATAGTTTCTTAGAAGTGCCCCTTGACAAAGTGCCTCCAAATCGCTGTGCTTTCATTTCCATTTTAAATACACATATATGTTTCCATCTCTCCAGCAGGATATTGGCAGTCCCTCTTCATTTAGAAGTATTTTTCTCTCATGCCCTTTTAATGTGTGGCTGGAATTCAAATGACTAATTTTGTTAGGATTAGGGACTCAACAGAGGTGACACATTTGCTGGGTCTCTGCCCTTACGGGGAGCTCCTCCCTCACCTGTGTCCCTCATGACTTGGGGCTTGGTCCTCGGGTGATGGTGTTCTGCCAGCCACACCCCCCCGCACTACCCAGTAATCTAATTAGCAGTGCCTGTGGGGACCAGAGGTATTTCTCTGAATCCTCAGTCCAGCCCAGGACTAGCATATTGAGGATATTCAGGAAATGTCTGCCTAACGTGTCTGTGACTGTAACAAAACCAAGCTGGCTGTGGTCATGGCGCAAGACCACTCCCTATGGTGTAAAGGTCACAAGTTTTAAGAATGTGGCTCCACAGCTTTCTCATGATAGCTATTGATAGTGTTTGCACAGCTCAGAGGTCTTTCAGGCTCTGAATTTTGCTTTGTTCCAGAGAGTGGAGGTTACTATGAAATATCCTCAGGTGGCATATCACATCTAATTTTTTTAATTGCAGTTTGTGAGAGCAATGTTTAAATACATTTAAAATGTCAACTGTGGGTCCCCAGCATCTGTCATGAGAGAAAGAAAATCAGCAGGCACTCATCTATTGGAAAGTGTCTGCCATAGGCCACCCGGAATCCTACCTCCCCTCCACCACATCCCAGCACCCCTTTCCTTGGAGCTGGGGATAGCCAGACACAGCACCTGCGTCCCAACCTGCGGCCTTCCTTGGAAAGCTACAAAAGCTGGCCACATCTCATGTACTACTTCTGCGTCACAGGGGAGGTGGGAGGCCTATTTTGTTCTGTTGGGTTGCTGGAAAAGTTGTGATGCATTTTTGCTTGAAAAACAGAAAAAGCACATCGTGACTTTTCTGACAATCCAATAGTTCTGGCATGTTTTCAAACATCAACACTCTGCCAGGAGGAGTTATCCTAAGCTAGGCCCATGGTAGAATCTGAGGATACCAGGTTCCTCTAAGGTCTCTGGGAAGTGCTGCTCCCTCCCAAGAATCTCCTAACAGACCACACTAGTCTCTGTCTAGGTGAGCCCTCAGCATGGGGGCAGAGCGTGGATGGGAACACAACACAACTGGAGGCAAGCGAGGCAAGCCCTGCACCCCATGGCAGCAAAGAAGATGGAGTCACAGAACATCACAGATGAGAGGCTCAGCCTGGTGCATCAGCCAGAATGCTGAAGGGAGATTAATACAAAGAAAATAAACTGAAATGATGAGCAGGAAGCCTGGGGCAGTTAGGAGAGCACCCCAGTTAAGCAAGTGATCCAGAAGCGATGGAATGGCCCCACTTGGAGACACATATCATCATCTTACGCTTCTCCTGGGCCGACAGCCCCGTGCTGACTTCTTCAGCACTTTGTAAAGCACGTTGATCAAAGGTTCATTATTTTTTATCTGTACCAAACAAAAAGGCAAATACAACAAAACGTAACAAGTGAGACATCAAATGACACTTGAAGGAGTCAGAATTTGGGGAGCTAGCAAAGGGGAAATTTGGAGAAGGATGTGTGCTATGCAACTGAAACGACTGAATTTCAGACACCCTATGCTCCTTCCAGCTTCCAGACTTTCCCAGGCTTTGGTTTCCTCACATATAAAAGAGGAGATAACGAAGTCCATCTGCAGGATCTTGGTGCAGGCCAGTTTCTTTGAGCATGCTGATCTCAGTGCCCCTTTCCTCCCTGGTTCTCTGCCGATGGCAGGCAACACACCGCTTTCGATTCACTTCCTTCTTCCTCCCTTACTGCATACATTTAAGATCTGAAAATCTTACATAACTTAACATCCCAACTCTTTAGAGTGGTGCCGTGCATGAGTCTCACCCCTGCACATTTCCCACCTTCAGACCCTGGCCTCTACACCTACCTAAGTGTGTCTGACCCATGATCCAAAGTGCTCACTACTCCTTCGAGGGAACACTGTCCACACCCACTAAGACAGTGGATCTCAATCCAAAACTTGAACACTGGAATTACCGAGGAGCTTCAAAAAATGCTGAGGCCTGAGTCCCACTCTGAGACACTCCCTAGTTGACCTAAGATGGGGCCTGGGCATTCTTAAGAGCCTGCCTGGGTGATTCCAAAGTGCAGAAAGGACTGGGTCTCAAACTTTAGCATGTATCAGCATCACCGAAGGGCTTGCTAACATGCAAGACCTGGCCCCAGAGAGGCCCTCCCAGCAGGTCTGTAGTGGAATCCAAGATACTGTATTTCTAACAAATTCCTGTAATACTGACCCTGCTGGTCTGGGACTCCCACTTTGAGAATCACTGCTTTGAAACAGTATTGCTCTCTCTGGCTACATTTTAGTACTCCTTAGGAAGATTATGGGTGCTTGTTTTGTTTTGGCATTTTTAGGAGTAACACCTAAATTACCAAATAAAACAGTCTTTAAGGGTAGAGACCCAAGCACTGATAATTATTTTAAAAGTTCCCCCTGGCTGTTCTAGTTCATAGACAGGGTTACTAATCTCTATTCCAGATAATAGACATCAAACTTCAGTGTGCACAAAACCAGCCCAGAGCTTGGTTGGGAAAAAAAAAAAAAAAAGCAACAAAACAGAATTCTGGGGACCATTTCCAGATATTCTAATTTATTAGGAACCACCCCCACCCCAGATCAGATCTACATTTTATAATCAAGCTCCCAAGTGATCTGAAGGAAGTGTTGTCCCAGAGATACATTACTCCAGAAACTGACTTTGGAAGCAGACCCAAAACAAGAAGCCCTGATCTCAGAATCAAACCATCCCGAAGAGTCTAGAGTCCAGGCACCCAAGGACACTGCGGACACATCTCTCACCAAGGACAGGGGCCTCTTTGGGGCTCACTGCATCCTGGTCTACCCACAAAGGCACTACTGGAGGGGCTGCAGACAATCTCACCTTCCCAGCTGCACATCCCAGTTTCATCAAAACAATTCAAGTTGTTAACAAAAGCGAACTTCCTCACCCACTCTTTAGATCCAGTCAAGGGGTAAGGTTGTGAAGAGCAGAACTTCGATGCAGAAATACAATTCAGCAGACACAAAATTTTAGGAGGGGCAGAGTATACAGTACATGCAACAAAGAAGGCTCAATTCCAGCCACAGAATGTAGCAGAAGTTACCTCTCAGACACAATGGTGGGTAGGATGGGGACAATAATAATTCCTATTGCTGGGGGTGCTGAGGGGATTAAGTGAGAGAATGAATACCAAGTGCCCAGACAGTGCCAGGTCGGCACAAGTGCTAAGTTAATGTGGAGCCCTACCCACCCTGATACTGCAAGTCAGTGCTCCAAGTGGCACCACTGCAGGAAGGTTCATTCAGGAGGAAAAAGTCCTGCAACACAGGTGGGGAGAACAGCAAAGACCACCAATGATTCTGGAAGCTGAACATCAGCTGATGGAATAGGGGGGCTCTGGATGCTTAAATCCGAGGACTTTGGGACAGGGACAGAGGGAACCCTAGGTGAACCTGTGGGGTCCAGGGGCCATCCCTCTCACCAGAACCTGGGCACAGCAGAGTTATAACCCACTTTCATCTCCACACCCAGGAGATGGTCCATTCAGTTGCGCCCACAGAGGCCTCATCTCAGGGACCCCAGCTGGGTTCAGCATCAGCTCACCCTGTCTAGCAGGTCATGGCATCTGGAGAGTCAATATGCGGAGCGATTTCCCCATCCAATCACTCACCTACCCAGGGCTCATCTTGCCTCGGTTGCACCCCAGTGATGGGGAGCTCACTATCAACTAAGGTGGCCCTTTTAGAAAAACTTCTTTCTACTTGGGGCTGTTAGCCACTTGTCAACCCCCCCTTAGGGCCACGGAAATGTTTCTGAAGCTGTACAGACCGCCTCTATGTCTCATACGAGTTGTCCCTACCTCCTTTCACCACTCTGCACTGCAGCTGTGCTGGCTGCTGCTGCTGCTTTGCGCTCAGCAATGCTTTCCTGTTAGGAACAGCTCCCCTCCCCCCTTGGGAGGCTGGGCTGCGAGGGTGTAAACCTGAGTTTGCAGGTGGTCATCTTCCCTGACCACACGGAGGCAGCCCAAGCAACAGGACAGGGGGAAGGAGCCTTGAGCAGAACCCCTGGGATGCAGCCCCTGCATACATGAGCCAGGGTGGTCCCCTCTTGGCTTAGCAGGTTGACTTGGTTTTGGACACTTGCAAACAAATGCATCCCACCTGAAAGACTCCTCAGCATGGTCTTTGAGTCCTCCCCTCCCCTGAATCCTGAAGTGAGACACCCAGCAGGGAACCCTACACTCCAGCTGAGTCTGGACAGAGCAGAGCAGACCCACTGCCTCCTTGATCTGGGCACCCATCCCTTGGAGGGAGCCCATGGTAGTGCCAGGCTCTCCAGCAGCCACGCCAGACCCATGACTCACACAGCACAAAGGCAGCATCTTTTCCTACATGTGCTGCTGGGAAGCCAAGCGCCTCCACTCTGCGGGTGCACATGTGGGGGACTAGTTCCCAGAGAAGCTTAGCAACTGCAGTAACAGCTACAGACAAGGGACAATGTTGGTACCAACACAGCTGTCTTCAATGACAAACAGTGACAATTTCCAAGAAGTCCAATCACCAGTTACTGTTCTGGGCACATACAGCTCCTGACTAGTGAACCCCCAAGGAGGCACACAGCTTCTCTATTTCACAGCTTTCTTTATTTCACATCAAAAGCATTTCCCAGCATAATGACCCCAGCTCAACTCCAGAACAAACGTAATGTCTCTGCACTCACAGAAGTGGAAGCAGCATTTTAAGAGAGGCTGGGAGGCAAAGGGATTAAGAACACAAGCTTCAGACAGAGCTACACCCAAATACCAACTCCCAAGTAACTATGTGGGCTTGAGAAAGTGGCTTAATGTCTCTGAGTCACAATTTAAAAAAAAAAAAAAAAAGCCCCCACCACCTCCCTTACAGGCCTACTGGGGGTTATACATTTAACAGAAGCAAAACGTAGTGACTGCACATACTGTTACTAAGCTTCTGTGGGGTGCTTTTTTTTTTTTTAAATAATAAATTTTATTTTTATATTCCCCATACAATTGCAACCCCCCCATTCTGACCCCAATCCCTCCCATCCCGCCCCCCACCCCCCAAAAAGTGTCTCTGGTTCATAGTTTTTTGTTGATTTTGATTTTCACTTTCTTATAGTTATTCATTTTCCTGGTCCCTTATTTAAGTTTTCTAGATTCCTGCTATGAGTGAGACCATCCGGTATTTTTCTTTTTCTTTCTGGCTTATTTCGCTGCGCATGATCCCTTCCAGCGCCATCCATGTTGCTGCAAATTGCATGTGTTTATCTTTTTTGAATGCTGAGTAATATTCCATGGTTTAATTCAAATTCTATGGTGTTGAACTAAGCACTCCTTCCCTCCAGGATCAACGTAGAGAGACATCTAGCCCACACAAACAAAGATACAAAGGCAGATGAACTGTCTGTCCCACTCAGGCACCTTCTAAGTTCTTTCCTGCACCCTGAAGAGCATTTCAAGGTGCCTCTGTGCTGGCTGGGGAGCCACGCCTCTCCCACAGGCATAGATGCCCTACAAATACTTGTGTAACTGTTGTAGAGCAACCCCGATACAAAACGGGGTGCCTGACTGTGGGTCCTCACCCGCGCGCTTAAAAGGACTTATCAATGCTCTACTGCAGGCACACGGGAAAGGTTAATAAAAGGTTTATTTACAAGGGAAGGGGAAATGAGGAAATGTACAGCTCTGGGAGAAAAGTGGGAGACAAAGTTTTAAATGAGTCCTACCCGATCCGCCGATCAGGAACCCCAAAATGGCGCTCTGAGAGCTGGCCGCCAGCCAGGAGCAGTGAAGCCAGGAGGCGAGCGATCGCGAGCCAGAGAGAGAGCAAGGCCCACGTGTTTGGTTTTTATATCCAACCTGGCTGCCCAACTCCACCCTCAGGTCCCAGCCACCCTCCCTTGGTGGTGATGGGATTTGTCTTTCCCAGAGTCTTGATGGCTTTAGTCTGGAGTGGGGATGGAGAGTCCACAAAGCCTGTATGAGATTATCTCAGGACATCACTTCCCCCTAACATACCCACTGCTCTGCTGGGGTGGGAGTGACAAGAATGAGCAGGTGGCATGGTGACTGGCTCTCGGGGAGGTTGGGGACAGCGGCTCCATCACAGTGGTGCTGGAAGACCCTCTCCAGGTCACAAGGGCAGGACCTGGCCCTGTCCTTTTGTTAGGGGGAAATGATGTCCTGAGCTAATTCCACGCAGGCTTTGTGGACCCCGCCCCCACTCCAGACTAAAGCCATCAAGACACTGGGAAAGACAAATCCTGTCACCACCAAAGGGAAGGTGGCTGGGACCTGAGGGTGGAGTTAAGCAGTCAGGTTGGGTATAAAAACCAAACACGTGGGCCTTGGGGGGGGGCTCGCTATCTGGCTTCACGGCTCCAGGCTCGCGGCCAGCTCTCAGAGCGGCATTTGGGATTCCAGATCGCCATTTGGGATTCCAGATCAACGGAATGGGTAGGACGCATTTAAGACTTTATCTCCCACTTTTCTCCCTGAGCTGTACATTTCCTCATTTCCCCTTCCCTTGTAAATAAACCTTTTATTAACCTTTCGTGTGTGCCTGCAGTAGAGCATTGATAAGTCCTTTTAAGCGCGCAGGTGAGGACCCACAGTCAGGCACCCCATTTTGTATCAGGGCTGCCCTGTAACACTTTCAGGGCACAGGAGCATGGCCTGGCTGCAGTTGGCACACACCGCCACGTGTGAGCACTGTGTCTCCTTAGCTTGACCACCACCCTGCAGCACTCCCGACCATGTGATCCACTGCCACGGAAGCGAGAAAATGTCCTGGACCTTTACAAACCCCCCTGTTTGGCTTGTGTCTGAAGGACAAGTCTAATTCTTGTTCACTGCACCTTTCTTTCCAAACCCAGGTGTAGAACCAGGAACCTGAAAGACCTGCCAGCTTTAGCTGCACCCGCAACCCCTAGCTTTCCTAGTCTCTCACCATTCCCTTTTTAACCTCAACCAACCTAAACCCTCTGGCTCTTCAAGGCTGCACGCACAAGACACCTACTCGGGAAGCCCTCCCAGCATTGCAGCCCACAGTGATCCTCACCATCTCCACTCTGAGGACTGCCAGACAAGTCTTGGTACACTCAATATAAACAAGTCTATTTTATCTGGGGATGTTTTCTTCCCTAGCCCAGACTGTCTGCAAGTTGTTCAAGGCCACACTGTGTCAGCTATTCTCATGCATTCCCCTGGGTTTTTCCAGAGCTGGGTACACAGCAAGTGTTCAACAGCTACATAAGTGAACTGGCTGATTCCTAACCAAAAGCTCTGATCTTGCCTCAGCATGGAGAGACTCCTCCCCACCCCCATCTGCTGCCAGAGGATCCTGTGTTAAAAATATCTCAAGCCAGGTACCCTGGGGCCGGGGAGAGGCCTGCCCCCAAGGCAATCGCCTGAGTGCCCTCCCTCGGGCCTCTTGCCTGCCCTCTCACACACGGTTAATGAAAGGTCACATTCCTCCCAACTATTTCATGGCTCAGGCCTAAGAAGTGCTTTTCACAGTGGGAGCTTTCAGAGCTGTGCAGATGGAACAATAGCTGCGCTTCCGGGCAGGATGCCTCTCGCTTCTCCAGCTGCTTTCTCACTCTCTCTGTGAAGTTTTATCACCTACAGGGAGGGGCTCAGTGTGCATCTCCTACATGGAAATGGGAGACAACTTTATTTTTTCTTTACATTTAAAAGGACAGATTTATTAGGAAAAAGAGAAAGAGAATGAGAAGCATCTCCATAGACACAGGCGGCTGGAGACCTGCCTCTGAAAGGGCCAGGTTTGTTATAAGAGAAGCCTGCATAGACACAGGCAGGCGGGAGAGCTGCCTTTGAAAGCTCAGACCACATCATTCCTTGTGGAGCTTGCGCCACCAGCAATAAAAGCAAACAATCTACCAAGCTCTTTGAGGTTTAAAACATACACTCTATGGACCAAACACACCGCCACCCCACTGGAGGCTCTGAAAAAGAGAATGGTTATTATCTAGAGGGGCTTTTTGGTCCTGCCTCAGGACAAGAAGAGATCAAAGTCTTATTCCCTCATTCTGTAAACCAGAGACCTTACAGCAGAATTCACAGGAACCTAAGGAGAGCCCAGAGTTTGAGGCTGTAAGAAATAAAACCCTTCTGATCCCCACAGGAGATGCCCCTGTTCAGGATCCAGAGTTGATAAGACCCATGTGGACTTTGGCTCGGGGCTTGGTTCCAAGGAAGCTGACACTCTCAGAAAAAGGAGTGTCCACAGGAGGCAAGACCTCTGACACGTCACTCACCTTTAGGTCTAGGTACTCCAGATCTTTCTTCAGCTGGAGGTAGGTATCGTCAGCCTTCAAATGAAGCACAGAGGGAAAAATGTCAGACATGAACACCGAGAGTTTCCATAACGCAGGGCTGCACATGGTAATCAGTTCCGCTGCTGGGGGGCAGAGACGGGGACCACAGCAGAACACATCCAGAGCCACAGACCAAGCGCCCACATCTCAGTGCAGCTCAGAGCCTTCTGTCAGCATGTTGGATCTGGCAGGTCACTGTGGGAAGAGCCAACTTGTCCCCCTGTTGGCTGAGAGGACAGTTTGATGGGGGGAGGGAGATAGCACAGCAGAGGGAGGCCCATTATAAGCTCCCCAGACAGAATTAGAGAGGTTCAGCTGGAAGAGGCCATGCCACCCCTAAGTCAGGGTCCCAGCAATCGCAACGCTCCAATTCTTGTCATCAGACCTCTGCACTGGGTCATTCACATGCATGAAGCAAAATGACCCCTGAGGGGTGTGGAAGAATACCTTGAAGAGGCAGGGAGATGACCCTGAAGGCCTAGGAAGGCCCCTTCTGACTTTGGAAGCCAGAATGATAAAGCATGGGCAGCCACTGGAAGTCTCCTGGAAGTTCTGGCTCCCTTTGCTCAGCATGGAGTCAATATGACTATGGCAAGAGCTGGTCAACAAGTCCCAGGATTAGACCTATTGTTATAGGACAGGACCACCCTGTTACACTATCTGCTCTGTCATCTGACAGTCTACCCAGTTTTTCAGTGTAATTACTTGGGACAGTGCGACTAAGGAAAGACTCCTTGATTTCCTAGACCTTGTGCTTCCCATGTAACAGATCACAGAAGATAACCGTGAGGCAGAAGAGCCACGAAAGCTCAAGGAAAACAGTCCAGATTCCACTTTCTCTGCAGACTATAAGGCTTCTCAGCAAGCCAAGGTAAGCCTGGGCTGGAAAGGTGAGCCCTGTTTACAGCTCCAATGTAAAACAAATGCACAAACAATACAAAACATTTAGGCAGTGCTTTTTAGCATGAGAAAGCCTGAGGGGACACTGGTGGCTTACAAGATCTTATTATTATCCCTAAACTGTCTCCTTACCTTTCCCTACTTCCCTAAGCAGTCCGATATCTGACATTTTTTCACAGAAGTAAGGACAACGTGGAGAAATGTTAGTAAAAAAATCACCCAAATTCACAACTCCAGGGTTTTGCACATGTTCCCTTATATTCCATTTTTCAAAATACATTTTCTGACTCCCTCCAGTCTCACTAAGCAGGACGAGAAAGGAAGGAGACAATTTCACCTCCCTTTTCATCTGTCCACTGTCTATTTCTGTGCAGCCTGGAGGAACCTGCCTCATGTGGACCTGTAACATCTTCTTTTACCCATTTAAGACACCTGAAAAGCAACTGCCTGGTCATTCCTTTGCAGCTTCCAGCAAAGCCCCATGTCCTAGTAAGTTTAGAATGCTATGCTGCATAGGACTTACATTTTGGCTCCAGCCTACATGCCATTAGGTGAGGGACCCCAGGACTCAGCTGGACTCACTTCCTCATGTGGTCATTACTGCTATCCTACCCTTTCTCAGGTTCACCAGGATGAGGGATGTGAGGAAGCTTTGTCCATCAGCAGGACACTGTCTAGATGACAGAGGCCACTAGGCCTTCTCCCTCCAGGCTGACACACCAGCACCCCAAGGAGTGTCCACGGTAGTGACAAGATGACAGCCAGCACAGCCCTTCAGACATGACCACACACCAGTCACTACGCACAGGCAGAGAAACCACAGTTTGGGCGCCTCACACCACATGCAGCCTCAACCCCAGCGCCAGGGGAGTGGACCCCACCACTGCTGCACAGAGTGTGGCCACAGCATCCAGAAGCACACAGGCAGGGAACATGGGAAAGAGCCAGACAGCAAATACAGAGCACGGGCATGAGGGAACATAGGGCAACATGTCACTCCCTTGCCCCCAGGGTGGCCTGGCCCTGAGCAAGCCCACCATCGCTGACCTGGTAGGTGGGAAATGTCAGCTGGTGCTGCAGTAACTGGCCGACGGCAAAATTTCGCACACTGGCCAACTTGGCCTGGTGCCGCCGTAAGCGGGTGAGAAGCAGCGAGAGCTCCTCCAGCTGCAGGTGTGTAGACACATCATGAGGAGGTTAGCCACACAGGAGCATGACACCATGATTACTCTCCACCCCACTGCCAGGACAGCACTGCTGCAGCACCCTTAGCGGTTACTGCATTAATTCCATCATTAGGACAAATAAAGGCCCTGGCAGAAAGGGGCTGCAGGAAGTTGTTCTTTCAGGAAACTGCAGCCAACAGTGCAACCGCACCCAGACCTGAGCCTTGAAGGCAGACTGAATGAATCAGAGACCAGGGAAGTAAGGAGTTAAGAGAAGAATGGCAGGTAGCTGGAAAACTTGGCAGATGAGATGCTGCCCTAAAGAGAAGAGCCCACGCTGCCCCGCCCACCCCCTCTAGCTCTTTGCCTGACCTGGGGAGGCCCCAAAGCAAGTCGCTGGCCTTCTCTGAGTCTCAGTTACCTTATTTCTTATTTCCATAGACTGCTTTGGATTAGCTGGGGGGGAGGGGAAAAGTGGGAGAAGTGAGGGGGATGGGGGACTTGAGACGACAGCCCTTTGCAGGCTGCACCATCTCATTCACCTGGGAAGGTGGGGGGGTGAGAATGAGGTGCTGCTTACCGATTTTCCGTGTAAACTGGGAGCACTGACGGTATGGGTCATGTAACCCATGGAGGGCATGGTGCGCCGGTCCACGTGAGAGAAGTTCTGCAGATAAGAACATGAGGAGTCATGCTGAGGGCCAAGCAAGGGGGCCAGAGTGTGGCTAGAACCTGGTCACTCACTGCCTGGGTTGCCTACCTCCCCAAACCTCACATTTTTCATCTATAAAATGGGGGTACGGGCCTTTCTCACCAGATTAGAACAATGCACTGTGAGAGCTTATAACTGAACACAGACATCTTTTCCTGCCTTCCAAGCCACAAGGAGCAGACTCCTTCTTGTGTGACCCTGTGCAAGTTACTTGGTCTCTTAATGTCTCAAGTGTTCTCATCTATGAAATGGGCACAATAATAGCACCTACCTCAGCATTGCTGGAAGAATTAAAAGACATTTAGTACAAACCTAGCACCTGAAAGAAACTATCATTATCGTTCCAAATTGCTCAAATTTGTGTTCGAACCACCTAAGGCTCCGGGCACCCTCCCCTTCCGGGCCCCAGCAGCCTGCCAGGGCCTGCAGAGCCTCACCTTGGTGGCAGGACCCCGTGTTTTCCTGGGAGAGCCCCCCAGCGAGATGTCGACGCTCCTCCTCTGGTCCGGCGGCTTCACGGTGACCCTCTCTGCTGGTGTGTGTGGTCGCCGGGGTGGAAGGACCCTTGGGGGGCCTGGGGGAGGGATGTCCGAGGGAGATGGAGGCACAGAGATGGAGCGGGGTACCTCTAGCATGCTCTTGCTCCGGCCCTGGTCCGTGAACTCTGGGGAGCCAGCACAGATGGGTGCCGTGGGGCTGCCGTGCCGGAACTGCTGGCGCTGCTGCCACTCGTACAGCTGCCACACGGTGCCATCCCGGTGGGCCCGGCGCTCCTCACTCGACATCTTCAGGTGGCTGGCTCGGTCCTGCGCGTACTTATAGTCACTCGGCAGGTTGCGGGGTGGAGGGGAAGAGCTCCCCGAGGGGTGTCGGGTGCTCTTAGGAAGAGTCTGGTAGTTGTCTGGGAAGGACAGCGACTGGCTAGGGCCCTGGCGAGGAAGGGTCTGGTCCAGAGGCAGGCTGCAGAGGAAAGAGAATAACAGGTAAGACCACTGAGCAAGCGTCTTCCAGGCTTTTGGAAACAGCAAAGTAAAATCCACAAAACCAGGCAGGTGAGGAAGCCCTGTAAGAACCCAAAGAGCAGCCAGAGTAGACATGCAGGACTTGACTCACTTCCTCCCCTAGCAGAGAACTCCAAAACCACTTTTGTCCGTGAACTTTGACATGTCAACTCCCTAACGGGCTGACTCGGCTGCCCCACACCCATCACTCGAGTGCAGTGTGATTAAACCTGTCTCCTCCTCGCCCTCCTGCCATCAGTCAACTCTTCCAACTCTTCCAACAGGGGTGCAGTGAGGAAATGCCTCACAATTTTCAGGGTCACCAAGACTTGCCCTCCACCCATATCTAAGCAAGTTCTGGAGGTCCCTCAAGGGAGTTGCTGGCCTCCATTTCTTTCTTTTTCCACTACTTTAGTCCAGATGACGATTATTTACCTGCCTCCACACAACACTGAGACCTTCCGAACTAGTTTCCACACTGTATGCAGTCAACTGCTTTGGTCAAACACTCCCATGCTCCAAAAACTTCAACGGCTCCCCATTGCTTAGAAAAGAAAATCTAAACTCCTTAGGCACTCTGAGCTCTAGAGCCCCTGACCCAACCCACCTTGCAGTCCTGCTGTTTCCCCACTGGTCCTCCTCCTATGGGGAGCAGGATGAGGCAGGCTGGGGTGCTTCCTCTTATGTGCTGGCTGAGCCTGAGTGACAGCTTCACCCTTGTCCTGCCCAGCCTCCTGCACCTGGGCCACTAGCTGTGTGACTCCAGGCCACTAAGCTGACTGCCCTGAGCCTCAGCTTTTTTCTCTTTTTTTAAGATTTATTTATTCATGCATACAAGGACGGGATATAGGCCAGATGCACGGGAGGGTGAGAGGATTCACCAGAGACAGAGTGGGGGACAGAACAGGCAGACTGACTGAAATACACTGCTGAGGGGAGCAGCGGGAGAGACAGAAGAGGTCTGCCGCGCCATGTGGGATTCTCACTGGCCAGCCAGGATCAAACCGGGCTGCAGAAGCTGCGGACAGCTTCATAGCGCTGTGCTCAACCGCCTGCACCACCAGGGGAGGCCCTCAGCTTCTTTTCCTGTACCATAAGGACATTATTACCTGTCTGTTAGGGCTGCTCTCAGAAGTAAATGAGGGCAGTCAGCTGGGGCCTATGATACATGAAAGGGACGTCACTGGTGGTCTCTTCCTGCCACTCACTATTCTCTGGGTTCTCCCCTCCCCCTACCTGTAGTGGGCTCCTCTGGCCCAACTCATCCACATCTGGTTCATTCTCCAGGACCTTCCAGGAGAAGGCTCTTCCAGGGAGGCTTCTGCAATACCTGGGCCCTCAGGGTCCTGCTCTGCTCTGACCTGGTTATCAAATAGCCTGTAACATTCCCAAGGTCCTGTATGGATATAACTTTTCCATACCGGCAAGACATCTCTTCCCAGTTCCTATAAATCCTTGGAGGTCAGAACAGTGTCTCATGCTCTGTGGTGTGGTCCACAGCCTGAAAAAGGCCTGACGCATAACCGGCCCTTCAGCAAACACTCCAGCCACAAGCTGGGTGTGACTGAAAACTACCATCAACCTGTCCTTTTTTTTTTTCCTGAGAAGGAAAAAAATTAACCAAGGGGCAAGGTGTGGAGGTTTTTTTTAACATTTATTATATTTATTTATGCATACAAGAGCTGGGGTGTAAGCCAGAGGTACAGGGGGGTGGTGAGAGGATTCACCAGAGACAGGGCGGGAAACAGAACAGGCAGACTGATTGAAATACACTGTTGAGGGGAGCCACAGGCGAGACAGGAGAGGCATGCTACGCCATGTGGGTCAACTCCCTGGCCAGGGATTGAACTCATGGTGCAGTGGCTGCCAATAGCTTCATAATGCTGAGATACAACCCCTTGAGCCACAGTGAAGGCCCAAAATACAGAGTTTTGTTAAGTCTGAAAGGTCTAACATGCAAGGCAGTATGACATGGTAAAAAAAAAAACAAGTGTTTGGATTGGACAGGCCAGGGTTGGAATCCTAGCTCTGCCTTTATCTAACAAACCTTGATGCAGACACTTGCCACAAGCTGTTCTAAGCCAGTTCTGCTCAGAGTGGCCGCATCAGCACCTCCTGGGGACTTGTTAGAAATGCGGGTTCTCAGACCCCTGGACTTGCCAGTCAGAAACTTGGTCCCTGAGGATGGAGCCCTGTCACCTGTGTTTTAACAAGTCCTCCAGGTGGCTAAAGTTTGAGAAGTGCCTGCTAATTGTTTTCAAACTCATCTCAATCATCCCCAGGTGCATGACCTCAGGTGTCATTTATGTCCTCTATTTACTATAAAATGGGGACACTGGTGACTGCCTAATAAATAGTCATGAGGATAAAAAGCAGTTCTCATTTGGAAAGGTTAGCTTTCTTCTCTCCTTTTATATCCTCATCTTTGCAGCGGCAGGAGGTAGGTCATATTAAGATCTCTTCAACCAGACTTGTCCTGGCTAATGTGTCTGTTTGCCACTAGGTGGCAGGGTTTCCCACTGATTCCCCAACATCAGAAGGGATTGTGCTCTGATGAAGGGGCCTGAATCCTCAAACAGGTTGCAGCTGCAGAAACCAGGCTGGGGGCTTCCCCTGGGGAGTTTATGACTTTATTAACCATTGTTAACTCTGCCTAAACCAAAAAGCAAACTATGCATTCATGTCCTAGCTGTGCTCCCACCTACACACCCTTCTGTAGGGCCCTGCAGCCCACTCCATGCCTGCCTAAGGTGTCTGAATGGCGAGTCTCCCCTCACTGGACAGTGCCCCAAGTCCCTGAGTTCTTCCTCCAGCCATGCCCTGTGCTTACACACTGCCTGCCATCCCCCAATGCTGGCCATTTGGGGTGACCCCAAAGATACCCAGTGCAATGGTGAAACTTAGGTCCAGGCTAAGCCATGGTAACTAATCAGTGGTGGAGACAGGGACAGGAGGTAGTTCCAAGATGATGCAAGGATCCCCCTGGGCACAGGAAGAAGCTCGCAGAGCAGCTTTGTCCCGAACAGTAGATCCATTTACTGATCACAACTCCAGACTTCCCCCAGAAGAGGGCTCAAGGTTGCCTGCCTGCATACCCTGCTCTGTGGCTTTGGGGCCTCCCTGTTCCAAAAGGCACTGAACAGGATATTTTAATAGAACACTTCAAAAGGGTCATATCAGTTTTTACAACCAGTTGTTTATGTGGCTATTCCTCACCCTAACTTCCACATCAATTGTGCAGGACTTTCTAGTCTGTTCCTTGTTGCAGTGTTGAGTCCTTGACTCAACCTCCCCACTTTTATTTTACAATTATACATTCCTTTAAACCCTGGGGGGGGGGAGGGTGTGCAGAGCTAGAAAGCTAAAATTTCAAGACAATTTTAGAATATGTAAGATTCTAAGGGAAAGCCAATCTGTCTCCCACAAACTATCATTCTAAAGGATTCAATTCCTTGTATTAATTAGAGACAAGAATATGAGAACATATTACAGTCCAAATAACCCTCCTTCCAAAGCTAAGGTGATCAATCTGGTAAGAGGAGCACAGTCTTAATCACGCACAAAGCAGAGGGATCGATCTTCTATATTTTTAAATAAATAAGATTCCTTTATTAGGCAGCCAGATCTATTTATTATTAGACTACAAGAGATAAATATGCCTTTAAGGGAAAATAAAAAACTCAACACAGTCCTTTCAAGATAAAAATAAAAGATCAGAAACTGAGGACTCTGCTTACTCAGAGACTAAAATCTTTCTCCTCAAGACTGTAGGAAATCTATATTCTGCCTTTAATTTCTTACTTTTACTTTTTGGCCCACTGAGATCTGCTTCCAAACTCCACACTGAAGTTCCCCTCACCATGTGTTCATTGACCTCCATGGCCAATAGATTGTTTTCATCAACAGGCCTGATGTCACCCTGCCTCTCGGATAAGAATGGCTCAAACTCCCATCCCACATTCTAGGGACATTCCAACACCTTCCCCAGCCCTCTCATCTTTCTGCAATTGGCTTCTCATCCTTGGGTTCCCCATTGTGCCCCACCCCCTCTCCTCACTCTTCCAAATACATATCACTGCAGAATAACATAGGTCTGTAGGTTGCCAGAAATGTAGAGGCATTTCGCCACCTACAACTATTAACTGTGTATCAATCACATAACTTTTGAAATTCTTTTCTTCACACCTTCCACAAGGGGATTCTCACTGCTGGTGCCATCTTTCTGCTTTCTTTCCACCTTCCCTTCCTATCACTCTGCCTCACCTAACTTTAAAATCCTAGCTCGGGCCTCCCTGGTGGCGCAAGGGGTTAAGCACAGCACTGTGAAGATCCCAGCAGCCTCTGAGATCCCAGGATGGCCAGGGAGCTACCCACATGGTACAGTGGACCTCATGTCTTGCCCACTGCTCCCCTCAGCAGTGTATTTCAGCACATCTGCCTGTTCTGTTCCCTACTCTGTCTCTAGTGAATCCTCTCACCCTCCCTCACCCCGCACCTCTGGCCTGTACCCCAGTTCTTGTATGCATAAATAAATCTTTAAAAAAAAATTCTAGCTGTATTGAAAGGGGAAATTCAGGTCTGTCCCTCCAAACCCATCAAGAAGTTCAGGGTATCCGAAGGCTTCAGTGCCTCAGCAGGCGAGTAGAGACCCTGAGGTTCTAGACTCTCCTTTAAGAGTGTCCAGCCTTCTCAGGAGGCACCAACCCCAGGTAGAAGACCTTATTTGCGGCATCTCCTTCCAAACAAAACCCCTCTCCTGCTTGGCTGCTTTATATAAACTTCTTTTGCCCACCCCTTGGGTTGGAGTTCCTCAGGGTTCTGTCTTTGGCCCTCTGCTACAGCTCACTCTAAGATAGGATTCTCAACCCTGGCCCACATTAGAATCACTAGGAGAAGGGGGTGCTTCTAAAACTCCTGATGTCCAGGCCGGACCCCTTTCAGATCGACAGACTCAGATTTCTGGGCATAAAACCCAAGGCCTCAGTAAATGTCAAACCTCCCTCACATGCCATCATTCCTGACTTTTGAAACTAGAGCTGCCTTGACCTTGCCCCAGATCAATTAAATCAATATCTTTGGAGCGGGGTCTCAAATCATCACATTGTGCAGCTGGGATTAAGAACCACTGCTCTAAACATTCCACTCTGCTTGGGCATCAGTTACCCTTCTAGGGCAATGATTTCCAAATCTCCTGCTAACTTCAACCCACAATTCTTATAACCACTGGCCATCTCCACCTGCACACTCCACAGGGACCACATTTCTCTTTCCTAGGCTCACATCTCGTGCATGCTAACACAACCAGCTAGTAGCAAAGTCAAACTTGAATGTTAACTTTAACTCCCCGCTAGCATTAAATAAGCCTGTTACATCTGATAACCTACCCAACCTCAACATCTAGGTCACCTATCCATCCTCTCCCTCACAAACCTCACATCAGCACTGCTTTTCTTTGGGTCTTCCTCCTTTTCCTGAACCCATGACCATTTATACTTGATCATATTCTCTTCCCAGATTCTTCTCCAACTAAACCATCTTCCATATTATCACAAGTGTAAGGAGTTAAGCTGAAACAGTTCTTAGTGCTGATATGGATGTGGAGAAACAGGGACACTTCTGGTGGAGGAAAAACTGCACAGCATCTTTAGGACGATTTTCTAATATCTATTAAAACTAAAATCATATATGTGTGTTTATGTATGCATAGGTATGTGTATACACGCCTATGTACATATGTATACATAATTTTATATACGTGTGTTTCTATAAATTCCACTTCAAGTAATTTGTCCCCCAAATACTTTTTTTGCACCTGTATAAAGGTAATTGGGCAAGGATATTCATTGCAGCAGTTGGTAATAGCAAAGATTTACAATCAACCAATCTAATATACATCAGTAAGGAAATGGCATAAAGATCATTGAAGATCCATACTGTGGAGTTTTCCATGCAATTTCAAATTAGTGACATATCTATGAGCCGATAAGGAAAGAGAACTGAGATACATCAAAACATCTATGGGTCATAGAAATTGAAAAAAAGCAAAATGAAGAGATTTTTTTTTTTTAACAGTGATCGATCTTTGGGAAATATACCTAGGTTTCTGAAATAAAACAGAACACTTGCTTTTCAGTATTTAACCTTTGGTATTATTTGGATTTCTTTACCTTTTCAGTAGATTATGATTATTTGAGGGTTCTGAACACAGGGAGATTTATATATATAGCTATGAATTATATATATAGCTATGACCAAATGAATTTGGTCATGTATTAGTACTTGGTACAGAGAGAACTAAAAGCATGGAAATTATCAACACCAGGGAAAACAAAAAATTGCACAACAAATGAAATTTAATTATAATGCACCATATGGCTCAACTGTGAATATGTTGACAAAACAATTTAAAAACTGACTAGTGATCTAAACAAACATGCTACAACTATACAGTGAAGCTGGGAATGGGTAAATGGGTATCTGTTGGAAATGAAAGGTCCAGGGGGAAATAAGAAACTGAAATCCTTATCTTCCAGAGTAGAATATCAATAAATAACAAAAACTGAAATATCAAGAAATAATACTACCTTATTTGGAAATAAAGAGATAAATAGAGAAAATGATTAAAAGAATTGGAAGTGGTTTTCTCAAAGGTGCCAGAACTAGGAGTAGGGGTGGTAAGGAGGTGGTGTACTGTATTACTTTAATATTTTTTTAATTAAGGGGTAATTAAAACTATCATTCTCATTTTGGGTGGGGTACATCCAAATCCCCCTGGAAATTTCTTCAACACACACATGGACTTGCTATAATAGAAATGAGATGTGGCAAAGAGATGTCTAGTCTAAAAAATCTCCCCAGGGTGACCCTGATGTCTCTTCCCTGCTAACACCCTTCAAAGCACTATTCAAAATAACAGATATTTTCATGCATACTCCTGTTTAAAGTTCACCAATGGCTTTTGTGGGCCTTCGAGATTAAATCCAAACCCTTTAGCAAGAAATATACACTCATCAGGGCTTAACCTTTACCCTTCCTGTCTGCCCTGCTTTTACCTCCCTTGGTCACTCCCATACTGACCTCGAGTTCCTCGAGCTGTCAATATGTAAGAAGAAATAGTTATCATGAGTAGCTTCTCTCTGACCACACATTAATTCTCCTCTGATGGATTCCCCTTCTGCTGCTAACTTCTAAATGCAGAGGTACCATTTATGTGTTGATTACTACCTATTAATGTGTCCAGCCCAGGCCTCAAACCTCAACAGCACAAACTATACCGAACTGTCCAACAATCCCCCTTGGAATAGCCAATGAGTGTCTCAAACTTTTATATCCACAATAGAAACCCTGATTTCCACCCAAATTTGTTCCATAGTCTTCCCTATCACAGCAACTACCTATTTGTTCAAGTCAAAACTTTAGGGATGGGCCTCCCCAGTGGTGCAGCGGTTGAGCGCTGGGTGCGAAGCTGCCCGCAGCCTCTGCAGCGCCGGTTCGATCCCCGGCTGCAACCCGGCCACCGGCGGAGGGTCCCACATGGCGCACAGACCTCTCCTGCCGCCCGCTGCTCCCCTCAGCAGTGTGCTTCGGTCCTTCTGCCTGCCCTGCTCCCCGCTCTGGCTCTGGCGAATTCTCTCACCCTCCACGCTTCTGACTTTACCCAGTGCTTGTATGTATAAATAAATAAATAAATCTTTAAAAAAAAAAAAAAAAAAAAACTTTAGGGATTATTCTTGTTTCTCCCTTTCTTTCATTCTGCACATCAAGCTCATTGATAAGCTTTGCTGTTTCAACCTCCAAAATGGACCTCAAATCTCTTTCCAATGTCACAGTCCTGGACTACTGCAAAGCTTCCTCTCTAGACTCCTATCCTCTTCTTTGTGAATTATTAATCAGATCACATCATTCCCTGCTTCAAACATCCTAGCAGCTTCTCCTATTGCTTTTTCAAATAAAATTCAAATTCCTTACTCTGGAGTCTGGGGTGTATGATTTAGGAATAAATCATACAACCCCGAGAGCTTTCCAACCTCATACAGTGAGTGGGAAGGTCACAAGAACCAGCCATCCTCTAAAGGGGTCCACCTAGCCAGTAGCAAGAATAGCAGCTTCCCTCTCTCTCCTTTGTGTGCCTGGTCAGTAGCTTGCTGTTTTCAAGAAGGCACTAAATTTGAACAAATGAAACTGATCAGTCCCGGGTGGGGACGAGAAGGTATCTTAGTCTTAACACAAAAGTCCTTCTTTCTTCCGGTCTTTCCTCCACCATCTACCCTGACAACCAGTCAGTGGTTGCAAATCCCACACATGCACACCACACCCACCACCTGACTGCAGTCCTAGGCTATTTCCCCAGGAGCACTGCCTCCAGAGTCCACAGGCAGACAGTCTGGACCTCACAGGGAGGTTGAAGTGTGGCATTTAGAACATGTTTACGGGCCTGCGGGAGACTTAGTCTGAGTCCTAGCACATCCATTGGGGCCCCTCCAACCCCTGGGGAGTTTTCTGCATGTGCCATGGCTGTCAGTGGTTTGTTTTAGAAGCCCGAAGATAGTGAGGGGCATTTGCTGTCTTTATAATAAACACAAAACACAGACGTTTCTGAGGACAACAAGGGAAGCTGGGTGACCCTCAAGTCTTCATGTTCATAAATGTGCCCTAATTAATTTAAAATTATAATAAAATACAGATAGGGCTTTGCAAGTAGCAAGAGGCATGCCTTCTAAATAATTAAAACCCGTTTCTTGAAGGAATGGGTATGATAAAGCCTAATGTCAACAGTACCTAAGCACTTGTCTATGTGCCTGGAATTAAAAATGGACCTATATTTACTCTCGTTTCTGCAAACATTTCTCCTATGCAGAGCAGGAGCAGGATAAGAGGAGAAGACCAGCTACTATTTACATGCCTACTGTCTCAGGGCAGGCTCTCTGCAGAGCGGGAAAGCCTGATGTACTCTCACAGGCTGGGTCTAAACTCTGGCTTTGCCATTATCTGCACACCCTGTGTAAGTTTCTTTACTTCTCTGAGTCCTGGCTTCTTCATCCATAGATTGGGGCTCTCACCCCCTCCCTTGTGGGCTTGTTACAGGGATTTATGGAGATAGTGGAGGTAAAGAGTCTGAGGCCAGCATTTACCCAGCATGTGCTGGGTAAATGATAGCTGTTACTACTGCATTATTATGCTCCTTAGTAGCTGCGATCCCGAATCTATCACTCACCTTCTGCCATCCCCCTTCTGGGTCTTCGCCCAGTGCTCCACTTGGGCCAGACTGCTCTTCCTCTGGCTCTGCTTGTCATGGTTGGTCCTGGGAGGAAAGGCCTGCTGGTACCCGCCAGTCCCATTCTGCTCTCCTGGGCCATATGTGGTGGGCAGCATGCCATTCTTCTCTGCCCGCTGGGGCTGTGCCTGCTGGCCTCTCAGCCCACCAGATAAATCCATGAACAAGGCATCCTCATCGGTGGGTGAGTAGAGAGACCTGGTCTTGCTCCTGTCCCGCTTGGCCTCCAGTGGGTCTCTCTGGGGACGGTACCGTTCTTCCTCTTGTTCCCGCCTCTCGTACCTGAAGGAGTCCTCAAGGCCATGGTGAGAACAACCCCTCGTGTGTCCAGGTGCCACACGGCCACACTCGCGACACGACTCTGTGTGGTTGGCCTGGGGAACTGCCTGCCGCTCCGCTTTTTCCATGTCCCTGCAACAATAGGCACAATCAGCCCCTTCCAGATAGCACAGCTTGCACTACACGAATGTGTAGATGAACACACACTATACGCAGATGACTTCCAGGCCTTTGTAGGGGCTGCTTTTGCTTTTAGTCCATCTTTCATGCCCAGTCCTCCATTCTGCCTGCCTGACTTCTACTCCTTTAGGGATCTGGCTTGAATGTCACCTCCTTCCAGAAGCCACCCCAGCTATACACCCCAGTCTAGATCAGGACCTTAGTGGACTCCACTGCCACACTACTCACACTGAACCCTAATTGTGTGCTTATTCATCTAGCTCCCAAATAGACAATGAGTTCCCTCAGGCCAGAGGCCCATCTGGCTGATCATCCTGTTCCCAAAACTTCCACACAATGATGGCTATAGAATAGGTATTCTATAAAACCACTGAGCAAAAGGACAAATAAGTGACATACCTGACAATTTTATGGCTTTCCCTTTTGCTATCTGTCCACTTGCCTGGAGCTCCTGAGCCCAGGTCTTGCCACATGGCATCCAGCACAACCCAAAGTACAACTGGCAGCCAAAAAAGCACTTTGGGAAGATGGAAGTAGAGGAGAGGTTGAGAGCACAGAGAAGAGGTATGGGAGTCTTCACATGACAGCTTATCTATCTCGCCAAGGAACAGCTCAAGCAGAACACAAGAGCACTGATCTAAAACAATTCTCTGAAGTACCATTAGTCATATTTTAGAGATAAGGAAACTGAGGCACGGATCATACAGGTGGAAAACAGTGAAACCAGGGCTTAATCCCAGGTAGACTGCAGAGCTCATGAGGGTTAGCCACTGCTCTCCATGTGTGTCTCTGGCCTACATAGTCTTCACTCACACCAGCTGGTTCATGGAAACTGGGACTTTAAGCAAAATGACAGAAAATGAAACCAGGTACTCAAGTGACATCATTTCCTTCAACATCAGCCAGGATTCTTTCTTTTTCTCATTAACCATGGAATGAAATGATGTTGAACGAAGCAGGACTCATAGGCCTGCTGTACAAGCAAACCTGGACACGGTAAAGGAGAATGGGGTGGGGCAGTGGGTCCGGGTGTGAGCAACGTGTGGCCGATCTCCCATTGTAAGCTCCCTTACTCCTAACCTCCTTTGGGCAGGCTCCTGGCTATGCCCACCTGCCCATTACCTGTACCTGGGACACAGTCGTGGCTCTATAAGCTTTGCAAATTTTAGATTGAGGAGGCAGGGAAATTCAGGTCAGAAGGACAACAAAACAAAACAAAACCCTAAAACCAAAAACCCCACCAGGGATCCCCAGTTGGCTGGGGCAGGTAATAATCTGGCACTCCTTGGTGAAAAAAGTCCTGGTATTGGGGTCTTTCATTCCTCCCAACGGCCAAGTCAGAGGGTTCTCCATTTCAACATGAGAGCAGACAGTGGAACTGCTGCTGCATTGACGCCTCAGTGGCCAGACCCCAGAGGTCCTTCCAGCAATCTCAGAACCTCAGCTACCAATAATCAGTGAGGATTCAGGGCAGAAGAATCCAGGCTGGGAGCTAGTTAAAAATCTCAATATTAAGTGAAAATACAATTGCTAACAGAGTCTGCTTTTCAGTGTGTGTATTGGCTTCATGCAGGCGTGGAGAACTGAGAACAGAATCACACAGCTCAATGTTCATTTAATGTGCATTTTCCATGAAAACCCAAAGCTTTGTGGGGAAAAAACAATGCTTCTTTAGAATTTCTGTTATCCATCACCAGAGGACATTTTCCCCCCAGCACATATTCCTTCTTCTGGATATAGCACTTCAATTTTCACTTGACCGGGCAGGGGGGGCGGGGGGGGGCGGGGGTCACCCCCACACACACTCTCGGTCCAGGTAGTGTGGGTGCTGCTGCCTAGACTGTCCCTGTCTAGTTAAGATTTCAAAGTTGGAGTGACAGGTTCAGGGTTCACACATGACCCAATCAGAGTCAGCCCTGGCACTTTGGGGTGCTGCTCTTGAGCTATTCCAACTCTGTGGGAAGCAGCTCTTTGAAAATGAAGCCAAAATCAAGGAGAGCAGATGGTGGTGAGAAATACAATCCTCAAGACTTGGTCTGGGCTCTTAGGTTAAGCCACACCCAAACCAAATCAATCCTTGACTTTTTGGTTGTGAACTAATACCCTTTCTCATTTAAGCAAGTTTGGGTTTAGTGTCTGTTACTCATGCTGCAGGAGTCCAATCACATCATTTAATGGTGGCATATTTAGATGGCGGTCTCTATGCGCCCTCCGTTCCTGATGTTCATGGGCTAAATTCTATGGGCTATATTTAAGCTGGTCTACGCTATATACATTACAGGTTTCAACTTTGTCTTTCCTTTCTTCTTTTAATCCTCCATAACCAGGTCAGTGTAACCCCAAACCAGTAGTCTGTACGTTGCCTAAATCAGCCTTAAATTCTTTACTGCTTCTCTAATTCAGGAAACTGCCATGGGGGATGTGCTCAGGCTGCTGCCTGAAGATCAAAGCTCTGAGTCACACCATGGCCGAGTCCCAAAGTCCCAAGCTGGCTACTCCAACTGTGAGCCCTGAGTAACTGTACCTCTTTGTCATTCCCACCTCAAGATAAACAGCACCTTGTCATAAAAGCCAGACAGTGAAACAAATATGCCACCTACATGGAAAAAGGGCACTTCCTTGACTTCAGGACCCAAGGATGTGGGTACAGTGTCTCAGTCCAACCAGCTGAAATGTGGATTTTTCTGTCTTTACCAATCAAACACCATATATTTACTGAGCACCTATATACCTCTACATCACACACCAGATATAAGAAAATAGTAGGAAAAACAGCCCTTGCCCAGAAAGCCAAATGACCCTAGAGCCTGATTTAATCACAATGATTTACTGCTGTTCTCATAAACTGACTCCAATTCACAGAGTTGGCCCATCTTTTCTAACCTTGGAGGTAACTTATAAACCTTAGTCCTTGCTGTGTGTGCACATGTGTACACGTCCATATATGCCTGTACTTCCTAGAAATAAATTTGATAGGGAATGATAAACCCTTTTCTTCTGATGAACACCGGTAAGCCCACTGTACAACAAGCCTTTAGAGGCGGCTGATAAAGGTTGGTCTATGTGCCACCTGCTAGCTTTTGAGCAGCTAAGACTTGAGGTTATGAACAGCTTCTTATTCCAATGACTGCAAAGGACTTATATAAGATGCCTTGGGACCCAAAATGTTGAGGCTCTGACTGCAGACAAGGAAGGTGATGGCCCTGCTCTACCATCTTACCTGACTGAAACATTTAAGTTATAGGATTGAAGGCAAAGATGCTTTCTGGCTTTCTCCCTATCTTCTTGCAGTCCCAACAATTTAACACATAGTTTCTCAAATCAGGAGACCTGTCACAAAATAGATATGCAATGCTTGGCTTTGTACAACAGCTAGGAAAAAAATGAAGTAATCTTCCACTGAAGTAATCTTCAGTGACGGTCATTCAGGGAAGTTGGCTTTGCAGGGCAGAGATACTCAGTTCAGATGACACAGCCTTTCCTGTGCAGATCATTTCTATCATTGTGAGCACCAGGAATCAGTGAGTATTCAAAATGCAAGAAAATTCTGACATTTGGTGACCATTTTGGCTAGATGTACCACTTCCTAAATATGACAAACCCAGAAGTTATATGGTTTAGAGCCAGTCATACCTGGATTCTAGAGCTGGCTCCATCCCACACAAAATGAGTGACCTTGGGCAAGTCCCTGACCTTTCTGGTTTCAGGTTCTGCATCGGCAAAATGGGGACATAAACCTTGTGCCCTTGAGTTTTGGGGATCAAAGGAGACAAGGCACAGAAAGAGCACCGCATCTGGCACAGAGTGTCTGCCCTTAAATCCAAATGCATCCACTCCCAATATCTATTGTCGTCTCCTTCCTTGCCCCAAGCTTTTCAAAGCAATAATATACCCAGCAAAACCCCCTTACATTTTCCCAACCTCACTTGGAGTTGAGGGTGATCCTGTGACATAGATCTGATCAATTAGATGTAAGCAGAAATTGCTGGGTGGGTTTTCCAATAAAGTCTTTAAAAGAAGACACACTAGGCTAACTTAGCTCACCCTTCCCTCCTCCTGCCTAGAATGTAGAGTCCACGCTGGATTGCAAGGTAACAAAAATGAGTAGAAGCCTGGTCCCTGATGGCCTCATCGAGCTACTGCACAGCCTGGACTACCTACCTTTGTATTCCTGTTATGTGAGAAAACAAAAACCCAATGTGATTATGCCATCCTAAGTTCTTCTATTACTAGCAACCAAACGTAATCTCTGTATCAGGGGCTCAGGTTATTATTAGCAGGGATTGGGGCTCTCCATCTTCAGGACCTCAAACAAGGCCGCATGTCTGCCTTGAGCGCATTCTTGTTCCCCCTGCAAGTGGGAAGAGCACACATCACACACCAGGAATGCTTCTCACTTCTTATTCCTTTTCTCCATATGAACTTGGAAGTTAACATTTCATGCCAAGGAACTGTGCCCTGATTATTATTTTATTTTGCCTCTGATGCTACCAGAAAATAAGGAATATTCCGTTTTATCTTAATTCTAAACACATCCACATACACATCACACACGTTAAATCTTATTCAGAGGCTCTGGTGGGAAAAGGAATGTAGGGGCTTGGTTGACTGTTGGCCTTAGTGGTGGACACAGTCCTTCTGTCACAATCCCACAGGAGCATTCCACCCTCCTCAGCTTACTAAATAACCAAACTAGCAGCCTAAGGACAAGGGCCAGCCACTGATATTCTTGGAGAGTTTGGTCTGAGCCAGGGCAGATGGCATAAATCCGAGGAAACCAGTTCAACCTGTTTGCAGACAGATGCTGAGTTCTGAGCACCCAGCCTCAATCTCGGGAGGATGGTGGGTTCAAAAAGCTAGACCCCGCCCAGGGCACAGTCCGTAGATTTGAACAAAAGATTGACAGGAAAAGAGGGGCCAGGTTCTCTCAGGAGCCCTTCCGCAGACCTGCTCACCTGTATTAGTTCCTAGTATTTGAGGAAGGAAATGGCTGGAGAGAAAACGGAGCCAGCAAGGGATTTTTCTTTTCCCCAGAGTTAAATAGGGCAGTTCCCCTGGGACAGGGGAAGGTATCTGGCTACCTTTTATGCTGGTCCTGAATTAACAACAGAGGGTTTGACAGCTCTGACAATGCACTCTCCAATTTCCTGGCTGTACTGTCTCTGAGTAGAGCAAAAATGAAGGATAAATGAAGCACAAGACTGCCACATGGAGCTCGCTCCTGCCTCAGTAGTATGCTGCTGGCCGATCCCCCTGTGACGGTTTAGGGAGTGACAAACCAGATGAAGAAGAAGCAAAAGAGGTTCAGTGGCTACTATTTTTCTGGTTTTGTTCATTCCTGCCTGGAAAATCCTTTCCTCTTCCTTCTAAAGGGGCATGTCAATTCCAACTGTCACCACTCCACTGGAGTCAGTCAGGTTCTGACACAGCCTAGCTGACACTCACTTTCCATCTCCTTGTGGCTGTCACAGTTGCATGGTTACTGTTCTCACACGCTGAGTCCTACTGTGTGCTGGGAACTTGACGGTGCCATCAAGCCCAGAGAGGTGTGGACACACATCCACACCTACCTTACACTCCACCTCACGCTCATCTCCATGGTCTGCAAGAGCTCTAGTTCTCAGAAGTGAAGCACGTATCCCAGGCCTGTGCTCATCTGCAAGTTACTTCCCCTGGCCACAGCATATGCTTGGGGGCATAAATATGATTTGAATCTATCTAATCAGGATGCATCTCAGAGCTTCTGGACAAGACTCTGACACTTTGCTCCTGCACTTTAACATGGATGACAGGAACCTGGGGCTATGGTAGTTCTCTTACCACCAGATCCTAAATCAGCCAGAGTTTTACTCATGGACTTAAAGAAATATCCAACCCAGTGGTGGGCAGAGCCCACAGAATGACTTGTAATAATAGTCTGACCCTGGAAGCCAGCTGTTTCTAAAGCTAGAGCCAGAGTTCTTTAGTGACATGAACCAATAAATTCCATGCCCCTTTTTGAGACTAATTTGTCTGCATTTTCAGTTACCTGTAATCCAGAGTGTTAATATACCACATTCATAAAGAAAGCATCTGCCTGTATGAATAATGATAGAAGCATTTGGATGAGAAGCAAGGAGGGGAGAGAATATCAGGACCACCCACTTAACAGAGAGAAAAGTTTCCTAAAGCATATCACCAAATTGGAGGACAGGCAAGATTTAGTCCTGCCTGACAGATATTTCTAACTAACCAAATGTCTGAACATCTTATTCTGGAAATTGAACATTTACTAAGTCTGGTTTCGCTTGGCTGACAATTTCATCTCAGAAATTTAAGAGGAAATGTTATTCTGTCATTATTCTGAGTCAGAAGGTAGAACAAGTTCTTTTTGTTTTGTTTTTTTTTTTTTTTAAATAAGGAAGGAACCTTGAGCAAAGACAACAAAGGGATTTGAAGAGTTTATTAAGTGCATTATAAGAATAAATTTCAAGAAGTTCAGAAGAAATCAGGAGACAGTACAATGGCCTCAGAGCCTAAAAGGGAAAGCAGCCCAACAGAAAAAGGAAGGAGCAATTCCAGAGCAAATGCTGACAGTTAACACAGGATCTTCAGGTAGGAAAAAGTAAAAAAATAGCCAAAGGTCTGCTAGCAATTAATCCTGAATGGTTCACAGCAGACATCATTTATCAATCACAGTACTTTATCCTGATAATCCTGACCTTATTCTCAGATTACCTTTGATCCGGTCCCCTCGTTGTTCATGAAGAACTGAGCAAAGCTAGGACACAGAATGACTCCATCTGCCATCAGTGGCCCAAGGAAACCAGTGTAACAACGCAGGGCTCTCTGGGAGCTCAGATTATAAAAGGACAGGAGCAAGAAATGACATGGCACAAATCCAGAAAAATGAGCCCACCTGAATGATAGCAAAAAAAGGATAAAGTCTAGAAGGAGCTGAGGTTTCTTTAGTAAAAGCAAAGCAAAGCAAAGCAAAAACAAACAAACAAAAAAACAACTTTCTATTTTTCTAAGAATTGAAATAAAGGGCAGGGCTTTAAAAAAAATATGAGACACAGGAACCTGTGCTTGGGGAAGATGACACAGCAAAAATAAAGCTGAATTCTTCAACTTCTGGCTTTAGCGCCATATGTTCATTGAGAAGAATGCCCGTCACCATGAAAGTGAAAACCTTTGTCAAGAGAGACTAAAAATCCAAGGTAGGGCGGAAGATGGGAAAGTCCAGCCTCTGGCAGTTGATCTCCAAGCCCCCGCTGTCAGCACACCAGGGTCCTCAGGGAACTTGGAGATGCACTCAGTAAACCTTTTGGACTCAATGAAAATATGAAAGAGGCCCAGAATATTGGATACTGACAAGCAGCAACCTGATTTCCAAAGAAGTGGGGGAAACAGATTCTATTAACCAGAAGACTGGAGAGCCTTCCACCAACCTCCCTCTACAAGAGGCTGAGCTGTATTCTTAGCCATGCAGAACTGAGAGCACGTAGGAAAGGAAGCACAGAGAAAAGGCAAATAACTTAGTAAAAAATGGGCAGAGGATAGATACAAGCAAGTCACTAAAGAGGGAATATAAGTGCCCAATGAATATAAAAGATCCCCGTTATCACAGAACTATATATAAAACAAGCAGATACTATATCTAGGTAGCAGCTCAGCTGACATGTAAAAAGTTGATAAAAACAACTATTGGTCAGTATTTGGGAAAAAAAGGACTCTCACTAGAGCAATATACAGCCTTCTTCAAGGGGCAAAGTGGTAGTACTGATTAAAATTAAAAACACATTTGTTGTGGGCCTCCCCGGTGGCGCAGCGGTTGAGCGCTGGGTTGTGAAGCTGCCCGCAGCCTCGGCGGCGCCGGTTCGATCCCCGGCTGCTCCCCAGCCACCAGAGGAGGGTCCCACATGGCGCGCAGACCTCTCCTGCCGCCCGCTGCTCCCCTCAGCAGTGTACTTCGGTCCTTCTGCCTGCTGTGCTCCCCGCTCTGGCTCTGGTGAATTCTCTCACCCTCCCGCGCTTCTGACTGTACCCAGTGCATGTATAAACAAAACAAACAAATAAATAAATAAAACATGCCTCTATTTAAAAAAAAAAAAAAAAACACATTTGTTGTTGCTAGTTTCTTTAATATGTGCCGTTCTCACTGGTGTGAGATGGTACCTCATTGTAGTTTTGATTTGCATTTCCCTGACTGCAAGTGACCTTGAACATTTTTTCATATGCCTGGTGGCCATTTGTATTTCCTCTTTGGAGAAGTTTCTTTTTAGCTCTTCTGCCCATTTTTTGACTGGATTATTTTCTTTGTTTTTTGTTGAGTCTCATCAGCTCTTTGCAGATTTTTGTGATCAGTCCTTTATCATTAGCGTTGTGTGCAAAAATGTTCTCCCAGTCGGTGGGGTTTCTCTTTGTTTTGGTTATTGTCTCTTTTGCTGTTGGCAAGGATGTGGAGAGAAAGGAACTCTCCTACACTGCTGGTGGGAGTGCAAACTGGTCCAACCACTATGGAGAGCTGTGTGGAGATTCCTCAAACTACTAAAGACAGAGCTTCCATATGATCCAGCAATTCCACTCCTAGGTATTTACCCAAAGGACACAGAAACATTAACTCCAAAGAGCACCTGCACCCTTATGTTTATAGCAGCACTGTTTACAATAGCTAAGCTTTGGAAACAACCCAAATGCCCAAAAATAGATGACTGGATCAAGAAGATGTGGTACATATACACCATGGAATATTACTCAGCATTCAAAAAAGATAAACGCATGCAATTTGCAGCAACATGGAAGGTATCATGCTCAACGAAATAAGCCAGAAAGAAAAAGAAAAATACCGGATGGTCTCACTCATAACAGGAATCTAGAAAACCTAAATAAGGGCCCAGGAAAAGAATAACTATAAGAAAGAAAAAAAATCAAAATCAACAAACAACTATGAACCAGTCACACTTTGGGGGGGGGGTCAGGGAAAGGAGGGATTAGGGTCAAAATCAGGGGGTTGCAACTGTATGGGGAATATAAAAATTTTTAAAAATTAATTAATTAAAAAAAATTAAAAACACATTATATTCTGACAAATCTGGAAGATTTACACATGCAGAAGCCTATAGATGGTTTTTCATTATAGACTACTTATAACAGTAAGAGATTAGAAAAAACAAACTCTCCAAAGTTTGGCACAAACTTAAATATCTAATGGTACATCTACACTAGGAAATACCACACAGCAATGAAAAATAAAGTTGATCCATATAGATTGATACAGGATGACTTTAAAAAGGTTATCGTCTATGTCTTAAAAAGCACAAATCTATATATTCTAAATGTGCATGTATGTATATAAATGAACAGAAAATAGTCTAAAGAATCCCCATTAAACTGATGACAGAGATTTCTGTAGAAAGGTAATGAGGATATATTTGCCTTTAACTTCTGCACTAAAATAAAAATGTCTTCATTTGCTATATATATTTACATATAGTTATAGATAACATATGTACAAATATATAATGAACAACAAATAGGGAACAGTGAGCATTAGGGACCAGCATGTACACTAGAGTAAGTCAAATCCACCCAAGTTGCCTTCTCCCAGAATGACGAAGGAAAAGCCAGTGTCACTGTGAACAATGCCAGCAGGCTAACGGCAGAACCTCTCCTTTCATCATCATGGACATGACAGAAAAATTCAGGAGATAGAGTCACACTTGACAGAATATCTACAGTTAACAGTTATAATTCTAGGCCCATGTGGAAACTGCCAAGTCTTTGATCCTGTTGTGGTCAATGAAATCATTCATTCTTTCAATCTCTCACTCACTTGACATTTCTGTATGTGTCACACATACAGAAAATACCACCCAACCTACCGCGTCGAAGAATACTGAAAGGTAGACAGAAGGAAATAAAACAACAAACCTCAGCATGACAAATGTTTGACTGAGGTATTATTATAGAAGCTCCAGAGGGTAGGGCCAGATGCCAACCTGGCCTCCTGAGGGAGGGTCACTATCTATACAAAAGTCTGCTGGCCTCAAGATAGAAACCATGAAGCTAGTACCTCTAGTACCAAAAATCACATACAGGTGAGTTGGAAAAGTTGACAAGTTAAAACACATCATGGGAAATCCATTTGCAGTCACTGATAAACATCCTGCCTTTAGGTTTCTGGTGAGTACCCTTTTGTTTCAAGGCCTCACTAAAAGAACAACATTTTAAGACAGTGAAGAATGAGGCCCGAGTCAGAAGAGTACTGACTGAAGGCACATGCTGGCCTTTCCAGGGCACCCTACCCTCTCAGCGGCCCTACCTCTGCTCATATTCCTCCTCTACTTCCTCTTAAGGAACTGCCAACAGACTCAGGACTATTTCAGGCTCCTTGATTATACCCATGCTCAGCCCACCTGAGAGAGGAAGCAGCTGGAAGATGGCTCCCAGGTTGGTCCCCAGCAACATGGTGGGCAGCCTGTGGTATGTTTCTGGTGAGCAAGATAATGCCTGCCTGTCCTCCTCGCTCCCCAGCCTGGTGCACAAGGTGGTCCCCTTCTAGCACACACCAGAGAAGAAAAACTGAAAACACACGTGCCACTTTCCATGACCAGGTAACATCAGGGAACCTTTCTATTCTGACAGGCAACATGTCAGCTCTGTGTGCCTTCTCCTCCCAGAAAAATTCATTGTTAAAAAGGGACTTGAAAGAGGGCAGTGCTTTACATGAGTAAACTCTTGGGGACCCAAGAGTTCTTATTCGAGCCCCCGTCTTAGTGTAGGGCGCCCTTTGACAGGAGCCATCCTCAGGACTGACCTCTTCAGTGATGATCGGGACAGCACCTGTGCAGCCTGGTTCATGGCCCGGACCCAAGCGTTCATGTCCTCCAGGGTGTCGGCACTGAAGTAGTAGGTCCTCATGCCCGACTGCTCGGCCTGAGAGCCCCCTGTGGAGCTATTATAGATGAGTGCTCGCATCCCCGTGTGCACAGCCTGGAAACAAGAGACGGAAACCCAGGTCAGACAGGTTAGGGAGACATCACTTCCAGAGGCAAAAACAAGGGAACAGCCTGGCCATGCTCTCCTGCTTCCAGACTAAAAGCCCAAGCACCACCTGGCTTGTTTGCACACCCGGAAAACGTCATGGGCTGGATTCCCTTCTTCATGTGACAGCTGTGTCTGCCCCCCACACTAAAAGCCACGCAGCTGTACCTGCTTCCTGCTTCTTATTTCTGCTTAGGGAGGGGCACACAGTCAAGGCTAGTGTGAGAAACAGACTTTAAAAACTAAATTCCTCATTTTTATGAAAGCAGCTCTCAGGAATCCCAGGTTCAGTTCTTCTGAAGCACAGATCTCTGCTTCGGCTACCATCAGACTGGAACTGAGTCGAAGTTGGCTGCAAGGGCAGGTGGCTTGGTGCAGAAGCTCGCCGTGCTTCACTTCTAGGGCAGGAAATGTGATGTGAGCCCATAAAAGAAGCTGTGCTCTGTCTCTCCAAAGGCCCTACAACATTTGACAGCTGTCTCACATCTGACTGAAAATCCTTGCATACATGCCTACTATGTGTTAGGAAACCTCAAGGAGCCTTCATATGTCTCCTTGCTAAGAGCCAATGAAGAGGTACTAGAAATGAGTCCTGAAAAGTAACTGAGTGGGAAAAAAAAAAAAAAGTAACTGAGTGGGATTGCAAATAAGAGGCAAAACCAGTTTTTCTCTTTGTACCCTGATAAGTAGGACATTTTAATTTAAATTTGCCAGGAAAAACATTTCCAAACCTACATGCGGAGGTGGTGTGGAAAGAGGAAGAATGAGTGCCTACTAGGTGTCCCAACAACTTCCACAACCACAATCTCTCATTTTAAGTCCAACAGCCTTCAGAGGTAGTGACAGAATCTTTGTTTCACAGGTGTGGCACATGAAGCTTTGAGATGTTAACTAATTTTCTCAGATTTGCAGACCTGGTAACAGACTCTTCACACCACTTAGCTCAACCTGGCATTATTTATTTTACACATTTGTTTAACATATGTCTCCTTCCTCTAAAATATAAGCTCCATGAGAACAAGGAGTTGGTTTTGTTCACTGGTATAGCTTCACGAACAGTGCCTGGCACAGAGTAGGTGTCCAGCAAATATCTATTGAATGGATGAAAAGTTGGAGCCAAGATTCACACCCAAGCCCAAATTTCTGTGTACAACATTCCCAGGTCTTTTTTTTTTTTTTAAGATTTATTTATTTATGCATACAAGAGCTGGGGTACAGGCCAGAGGTGCGTGTGTGTTGGGGGGTGGTGAGAGGATTCACCAGAGACAGAGTGGGGGACAGAACAGGCAGATTGACCGAAGTACACTGCAGTACACTGCTGAGGGGAGCAGCGGGCGAGTCAGGAGAGGTCTGCTGCGCCATGTGGGTTGCTCCCTGGCTGGGAAATCAAACTCGTGCTACAGAGGTTGCGGACAGCTTCATAGGTAGTGTCTTAACCCCTTGTGTCACCAGGGAGGCCCCGTTCCCAGGTCTTATCCAGAAATGAGTATAATTACCTGATCACTGCCCTGATAATGTAGATTCAGAATGAAAGGCTGACCCCATGCAAGGACCAGTCAGAGAAAACAATACAAGAGAACTAATTAAAAATTGCACAATAAAATGCTTCTAGAATCACTAATGGTCATGGATGAAATTTCTCAGATGAGGTGTCAGCCTTTACTTCTCCTACCCTCATTCTAACTTCCCAAGTCCAAAATGCAGATTAATTATGAACCTGTTTCTAACATTTGCACAGCTGAATCCATGCAGCCTGGTGTGAAGGTAACCCAGGCAAACCTGATTTCCTTCGTTACATGTCCAAGGTGTCATTCACTGTCCCAGGAAGGAGTCTTCCTGTCTTAGCAAGGGGGAGATGTGGCAATATGAAAAGGTTTTGGGAAAGGCACTCACTTGAGTAATCTAAGATAGTTTACTGAATATATTTTCTGGAAATTTTTAAGGACTCTGCTCTGGTTCCCCCTCCCCATTACTAGTTTAGAGAACTAAACATGAAATACAAGTAAGCCTGAACCTACCATGACTTGGGAAGTAGACACATTGTCAATGATCATGACACTTCTACTGCAAATGACTGCTCGCTCCCAGGTACCAGGCAGAACTAGCTGATGGTTAGCTTCCTGATGGATGCTCTGGATGAGCCAATCAAATGTGATAGAAACCATTTGTTCCTGACAACAGGAAGAAGGGTACCTAATCTGCCCATTGGGCTCAGGGGAGATTGCCTGGAGGAGGTGACCCCTAAGCAGAGAACTGAAGGACAAGTAAGAATTGGGGAAAGAGCAAACCGGGCTGTGGCTGAAGCTCAAGCAAAGTCCATGAGCAAGAAATGTTCTCGGGGGCCTCCCCACTGGCACAGCGGTTAAGCGCTGGGTTGCGAAGCGGCCCGCAGCCTCTGCAGCGCCAGTTCGATCCCTGGCCGAGAGGGAGGGTCCCACATGGCGTGCACACCTCTCCTGCCGCCCGCTGCTCCCCTCAGCAGTGTATTTCATCAGTCTGCCTGCTCTGCTCCCCGCTCTGGTGAATTCTCTCACCCTCCCGTGCTTCTGACTGTACCCAGTGCTTGTATAAATAAATAAATAAATCTTTAAAAAAAAATGTTCTCGGGCCTTCAAGCAACTAATATGACTGAAGGAAAGGTATGAGATGGGAGGGGTTAAATACTTATGTGGTTAGAGATAAGCTGGAGAGAGAAGCCAAGATCAGGCTTTAAGCTGAAGGCAATGGAGTTTAAGGTAGGAGTAGTACAACTTGATTACAAGCACAATTTAGGAAAAGTATGGAGGATGGATTGGAGGCTGTAGAGGAAGTAAAAGGCTGAAGCAGTCAGTGGTAACCAACACGTACAAAGCACTCACTATGTGCTAGGCTGTTCTATCAATAAGTTAGTGACCAGCAGAGACCAAACAGTGGCAGTGGAGAAGAGGAGATGGTTTTGAGAGATACATCAAAAAATTGAAAGGGGAGAAGAAAAGGGCAGTTCTTTCTTATTCTTTTCCGATCTCCTAGTAACCCCCATGCTAATACAGAAATTCTAGAATAGAAATACCATACAGGCAAAGGCTTTGCCTATGTTACATCTCCAGCATCTGTACCCTGCCGATTAGAACAAAAAAATGCAATAAAAGTTTGCCGAAAAGTTCAAGATTAGCGAAAAGCCATGTCTCTTGGCTGAGTTTCGGTCAGGATCCATAGCAAAGGGTTATAACTATTGCAAAGTATGGACCCTTTTGACAGTTTGGTGACTCATATAAACTCAGTATGTGTTGAAGGGCACAAATAAAAATAAAATATACTATATTGAACTATAGTTCAATATTTAATATTGAACTATAGTTCAATATTTAAGTTCAATATTTACTATCAAAATATTTTTCAAAGATTTATTTTTATTTATTTATGCATACAGGAACTGGGGTGTAGGTGAGAGGTGCGGGCGGGTGGGGGCAGTGAGAGATAGAGTGGTGGGCAGAACAGTCAGACTGACTGAAACACACTGCTGAGTGAAGCAGCGGGTAAGATAGGAGAGGTCTGCTGCACCATGTGGGTAGCTCCCTGACCAGGGATTGAACTCAGGCCTCAATGGTTGGTGATAGCTGACAGCGCTGAGACTAACCCCTGAGCCACCAGGGAGGCCCTCAAAATATTTTAAAATGTTGAAATATATTGATACAGTGCTTCATTAATAATGTGTTACATAACAAATCTAGCAGCAGATGTAATCGTTCTAATTTCAAAGTGATGATGAGCATAAATGATAGTTCAAGATATATGCAGCTGTCATGTGATATGAAGATATTTCTAGTTCCCACTGGTGACCAAGGCACAGATGCTGCTGGTACCTAATGTTGCCTGCATTCTTAATCAAGAAATGTGATAGGTTAAAAAAAAAAAAAGAAAGATGTGATTTATCTGCTGCCACTCGGGGGTTTGCAAACATCAGTCAGGAACATCTGGTCTTGAAAGAGGGAGGCAGTAAAGATTTTCTCCCCCATTGAAGATCCTCAGCTGTGCAGGGATGTTGGCTGCTACAGATGTTGGACCTGAAGGGCCAAGCTTGCTCAGAGGGGACAAACAGGCCAAGGGTGACTGTGCGTCCAATAGGAGCTTGTAAGGAGATGAACCAGGAGAGCACAAAAGGCCCACTGGGCGGAACAGGCAGAATGGCTCCTAGAGGCTACCAAGAGCCCTGCTTGGCTCATCCTGCAGATGTGGCTGAGCCTCAGGGCCCCTCTAGCACTCAGCCTTCCTGGCAGTGCCTAGGAGCTGCCAACCTATGGGCACAGCTGAAGACGACAGAAAGGAGAGGACCAAAAACCTTTTAGACTGTGCCTATCTAGCACTATGGATACTCTGCACATTCTCAGGGAAGGTATCCTAGCAAGAGACAAAGAATTTCATCTCTGAGAACAGAGAAGAATCAACATCAGAAGTAGTCATAAGGCCCAGGAGACAAATGTGTGCATTCCTCAGTATGCCCAAAAACATGGATCCTGAACTGACTTTGGGGCCCACTTTTTGGCCCCCAAAAGAATGATGTTGCAACCCAAAGGAAAAGGGAAATCCTTCACACTCAGGAAATCAGTCCTTTCTGGAGAACCAGCTGAACACCACTAGATCTGTCTGCAATAGTTTTTCTGTACTCTTAGACCCCAAAGACCACCGCATCCCCCGCCAAATACATGCATGCTTTCTGTCTCCCAGACAAGACTTCACAACTTGTGAAGTCTTTCTAAGAAACAGTCAAAAAAGGGGGGGGAAAGAATCTAAAGATGTTTTCCTAGAATCTATTTCACACCTCAGTGAAGTGTTAGGATGAAATATATACATATATATAGAGAGAACAAGTTACTGCGAGGATATTTCAAATGCTGGCCATGGGAAAAAAACAAAACAAAACACATACGTCATCATCATCCCAATTGCTTGCCGAATAGCAATGCTCAACTCTAAAAAAAGAAAGTCTGAGGAAGACTTTATGCCTACAAAAGACCAGTCTGAAGCCCCTTGAACAAAATGTTTTCATAGCCAGTAATAATAAGCAGAAGAGGTTCATGAACAGTACTGAATAGGAGGGTACTCCCCAAAATGATAGCAATATACATAAATTCAAATCACTCCCTACAATGTATGTGCAGGAAGTAACCAAAATAAGGTATGGAAGAAAAGCAGAGAGGAAGAGAAGGATATTGTGCCCCCTTCCTATAACACAACTGAATGAGACCAGATTTCAGGGTTGAGTTCTCTCCATCTTCCAGTTCGGTGACTTTGGGAGAGTTTCTTAAGTTCTCTGTTCTCTGTGTTCCTAATCTAAAAACTGCTAATAATAATGATTTTGCAGGTTCCTCACAAGCATTAAATAAGAGAACTTGTATAAAAGTATATCTCAAGTCATAAAAGGAATTACATCTATAAGGCAGTACTACTGATGTATCACACAACATGAAGATACCAGCATCTTCCACCCATAACAACTCTAGAGTCACTGGAGATGGTGAGCTGAAGAAAGAGAAGGGCAACTCAACCTGCTGATGAACCAAGATAAGGCATCAGCTCAGCAAGGAAATGTAGTAAGAAGATGAGACTAACAACCACACAAAGGGCTCTGATCAGACACTGATGCAAACTATCACACTGTGATGCACCATACCAGCACACTCCTTTCACCCGTTCAGGATGGTGGGTGTCTTAGCTTGTGTTTTTCCATAGTCCTTTAACTATTTGTAACCTTTGACTTCTGTTCAACCTCTGCTTTGGTACCTCCTGTCCCATATTCATCTTCTACTCCAACCTGGGAATAGCTGATCTGCAGGGGAAGCAATGGCAAGAGTCCCTTTCCCCAGCTTGAAATGCATGTCATTGCCTCTTGTCCTGAGCAGCCATGAGAGGGTATTTCCCCGTGGCCACTGGACTTCAGGGCCTCTAGTATCCAGCTGAGACTCCACTCCAAATGCCAATAAAGTCTACCTTCAAGTCACCCACCCTCACCATCCTGAGCACCACAAGAAAGAACAAGAAAGAGAACAGTGGAGACCCTGAAAGAGAAGCCCTCAGGGTTCCCCAGGTTTGGGACTGACCACCACTTTTCTGTAGCCTCCACATCTAGCCTCACAGGTGCCAGAGGACATTCAAGGATTGTCACTGATAACCATGGTTCCACTCACTCCAAATGGCAGGGGGACAAGGGAAACAGAAAAGGAATTTTGCTGGGGGCCTCCATTGTGGTGCAGGAGTTAAAGACACAGCACTATTAAGCTATCGCCAGCCACTGTGACATGAGTTCGATCCCCAGCCAGGGAGCCAACCCACATGATGCAGACCTCTCCTGTCACTCTCCCCTCAGGAGTGTATTTCAGTAGATCTGCCTGTTCTACTCCCCACTTTGTCTCTGGTGAATCCTCTCTCACCCCCCACACCTCTAGCCTATAACCTTATTCTCGTATGCATAAATAATCTTTTTTTAAAAAAGGGAATTTTGCTGGTAAAGTGATGTCTCTAGGGTTCATCCATGTTCTAGAAACAAACCAAATTTGTTTCTAATTGCTTTTCAACAAGATAAAGCCAACAAACCTGAAAAATTTCATCTATATACAAGCTCCTAGCCCTCAGTGCATTTTTATAATGCAATTGGCTATGAAACCATTATGGGGGATCATCATTTGCACTAAGTGATTGGTTACTAGTGATACTGACCAATTACCGTGGTTAAGAAAGAACAAGAAGGTCTGTGTTAAAAATGTAACCACAACACTAGTAGTGATAGGAAAGGAGGGGGGGTGCCTAAATATTTAAGCAAGGCTGGGGGATTCAAAAGCTCAGATAAAAATGAAAGTACTTGTGATGGAAAATTACTCTTGTTTAAAAATTGTAAAATTTTGTTAACATAAATCTGAAAGGCTCTATCTTCTTAACCTTTTCCCCCTCCCCACATAAATGACTTCTTTTATGAAGCCATATTTAGGAACACAAAGCTTCTTAAGATGGATTTGCTGCACTAGTGGAGAGGGGCTAGTACCTTAAATGAATACTTGCGACTTATGCGATCCTCAGGGGCCACTGGCGAGGTCACGTAGCTGGGCAGAGGGATGCTCCCAAGGACTGCTTCTTCTCGGCTGTCTTTGAATGGAAAAACACATCAGCGCAACCTTCTGGCACCTTCCTCAGACCAGTCCATTCTGCTGCCCATGTTCAGGGCCCCTCGTCTTTCCCAGGACTACCTCAATCTGATTGTTCCTCAGGTGCTCCCTGCGGACCTTTGTGCTACCACTGAAAATACATAGGTGGGTCAGACAGGCCCTCTCTCAAGGACACAGACAGGCATGGGTCACCTGTCTGCTAGCTCCTGAGACAGCCTCAACCTGCTAGCTCCTGAGACAGCCATAGGCCAGGTGCTGTAGGAACACAGAGGCAGGAGTGGAATGCCATCCCTGGGAAGTTGAGACTTCAGAAGGTGGAATTTCAGGATGGGGAGGTGCATCCTGGGTGGAGCAAGCCTCAGAGGTAAAGTCAGATATGTGTGAAATAGTCTGTGTCCTTTGCCATTTCTTTCCCTCTTCCAAACCATCTTTAGAATCACTAAATCACTTCCTCACAGTTAGTGTTGTCACTCTCCGACTCAAAGGCTAATTGCCCACTGGATACAGAACAAAACCCAACTTCCTCTGCCTAGTGTTGCCGCCCTCCACATGGTGGCCTTCCCCTCCTCCTGAACCTCATCTGCCATGAGCTTCCTCCACACTCTGACAGAGGGGTCTGTCATCCCCTTTTCTTGTGCTCTTAGAACTTTACTCAAGTTTCCTCTGCTTATAATGTGCATCTCTCTCTCTCTCTCTCTCTCTCTCTCTCACACACACACACACACACACACGCGCGCGCGTGCGCAAAAATCTACACATTAAAAGCACAACTCAAATCCCATCTCTTTATAGGGGACACCTCCCTAAATTCTCCAATATGGAATGAAGTTCTTGCTCCCCATGAACTGCCTAAGCACTCTGGATGTCTTCTAAAGCACCTATCAACAGTCTAGTCTTGTAAAAGCAAGCTCTCTCCTCCTTTATATTTTCAGCCACACTTTCATCGCTGCACAACCCTTTATGTACTGGAGCTTGATAAATGTTCACATGGCAACTCAACTCACCAGTTGCCCATCTGATATCACAGGGGATACATTCGGACAACAGGTTACAAGAACAATGGTTTGCCCATACTTTCCATCTCTCTAGATTGTGTCAGAGGTGTGCCTATGTCCCAAGTGGGGCAGAAGCTGAGATGACTCCAGACATTGAGACTCTAAATTGCAGGCATTTATCTACTTTAACTCAACAGGTGGAATTTCTTTTGCTGGGATTGGTAAAACTGATGTCACTAACCATCCACATATGTGCAAGTGAAGAGTTTGGCATGTCAGTGGGTTTTTAGTTAGCTCAGGCCATTGGACTTGAGAAGACCACCATTAACAACACCTTATCAACCCCTCCAGCTTGGTGGCCTGCCCCTTGGCTCACCTTTATAGTAAAACAAGCAGTAATCAGCCAGTACAAACCACCTCCTTTTCCATAGCCTCATCCCAGAACTGTCCTGCAAAGCAAAGAGAATGAATCAGGTAATATCTAAGCATACTGCCCTCCCTCTCCAATCATACATCTGATTCTGGAACTAAGACTTGCCCATACTTGTAGTAAATTAATGATTTTTTTAAAAATTACACAACTACTGTTTAAATAGAATGTAAGATTTAGGTTCAATGATAGTTTATCCCCAGGAAGCTTGTGTTTACTGGAACTAGATTTATTACAGCATCTTTTTTTTCTTTCAAGAAAGATGATGAAAATTTTAAAAAAAGGGCATTTCATTACAGAAGAAATCACCTTTTAATAAAACAAAGCAATTTATTTATACTATGCTATAAAATACCTTCATTTATACTTTAGAAAGTTGATTTACATAATGTTGAACAAAGAGTTTAAGTTAGCTCATTACCCAATGAGGCAAAATTCTCACTTGACTATAAACTCAGTTCTCTACCACAAGGGACTGATTTTCCTTCCATTCAATGTAAAGAGACTTGGATTTTCTTACTATCAAATTGTCTCATGGCAAGAATTTGTCATTACTCATCTCAAATGTAAGTCTGTACATTCTTAAAAACATTTTAGGTAACTGTGAAATTTTTTAAAAACATGGCCAGGGTAAGAAAATAGTTTCAGGATCCATTTCTTCTAAGCCTAGGAAAAATTCAGAGCTGTTTTTAATTGTTAAAGTTTATTCTATTCCTTTTATAAAAGTTTTTGACTAGCTTAAATCGAAAAATAAATTCCTGATATGTTTCTAAACCAAAACACAACATGAGTTCTATTCATCTTCTGCATAGTAAAATGCTAAAAACAAACTTGCTGAGTTCATGTCTTGTTTTTATCTTCTGCAATGTGACCAGATGATCTCTAAGGTCTTGGCAAATGATATTTGCTTTGCTTGAAAAACTCCTATCCATCCTTCTATACCTGTTCAAACATCACTTCCTCTGGGAAGCTTTCCCAGACTCTTTCAAATGCAGATACATACTGTGCTGTGTGTCCATGGCACTCTACACAGTTTTAAGTCACAGCACTGGGCCAGGGCTGTGGTTGGAAGGAGAACGATTTATAATCCCTACCCTCTCCCTCCATATTTCAAAGGGGGACTCGTGGTTTAAATGGGGATGGGGAAGCAATGCAAAAAGTCAGAGGGTTAGACAAGAGATGGGCGGAGGCAGGAAAAGAGGGAGAACAGAGCCATGAGGGCCGAGGGAGGGGAACACTGAGGGTGGTGCCACGGGTGTCTGACAGAAGAGTGTGGAGAGCTGTGGAAGCTGCCATAGTTGGGGGCAAACCTGGGGGAGGCAGATTTTAAGGAAATTTTTATGTGTTTCTTCTGTGTGGTATGCAAAGTAGTGCCCTCCTCTGTCTTCCCATAAAGTCTTTAGTAAAATTTACAGCAGTACTCTGGGAGTTTGATTTGTGATTTCTTGGATAAGACATGTGAGAGACTGACATGTGAGGGATATATCTATCTGTTCCCCGGCAGACTAAGAGGTCCTCGGCAGAACCCAGCTGTTACTCATCTCCTCACACTTGCTGTGAGAGCACGTAGCATGTGACAAATGAGTGAATGGTAGAGAAGGAAAAGGACATGGTCTCTAGCCCTAGGAGCTCACAGCGCAGTCATGGCCAGAAGACCAGAGGCCAGATAATGAATGGTGAGACAAGAGATGAAGGATGGCCTGCGAGAGGTACAGCCCACAGGACTTCCCGACTACATGAAGAGCTGGCGATGTTGCTGAGGCTTCTACCCAAGTGTCCGAGAGCAGTGGGACCATACCAATGTCCAGAAAAAGCAGGTTGGGGGAAAGCAAGATAAGACGACGAGCTGAGTTTGGCTGATTTGGAATCTGATGTGCTAGGGAGTTAGTTATGTCTGCTAGACTTGGGGAGAGGAAAAGATGGGATTTCTTGGCCAAATGATAGCAAATGCTCTTTAACAGCAGGAAGGCACACGCTGGCAGAGGACTGGCAGTAAGGCTGGACTCGAGCTGACCCCCCACTGTAGGGCCTGGGTCCCAAGGAAGCCAGTAAGAGCACCAAAGCTGTCAAGTGAGTGTGAGGAGGAAAGCTGGAGACACTGGCTGTTCATTTTTGTGAGTGGACAGTGTCTACAATCACAGCCCTGTGGGTCGAACCTACCTGCCTCAGACAGTCTCAGGAGCACAAAGTTTCTTATGCACCTATTCCCAGCTCCCAGGGGCCTGGGAAAGGCAGGGAATCAGCGTGAGCAAATTCACCAACCCTGCCCTCCTCAGTCTCCTCACCTGCTTGTGCAGCCAGCCCCTCACCACCACTGGAACATTAGGATTCCTCCGAATGGCCTGGTCCCTCTTCCCAAAGCTGTGGACTTTATTGCTGGACTTGATCTGGAAAAAAGCAGACTCAAACTTTAGCACCATGGGGGATCTAGCGAAGCATTAAAAAAGCTCTTGTATGATAGGGCTGAGGCTCTTTCTGCCTTGCTCTAAGCGGCAGCCCCCTTTTATCAGAAGAACAGCAAGGACACAGGGAACGGACGTGCACGCAGCCACAGCATTCCAATTAAAAAGCGAATGCAAGACCTAGAGAGCTTGCCTTCTGGGTCACAGAAAGGAAAAAAAATAAAAAACTTTAAAGGGATTTTTCAATCAACATTCACCAGTAGCTGTTGGCCCTAATATAGTCCATGGCTTTCTGGAGCAAAGCTACATTTTTGGTCATACATTTTGCCAATTTCCACATATTTATCTCTCCTACCTGGTTTTACCCCTCAGCATGCTGCCTTCTCTGCAAAACTGGCTCTTTCTCCTGCTCCTCAGTTGGTGCTCCCAATCTTGGGCACAGGAGTTTCTAGGCCCTTTTGTCATGAACCTTACCAGGTGGTTTCTAACACACATGTGAAGCAAGGTGGGCCCTTGGGCCCTCCCAGCCCACACCAGCAGCAGCAGTGGTGGCAAAAGTCTCCCAAGCGTGAATCTGAGGCCCTCGATGTCAATTCTAGCTCTGCCAGCTATCAGCTGTTTTCTTGGACAAGTGACATTTTCTCACTTGGCTCCAATTTCCTAATCTGTCATTTGGGGAGAATACTTCTTACATTTCTCCCTCACAAAAGTACAGGATGGATAGATGGGTTTCTGGTCACACAAGGGCTGACTAAATATGAAAGACAAGAAGGAAGGATGGAACAAGTAGCCAGGAGGAGCTCACCTTGGGGCCAGGCTTGGCCTCCACGGTGGAACTGGTCCCAGCTGTGGACGTCTCACTGACCATGCTGGAAGGTCTTTGGTTTCTCTCTTGCTTCGACATATGTGAATTTGGCCTGTGGGGAGACACAGGGAATCCTGTAAGTGCCGTGCAGCAGTGGGAAATAGAATTTGAGGTTTATTCCAAGTTAGAACTGATTGCTGGGCTTTAGACAACCCAAGACTGAGCCTTCAGAGAGCACCCGATTCCAGACAGCAGACAGTTGTCCAGACCATGATGTCCAGCCTGCCATGAGCTTCAGGAAACTGAGAGGATGACCCACTGGCACTTCTCCACCAGCTGACAGGGTGGTCATCCCTACCTGCTGCCCTAAGTTCCCCACTCACTCTCCTTGGGCGTCTGCACTGCCTTGTCAGGTGGAAAGGAGTCACACCGTTCCTCACAGGAAGAGCAATCCTTCCCCTTACACACACAGACACGTACACCTCCATTTCTCTGGCTCCCCAAAGAAGCTGTTTAAAATTAGTAACAAGAAATCACTTGCGCACACATCCACACCCCCAGATACACACAGAGAATCGCTTACATAAACGCCAGTGGGGCTTGCCTCCCAAAATAGACTACTCAACAAAGAGTCCTATTTTGGGAACACCCCATTTGCCCCAAAATAGAGCCATCAGAGATATTAACCCCTTGTGCCGTGCCTGGAGAGCCGGAAGAAATGAAGCATGCCTGGGTCCCCAAGGAGGATCTCCTCAGAGCTTCCCCGTCAGCCTCCATCAACAGCATGCTTCCCGCCCGGAAACTCCACTGCCCTGGGAGGCCAGCATTCTAGAAACATCTCAGGCTGGCACTTATGAGACACTGGAGAGAACTCTTCTCACCTGCCTCCACAGAGCCCCAGCATTCCCCAGAGTCTTTCAAAGCAGCAGCAGCAGCAGCAGCAGTGGCAAAAGTCTCCACACAAATTCAGTACCTATCCTTGAACAGCTCCATGCCTGGTTCTCAGACCCTGCTAACCCCAGGGTCTATAAGCCTTCCTCAAAGCAGAAGGCCCAGCACTCTGTGGCCGGGTTTTGTCCACTGCGCTGATGGGCAACCAGAACCAGGCAGCTGCAGTAAACTGAGGCTCTTTGCCTGAGTAGAGAAGAATCTGTGTCAGGGCCTGAGCCAGGACCTTGTGGAGACAGAGATGGAGGATCCAGGTAGGACACAGCTGAGGCACAGATACTCTGGATGTTGGTTCGCCAGGCTCACTTTTACAAAGGTGCTCCGAGGAAAAATGCTAGTTTCCACCTTGGAGATAGGCTCCTTCCATTAAAAACCACTTCGGCTCAAAGGATAAGTGATCCTTCCCACGCCCAAAGACAGAGTCCCGATACCCTGTACGATTACAGAAGTTCTTTGCAGAAGTAACTGTGCCCACCGTGCTCCCAGGCTGTGCCCGCTGCAGGACCGCTGCAGTGGACACCAGCTTTCCAAGAGGCTGGGCCCTGCGGACGCTTGGCAGCTGGAGGTGCGAGTCCCACCAGGCAGAAAGATCACTGGCTCCTTATCAGCTCAAGCACTCACTCCAGATTCCCCGCCCCCGGCCTCCATCCCAGGCAGACTTTTGTTACTGCTCCCCACTCAGAGAATGTCATCACGCTCAGCCAGCTCACTGTTGGCAAAGGCTGTGTGCAGTAGGAGATAATCGCAGACCGGGGGTGGGAGGGGGCCCTGAGAGGCTGCCTTGTCCAGGCACTGCCTCCAGGCAGAACTATGTCCAAAACGTCTCCCTGGAACCTGGTCTTGCCTGACATTTCAGATTTCTAGAGGTTTAGACAAGGAAAAAGAGTTCTCTGGTCATCTTGATTAAGGCAGCAGTATCTCTAAGCTAAAATTCAGGACATGAAGTCCAATAATTAGAAAAAGATTTGTTTAGGATTTCCAGTTTAATTCATTCCCATTGAAGACTTGAATAAAGGTTTATTATAGAAAAATTGGGAACTATAAAGGGGGGAAAGCTGAGAGAAAAGAAAATAAATCACTCATAATCCTGCTACCCAGAGGAAAATCATTCTTAAGACTTGATCAATTTACTTTCATTCTTTTTATATAATTGTGATCATACTGTGTTTATTATGATTCTGCATCTTCTTTTTATTTTTTTTAAGGAATTAAGAGCCAGTTTTATTGATCTCAGACCAGGAGTCCATGAAGACCTCTGTGAATTCCTCAATTTTCTTCTCCACATTCTCTTTGGCTTATTTCCATGGCCTTATAAGCTATTTTTCCTTCTGGTAAAGGAGGATCATTTTCTGCTCCTTCCTCTTCTTCTCCAGGGTGGCTGTTACTGCCTAGTACTTACAGGCAACCTCTTGAGCCAGGCGCCCCAGATAGGCACACTTGCTTGTAGGAGTCAGACACACAATCTGGAGGGGGGCAGGAGCCACCTTCTCCTTGTCATTAGGGTAATGGGATCTCATAGAACACCTTGAGATGGTCCAGGGTGACCTGACCCCCCTCAGTTTTGTGGAGCAGCATGCAAAGACACAGCTGGGGACTCTGCAGTGGAAGGGGCTGCAAAATGGGTTGGTATATATCTGCTTGCAAATGAAAGTGAAGTCTTTCAACTTGGTCCTACAGAAATTGCTAAAAATGTGGATACCCTCCCAGCACAGGAACATGGCATTCCATCCCAACAGCATCCACTTGACCACCAATGGCCAGCAGTGGCCTACGAAATGGCAGTGACATTGAGCAGCAGGAACTGCCCTTCTGCCATCTTCAGCAGCTGCCTCTATAATTTTATATCTTTATTTTTTTTAATTTACTGAAATATAAATACTTTCTCAATTATTTTAAACGCATCCAGATCATTGCAGATTAATGTATCACATTCCATCAACTAGATATGCCATTCCTCCTCTGTAGGACAAAGCAAAGACTATCTGGATTTGTGACTGGCCTGAGAAGTCCAGGACTGATGGCCACTTTTGACATTTCTGCACCTTATGATCTTCAGTTCTATCTTTCATCATCCTCCACATCCTAACCCATGTCCCCTCTGCACACTGGCTTCCGGGATGCTGGATGGCCAGGGTGCTCCTCCTGAGCAATAGCTGGGAAAAAAGATGACTGTGCCACAGCCTTGGGTAGGTGAGGAAGAAGGGTGTGACCACCACCCAGGGGGGCAGCTGTGAACAGATTCCAATACTGGACATCAGTGAGGGACAGTGGTGTGCAGGTAGGGAAAGAGAACAAATCTCGGAGACAGCTCCATTCCTTTTGACTACAGGGACCTCTGCTCAGCCACACCCAGAAAAGCTGACTTATTAGGAGATATAACTACGTCCAAACTCAGACTGCTCCAGGGAGGAGACATGTTGTCTCTACAAACAGGAAACATGTCCTCACCAGGAATCCCCCTGGGCAGGAACAGCTTCCAATTCAAATGGTAGATGCGACCATTACCTGGCAGCCAGGTCAGCCTGGCTCTTTAAATGAATAAGGTGTACGGAGGAACCCACTCAGCCAACATCTGCCCTCAGAGGATATTTCCTCTGCATGTCAGCATAGGAAATGATCTAACTACAAGTTATCTGAATTACAACTAGTTAAAGAAACAAAAACAGAGGTGGTGATCACGCTTAGGACACCATTTGGTACCCAAAAATGAGGATATGACAAAGTTTCAAAAATAATGTCTTTGAAGCAGGAGTTAAAGTCTCAGTGCTATCAAGCTATCACTAGCCACTGCAGCAAGAGTTCCATCCCCCGCCAGGGAGCTAACCCACATGGCGCAGCAGACCTCTCCTGTCTAGCCTGCTACTCCCCTCAGCAGTGTATTTCAGTACATCTGCCTGTTCTGCTCCCCAGTCTGTCTCTGGTGATTCCTCTCACTGCCTGCATCTCTGGACTGGAACCCAGTGCTTGTATGCATAAATAAATAAAAATAAATCTTTAATAAAAAAATAATGTCTGCTTAGCAGAAAAACTGGCACTGGTGGAAACCACTAGAAGTCATCTTAGCATACCGTTTTGAGCAACGGGAGCATTAATGGGGCATGTGTGTAGCATCCTGTCTCTTCAGGAAAGGGTCATCATTCACCTGGAGGTGTGTACCTTCTGGCACATTGGCTTCAGGCTCCTGCAGCCACATTGCTACTGAGCAGCCTGGAGGGTCAGACAACACTGATTTGCCCTTGACTCCTCAGAGGGGAGATATTCTCCTGACAGGTTTCACCCAAGAACCACCCCCTCTCCCAGAAAAGAGCTGTGCCCCAGAGCTGAGAAACTGGCAGGCAGCAACGTTCCCAGCAGCATGCCCTCAGGCATGTGAGTCACCCGAATCTCAGGAGAGGAGACCAAAACACCTGCACACACTATGGGAAGACAAACTCTTGGTATCATTACATAAAATCTATTAAGTTAAAAGCCTGTTTGCCGGGTTTCTGTGCTATCTGGATTCCCAAAATACAGTGGGATGATTTGAACAAAGACTTCCTTTCCTTGACTTGGGCTACATGAATGCTGATTATTCTGCTGGAGGGCTGTGGGCTGAAGTTCAAAACAGTGAGCCATAGTTTTAACTCAGTGCCTCCCATCTGAAAGGAACAAAAGCAGGTAGGACTAGACAAAAGTCAGTCTGGAGAAGCCCAATAAGAAAGTGATTTCATTCTATCCTGATCTTCATCAAGGATGTGTCAAGTAAGGCTGGGCAAGAAGTCACTGCCTATGTCCCTCAATTTCCCCTCTGATAAAAGGAACCATTTCTGCCTCCTACACATCCGGGATCAAATGCACAGACGCTGACAGATACACTAAGAAAGAGGTTGTAAATTCAGAAGCCGCTTTTTCAGTTGGTGTGAATTTAGCCACGTTTGGTTAATGAAATTCTTGGCTGTCTCTCATTCAATGCTGTGAACTGGAGTGGACCGCAGTGAGGTCACAGCAAGACCCTTTCCCACCCTATCCCTGTCACAATAATTAGGTCACCAAGACAAGTGTCACCAACCCTTAGGGACAGTCACACAAGGTCAAGCAAATGGAGGGACTGGGCCAAAATTGTTGAGCACTTACTGTGTGCCAGGCACTATGTCTTCAATATCTGTCTTACTGTCTCTGTTTTATAGATGAGGAAAATGTGGCTTTAGCAAGATTAAGATTTGCTTATATCAGATGCTGGACTCCATAACTCAGACTTTGCCACAGAGAGACCATCCTCTAAGCCACAGAATCCTGGGCAGGTGGTAAGACCAAGCACCCCAAACAACTGGTTCTCAGCAAAGCTCTGCAACCTGCTGATTCCTTCACAAGTCACAGCATTTCTCTTAGACTCAGTTTCCATTTTTGCAAAATGAGGTTAAATACTGCCTCTCATCTTACAAGGTGGTTGTGTGGATTGAAATGGCGTTTTGAAAACCATGAAGCATTGCACTAAATGAAGAGCCCTGTTTGTTACCAGTGGAGACCCCAAAATTTAAACTTCAGGTCCTTTTCATTTTTGTTTCCAATGCACATCTCTCCAGAAAGCTCAGGTGCCTTACAACTTCTAAATGACAAGCATTTCCTATAAACTTCTCTATGTGGGGCTTATACTTTAAAGTGCAGTACCCTATGACTAGGATACTGGACTCCTCATCTTTCCCCAGAAGGATAATATAGGGTTTTCAGGCAATGAAGAGAGGTTAGAAAGCTCTGGAAAACAGAGGACACCTGCATCCTATTGATTTCTGGAAAGATGGGCCCCCAAATTCATGCTCTGACCTCAAGAACTCTACCCAGAGAGCTCAGCTACAGCACAGCTGGGTGGGGGTGGGGGGGGGGGGAGAGGGCGCATGGGAAAAGGTGCAGTCACAAACAACCAGCAAATTTTTTAAGGCACTCACACCCACCACCTAAGGGGCTTGGTGAGAGCAATGCACAATGAAAAGCCAGGAAAAAAAGAAAGTTCTTATCCCAAACAGGCAGACACCTCCACACCCCCTCTTCCCAGAGAGAGACACACACAAACCATGCCGACGCTCATCCCAGCACCCTGGGGGAGGCTGTCTGACTCCAGTTTTCATTCACCAACTGTGGCCTCATTACTCAACCAAAGCTTTCTGAGCTCCTTCCCTTCCCCCTCAACTCTCTCAAGCAGGGCCTCAAACACAGGCTCCAGCTTCTCACCCACCCCATCAGGGACTAGAAACTGGCCCAAACAGGACCCCTCCTCTGGCAGGAAAATAGCCCAGGGGGCCTCTTGGGCTCCCCTTCCCAGCCCCAAACCAGAGCACTGCCCTGACCTTGGCACAAGCCCCACTCTGCCATGGGACCTGGTCTGCCTCCGCCAGGGTCTGCCCTCCAGGCTCCACTCTATCTGTGCAGGGGGTGACCCAGACTTTGACCTCTACTGTTCTGCTTCTGCTCTGCTGTATTAGGGACGGACGCTATAATTCTACCCTGAGCCTCTGGCAAGTCCTCTCCTGGGCTTTCTGCTCCTCCTGGCTTACCAGGCAGCCACTTCTCTCACTGGAAAATAGCCTTTTCTATGAGAGATCAGAGCATTTCCTAGACCAGGGGAGGTAAAAGAGGATGAGAAAGGAAGTCTCAGGAAGAAACAAAATTCCTGCTCATAAGCGGCAGCCTCTCTTCTGCACACAGCAAAGCCACTGCTGCTGCGTTTTCACCAGCACAGAGCCGGAGCCCGGTTGCTGTGTGGCAACGAACGCATCCCCAGCACCCATGCCCTTGGAAACACCCACATCAAAGCCAAGCACCAGCCAGGTGTCTGAATGAACGGAGGACATCGCCATCTCTTCCCCTACCTGTCATTGTCACAAACACCGTCTCTTACACCAGGAAGGTAAACTGAACAGTCAAGTTTCTGCATCTGCTTGCCAGGTGTTTCCATTTTTTCTCATTTTTTTCCTGCTGCCATGGCAACCAAATGCAACAGGCAAAGCTAGCCCAAGACTGCCAGGCTGTAGAGACAAGGTGCTTGCTTTATAGGCTGCAGAGAGAGACCCATCAGCCTCACAGCCCAGGGTTCAGAAGATGAACAACAGGACAGACTCCTTCTCCGACTCGGAGTTGTAGTGTACCCCCAACCCCCATCCTGTGCTCTAAATTTCTTATGATGTGCTACTACCAACTTGTAACCGGAAAGATAGGAGGCAGCCACTTCCCAGTAACTGGAGATACCCCACACCCAGGCCCACAGCATCTTATCTTGCAACCTGTAAAAGGCACCCCCTTTAACAGAGGTGTCAAAGGTCAAGAGGGTAATTCGTACATTCTGCAAATAATACTTTTAAGTGGTATCCTCCCAACACCTCTTACAACATTCCAGGCAATTTCAACTTGTGATTCCCATCCCGACCTTCCCACCCCCAAACAATCAACAGAGGGCTGCTCAGCCCCCAATAGAAGGAACAAGCGAAACTCACTAGTGAGTCAGGAAATGCAGACCAGGCAAGAGTCCTCTCCAGGTTAGGAAATTCCAGGGTGATCTTAGGTGCTGTGCAGCTGGCTTCTGAGCACAACAGCAGGATTCTAAACTTCCAGAGCACACACTCTCTCAACGGGCCCCACCTCAACATCAAATGCTGACAGAGCCTGGGGATCAGTGTACACAGCCGGCTGTCAGTCAGCTGCCAGCGTCACAGCTCCGGAATGCTTTTCTCCTCTTGCCGGGAGTGCTGCAGAGGCGTCTGTCAGCAGCTTCCTGGGCAGCCCAGCACTGAGGAGAAAATGCTCCTGTGTGCAGCATCAACCCCCAAAACCCCAGAGGGGAAGTTTCTCCTGTCAAGGTTTACCCCTTCAGGAGGGCCCCTGTGTGTGGCCCTTTAAGCCATGAAGGGTCTGGTTTCCAGCTCACAATTCGACAGTCACTGAAAAATCAGGAAAGAGGGTTCAGAAGATGAAGCTAAATGACCCAACCCTGAGGCCCTACAAAAAAGACTTGAGAACACTGTCTGGAGAACAGACTACTTAGGAGGTTTGGTGTATTTTAAACAAGTGTGAAGTTATTAGGGGATTGTCTCTTGAAGACCAATGAAACGAGAGACAGGATAGCACATTAGTTAGAGGCACAGATTTGGGGCCAGACTGCATCGATTCAGTCCTAACACTGCCATTTACTAGCTGTGTGACTTTTGGCAAGACTCTTAACCTCTCTGTGTCTCAGTCTCAGGATGATAATGGTGTCTTCCTCATTGGGCTATTGTGCAAAGTAAGTTGATAGATGGAGGACCCTTAGAAAAGTACCTGGCATTAACAAGTACCTGACATTTAAGTTCTGCCTAGGAATCTGAGTGTTAGCTAGAAAAAAGATATTCATGGAAAAAGGCAATTATTATTCTAGGAGTCACATTACTTCATATAATGTTATAGATGAAATTCTAGATCCTGAAACAAGGGATGCTGGAAAATCTCTTGTAGGAAATTATGACTGAGCTAAAATGTGCCTGCCTATAACTTTTATTCATTGATCTAATGGCTACCTTTGGCAGTCATGCAACCAGTACACTCTACTTCCACCTGCCAGCCCTTCTTTTAGACTTTTGCCATAACCTCTTTAATTGTCTCCCTTGCAGAATAAACCTGACAGGTTACAGGACAGGGTTTCCAGATGCCTTACCATAATGGTTCCCCTCCTCAGGGGAGTCCCAATTGCACAACACCCCCCTTGAAACACAGATTACAATATTTGGGATTTGGCATATCCTCAGTGTTCCATAAACTAAGAGATAAATCCACAAACACCCTGACATACATAGTATACAAAAACTATTCTCCCCTTTTATCGACACATTGTACTTATATTAGTGCAACCTGAATTTATACTAGCTTTTCCAACAAGGATTTCCACATGCCTGTTGGCTTGAGTATAGAGGAGTGTCCCCTGGGGGACAAGCGTCCAGAACAAACTAATTGATACCTATCCCATTTTGGGGCCTTTGACAAAGACCTAGGTAATACAACAGAAAAGGTGAAATGAGAAAGCGAAACTCGAGGACCTCCCTGCTGGTGCTGGGGTTAAATCTCAGCCCTATCACCACTTCAGCCTGAGTTCGATCTCCAGCCAAGGAGTTGACCCACAATATGGCGCAGCAGACCTCTCCAGTCTTGTTCCCTGGTCCCCTTAGCAGTGTATTTCAGTAAAAATGCCTGTTCTGCTCCCCACTCTGTCTCTGGTGATCCCTCTACACCCCAGTTCTTCTATGCATAACTAAATAAATCTTAAAAAAAAAAAAAAGCAAAATCCTAGTCATGCAGCAACAAAAGCTTGCCGATGGCTGAAAAAGGTCTGCCTTCCTTTCATAAATCTGGACTGTGGGTTATTAAGCGATGCAGATCAGCAAATATTTCTGATCCTTTTCCCAGGTGCACAGTAGAAATGCACTTCCAACCTCCTTGAAGTCAGGAGTGATCATGTGACATGGCTTCAGACCATGAAATGTTAAAGAGCCAGTTCCCAACTCAAGTTCCCCTCCTCTTGCCCGTAGCAATCACAGAAGCACAGAAATGGAGCCTCCCTCAGTAAAGCCGAGCAGAGCAACTCAGGTGAGCTGTAATGAACAAGCATTGAAAGTCAACTAAACCTTAGTTGTTCTAAACACCGAGATTCTGTCTGTTGTTGTCACCACAACCCACTCTAGCCCATCCTGATGATTCTGTATCACTGAAACTAGAACACACAGAATTCACATTTTTCTGGATCCACCAGATCATAGCTTTCACATTATTTTGCTTCTCCACGTTTCTAATCTGTGAGATGGGAAACCATCTTTGGGTGAGCAGGCACCTGTTTTACCAAGCAGCTCAGGTGAGCCCCACCTGCCAACAGTGAGGGAGATGTTATCTGCTTACATCAGTAATGCTCCAAAGAAAGTTACCATGGAGACCATTTTTTTCCTTCCCATAGAAGAAACCCAAGATTATTGGACTAAAATCCACCTAAGATTGTCACTGCAGTGCAGAGAATGAGTATCTGGAGGAGATTTAAGATGACTGAAAGAATCTGGGAGTAATTTAGAAGGATGGAAACAGGTCATCTAAATTAGTGGTTCTCAAGACTTTACCTGAATCATCTGAAATTGAGCTAAAACAATTTACAGGGTCCTACAGCTCCAGTCTCTGGTTTAGTAGGTATAGAGTGGGGCCCGAAAAGTGGCACAAGTTCCCAGGTGATGCTGGCTTAAAGGCCACACTTTGAGAATCACTGGTTCAGGAGGATTAGCAACAAGACACCAGAATGGAGGCTCTGACAAGAGGAGTCCATATGGTGATGACCCTCCAGGGTCTGGCTGCTATTAACATACCCTCTTTGGAGAAGGAAAAGACAAGACTCAGTTTTCCTTTCTTTACACAAAACAATCATCTGAGAATTGATGTGGAAAGAATACAAAGGTCATCTCAGTCTTTTTCCTCAACACATAACACACTACACAACAAAAGTAAGCTCCTCTAAGGGAAGAAAATGGAAATTTCATTCATTGGCACACATAAAAATTGGTTTCTGTGAGGGGAGTCATGTCTCATTCACCCTCCAGAGCTCCCCCAGGAGGTAAATCGGGCGTATTTCAGGAGGAAGTCATTTAGTTTAGACAACTGGCAGCAGCCCCGTCCCCGACCTTATCTCTGAGCTCCCTCCCACAAGCCTCTACTACAAGCCTGTCTTATTGCCCTCTGACCCTACCAAGTCTGGTCAAACTTCTCTTTGCAACACTCTCTACCCCATCCCCCCCCCCATGGGCTAATTTTCACTTATCTACATCCTTCCCCTTCTCCAGTTTAGGGCCAGACACTTCAAGAAAATCTTCCCTCCCTTTCATCCCCATCACAGCCAATCAATCACAAAATCATATCCCTTTACCTCCCAAGTATCTCAGCGCCCTTCAGTTTTCACTCTAACTCAACAGGTATACATCCCCAGTGCTCTATCCTCTTCTCCCTCTAGGTCTTTGTCCAGGTGTACACCTTGACTGGACAGTTCTTAATTTAAACACTTCCCTTCCCGGGAGGGAGAGACCTTCCATGGTCTCCCAAGTCAGGTAAGAGATGTCTTTTATCAATTCCGATTGAACCTTAAGTTTCCCCTCCAGGACACTTATCACATGTGTGAGCTCTCATTATCGACCTTCCCTAGTCAACCTTAAGCTTTGCACAGACAGGGCCACATTTGTCTTGCTTGCAGAGGTAACTGTAAAGTCTGGCACAGCCCCCTGAACACAATGAAGTCACAATGAGGAAACACAGAATTCACTGTATCAGTTCATAGGACTCCACCCCCCCTCTCAATGCCTAAAACACTTTCTGCCTGCTTCAAGGGATGTCTGGCCATACAATTTCACTTGAGACAAGCAAGCATCCTCCTGGACATGCAGCTAATGGGATCTAGAGAGAAAACATGACCCTTGAAAACAAGGAATATCTTTTCCTTGGAAACCGGATGGAATTGAGATACAGAAATATTTTGGTAGATAAAAGAGGCTACCTCCTCAGAAGTTTGTCAGAGGACAAAGTGTTCTAACAGTAAGAAATGGAGGTGTTCCTAATGGAAAGTCTGCATTTGTCTAAAAGTCCATAGTAAAACTGGTGACTTCCCAAGCTAAGTATTCTGATGGAATCTCCATCCAAACCTTTAATAACAATGGGATGCCTAAGAAAGGGGGCTGAACTCAATGACCTCCTAAGATCTTCTGACCTTCAGGATTCCATAAACAAACTCATTCCACTGGAATTTGAAGAATTCACATTCTGTCTCTGCCTTTAAACAGCAGTTCTTTCTCTTTGTAGGAGACAAGATTATCTTTACCTTCTACCCCTCTCTCTCTCTAGTAGTATTATTGTTTCTGAAGTCGGCCCTCAACCCCAAAGTCCAGTCATCATGTTCCATAGGCCACCAACATCAAACTAGTTTAGCAGGCAGCCTCTCACTTGGGCAAGGGTTAACCCCAATTAAAGGGATCAAGCTGGGCTGACATCCTAGCTTTTCTACTTCGAGTCATGGCACTTTGGGCAAAAGGCTTTCCTTCTTGGGAGTACTGTATTAAATAAAGCTATGCATGTAAACCCCTTGGCACACAGTAACCATGTAAGGAATGTAAGCATTATCATAATTATAGATTTCTAGCTTTAAAAGTTCTGTAGACTGTTTCTAAGCTGAAGATACTATGGAGATAAAATGATATGTTTAGAACTTGCTTCAAAATAATGAAGGGAGTAAGGGGGGTGGTATAAATGGACTAAAATCAGCCATGTTTTACAGTTGAACATGGGTGATGAGTGCATTAGGTTTATTACTGTATCTCTCTACTTTTGTGTATGTTTGAAATTTTCCATTATAAAAGCTGTAAGGTGTCAGTACTGAGGGAGGGAAATGCTATAAAAATATACACGCTGATCATTTATTTAAGATCAAATTTGGTGAAGGTAACTCAACAGAAGAAAAATGATTTGCAAAGAAAAAAAACACAATATGTCTTTATTAAGTTCTCAGACAATTGTTTTCTTCAAACAGGACAGTCTCAGATGTTCCTCCCTGGTGGTGCAAGTGGTTAAGGACAGCACTGTGAAGCTATCTGCAGCCTCTGCAGCATGTGTTCGATACCTGGCCGGCCAGGGAGCAACTCACATGGCGCAGCAGACCTCTTCTGACTCGCCCGCTGCTCCCCTCAGCAGTGTAATTCAGTCAATCCACCTATTCTGTTCCCCGCTCTGCCTCTGGTGAATCTTCTCACCCCCTGCACCTCTGGCCTGTACCCAAGTTTGTGTATGCATAATATATCTTAAAAAAAAAAAAAAACAGAACGGTCTCGATGAGCAGACGGGAACAGAGCCATTTGCACACATTTTTCTGCCTTCATTTTGGGGAGAAGAACACATACTTCTTAGGATGCACATTTCTAAGTAGACAGACCTTGGGTGATAGAGCCAGTCTTGGAGTATCCCAGAGTCCCTGCTGCAATAGGACTGAGGAGCCAGAACATTCCTGGCTTAGGAAAAGCAAGAGAAAAGTACTCGAACTGTCCAGAGATAATGGGTGTTACTCCTCTCTTGGACTCCTACAGGAGGCTGGCTCAGCACTCTGGAGCAGCACACCAGGTAGATAGGTGGCACAGTCAGTGTGTTGGAGGATGCTTGAGGGGAAAGAGATGTCTCTAAAAGGCTCTAACACACCATTCACAGCTCATCCCCATGTCACCCCCCCCCCAAGTCTCTCTTCCCACAGAGACTGAAAAACAAAGTTCTCACATTTCACCTCAAATCAATGAACCCACTCCAAGCCCCTCCATCTGAGGAAGAAAAGAGGCCAGCCAGCACGCTTTGTTTTGAACGAATACTGGTAAGCTCCCAAACTCTGCCTAGAAAAGGAGTATATATGAAGTACTTACTCTTCTTGAAGAATAAAGTCACTGTTTTCTGGAGAAAACTGCCCAGTCACAGGATGCCTGAATGCTGTGGTCTGCTGGTTATGACTGAAAAAAAAAAGAGAAACACACAATGAATGAGCAGTCACGTGAAAGCGAAGGATTACAGGCACAACAGGCCAGTAATGTCTGAGGACCCTGATCATCAAAGATTCCTCCCAGGGCGAGAAAGTGGGCAGCTCCTCCGAGAGGCACTTAATCTGTCAGAATCCAACTGTATTTAATAACCAAGAACTTTGAGCTCAGGTGCCAAAGCCCACCTATGATGAGTGGATTTAATGCTAGGGAAGTCTTGGCTCCCTGAGAACACAGCATCTTAGACATTCCATGAAGTACTTACTCCAACAAAGTGAGGTGCTGAACAGAAAGTTATTTGAGGATGGCATGAGCTAAACAAGAATGAAGGAAAGCAGGCAGCACTTTCAACAGCTTCCCAAAACCATGAACTAGGAAAAGAATTCTAAGAATTAACCACACACCCGGAAAAATTTATCTTCTAAAAATTCTTCTGCTACAAAATTCTTCACTCCATGATGGGCTATAAACGCATAGGCATGTCCCTGCAACATGACCTGCACAATTTCAACACTGTGGAGTTTCTATCACCCTTTTGAAGTTGGGAGGGATCAGCTTCCACGCCAAGCTGACAGACACAACCAGAGTGTGTAGGTGTTTTGTATATTCACAAAGGCTGCCTCTTTGAAAAGGGGGAGGAACCCGGCTGGAGAGGCTGCCGGTTTGCTCCATGAAAGAACTAAGCTAGCCTCCTTCTTTATAAAAGAATGCCACTTATTTGAAAACTTTGTCTCAGTCACAAAATCTTAGTCATTTTGAAATATATAGAAAGGAAAACTGTAACCTATGATCTCACCATCTGGAGATACCTGCCTATTTCCTCCTTCCTAGCTATTTTTCACATACACACACACACACACACACACACACACACACACAAGTGTGTGTGTGCTTTCATTAATTTAGAAATATGTATCATTTTTCATACTCTATTACCATAGAAAATCCCCTATAGCATTAAGACTTCTTCATTATGGGGATATAAACTTTTTTTTTTTCATATAACTGTTCAAAAAATATTTATTGGTTATCCAGATGTGGGGCACTGCTGTAAGTACTGGAGATACAGAAAAGTTCTCACCCTATGGAGCTTACATTCTAGAAAGATTTATATTCTTCTAATGCTGGATATTTAGGTGCTCCCTGCAACTCACTATTATGATCAATATATCTTTACTTATAGGCTTTTTCTACAATTCAAATTATTTCCTTAGTGTAAAATCCCAGAGGTAAAACTACTGAATCAAAGGACCTGGTCATTTCTGAAGCCTCCTAATACAGCTAAAATGCCTTCAGTGTCGGCATTAATCTGTCATGTCAGTTCAGCAGTGTTAAGTGATTAGTCTCATCTCTAAATTGAGCACTGAGTCACCCTAGAAATTAGCAGTTAAAATGAGCATAGGATAGAGGTTTAAAAAAAAACTCCAGGCCTTTTCTTATTCTGCCTGGTCAGGCTGTCCTGTGTTCTCAAGTCAGGGCAAGCTGGGCACTGAGCTTAGAGCAGCCTGGATCCTCATGAGACAAATGTGAATCAAGGCAGAGCCATCAGGCCAGGCTGCTCCCTGGTCCTGCAAGTGTGCACCCCTTCCAGCCCCTCCTCACCCGTGCCAGCCACTCAGAATCCTATGACCTCATCTGGTAAGCAGCAGCCTGGTCTTCCCAAAAAAGCAGAGCTAAGCATGAGTGTCTAGATTCGACCCCTTGAACACCTGTTTCAGAATCCTTGTACCAAGTTTAGGGATAGGCTTTATTTACACCCCACTTCTTTTAGAAGTCATCTCCATTCACCAGGAAATTCAGTTTGAAAACATGAACTCTTAACTCACCTCATTTCAACCTAGAGGGGAGAAAGCGCCACACTCATCATGGGTTTAATAGTAAAGCAACACCACTATCCACTACTACCCCTCAAGGGCGCCATAGCCTGCAAAGCCTTTCCTTACACATCTTAGCTATTAACACTGTCAACTCCCATATGATGGCTAAGACTCAGATGTTAAGTGACTCGCTCAAGATAAGTTCATCATAACTGATAACCCTAAGACATGAAGAACGCAGGTCTTATAGTTCTACATTCTATTCCTTTTGCATGATGACCTGGGGTCTCCCCTGCCTTTGAGAGTCTGCAGAGCTGGCAGCTCGCTAGCCATGATCAGAAATCCCTAAAGACAGGTGTCCGAAAATAGCACCCACCAACCACTGCTACTCCCATTTCCTCTCCTTCCCTCCCTTTCTCTCTCCCTCCCTTCCTTTCCTTGGGAAGATACAAGCAAAGAATGAATCTTCTCTACGCCTAGTGCATTCAGCAACCACTTCACATGCACTGCACAATCCTAGTAGCAACTCCTACCTAAACAAGTCTAGGGTCTTGCATAAATGAATCCTGAGCTGGAAGGTGTAGGCACTAAAGGAATTTTACATTCTAACATTAGAAGGAAGACAGTTTTAAAAAGTGGACAGAATTTCAATTGTCATTTTATCTGATCTACAGGCAACTCCCCAAACTCTCTTCCCCAATATGGATGCCAAGCTTTTTGCCAAGACAGTTTCCACCCCAGTCTCATCCTCGCTGTTTCCTACATTTACACAAAACTTTAAGTGTGGACACATTCATCATCGTACTTGGCCCTCCCACGTACCACCTGAAGTAGGCAGGGTACAGTTTTATCCATGTTATACACAGAGAACTGAGGATACAGGGTATGGGATGTTATTGGCACAATAAATTTAAAAGAAAAAAAAATGGACACACATTGAGAAAAGAGCTGAAACAGTGATGCTGCTCTGGGGAGAGTACTGAACTTGCCCAGCTTGCTAATGGCAGAGCTTCTGATTCAGCACTTTTTCAGCAAAGGAAGAATTCGGTTCTTGGGCTATTTCATTCAGTCTTCCCAAATTCCCAGTAGGGCAAGCAGGCTCAGTATAGCCATGCCAGATGCCAGGTAAGGGAAGTAGGCCAGAAAGGGCAGACCACGTGCCTATGGGCCAACCCCTGTGCTCCTGCATGCCCCTGCTCTCCTGGTCTCTTTCCGCTATTCCAGGCTCACTTCACCGAAGGAAGGCTGCCTATTCAAGGCCCAATCACCATGCTGATCAGCACACCAGAGGGGAGATTGCAGATTCTTCTGGCTTTACCTGCTGCCCCGACAACTCAGCCCAAAAGCCCTCAGCCTGTTGCAGTTTCTAATTCTATAAGCCATGAGGAATCTCATGTCTCAAGACACAGTTAGCAGGCACAGACAAATCCCCTGAAATACCTGTTCTGAAACCTGAATTGCCACCTTGCTCCTTGGTAGTGATGGAGATGGCCCGGCCAGGAGCCAAGTGGCTGGTTTCAAGGGAGCACAGAAACTCTCCTCCACACAAGGGCTTCTGTTTCTCTTCAAGCAAATGAGGTAAAACACAACCTAGCCTTTATTCTCAGATCCCGCTCTTTCTCCCAGCAGCAGGCACTCCAAGTTGAATGACAGCCAATCTCCTGGGAGAGGACCAGGGAGCATAAATGGAAGGTGGCAAAAGGATGATCCCCGTGAAGGCGGGCCACAGGCAACCATCGACGTAAATAAACACGTCTTCACAAGCCCTGAACTAGGAAGGACTTGGGTTAGGCCCTAAAGAAGTCTGACAGCAAACACAGACACTTGGTAAGGGAACAGAGAGAACAGGGAGAACTGGAGACTGGTATGAGCTCAGCCTATGGAAGAACCCACCTACAGTCACAGACAGGGCTAGTCAAAATGTAAATGGGTCCTACAAATTTGCAAGATTAATTTTCTACTCCCAAGGGTTTTGACTATAATGTGCCCAGTGCCTGTGGTTGGTTAAACACAAAGGTTCCAACTACTTAGCCCAGCAATTTTTTGGGGCATGGCATGAAGTTCTGGAATTATGTGAATGGTGCTCAAGAGTGGCAGTCAGGGCGCCCTGATGAATCTGACAGTGGTGGCATTAGTATGCTGCGAGTATGACAAATCTGCTCCGTCAGCACTAGCTCTTATCGGGCCTGTGCTCCTCTTTATAGAAAAGAAACAGCTTAAAATGTAAGGAAGTGTCTGGCCTCAAAGCCTAAAGAGGGACTCTATCCAGGCTCTCCTTGTTGGTATGCCAGGCAGCGCATGTCACTCAGGACCTTCTGGCTCCTCTGTGTGGCTTTGAGAACATTGTAAAAGTCACCCCACAGCCTTAAGCCACACTCGGCACTGCCTCCAGCCTTGTTAAGGCACCTGCTATCTTTGCACTAAATCCCAGAGTCCCAAGCAAAGCAAGGATTCTGGGTAGCCTTATAATGTTTCCTAGTAGGCCCTAAAACTGATAACTGAGAAACTCCAAGAACATAAGGAATTACCTCCTCATCATCTTCAGTTCCCATTTGAACTGCAGAGTAAAGAGATAGCACCTGAGAGTTGAAACAGAATCTCCACCATCCCTCAATATTTCTTAAGCTCCTATTTGTTTTATCTTACTTAACACTTTCACAAAATTGCTCCTTCAGTGCAAAGTGGCATTGCTGTTTATGGGGCATTTCCGCAGGGTGCTGAGAACATTAATGAGATGGTATTTGGAGCTTGCACTATTTTTTGAAAATGTCAAGATGTGTAACAGCTCGCTGCCCACAGGCATTACTCTGACAGGCCCGACTTCTGGATCAGACCTGATGAGCCGACATAAGGGCCCCATCTTTTCTCTAAGCAGATGCAATCAACTCAGCAATAACCAGCCACCTTCAATATTCACCCTGAGCAGCAAAGTCAGTCCAGAGCCCTGGGTCAGAAAATCTGGGTTTAAAGCAGAGCAAGTCACTTCAGCTCCAAGCCTTTCAGATCTTCCATCGGCAAACAGGGAATAAGACATCCCCCAAAAGTTTATTGTGAAGTTTGGTCTCCCTGGTGGCACAGGGGTTAAAGGCACTGTCAACCTATCACCAGCCACTGCAGCATGAGTTCGATCTCTGGCCAGGGAACTAACCCACATGGTGCAGCAGACCTCTCCTGTCTCGCCCACTGCTCCCCTCAGCAGTGTATTTCAGTAGATCTGCCTGTTCTGCTCCCCACTCTGTGTCTGGTGAGTCCTCTCACCCCCTGCACCTCTGGCATGGACCCCAGTTAAGAGTCTAAATAAATCTTTAAAAAAAATTGTTGTGAAGTAAAAAGAGAATGAGTGCAAATCTGCCTGACATATAGAAGGTACTCTACTTGCTGAACCTGAATGTGCCTTGACTGTGGCAATGACTAATAGGCAGCTGCACATTAACATGGCAAAACTAGAATGTGCCTCCTCCCCATTTACCCCCCCCCCCACACACACACCAAACAAGATGCTCCTCTAGGCTTCCTTATTTCCTCCAGAGCAACACGTCCAGCCACACCACCTTGGAGGGATCCTTTATTCCTTTCTTTACCTTAACCTCCACCTATAATAGCTTAGCAAGTCCTGTTGCCTTTATCTGCAAAACATAGTCCAAACTCACCCACGTCTCTCCATCTCTACAGGCGGTGCCCTAGCCAACTCTTGATGAGTTACTACCACAGCTTCCTAACTGCTCTTTGCAATTCCTTCCTGGCCTCTAGACCACCCATTCTCTTCGCTTGAAAACTGACAGGTCTTTTAAAATGTAAGTGAGATCAAGCCACACTCCAGATCCACATCACAGAGAGTAAAATGCAAGCTCCTTACCTTGCTTTCCAAGCTCCTAGATGGGCTGACCCCTGCCTAGCTCCATCCTCCTCTTGTACCACTTTTCCTTCGCCAGCCTGCTGACCCAGCCACACTTGTCTCCTTTCTGCTCCTTGAACACCGCTTAACCACCTCTGCCTACCTGTCCTCTCTGCCTGGGTGTTCTTTCTCCATACTCATAAGTGGTTCCTTGTTATTCAGACTTCAGCAGAATTATCACCTTCCCAACCACCCACAGAAGCTCGCTCCAATCCTTCATATCACATCACCCTATTTTAATTATTACTAACTGTTATTTTTCTTTCTTATGTGTTTGATTATTGTCAGACTCTGACTAATAGTGGACTCCACAGAGCAAGGACCTTCCTTCTTTGTCACTGCCATCATCAGTCTGTAACAGTGTCTGGTACTATTATATTTGCTGAATGAGTGGATGAGGAATAACTAAGGAGACGCCTACCTTAAAGTGAGCCCAGCGAATCCTAGAGAAGTTTGGGCTCAGGTAACAAAGAGACTGCAAACTAAAGGGTCATCATTCATCAGAAGACAGTGGCTTCTGCTCTTATTGCCAGCGGAAGGAAGCTTGACACACCAACACGCCAAGAACACTTCATTCCTGGCTCTCTCCCAACTGTGTTACAATATAATTTGAAGAAATTAGCCCTCCCCTGCAACTCCCCCCCACCCCTGCAAAGGAGGGTTTGTACACTCAACAGAGAAAATCAAAGAATGGAATGCAAACACCAAAGAGGAAATTACGGAGTGATTAAAACACAGGAGGATAATACAAACATCACCTGTATCTCCCTTTTGTGAACCAGGAGAGTATTTGGTGCAAAACCTACAATTTGGAGCCTGATTATACATTCTCTCCTATTGCTCTCTACTTAGTTCATGTGTATTTGTTCTCCTCCCCGCTCCCCTACCTCCAGGGAGAGTCTAAGTTCCTGGAGGGCTGGGAGTAGTCATTCGCTCACTGCCCATGGATCTCCTGCACACAGACAGGAATACCCATGGAGCTGGCACTTAAACACCTTTTTCTCAACAGCCTGAACACCAACTCATGTCACCTTCAAGGAGAGGCTGTGCAGCACCCATTTTATTTTCTGACTTCAGCAGCCCTGAGTATCATAGATCCCCCCCCGCCCCCAGAAGTGTAGGGGATGAAGGCACACTGCACAGAGGCTAGGGGAGTCCTCCAGTCCTGGGGAGTATGGCACAGATCAAGGAAGGGCCGCCCTCCCTCACACAGCCCCCACCTGACTTTCACTCACACCAAACTAGGCAGACACTAAAATCCAACCAAGCCCCAGAGCCACCTCCTGGAGGAGCAATTAGTAACTGCTCTCCTCTCCCAAAGGTGCTAAAAGGGACAGAGCCTGGCATAGCCAGCTCTGGGCATAAGGGAGTCACAAAAGTAACTGAACAAACCTAAAGCTCTCACACCTTGCAAAGAGGGAAGTCTGTCTTTTGTAAACTCTGCATTTAACAGACTGAAGTCTCCCAGCATGATTTGAAAAGGCCTATATTTTATTTGGCTCTCCAGATGTCTTCACATCCACTCCATGGTCAACTCATTCTATTAAGGACCTTTTCTGACCCACATGGCAAACTTGCCTTCTTCTGGAGTTAGCCATGGAACCCCAGTACTTAGGATCACTGCGTGGTTAATAGGAAGTTTTAATTTTGGCCGCACGGGATCTCAATAACCATGAAAAGCTGGAAGCCAAACTCCTGACAGAATGAGGAAATCAAACCCAGTAAGTTCCCCTCCCTTAACCTTTTTTTTTTAAAGGAACTTGGCAGCGAAACAATAGGAGCTGGGGTACCACCTTGGTTACTGCCAGCCAGTCCCACACGCTTTAGCGCATATTCATCTTCTTGGTCACCTGAGGGGGTTAGACACTTCATCTGGAGAGGCCACATGTGGCCTGCAGAGCGTGAGCCCCAGGCTGTTCAGAGTCTCACAGGCTGAAGTTCAAATTCCAGCTCCGCCACACACTGGCGGTGCACGACCTTGAATGAGTTAGTGACTTTTCTGAGTCTTGGTTTCTTTATCTGAAAGACTGTTATGAAGAGAACTGATAAATGTGTCCAGTCCCAGCAGAGACTCAGCTTCAGTGCTTCTGGTATTTTCTTTTCACTAGCTAAAACTCCAACCTAATAGAATTGTTTCACCTTTTTCCACATTGCAAACTCCAGTATTAGGAGCCTGTCAGAGAACAGAGGCTCAAGAACACATTTTCTTCCTTTCCAGTGGAGACACAACACCCAGCCTCCTGTTTAAATTTCTACTTCTGGAGCTCACCTTCAGCCACACTCCTATCCCAGGTAGTCAAGCCCCATGGCTCAGAAAGTGCAGCCTGGTAGGCTGTGCAGAGCCAGGGACAAAGCCAGGGACACAGAAGTTTTCAAACTTCACGGAAACATTTACAACCTCAGAGAACATCCAGTTTGATGCTTTTGTTTAAAAATCTTCAATATGCCAGGTTCCTGGAGTGTAAAACGAGAAGGCTGAACCAGGTGATGTTTTTAAGGACCTCCCAGATGTAACATCCTAAGAAGCTGAGGTTTATCTCTGGCTAATGCCGGAGCCACAGACTGAAATGTAACAATACTATAAGATAATTGAAAACACAAAGGAATAGAGGCCGAACAGCTGTCCTCCCTAATCTCACTTGCCAACAGAATATTCTCTATAATGACATCAGGGAGGTGTACTTGAGGACACTTTTGTTCTATTTATTCCCAATTAAATCAGATTGTTGGGGTGTTGTTTTATTTTTAACTGCAAATTCTCCCAACCACTGAAAACTCCTTTCTTTCAGTCAATTATGTTCATGAAGCAGAACACATGGCAATAAATTGAATCCCTGGGAAATCAGTACAAGACTAACCTGCTTGCGCGTTCTCGCTGGGAAGGGCAGCAGACACACTCACTCTTGCCTTGAGTTCCATGTTGGAGATTGTCTTCCCCCGTCTGAGCTTTTATGAAAACCCTGGTTCAGGTTGGTCCGGGAGGAAGGGCCTGGCTGCCGGCAGAAGGTTCCCAGCTGCCTGCTTTCTCTCAATTTCGGTTCTTAAGGTACTTTAGCAGCTGCCTCCCAAGGTGTTACAAATCCAGCAGCCACTTGCTCATTCATTCTCCTTCCTCCCCACCCCATAAGCAAAATCTGGCAACAATGCAAGAACATAGTTCCAGCTCTGAGTCACTGCCCCGCTGTGGCCAAGGGCTAAACAGCAAGGTGGGTGCTCCATGTCTCCGGGCCCCCATTCTGTTCTTTTTTTGAGATTATGGGGTCTTCTGCCCTTCTAGAACCAGTACATAAGAAACACCCCCACCTATGAGCTCTGGAGTCAAGATGAATTGCCCACTCAGTTTTGCTATGCCACACTGTGGCTCAATCAGCACCAAGGCAGAATGCTTGGTGGAGAAATGATGGCTCATTTATCAGTAGTTCACATGGGGGCCTCCCTGGTGGAGCAAGGGGTTAAGACGCAGCACTATGGAGCTATCCGCAGTCACTGCAGCATGAGTTCGATCCCCGGCCAGGGAGGTGACCCACATAGCACAGCAGACCTCTCCTGTGTTTCAGTAGATCTGCCTGTTCTGCTCCCTACTCTGTCTCTGGTGAATCCTCTCACCCCCGACCTCTGGCCTGCATCCCAGCTCTTGTATACATAAATAAATAAATCTTAAAAAAAAATAGTTCACATGGCCTAGACAGGGAAAGGCTTGAGCAGTTACAAACTACCATGCCCATCCCCACGGTGACAGTCAAAGCTTGTTTCAATCCCCATGTGAGATGGCTCGGGCCCTCTGGGCATCAATTTAGCCATGTGGCTCTCACTCTCAGAACAGGAGCGAATAAAGGAGAGAGAGGCCAGCAAAGGAAAGTACAACATGATGTGCCTTTACTTCCTGTGGCTTCACCCCATAGCCTCAGATCAACACTGTGGATCTTTTCATCCAACTTATGTATTCACACAAGTCCCAGGACAGATGGCCACTTGAAATATAAGCTCCATGGGAAAGGACTTCTACTTTCACAGCCATGTGCCAGTACCTACATAGTGCCTAGCACACAGTAGATGCTCAATAAATACTTGTTGAGTGACAAAACAAAAACAACCACAGGGGACTTTGTACTGAGTCTACTCAGGATGGTTTTACTAAGATCTGTTTCCATCACCACTAATTTTTCCCTTTATAAATTTCCATATCCTTCATGTGTACTGCTGCCTGTAATGAGTGTCCTGTAAATTTTTAAATGCAGAGATGATTTACTGGCTTTCTCTCTCTCACTTTCACAAGATCCTTCCTCAGCCCCAGGAAGGCCCCCAACCATGTGTTTACCTGCTTTCTGTAATTTTATATATTTTTAAAGAAGGCCTCCTGAACCTTAAACACAAGCCCAACAAAATACAGACCTGCCACAATAGAGTGAAAGAATGAATGACTCATGTGCCATCCCAACATGTCATTGAAAGAAGACATTTGGTTTCACAAACTTGTTTTAAACACAGAGGAGATCTGCTGAACCTACAGACACATCCTGGTGGATCACAAATCAATTGCTGTGAAGACTGGAATAGAGTTAAGAGCACAAATTCTATTCATAGAGTGTTAGGCACAGAGAGTGTCAAGGCACATAGTAAATGTGCTTTGGAATAAAACAATGATTAGACCATAATCACTCCACCAAATAGGAGCTTATAAGCCCACAGAACAGACTGCTATGGTCACAAATATAAATGTATATATTATATATGCCAAGCATATAGACTATATATAATTAGAAATCAGAATGCATGGCATTATGGAATAAAGCACAGCAATTTGCTAAGTATTAATCTGCTACATACAACAACCCTAGAAGGTAAATCATATTATCCCCATTTTGCAATTGAGAATATTGAGATCCATCCCAAGGCCACATAACCAGCAAGTGGCAAGGTCGGAATTCAAGCCCAGATCTGCCTAATTCCATAGTGTGGGCTTATTCTTAGTGGCTACACGTCAGTCAATGACCATGTATTCTCCAAAATGTCCGGGAGACATTCTGGCTTCAGAGGTATCGGAACTACATAGGGTCCCAGCTGAGGTCAACTGGCAAACTTCCAAGACCCGCCCACCAGGAATGGAAGAACAGGAACTGCCATGAGCCTGCTTATCAAGTGTATAACCTTCTTCATCCAGCAATGCCCTCTCAGGGATCAGCGACAGCTACCTGGGAGCCAGAGGAGGCCATGTGAGGCTCCCAACCCAAGGCTCTGCCTCCAGATACCCCAGTCCCTGTTGCCAGCTTGTTCATGCTGGAACATAGCTCTCATTCCAGGTCTCCTGCTTACACACCCTGCTGGCTCCTCCCTGCTAAAACTTCTCTCTCACCACGTCCCTTTCTCTCAGAAGAAGTGAAATGAACTGTTCACCAGTCCCCAGATCATCCTGTCTTTCCTCCCCATGGGCTTTGGCCCTGCAATTCTCTTCTCTAATGAATTGTGCCCAACCTCCAAGGCCTCTTCTCTTCCCATAAGATCTTCCTGATCACTCCTGGCCGCTCTGCTTTCTTCCTTCCTCAATAAGCTCAGCACGGAAGGCTCACACTCTTCAGATAGTAGTTGTACAACTCTCTTCATTTTACCCTCTAAAAAAAATTAAGTACTTCATCTTATAGAAAGGTATAAACAGAAGTTCTCTTTGTCAATTATCAGATACAACAGTCCCAGTCTTAATCTCAGAGATGACATTTTCCAGCTTCTTGTTTCTTTGCTTTTTGTGTTTAAATTTTTATATACACATCTTCGTAGAAAAAATATACCTAAATAGGGTAAAAATATACATATTATTCTAAAACTTGCTTTACATCTTATCTATTTTGGACTCCTCCATATCCACATGCCAGGATGAAATAAGCAGGCCCCTCTGAGGACCCCATACCAGCCCAGCCCAAGCCACAGAGAGAGGTGATCTGCAGCCCACCCCATATGCCAACTGGCCCAAACACAGATCAGAGGTTTCAAACTGATGAACTGCAAACCAATGTGTCCCCCAAATTAATTTTGAGCCATACAGATTTTTTAAATTGAGCCAAAGTTTAAAAAGAGAAAAATTTTGTATAAAAATCTAGCTCATAAAGCAGAGGCAAGATCAATGCTCAGGCCAACCAAAACCCATGCACCACTGCACCCCAGGATCTAGGACCTATGTCCCCCAACCACTGCCACCATGCCCAAGAGAAAGACTGCGGGAGATGCTGAAGGAGATACAACCAAGGTGAAGGACAGACCACAGAGAAGATCCACAAGGTTATCTGCCAAACCTGCTCCTCCAAAGCCAAAGCACAAGCCAAAAAAGACCCCAACAAAGAAGGGAGGGAAGGTACCCCAAGGGCAAAAGAGTAAAGCTGATGTTGACAGGGACAGGAATAACCCTGCAGAAAAAAAAAGATGCCAAAACAGACCAGGCATGGAGAGCTGAAGGTACAGGAGCTGCCAAGCAAAAGTGTGAGAATTTTTGATAACTGTAGAGTTTGAAATATTTTTTGTCAAGTTTTATAAAAATAACAAAATTCTGATTTACTTGTTTTTTAAGCTATGTTGTTAGCACACACAGTACTTTGTTGTTGTTTTTGGGGGAAAGGTACCAATAGAATGTCTCTGAAGCTGGACTGATGTGGGGACAAGAACACCTTTCTCTTCTAGATTTGAGTGACTTCCTCTTGGTTCCCAGGAGGAGGGATTCCTTGACATTGATACCAGTTAGCCACCTTGGCACAGACGCTTTGTGGGAAAAACTAAAATTCTCTTTTCTGCCCTCTTCTCCCTCAGCCTTTAGCATAGACTTGACGCCTTTAAACCCAGAGAGAGCTAATGAGACTTTATTCTAAATAAGTGACGACCAGTGTGTCAGACAATCTGGACTTTCTGCTGTCAACACTGAGACAGCACCCCTCAAAAGAGCAGCAGTTCCTTTTTTAGACTGAGGATCTTCAGATTGACCAATCTGCCATTTTCATTTCATTTCCCCGAAGTCTGGGTCAGTTTGTGAAAAGTTGTTAAACAGCATGCTAAATGTGAAATGTCAGCCCTCTAAACTTTTCCTGGTCAGAGCATCAAGTGAAGACTGCACTTGGTTTTATAATGGCTTTCTGATTTTGGCCGTCCATTGAAGGGGGAGTTTGGAAGTTGTTGTATACTATTAACCATTGCCTGCCCATATCCTGCCTAAAATAGCATGATTGTTTACCAAAAGCATCTTTGGTAAAGCTGGAGATGGTTCGGCTTGGGGAGAAAAAAAAAAAACTCAGCTTATTTTGGAAAAACAAAATGGTGGCAACACTGGGCACCATTAGAGTTGGAATGGCCCTTCCAGCTCACTCCAGTCACCACCACTCCCTTCTGTTCCCTGATGAAAGGTTTTAAGCCTGGTGTTATCATCACACCCGTACTTGTAATTTTTTCATGCAGTAATTTATTTGTACCCACCATCTCAACCAGAATGGGAAAACAAAAGATAAAGAGTGTAAGCCAAGTATTTAAAAAAAAGGGGGGGGGGAGCATAAACACAGGGTGTTTGTTATTGCTCTTATCTGCTAAGCCTCTAGAGACATTTGAGTTTGCAATCCCCACTATGTACCAACACCACTGATTCCAGAAAAGATCTTCCTTTTAGTAAGAAGTCCTACTTAAGAAAATAAAGACTTCTTGCAAAAATAAGCCAAAAGTTTTTCCTCTTACAAGAAATTTTAGAAGAATCTCTCCAGTGATAACAATAACAGGACTTGTCCTTGGCCTCCTAACTGGACTCGTGAAGAGGTAAGCCCCAAAAGAGCCAGCAGATTGTTTTTTCAATAAAGAGAAAAATCCAGCAAGACATTGCCAACAGTTCTGTTCCAGAAAATCCAAAGGAAGAGAGGTACACATGGATGCAGCCCCTTATAGGCTGCCCTGGCCTCTGACTGCAGGTGGGGCCATATGCAACAGAAAAGTATCCAACCAGGTGCTGCCTAGAACAAGATCACAGGCCTCCCCAACCCCAAAAATTCACCACCTAGTGTAGTGTTTAGAGCACATACTCTGGAGTCCAGCACTATGAAGCAATCTGCAACCTTTGCATCATGAGTTTAATCCCTGGCCAGCCAGGGAGCAACCCACATGGTGAAGCAGACCTCTCCTGTCTCACCCGCTGCTCCCCTCAGCAGTGTGTTTCAGTCAGCCTGCCTGCTCTGTTTCCAGCTCTGTCTCTGGTGAATCCTCTCACCCCTGCATCTCTGGCCTGTACCCGAGCTCTTGTATGCATAAATAAATAGATCTTAAAAAAAAAAAAAGGTTGATTCTAAGTATTTAGGAGGAATATTAAAAGGCGCTAGATGATCAGACCTGAACAATATTGCATTACTTGCCCCCAAAAGTGATATATGATATAAGTATATTCATTCATTCATTCATTCATTCATTCATTCATGTAGCAAATATTTAGAGCAAACCAGATGCTGATCGTGTAGTGTCCTGACATTTGAAAGTTGAATAATCAACAAGACAGAGGGAGTCTGTAACAGCTTAGTCTCTGTATCCTGTATCAAGAGCTATAAATTCTCAGTTTATCAAACCAACTTAAGACCTATTTTAACACAAAGGGTTACCCTTGTTTTCCAGAAAACACAGTATTAAAGAGTTTTAGAACTGAAAATGACACAGAGCTCATTTCATCCAATCTCTTTGTTTTACAGATGAGAAAATTAAAATCTGGGATGGTTAAGCAAATTGCTTAAGGTCATAGTTATTACTAACCATAAATTAGCACTAGGTTCCTGAAAACAAAGATCATGGGGAAAAAAAACACTGTACATTGTTTTAAAATTAATTTCCTGCCTTAAACAAAATCCATCTTCCAGTGATCAATTTCCACTAACAAATATTTTAGAGCAGAGAATCTTTGTATCCAGTCAGACCTTACACAGAAATCCTGGGTCATGGATATGGATTTGAATGGCCTATAAAAACACATATTGGGAGAAGGCCATGTGAAGACAGAGGCAGACAGTAGAGTGATGTATCTACAAGCCAAGAAACAACAAGAATTGCCAGCATCCATCAAAACAAAGAGACAGGCATGGGTGGATTATCTCTCAGGGCCTCCAAAAGGAAGCAGCCCATCCTCTGCTTTAATTTCAGACTTCTTGGCCTCCAAACTGTAAGAGGATAAGTCTCTACGGTTTTAAAACACCAGGTTTGGGGTAATTTGTTATGGTAGCAATAGGAAATAATACAGAATCTGTATTAGTGTAGTGACTTTGAATTACTATAAACACAATTAGCAAGAGGAAAAACTCATCACTAGGGTCTGATACTCAATAGTATACAGCCCAGAACAAGGGAGGGGAAATATTTTTTTCTATTCTGAACCATCATACCCCACCCAAATACTGTGTTCATTTCCGGTAACCACACCTACAGGTCAGAGCAGAAACTCAGTATGTCCAGGCAAGTCCAGCCAGGACTGTGTAGGGCACCAATGGGTCAGAGCAATCTCACTGAAGGAACTCAGTGCCCATGATGGGCGTCAACATCTCTAAAGGGATGTCATGATGAGGAGCAATTTCCTTTGTTCTCTGAGGTCCATGATGGTAGAATGAGGATCAGCAGATGGAGTCACTGGCAGGCGTATTTTTCAAAGACTTAGATGTCAACAATATCACAGAGTGGCCCCTGAACACAAGACCAGCTGCTGCCTCCTGCTGGAGGAAGTGTTCAAGTCCAACTCAAAAAACCAGTTGACAAGTACACAGCCCCCCCGCCCCAGGCCTACAATCTGCCCAAAGGGCCTCAAGCTCCCCTCTAGCTCTGTGAGTTTATTAATACATGAAACACACCAGGTAGCAATATGTGAGTCAAGAAATACACAGATAGGATGATGTGCTCTTGAGTATTAAGAAAGATGGAAGTTGAGAAAACAAAGAAACAAGGTCCTAGGCAGAACTGTGACTAAACACCTAAGCCCAACCTCCAGGAAGCTGGCTATAGGAGCAGGAGGTCACAGTCCTGTAACTGAGGCTGGTTTAGGTTCTCCTTAAGCCCCCTTTTCACAGAAAGCTCATTCTGAAGTCAACAATACAGTAAGTCCTTACTCAACACCATCAGTAGATCCTTGGAAACTGTGACTTTAAGCAAATGACAGTTAACAAAAAAGCAAGTCCTCCAAAAAACATCATTCCACAGCTGCCAGGATTGTTTTTTTCTCATCAACATAATGAAATAATGTTGAACGAAATGATGTTATTTGAGAACCTGCTGTAGTTATGTCAAACTGTTCTCTTTTTTTTTTTTAAGATACATAGCTTTAAATAGTCCAGCACATCCAGAATCCATTAGTAATCCACTTGGTCTGTATCAAAAGTAATAGTCACATTTCCTGAATACCACTGTGAGTGCCTGCAGGCACTACCACGGATGGTCACTTCAATACTGCAACATACTATATCATCTTAGGAAACTGAGGCTGAAGAAAGGTTAAGTCATGTGTCCACAGCCATATATTTCAGTGAATTTAGGGTACCCACTGGAATCCAAGTTCAGAAGCCAACTCTTCCATCGTATTATCTGCTTTGCACCCTATTTTAGGTAGTTCCTTTGTTCAAGGTAAATCACACCACCAGGCGACTGAGCAGCTCACAGGTGGCTCTCCTGAGGGGCCTCAGTCCCCATTTCTGTTAAATGAGAAAAGTGGAATGGTGAGTATGGGGGTCGTACCAGCTCTGACACCCGGTAACTGGACCTTACCAGATTCCTTTTCTCAGAGTTACCTCACATGGGTGGAGCTGAGAAGTGGGAGAGAAGGTGGCCTAACTCTCTGGTGCTCCCCAGATGGGGACACAGCTAGTGACTTTTCCCATGCTGCCTGCAAGAGGTCAGGGCAGTAACAGAAGAAAACCAAGAACAGACAAAATCGGCTGCATGAGCTCACTCACAGGTGCGCTGTGTAGGGTGACCCACATAAATCTTGACATTTAGCACTTTACTCCATCAACCTGGGCTGTGCTGTAAAGTATCAGCACACAGATCTGAGGGCTAGCTGTGCTCAGAGCCCAGGGGATATCCATGAGGAATTAAAGCACAGGGTCTTTGTTTGGAAAAGATAAAGCTGTCGGTGGGGTGTGAGAGGTAAAGTAGCCCGGCCACATTCCAGCGGGAGGAAACTCCTGCAGCTGCTCCCATAGCACCCTTCCACCCTCCATGGCTGCCTTCTCACAGGCCGCCTATGGGGACCTCCTAAGGCTGCCTATTTCTCTGCTTTCTCTCTAGGGTCTTCTAGCAATGGTGTTAACTGAGCCAAAGACTCCGAAGGCCCAGTCACCCAGAAGGACTGGCCCAGTATCCCTCCAAGACTGGGGAAAAGGGACCATTCAAGGCTCAGTACAGGAGGAGTAGGGAGGAGGGAGAAAGACTCCGGATATCCGCCAGGGAGCGGCTCTCTGCCTATCTCACTTCTAGGAAAGAGCAAAATGGCATCATTTTGGAAACCCCCCTCCCAAGCCAATTTCCTACTCCATTTCCTAGTGATGCCCATTCAGGAAGGGTGCCCCAGGTTGAGGAACATGGCAGGAGAAGGTGCCTGAACCACAGGACCCCAATTACCTGGAATTTCCAATAAGTAAACCACTAAGTTTTGACTGCTTTTATTCAGTATTTTCTTTTGGGTTTTGCAGGGGACAAAGCAGGAGAACAGAAAAGGGAACAGGGCAGCTGAAAGGCACCAATGCCAGTGGAAAGACTGTGGGTTGGGAGTCATAACAGGATTCCAGTTACAGCCCCACACTGCCAGTGCAGAGCTTTGTAAAAGACCTTCTAATGGTGCCTGGATCAGGAGGTGAACAATAAGAGTAGTTGTTCTGGTCAAGGTCCCTCTGGTCAAGGTCCCTAAGGAAGCCCTACTAGCCCTCCACATTCTTAAACAGAGGCCCATGATGCCAGGGTACCAGACTCCTGCAGAGAGCCAAAAATGTGTGTGTGTTGGGGAGGGGGCGGGGAGTAGATAAAGAACCATAAAGAGCAATATCCATAACAGTAACTGCAGTGAGCAAAGCCTACCCACCCCACCCTATCCTATCCTATCCTATATTCCAGGCACTCAGCAGGCATTTTCTCATGCCTTAAACCTGGAACGTAGGTACTGGTTAGAAGCCTGAAGGTCGGAGCCCAGAACTTGCTAGCAGTGTTTTCTATATTTGAAGAAGGTAAGGTAAAGAAAATGGGAGTGCAAAGCAACCTTATCTCCTCACTATCCACCCCTCCCAAGCACACTCAACTTTGCAGACAGCTGCACGTCACTGACTCTGAATCACACATCTAAACTGCACTTTTCCAGATCCAGACTCAATTCCCCAATGTGGAACTGTGTTGGCGGGGAGGGACGCAGACAGCAGAGCAAGAGCTCAGTGAATCACTTTCTCTGCTAGGGATGGTATCTGATGCATGTTAAATGCCTTCCCTCAATTCCTCAAGTGTCTATTAATCAGTGAACCAAGAACACAGAGGGCGCCATGGAAAAATCTGCCATTGCAGGAAATAAAGCCACTCTACCCCCTACATCACCAGTCCAGCCTACCCTCTCCGTTGCCACCACCACTTCGGGTATGACCTCAGCAGCCTCTGAGGTCGTCATCACACCTCTGCACCCACTACAAATTCCCAGTCAACTTTCATCAACTCTCCACATCGTTACCTGGAATCTCCCTAACCTACAAGTTGCTTTCAAATCATGCAGTAGCTCCCCTGACCTCCAGATAAGGGCAAACGCTACCCTTTACCTGTCTCCTGACCACATGGGTCACTACTCCCTCACAGATACCCAGCCATCAGTGTCTGCACACATTGTTCCCTTATCTTAAAGGTTGTCTCGTTGGCTAACTTCTATCTAGCCCTCAAGACTCAGTGCAGAGGTCACCTCCTCTTAGAAGCCTTCCCAGACACCAGGGCCACTGGGATCACACATTTTCCACCTTATTCTGATTTTGTCATGCTTGCCCTGCCTCTCGGTGGGCTCTGCTTCCCCAGCACTGGGTCTAGTGATGATATCTGAGCTATATGTGAGCTTAAGGAATAACCCATGAATTAGAAGTTACAGCTTAAAAAGCACATAAGAGCTGACAAAACATCATCTCACGCAACACAATGACCTGGAGAGGTAGTTACTGGTAGCTTAGCACAGTTTCACAGAAAAGGAGACCAAGGCTCCAAGAGGTTAAGTTCTTGCCCGGGCTCACATAGCTAAGGGGTGGAGTCAAGACATGAACCAGGTTCTCTGAAGGCAATTCACTGCTCTTTGTCACACCACTGCCCTACATGAAACAGAACAGACATCTATTTGGGGATGAGAGGTGTCATAGCCTGTCTTCTTCATTCCTGGGGGTAACCTCACCTGAGGAAGATCCTCCTTCCTCAGTAGAGCTCTAGGAAATCTATCCACATTATGCAGCTACACAGCACCATGGGGGAGGTGGGAGGGGGGAGAGTCACTGTCCTGTCTTCTTCAGCCTTTGTGGGAGGGCTCTATATAACCTTTTGTGCAGACAGAGCTCTGAAATATCCATCCACATTACCCGGCTGCACAACATCCCCCTTCTTATACCCTAATCATACTGCACAGAAACACCCCAATCCAGCAAAAGAACCTGGTTTTACTGTCAGAAATAGCATCTGTCTGCATGCAGCCTGCTGGCTCCAGTGCTCTGGCAGGGTGCAGGGAGAGATGCGGAGGGCTGGAGGTAAGTGGCAGCATTTAAAGTTGCTGGGCATTGGGCCTCCCCGGTGGCGCAACGGTTGAGCGCTGGGTTGCGAAGCTGCCCGCAGCCTCTGCGACGCCGGTTCGATCCCCGGCTGCTCCCCGGCCACCGGAGGAGGGTCCCACATGGCGCGCAGACCTCTCCTGCCGCCCGCTGCTCCCCTCAGCAGTGTACTTCGGTCCTTCTGCCTGCTCTGCTCCCCGCTCTGGCTCTGGTGAATTCTCTCACCCTCCCGCGCTTCTGACTGTACCCAGTGCTTGTATAAATAAATAAAAAATAAATAAATAAATAATAATAAAAAAAAAAAAAATAAAGTTGCTGGGCATTAAGTGCAAGCCTCTTTAAATGGGCAGCCTGCAGAGAAGGTGTATCAGGCAAGGCCTCTGAGTGCCTGGGAGGGGAACAGGGGGGGCTGGAGGGAGAGAAAGACTTGCAAGCTGTCCTGCTGTGCCACGTGAGAGGCTGGTAGTTTCTAATTACTTTCAGGGAGTTTTCATAAGCGCCTCACATATGCCATTTTGCTTCAGGAATACAAAGCAATTAGGAATAGGATTTCAGACTCTGCGACTGACTCTAACTGTGGCTGCAGTGGAGCGCATTCCCTTGCACACACACTTTTGGCTCAAATGTGAATTTCAAAGGCCATTAAGGAAATGTGCAGTTTGGTCTGCCAGCCTCTCAGGGGGCAAGAAAAATGATAAATGTTCATTTCAGGGCTCTGGATGGCAATCACTACTCACTTCAAGGATGTCATTCAGAAATCACCATGACAACCACGGAATGGCTTCCTTCCTCTGTAGTAAAGACAATAGAAATTTTAATTAAGGCTATTCTTTTTTTCCCCTCTGACCAATGGTGGAAAAACATCAACAAAATGTTACCCAGAAATACAAGACCAGGAGCACTTTCAGAATTCAAAAAATATTTCTGGTGATTTCTCCAGTCACATGATCCGCCCCTACACCACCAAAGTCCACTTTCCCACCCTCTCAAGAACTCAAATTTTATAGATCTTGTAAACTCAGACTTGTCTAACTCTTTTATCAAACATTATAAAACTAGGTAAACATTCCAATTTAGTTTTCTGACTATGATTAGGAACAGAATTTTAGTCATCTTTATTTCAGTCATAAAATTCAAAAGACCTGGGGCCTCCCTGGTGGCACAGCGGTTGAGCACTGGGTTGCAAAGCTGCCTGCAGCCTCTGCAGTGCCGGTTCGATCCCCGGCTGCTCCCCGGCCACCGGAGGAGGGTCCCACATGCCGCCTGCTGCTCCCCTAGGCAGTGTACTTCGGTCCTTCTGCCTGCTCTGCTCCCCGCTCTGGCTCTGGTGAATTCTCTCAACCTCCCACGCTTCTGACTGTACCCAGTGCTTGTATAAATAAATATTAAAAAAAATAAATAAAATAAAAAATTCAAAAGATCTGGCATAGTTTCATAAAACACTTCCAATAAACGGAGACAACCCAAGATGAGACGAGTATTCAGTGGCCTTAGGGCAGAAGCAGATCTAGATTGGAACACCTGCTTTGCCCCCCTGAGTGACTTTGGGTTGGTTACTTAGCCCCTCTGAGATTTGGTTTCTTCCCCTGGAAGCTAGAATAACAAAGCCTACTTAGGAGCATGGGGAGCAGAAATAATGGTGGTCATAACCTGCCGGCACTCTACCTGGTACATCAAGAGCTGTCAATCAGTGGCAGCAGGTATTACTACTACTACTCTGCCTTATTTTGCACTGAATGGTTTGAGGCGGCCTTGTCCACACTTCCTAAGAAATGTCTCTGGCCTATGTTGGCCCTGCACCCTTCTCACACTCCTAAATGCAAGCTTTCCTCCCCTCCCAGCTGGACGACTCTAACAGCCCCCTTCCAGCTAACCTCCGTGGTTCTAGACTCTGCTCTAACTCACTGTCCTCATGGCCATCCAACCAACAGTCTAAAACCGTGACTTCTACTGATTGTTTCACCCTGTATGAACCTCTGATAGAACTTTCAGAAAAATAGGTCTTTCTGAAAAATATTTTTAAAGGTCTCAATGTAAAAGCTTGAGAATCCCAATGTCATAAAGCTTTCAATTTGTTCCTAAATTAATCTATAAATTCAATGTGAAACCGGGCCTCCCCAGTGGCGCTGAGTTTGAGCGCTGGGTTGCAAAGCTGCTGCAGCCTCTGCAGCACCGGTTCCATCCCTGGCCACAGGGCGAGGGTCCCACATGGCATGCAGACCTCTCCTGCTGCCCGCTGCTCCCCTCAGCAGTGTACTTCGTCTGTCTGCCTGTTCTGCTCCCTGCTCTGGCTCTGGTGAATTCTCTCACCCTCCTGCACTTCTGACTGTACCCAGTGCTTGTATAAATAAATAAATCTTTAAAAAAAATTTTTTTTAAATAAAAAAAAAGAAATTCAATGTGAAACCAATCAACTTCTCACAGTGCTTTTCATGGATCTTTGCAAACTGATCTTAAAATCAAAGTGAACGAGGGCCTCCCTGGTGGCGCAGCGGTTGAGCGCTGGGTTGCGAAGCTGCCTGCGGCCTCTGCGGCGCCGGTTCGATCCCCGGCTGCTCCCCTGCCACTGGAGGAGGGTCCCACATGGCGCACAGACCTCTCCTGCCGCCCGCTGCTCCCCTCAGCAGTGTACTTCGGTCCTTCTGCCTGCTCTGCTCCCCGCTCTGGCTCTGGTGAATTCTCTCACCCTCCTGCGCTTCTGACTGTACCCAGTGCATGTATAAACAAAACAAACAAACAAACAAATAAATAAATAAAACATGCCTCTAAAAAAAAAAAAAAAAAAAATCAAAGTGAACGAGCAAAACAAGGATAGTCAAGAACATTTCCATCATCACAGGTGCCCTCCTAGACAATGTTATTTTAGAGTAACATTTTTTTGTTTGTTTGTTTCTATGGGTTTTACTTCAAATATAGACTAAAAACTAGCACAAAAACAGACAGGTAGGTAGAAAATAGTTTAATAGAATACTGACATGACAGGTGATCTCTGAAGGTAGAGAAAGTTGGGTAATTTTCTCCGCCAAGCCACTGGAAGAATGAGGCTTGGAAAAGGGGAGGCAAAGCAGAAAAACGGGAAAGAAGCAATGACCTATGTCAAAGATCTAACATGTCTTAAGCACTGTGCTATGTGCTTTCCATGTGACTGTCATATGGCAGTCACCCTGAGCATGGAGGGGAAGTGGCATTGTTCTGTTAAAGATCAGGAAAGTCTTAAAAAAAGAGTGATTTGCCCAAAGGCAGAATGCTCCTATAGTGGTGTGGTGAAGAACTGAAAACCTCGTTCTCTGGTATTTCTCCTTTTACCATACTCTGCAAGCTGTTCCAGGCCTGCTGTCATTGGTCCCCGGTGCCAGGGGTGTGCAGGAAAAGTGCTGGCTGGCTTGTCAGGGTGAGGTGCAGGATACACCTAGTGAGTTTCTCCCCCGACTCACTCCCTCTTTTACCTGGAAGGCACCTGGATCTTACTTGCAGGCACACACAATAAATGTAGACAGCCTTAAAACCCCAGAGCTTGCCACCTTCCAGCCCAAGAAATCCAGGTCACACTCCAAGTTGCCAACTTAATGTGTAATGGGAAAAGAACTCTCCATATGTAAGCCTCTCACGGGTTGTAAATCCTCAGCTTTACTCTGATTGCATAACTGCGAATTCTGTCTTCATACATATAGTTGGGCCTCTATAAATTTCACTCTGCTGATCCATAAATCCTGTTAAAAAAACAGACTCGTGGTCCAGCCTGCCCTTAGCTCAGGTGGAAAGGGGAGGGGGATACAGTGATTTCCTGTTCTGTGAAGGCCTTGTAATTTTCATGAGGTGTTTTATGGGTTACAAGTAGACTATGAAATGCTGGCATCAGCAATTATACTTGGACAATAAAATGGAACAAATTACCTAAGGGCACAGATGCCCCACTACATTTCTTCCTTTTACATGTATTTAATTTGATCTGACTGTTCATCAAACACCCCCACCCCCACTGTCTTTGCCTCGTAAATAAGTTGTGTACAAAATTGCATACACCAGTATGATCTTTAACTTGATGGTCCTTGTACAGACTCAAAGGGCAAGTAAGATATGAGAGGGTGAAAAGCAGGAGGCTGTGAGGATGGCTGGATTGTGATACCAGCTCAATTCAGGGACAAACACACTTGTGACACCTCTCATTTTTCTCCCAAAAATCTTTTTTCTAGGTCAAAAATTTTCAAACTAGTTCAACTGGCACATCATGTGGAAGTCATGATGTTCTTTTTGCACAATGGAATACATATTTTATGACAGTTTATTTTTGGTTTTCTATGTGAAAAGCAATGTACATTTGTCCCTTAGAGAAAAATCAAACAACCTAGGAAAGTAACAGCTAAGAAAAATCACCTCAAGATCTCCCAATGATCTACCAATCTACCAATGACCAGATAGTCAAGTGGGAGCTGGGTATTTAACTTTGTGCTAAATTAAGTTCATTTCTTCAGTCATTTCTAGTGAGGACAAATTAATATAAGCCAAAATCTTAAGAGAATTGCGTAGGATTTATCTACTATTCTCTAAATCCCACCATCAGCAATTCATTTATCTGGGTAACTATTATCCATCAACTTTTCCTTTTCTCTTTTTTGGCTTGGTAACAGCTTTATTGAGATATAATTCAGGTGTCAAACAAATCATCCATTTAAAGTATACAACACAGTGTCTTTTAGTATCCTCAATATAGTCATAATTATAAAAACATAACCTCAATTTTATTTTTTTAATACTTTTTTTTTTAATAGAGGCATGTTTTTATTTGTTTGTTTGTTTGTTTGTTTTGTTTATACATGCACTGGGTACAGTCAGAAGCGCAGGAGGGTGAGAGAATTCACCAGAGCCAGAGTGGGGAGCAGAGCAGGCAGAAGGACCGAAGTACACTGCTGAGGGGAGCAGTGGGCGGCAGGAGAGGTCTGCGCGCCATGTGGGACCCTCCTCCGGTGGCCGGGGAGCAGCCGGGGATGGAACTGGCGCAGCAGAGGCCGCGGGCAGCTTCGCAACCCAGCGCTCAACCGCTGCGCCACCGGGGAGGCCCCATAACCTCAATTTTAGATCATTTTCATCACCCTAAGAAGAAAGCCCACACCCTTTAGCTATCAGCCCCCTTCTAGCCCTAGGCAATGACCAATCTACTTTCTAGCTCCATAGATTTGCTTATTCTCAACATTTCATATAAACGAGTTTATATACTGTGTCATCTTTTGTGATTGGCATCTTTCAAGTTCTATCCTTGTAACATATCACTGCTTGACACTCCTTAATTGATGAATAACACTCCACTATAAGGATACACCACATTTTATTAACCTACTTCAACTGCTGATGGACTTTCCATGATGCTGTTATGAACATTCATGTGCAAGTTTTTGTGTGGACATAGGTTTTCATTTCTCTTGGGTATATATGTAGGAGTAGAATCATGAGTCACATGGTAACTATATATAGAGGACTTGCAAACTGGTTTCCAAAGTGGACGCAGCATTTTCCATTCCAGTAGTGTATTAGTGTTCCAATTTCATGTCCCTAACAGCACTTTTTAATTGTCTGTCATTTTTAATATAGACAGCCTCGTGTGTGTAAAGGGCTATCTCGTTATGGTTTTGATTTGCATTTTGTTTATGGTTAATGATCTTGTGCATCTTTTCATGAGCTTACTGGCCATCTGGGTATCTTCTTTGTTCCAGCTTATCTTTTAAGCCGCAAGCATCTCTGGACAGGAACGTTGCCTGCATTCAAATATTACTTAGTGGCTGAATTGTCTTGGGTAAGTCACTTAACTTTTATTAGCATCAGGTTCCTTATTTATAATGAGATAATGTGAGACTTGAGATAAGACATGCAAAAGACTTAGCACACAGCAGGTGCATTGTGAAGGGTGTACAACTGTTATTAACAGCAGGCTTGATCATTGACATGACAAACCCTGAATTCCATGAAACAGGTCTCAGAAGGGGAGAGTCTAAGATCTGGGACAGAGAAATTGGTAGCAGGAAACAGGCAGAAAAGAGAGAAAAAGGGGAAAAAAAAACAGTTAACGAGTGGACCATTTTCAGTCTTGTTTTAGGAGCCACTGCCAGAGGCCCGCCTAGAGCCTGCTCATTCACCCTTCCAACGATGACGTAAGCACCTAACTCACTGTATTAAATCCATTTCTCATTACTGCCATTGAACCCCAACTGAAATAGGAGGAAGTGTTAGTCTAGCCATGTCACTTGGCACCCTCACAGCCCAGAACATGAAGTGATCAATAACCAGAGGGAACCAAACAGAGAGAATGAGTAAATGAATGGAATGAATAAATGGACTAAAAGGGTGTGTTTGGGATGCATGTGCAGCAGGGTGAAGAGGGTCCCCTGGCCCAGTGGGTCTTGGAAAAGGCTGAGAAACACACCTTAGGACGCAACAGCCCAGCTTCTCATTTCCCATCCATAATCCATCAACACTGCGGGAACATCCATATTAGAATATTTTTCATTTCTTTGTTGCAAACACTCAGGGATTACAGATTCTAAAGAATGCTGCTTTCCTTTCTTTATTTCTTGAAATTATGAGCAAGAAGGTAAAAAGGCCTCCACTTACGCTTTTTTGGCATATAAATAGCTCACAGTAGAAAGAAAAGGGGAGTCAATGGCTCCAAATTCAAAATAAAGACAGACTGTTCTGACAAGGTCCAAATTACAGAGCACTCCAGGCACAAATAAAGAGACACTTTTCAGAGAAATTCTGTTTTGCTATTCAATTCCAAAAGAGAGTCAAGCCAAAGAAAAACCTTACAATCCTCCACAAATTGATTTGGTTTCAGCGGCTACTGGGACAACATGCAGTCAGACAACAAACTGTCCTTTAGGCTTTTGTCCTTGCCATGCTCCCTTCCTTCAAAGACTGGAAAAGTATTGCTGCCAATTGGTTCTCCGATGTGGGGCAACAATAGTGATTTGTGAAATTGTAGAACTTGCTCTACTTTCTCCTTATAATCTCTCATGCAAAATTGCAAATCACTCTCAAAAACCTTGAGGCTATAAGATTAAGGAGAGTTTGGATTTTCAAATCCATTTTTGGGGTCCCTCTCAACATGCTTTCATTGCCTTAAAACAGTCTTTGCTCTCCCATGTGACCAATTATTGAAAGCATTTATAGAAAACGCCTTCACATATGTCCCCTCATTCACTAAGCAACTACTGGGTGTCTGCTGTGCATCCACCCATCAGGAATACAGTTCTTCAAGTCCTAGACTGACTTCTTCAGAATATGCACTTCAAAATGCTATGTTCCCTAACTTGTTCATGATGACATTAAATTAAAAGTAAAAAAAAACTGGAAATAACCTAATTGTTCAACCATATGTGAACAGAAACAAAATATGCTGTTTCTACTTGAAAGAACATTATGCATCCATTTAAAAAGTTTATAAAGAATCTAAATTTAATAAACTCTTATGTTAAATGAAAACCAACCAGGACCCACAATGATATAAAATAATGTATAATCTCAATTATATTTACAAAATCCAAAGAACACTGGATATAAAAAGGTCACAATGTTAATTCTAAGATTAAAGATAGTATCTCCTTTGCATACTTCTCTATGTTCCTGCTCATTGCAGATAATTTAGAAAAAGCAAAAAAAATAAAAATCACTTGTAATATTTCACCACTGTCACCAAGTTGGTGTTTTGCTACCCACTTATATAATTAAAAATTCATAGATACATTTTGCATATATTGCTTGCATTTTTTTTAAAACCTTTAAAGTGGGGAAGAATGTTGTTTAGACATATGAAAATAATGTAATGTTAACAGAGCCAAAGACCATATGTACAATATGACTAAAAGCACATTCAATAAAAACTTATTTTTTACTGCTTTTGTACTGTGCCATGATATATATATATGAGATATATATTTAGTTACATGATATATATATATATATATATAGTTAAAATAGAAATTATTACTCTCCCACCTTCCCATCCACCTCCCAACAAGTTTTTGAAAAATACACCTTAAGGTAACATGAATATAGGTATTTTTCCACCTTTTCTCCATTATCCAGTTTGGGAAGTTGTCGTATACTACCTCCATGATGAAAAAAAAATTAATTTTCTGCTTTCCTAGGGTCACTCTAGCCCAAAGTATTAACAATTTCCATTTAAACAAACCAAGCCCTCCAAGAGCCCTTCATTGCTGCAAAGCCCCAAGGAAGAGCAGGATGGAGCCCTTAGGTGAATATCTACAGGGGAGTGGAACCTGTAGGCACCCCTGATCCCCCAACAATGCCTGTGAACACTTTATCCAGAGGAGGAAGGAGGCAGAATGGCAGCTTCACACATGGCATGAAGGTAACAGGCTTTGAAAGACTGGCAAGGAGATTAGTTTGCTTCCCTCCCTTCTTCCCAGCTGTCCCTGGACTTCATTTCCTTGAACATTCTCCTCCAGGCTCCCTCTCTACCTTTCTTTAGTATCATGACAGTGATGAATTAGGCACTGGATAATCACAAGTCTCAGGATCCCACTTAAACTCAGCTTACAAACACGTTCAATGTGAAGTTTTTCATTTAATGCTTTCAAAAAAAAAAAAGATTTTTTGTGAGAGGAATCACCTCCACTTTGTAGCCAAGGAAGACGAGGCTCTAGAAGGTTAAGGAATCCATGCAACCAAAACCCAGGCCTCAGTCTCTAAAGGCTATGCTTCCCTTGACAGCAAGCACACCTCTGGTGCCCGAGTTGGGGACAGTTCATTCAGGCTCTTGGCTCAACCTCAGAAATGCCCAGGGGCAGGTGGTGACCCAGGGGACAGCCCCAAAGGTTCACACTGGCCAGCTGACAAACAGCAGGTCCTTAAAGTCATCGATTTTGGTTGGAGAGGAGCAGGCTGGTGAGGTGTACAGACCAGAAGCAAGACTATTTAGGTTTCATGAATTGGAGGGGTTTGAATTTTCAGTTCTCCCACATGCTCGGTGACTTTAAATAAGTTACTTAACCTGCTTTCTCATTTACAAAAATGATAGTGCTAGTACCCTTTTGTGGAGTTTCTGGGTAGATCAAATGACTTTTGCATTGCGTAAACACTTCACATGCACTGGTGTGTAGTAAGCATGCAAACAGCGAGTATACCAACCATGAATATTTACAGTGATGAGGACATAGGAGCACATCAGAGTGGGAGAAAATGTGGAATTAAGGAAGGGTGGTGTGGTTACTGAAGAAATGAAAGGTGCTTCAGTGTCTTGGTCTTTTTCCTTGCTAATATGTTCACACCTGAAGCTGGAACCCTTCATGTTCAGTGCTGTTTCCTCTCAAGACGTCCTGCTACATTAGCATCCGTGAAAATCGTGCCAAATACTGTGTGAAATCTGGTGAATTTCCAGCCACTAAGCAGAGAGAGAATTTCATAGGACCTGCAGGCAATAGCTGAAGTAAAGAGAAGGCAGCCCAGCCCCCAGGATATGGAGGGCGCCTGCTCCCCCACCATCTGAGCTGCATGCCAAGAGCCTTGCTACCTGGAAAGTCTGTCTCTGTGACATCTCGGACACGTTCCCACTCTGGGCTTAGTTTCCTCATCTGCAAAACTAAGTGCCAGGCTAACTGAGCTTTCCTGTGCCAAAGAGCTCAGAGACCTTTAATCTCCAAGTTCGTCTGCAAGCATCTCTTTGCAGATTGATGCTGGTTTCCCTGTGCACGCGCTGACCTCACACACCAATTACCATACATGGCTCTAGGTGCTGGCACTGAGGAAAAGAGAGGTGGCACTGCTTTTGATTTTCATAAAATATTTGACAGTCCTTTGGAAACCACAAAGGGGAAAAAAAACTATAAAAGAAAAAAAGAAAAACAAAACCTGGCTCTCACCAGTCAGAGGTAATAACTAACAATCAATCTTGCAGAGACAATGACCCAAAAAAGGTATTGCCATAGCCACCAAGAAAGAGATTAAATTTAAAGTGAGAGAAGAGAAGATTAACTTTATGGGCAGAAAGATGAAAAGGGTAATATACTTGGCCAAATAAAAGTCTAGAATTGCTGTGCTGAATTCTGCACTTTAAATTTGAAAGAAACCTCAAGTGCTGGTAATTAGACCTGAATCTCATCACCACTTAATATGTGAGTAATGTTTTATAAACACTTCCACATTCAAGGTGTCACTTAGTTCTCATTCACAACAAACATTTCCATCATAAGCAGAAGAGAAAAGGGGCTCAAGCAAGTCAGGTGCTTGTCCTAGACCCCACAGCTAGGAAGAGCAGTGCGGGCAGATAAATTCAGACTGCAGTCCAAATTCAGTGGCCTTTCCAAGTTTGTTTCCACCTTCCCTTAGCAAGCCAAACCAGAGAGTAGGAGAGAGTTAGCATTCAGTATGACTTCACTTATGTGTGTAACCCAGCAAGGTAGCCAAGTTGGGAAGAAACCAACTTGGCATATTTAAAAATGAAGTCCCCAAATGTAAATTTGCCATTACCTTAGAAACCATCACAGACACACAAGGCTTCTGCCACTAAAGCAGTGGTTCTCGACCAGGGTAATTTTGCCCCTGCCCTCAGGGTACATATGGCAGTGGAGGGAGACATCTGACTGTCACAAGTGAGGGATCCCACTGGCATCCAGGGGGTAGAAGTAGTGTTGCCAAATGTCCTATAATACACAGGACAGTGCCCACAACAAAAAATACTGTTAAAAATAGAAAATGGAGGGTACTCTCTACTTAATCAAACTAGAGGTGCAGAAAGATGGGCTATACTTTCAAAGAGCAAAGGTCTCTGCAAATATGAGGTGGTATTAACATCCTGGACTTGACTACAGGTGCTTCCAGGCTGATTCCAACCTTAATGCACGGCACGATCCTGGGCAAGTCACTTAATGCCCCTGTTGCAATTTCCCCTATAAAACAAATACAATTATCCTCCGTATGGGGATTAGTTCCAGGACCCCAAGAATCCCAAAATATGTGGATGTTCAAGTGGGGATTTGCATATAACCTACAACCTACACACACCCTCCTATACGCTCTAAATCATCTCTAGAATACCCAGTACACTGTAAGTGCTATGTAAATAAGTTGCCATTGTCTATTGTTTATGGAATAGTGACAAGAAATCTGACATGTTCAGTATAGATACAACCATCATAGGTCTAACTATAGAATCTGTATTTTCCATCCGAGGTTGGTTGAATCTGCAGACACAGAACCTGCAGATACAGGGGCTGACTGTATAAAATACCTTGTTTATTCCTTTTTATCTTTAACCTTAACTAAAGCATCCTCACCCTGACCAGGTTCCTCACTTAACTACCAGGCACAGTGACAGCCAGAACATACCCGGTAATAGAAAGTTCCATCCACCGGGGACTTTCCATCAAGCCAATATCATGCATGGAAGACCCGGCGTATGCACTCATTTTTCATTTTACCCTTTCTGCTTCCAAAAAGGATGTGGAACAACCTACAGCTAGTACACATCTCCTATAAAGGGAAATTGCTGGTAGGACATGGCAGGCATAGCTTACTCCTGATTCTGAAAAAATCACTAAACATTAGAATCACCCATGGAATGTTTTAAAAATGATGCTAGAGCCCCAACCTAGACCAAATCCATCAGAATCTCTAGCAATGGGTCCTAAGCATCAATATTTTTTAGATGTTCACACAAAGGATTCTAATGTGCAAGTCAGGGAGGGTATTCACTGGGCCATGGTCTTGCAGTGGGATCACTGGGCTTCAGCTTGCTAAATAAGCTTCTAAGTATCAGTGACATTCAGCCCCAAAGTGTATTTGGAATAACAAAGGGAGGCAGAAGGAAAAGCTCATCCTCAAAAGGAGGATAAACAATCTGACATGGAATTCATAAATGGGAACTGAAGAGCAATGAATTATACTTACTTACTGAGTGCATAAAACCACTGGGATTTGCCTCATAAATGCTTGTTTCATTTCAATCAAGCTCTAGCACTGTACCAAACACTGAAGGAGGGAACAGCAAAGTACAAAGAAGTATCGTGCCTTAAGGGCAGAGGCCTTCTGCGGAAGTAAACCAGGGTGCATCACGCAGTCTGTATCAAGGCAGGACTGCCTGGCACTGACATGGAGGGGAGAGAAAGGGCTCGAGGTCAACCAGACTGGGCAGCCTCAGAGACACTTTGGGTCCCGCCTCCTCTGGGCTTCCAGCCACACTCAAAGACACTCCCACAGGTGCTGCAGCACTCAGTTCCCTGGCTGTTTCCTGCAAGACTCACTCTACCTGCTGGCCTGTTGCCAGCCAGATTCTAAAGTACCTAAGTGAGGGACACCAGGGGCCTCTTCTACAGATGAAGTTACAGTTATATTCATTTCCCTTCCAAATTAACATCCCACTGCCCCGTAGTAAAGAAGTCAGGTCCCAACAAAGGGCCCTAACTAAGAAAGATGACGAAGGCTGCGGGCAGAGGGCATCAAGCAGCCACTGTGCCAACGTGGGAGGCATAAACTGGGACCGTATCCTCCTACACTGCGGCCAGCTTCCCGTCACGGAATGCATCCTGGTCCTCCCTGCCTACCATCCTCCTTCGCGCATTTACCACTTGGCCAATGCACTTGGGACTGAAATACAATTAATCCCTGCTGTAGCCACATTTCTTTTTTCCCACAGAATGAATCTGATAGACACGCAATGCCAATAGGAGAGCACCATTCTGAATGCTAATTGCCCCCAAGAGTTCTGCAGAGGGCACAGGAGAGGCTGGGATGCTGGTCTCCATGGCTCGGGCGCTCTCAGATTCGGAAACCCTACCTGGCGTTATCAGCAGCAACTCGATGCAAGGGCCGCCTTCCCAGTCGAGACAGCAGTAGTCAGAGACCCTCAAGTTTCCTCCAGGGTAACATAAGGCTGGTGGCTAGAATCACAGCGGTCAGGCAGTGGGGAGAGAAGAAGGTGGGCCCGCAGACCGCGCACAGCTCCACGCCATCCACTCCACTGAGGGGAGGCAGCGGAGGGTGAGGATTTAAAACACAGCAGATGAGATTTAGGTTAGATTCACAAACGAACTTCCTGACAGAAAGGGAAGCACTGGAAAGGCTGACCCATTACTTAAATTTCACTGTGGGACCACAAGAGGCTGATTGTACTGTCTGCCAGGGAGCAAGTGAGCAGCCAGGAGGTGCCCGTCTGCACACAACGGTCAGAAGCAGGGACCTCAGTGGCCAGCCCACGGCTGCCTAAGGAACCATGACGTTTTTGCTTCTTAATATAAAGTAAATAGAACACAATAAGCACTTTTAAATGTACTTTGACCTATGAATTCCAGCTCTAGGAATACATATTTTTATGTATTTTAGGGGGAAATTTATGTACTATAGTGGAAGCAATCTAAACAGTTCGCCATTGAGTAAGGAATGATTAAGAAAATTGTGGTACTTGTACCCCCACAGACTATTATTCAGCAAATAATGTTTTTAAGGAATATGTAAGGATCTGGAAAGTGTAGATGATATAATGTTAAGTGAATAAAACATCAAAATGATGCATTTCAAGAAAGAATGGAAATACACCAAAATGTTGGTAGTAATCATCTCTGGGTATGGAAGTAAATGCTTTTATTTTCTTCTTTGGTATTTCCAAATATTCCCCCCAAAGCATATTACTTTAATAATCAGAAGAGAAAAACCAAAAAGAGAGCAGTCTGTTGTATGACGTATCTCAGCGCCATAAATCTACTTCATCTGCACAGCCATTATTCCCAGAAAGCAAAACAGTGACACTCAATCTTTTACTTGGCAAGACAAACATAATTTCTCTTCCAAATGGCTCAGTGCACCCACTGCAGCCACCTGAAATCCGCTCCTCCCTATTTCCCGCTGGGTGGTACAGGGTTTTCCCTTCCCCCTGAAAGATTCATGGGGCTCTCATTCTGTGAGCAGACCCTCCCTTCACATCCAATTACAACGTGCCTAAATGAGTCTGAAAGGCAAGGGAGAAAGGTGGAACCCTGCAAAGAGCTGGGGTTTATTGGATTAACCTTAAGAAGTACTGAACTGCCAGATTTAGAGAGGGTCACTTCATGGAACGCCCAGCATCGCAAGGCACTGGGCAAGATGCTTTTACATACCTCGCAAAGACTCATTAACCCTATTTTATACGTGAAGAGACTGAGGCTCCAGTACTCACAGCAACTTGTCTCAAATCACACTCATAGTAAGTGGCAGAGCTAGAGGTTACTCCCCTGATTCTAAGTCAGGAAAGGTTTCCCCTCAGTCACCTCTAGCACTGGCCTCTTTGCAGGGAACATGAAGCAGACCATGCTTCTTCCTTCCAGACTTATACTGCCACTCTCAGTGACCTGAGGCAGGTCACTCACTGCTTCTCTCTTACCCATTTTCTATCTTCACCACTAACCATGAATAGAAATGCACTGGTCCACAAAGACACCTGTGTGATCCACTGTGGCCAAATCCTCCAATCTGCTTCAAGATCCTTAAGTTGAGCAAGCACTGTGTGGAAAACGGGCCTCACTACAAGGCTTGCTGGGGGCATCTGAGACTGGTGAGAGCAGATACACTCCTTCAGGGTCTCCTTTTATTCTCATGGCACTGCTGAAGCAGGTAGGTTATGGTCTCCTTGAACAGATGGGGATACTGTTCTCCAAACAGAGTTTGGAGAACAGGTACCTTGTTCTAAGTCTAACAAGCAGCAGAACTAGGTCTATAACTGAGGTCCTCTGATTTCTGGCCCAATGACGGTCTCCCACTGAGGAGAAAAGTAAGAACTTGAAGCCTGAAGGCCTGGATTCAAGTCTCAGCTCCTCCACTTACAAGCTATACGGCCATGGGCCTATTACTTAACCTAGGTCTCATTTTCCTCAATTCCAACATGAAGAAAATAGCAGTCCTACCTTGAGAACTTGTTCTGAAAATTAAATGGGATAAAATAGGTTAAAAAGCTAGCAGGTGCCCAGGATGCTGTTAGCTTTGGCATCACACAACCCCAAAGCATAGAGCACGGCTTTCCTAGCCGACCTCCCCAATCTGTAAGGCCTGAAAGGCTTTCATCGGAACACAAGACCGACAACCTGCACCAACTTAGATGAAAGTAACTTCCTGCCTTGCAAAGCCTGGCCTGTAGCCGTCACCTAATTCTCAGATCTTAATGCTAACTTTGAACACGCTCTTTTCTTTGCCATAAAGGCTCTTTTCTGGGCCCCCTCGTGCCCGGACTCAAACTCTCCTTCAGTGGCATCTCTGTGGTCAGTTTCCCTAGAAAGTCTTTACTAATCTTCCCAGGCAGATTTAACTCCAAAAATCCTGCACTTAGTCTTTTTTTTTTTTTTTAAGATTTATTTATTTAGTCATTTATTCATTCATTCATTTATTTATTTATGCAAGCACTGGGTACAGTCAGAAGCGCGGGAGGGTGAGAGAATTCACCAGAGTCAGAGCGGGGAGCAGAGCAGGCAGAAGGACCGAAGTACACTGATGAGGGGAGCAGCGGGTGGCAGGAGAGGTCTGCGCGTCATGTGGGACCCTCCTACGGTGGCCGGGGAGCAGCTGGGGATCGAACCGGCACTGCAGAGGCCGCGGGCAGCTTCGCAACCCAGCGCTCAACCGCTGCGCCACCGGGGAGGCTCCGCACTTAGTCTTATTGGGGTACTCACCACTATTATCAAAGTTGGCTACCTCCCCCAACTAGTCGGACAGCCACCTGAAGGTAAGGAATGTGCTGTCCTCACTGATTTTCAGTACCTATCTGTATTGGTTTCCTATAGCTGGTATAACAAATTACCACAAATTTAGTGACTTAAAACAGCACAGGTTTATCATCTTACAGTTCTGGAGGCCAGAAGTCCAAAATCAGTTTCAAATGGCTAATACCAAAAAATGTCAATAGGGCTGCATTCCTTCTAGAGGCTCTAAAGGAGAATGCCTTCCTTTCTTTTTTCAGCTTCTGGAGAATGCCCCCATGCCTTGGTGCATGGCTCCACATTGTCCCAACTTCTGCTGCCTTTATCAGTTTCCTTCTTTTCACTCTGACCCTCTTACAAGAACCCTTTAGGCTACACTGGTTCCACCAAGATAATCCAGGATGCTCTCCCCATTCCAAGAGTCTTCACTTAATCACACCTACAAAGTCCCTGATACCACATAAGGTAACATATCACAGGTTCTGGGAATTAGAATATGGATATCTTTTGGGGGGTGTCCATCATCCAGCCTCCCCATTATCATAGCACCTAATGCACAGCAGATAAGCAATGACTGCCTCATGCAAGAGATTAAGCTCAGTGTGCTCCTAAACCATGGAGAGGTAGAACCTTCTTGGCTGATTTAGGAGGGATCCCAAGCTGAGACCCCAAGCTCTACCAAAATCTCCCAAAGGGGCCCTGTCTTTATAACCTGCAACTCTTTTTCAGCTAACCTGGAGCAGCCCCCACTTTAATCACCATTCTTCCATTCCAGATAAAAACCGACTAGTTGATTCTCTGAACTTTAAAGTATGGATAGATGAATCACTCTCAAAAAATCATCCAGTAATTGCCCTTTAGACAGACTGACAGGCACAATCTATGTCTGCATGGAGCTCACAATGCACACTGTTTCATCATAACGTGCATGGAAGCCAAAAGGCAGCAGGATAAGAATTCCATCACTTACCAGCATGAGTCACATTTGATAAATACCACATATTATAAATACAGCACATTCTTTAAAATTCTTTCAAAATCAAGCCTTAAATTAGCAGGTTATGGTGGCAACCTAGCAACCAAACCATAGTCATTTCCACTTGAGCCTCGTATCTGAACAAGATGTCAGAACCCCAGCGGAGGGGCAGGCTGGGCCCAGGGCTCAACCACTTTGTAGAATGTGGCAGGTGGTTAGAAGGGGCAGGGGAAGGAGCCCAAGTCAGGATCTAAACTCCTGTGTGACCACAGGCTTATTAATCAAGCTCTTTCTTAGCGCACACAGAATGAGCCTATTAATACTGACCCACAGGTACAACACCTAGCAGGCAATGTGTTTCCAGAAGGGGCCGGTGCCCTTCTTCCAGCCCCTGCAAGTAAATCCTGTCAGAGAGCACAAATTGGTACATGTGCACTGTGCCCTAATGTTATCCACATATCACCCGCAAGAAGCCTCCATAATTCCTGCCTTATCCTGCCATATCCCTGCCCAACCTGTACTTCCACTTCCTTCTTTAAATAGACCACACAGACCTTAGCCACATCCTAAGCAGTTCCTGCTGCCAAATGAATAGCTTGATGTTCTACCTGTATTTCTCTTCTCACAAACATGAAAAAGTATACGCGCGTGTATACAACCAGTAAGGTAAATATTCACCCCTGTATTGTCTCACACCCTCTCACACTTAGGGGAACTGGTGGAAAAACCCTGAGTTCTGGTCCTGAGTCAAATAAAATTATGTATTCCCTGGTCATTTCCCTTCTCTGAGATTCAGTTCCCTGTAAATAAGGAAACAAAGAGGTGAGGTTTAGATAACCTTTCCATGTCCTTACAGTTCTGAAATTGAGAGTTATCATGTGATCCAAATAAACAAAAGAATCCAAGCAGGGAATGTTGAAAAATAAAGAGTGCTACTCAAAAAACAATCAGACTCATTCATCTTAAAACCTGAAACAGGAAAAGCAGAGAATGACATCGAGGTATATGCCCTGACTCTACTCATCTGGGAAGATTGACTGTGCTTCTCTTTCCTGGGACTGATGGGCAGTTTTTCCTGAGAGGTCACTTGATTTTGTGGGGACAACCAGGATTTGAATTTCATCCTGGGCGGTTGTTTTAGCACTTTGGGCAAGCCATTTAACCTTGTACTTTCTATAATCGTAAAGTAGGTAGTGCCTCCTTCACAAGATTAAGGATTAAATGTGAGCAATTTGTCTAAAGCACCTGGAACAGAGCTGGGTAGCATAGCTGTTTGCTATTACTATGATGCCTTTACTAATTACTTGAGTAGACATTTGCCTCACCCACTTAATTATAAACTCTCTGAAGGCAGGAATGCCTTGTTCATCTTTCTCTTCCCCACAGTACTTAATACAGTGTTTCACAAAAATAAAAAACTTGAACCTAATTGTTAAGGAACCAAAGCTTACAAAAAGCATGCCTGCTTCAAGACAAGAAACTGGATATTCCCAGAGATGTAGAAATAAATCTTTTCTGGCAAAGACAAATGTCCCTTCTTCCTAAAAAACTTTAGAAAATCATCAAAATGTCAACGGCAGAGCCTCCCTGGTGGCACAGCGGTTGAGCGCTGGGTTGCGAAGCTGCCTGCAGCCTCTGCAGCGCCGGTTCGATCCCCGGCTGCTCCCTGGCCATGGGAGGAGGGTCCCACATGGCGCGCAGACCTCTCCTGCCGCCCGCTGCTCCCCTCAGCAGTGTACTTCGGTCCTTCTGCCTGCTCTGCTCCCCGCTCTGGCTCTGGTGAATTCTCTCACCCTCCCACACTTCTGACTGTACCCAGTGCATGTATAAATAAATAAAAAAAAGAATGAATGAATGAATGAATAAATCTTTTAAAAAAAAATGTCAACAGCAGTTGTCTTTGGTGAGTCCCCCTTTCTATTTTCCTTTGTAATTTTCTAAATTTTCCACAATATGTACAGAAAAGGGAAAATTGTTAAAATTATTGCAATAAATGAAACTTTGCCTTGGAGTCAGAAACCTGTCCAGTGTCCACCGTTAGATCTGGCTACCTGACCTCAGCCAAGTCCCTCCTCTTTTCAGTGATATGACATGAACAACACCCATGCTGACATCAACAAGCGGCTATCGGAGCCAGGGTACCTGGGTCAGTGCCAGGAAAACCGTATCTCCGCTACCAAGAGCTCTGCATCTCCTGGGCAAGTCTGTAGACCCACCAGTTGCTTTTTTTAATTCCAAACCAGACCTTTGTTCCTTATGTCACACCCTCTTATGTTTTCTTTGTCATAAAGAGTAACCCACAAAGCCTCTTTCTTGTCCTATAAATATGCTACAAAAGCAAGGAGAATGGGGCCTCCCTGGTGGCGCAAGGGGTGAAGTCTAAGCACTATGAAGCTATCAGCAGCCACTGCAGCACAAGTTGAATCCCTGGTTAGGAGGCTGACCCACATGGCACCGCAGATCCCTCCTGTCTCACCTGCTGCTCCCCTCTGCAGTGTATTTCAGTCAATCTGTCTGTTCTGTACCCCATTCTGTCTCTGGTGACCCTCTCATCACCCCACCCCTGCACCTCTGGCCTATACCCCAGCTCTTGTATGCATAAATAAGATAAATCTTTAAATAAAAAAAGGAATGAGAATGAATGTGAGGCTGGTATCACAACTGTTAATGAGCACCACCAATGTTCCAAATGCTATCAGCCACTGAGTTCCTATTTTTTATAGGGTATTTGTTTCTTTCTTTCTTTTTTTTCCCCCAAACATATTTAAAACTTCAGAAGTGAGTGCTCACTGGCAGACTGTTTGGAGCAGAAGGAAGGAGGCAAAGCAGCACATCAGAACCACAGAAAAAATGGAACTTGAAAACTGAGCCTCTTTCTTAAAAGGCACCATTAGGCAAGTGAGCACAAGAGGGTCTAAGTCTCACACAAATGACACTGAAAATCACAGCCAAGATGATGCTGTGCCCTTTAGCCCCACAGAACCTATAGATGAGGGGACAGAGGACAAGAGAATGCACCAAAAGGACAAACTAATCAATAAGAATCTTGTCTACTCATTTTATAAACTTACACCCTGGGATATTAGAATAAGGCAATGGAAGAAAGGCAGTGTGCAGACATTTGCAGAAACTTTGGTTTATTTCTACTCTGGGTGAAAGAGGTGTTCAGACACATGATTCCACAGGGAGACAGCTACCCAACAACAAACACAATTCCTAACAGCTCAACTTCCACATTAATAAAATATGGGCAATAGTTAACTGTGCCCTAAATTGTTGTGGAAATTAAATGAGATGATACACAAAAGCACTCAGAATATCGGGTGCATTCTAATCTATGATGATTTATTTGCATGCTGCATTACAATTTTGCATCCATTATCCCACGTGAACATAAGAACTGTGTGAGGCAGGATTTATTATTCTCAAAGATGCTGGTTCAAAGAGATAAAAAGAATTGTTCAGTCGTGTTGCTAAAAAAATGTCAGGTATCTGGCTGCTCCTGGAGCTAACACCCCATAATCCTGCCTTGCCAGATACCTGTTCTTGCAAGAGTTTGAGCATGCTACCTTTCCAGCTAAACTGTGCTGCGTGCCTGCGGCCAGGGGTATACAAGTTCTCTCTGAATAACCTGAGACTGAAAAACAGGTCTGATGTGAAAGCAGGAAGAAACCCTTCAGGAAGTTCTCACATCTGACCCTCACACAGGAGCCTGGGTATAGAGCCTCTGTGATTGGCACAAAATGGCATTTCTCGTTTTCTACATAACAAAACAACTCTTTCAGTTGCTAGTCCAAGGATCCTCCAGCTGCCTTTAATTAATAATAAAAAAAACTAATAGCTACCAATTAACAAGAACTGTGCTAAATCCTTTACAAACACCTCTTATAATCCTCCCAGCTACCCGTGATAGGGAGGGGTGAAGAGAGGTATCTCTCTAACAGGCAAAGGAGCCCCCAGTCCCACTAGAGACCCAGGGACACAAAACTAGTAGAGACTGAGTTTGAACTCAGGTATGCAGAGAAAATGCCAAACACCATCCGGCTCACTTAATTTCTCTCCCCACTCACTCCTGTTTGCCCATAGGGCAGAGGCCTGGAATAGAGATTATCCTCGCCACTAGAGATGGTATAAGCCCTAGGGAGGCTTATACCTAGGGAGAAATTCTGCAAACCAAGACTGCAAAGGCTGCCAGGATCTTTATCCTGTTTTTCTTCTTGATCTTGTGTGATTCAAGACAAACCTTGAGAGCACCTTTCTCTTAGCCTGGGTAATTTCTGCCCATGCCAAGAACAGACTCCCTGCCACAGCTGCTGTGCAGCACAGTAACAGCCACAAGCACTGCCTTCTCCCTTTCAGGAGGGAGACGACAAAGCCAGGAGATGGAACACAGAAATAGGTTTCGGGGCAGCCAGGCCCCAGAACAGAGGCCTGATGTGGAGCCCCCACAGCTGCTCTGCCTGGCATAGACATCAGGAGCAGGACACACTGCCTCACTTTCCCTACAACTCCTGATGATTCCCATGCTCATCTTGCAAGGCCTCAGGGACCCTGCCACCCACCTACTCTTTACAGAATCACCTAGAGTAGCACCCCCAGGTAGTGGCCAGGCCTTTACCAAGGAATTTTCAGTCTTGACCAGAGGCTGAAGGTGAGCAGACACTGTAGATGTGGCCTTGGGCAGACATCCCTTAACAAAAGAAAAGAAAAAACTTGCTCCTAATCAGCATAATCTCCATACCCTCAGCTCAGAGGCTCAGCAGATCACCAATGGATCTGGGCCCTGGTAAAGGAAGAGGCAGTCCAAAAGCAGTTGTTTGGAAGGGAGATGCTGCTGAGTAGACCTATCACAGGCGCAGATGAGAGGACAGGTGGCATGAATTCCCCACCACCACCAGGGAGTCAGAGTCAGCAGCCTTTCTGAAACCAATTCCTTCACCCATTTCCTGCCTCGAAAGCTGGGGTGAGATGGGGACTCAGATCAGGACTCTGCCCCGGAGACCAGAGTCGGGAAGAAAATACAATTAGCAAGCAAAGACACTAAGGAACAGGAGAGGAAATTGGAGGAAGATGGGTAAGGGGTTCTACAGCACCAGCCTCAGAGAACCTCTTTGATATAATGTACTGCCAAAGTCTGAGCTAAAATATCTGTCTCTATACTCCTCACCCCCATAAACCCACGCCCCTCTACACATTCCTCTCCCCCATAAACCTAGCTGCCCTGCAAACTCCTCTCCAGGGATAAGCCCAGCCCCCTCTGTGCACAGTGCCCCACAGAAGTGTCAAATGCCAGACATGCCTTCTTCTCATCACACCTATTCTACAGCTCCATCCACCCTTCATTTTACAAAACTGAGCACTCTATCTTAAACCGACAAAAACAGTTTACCAGGTCTCTAGGGCACCATGCTGCCTGGTGGACTAAGTTCCAACGGCCCTCCGCAGGCCTCAGCTGGGGCAAAATCTCAGACCTGCTTCCAAACAGTGCCACCAACAGCTCTCCATTTAAGGCCTGGTCCCTCCCTTCCCATTCAATAGGGTTGGGGGCTGGAATACTCCACCCTCCCGGCCCTTCCCATAACCACCCCCCCCTCCCACACACACACACACACAAACAGAGCAGGCCTTGTGAGACCAGAGTCCACCCTCTCACAGCCATGGGGGAGAGAAACTGAAACCTTCTGAGGAGGAGTTTCACTCCTCTCAGTTTTTCCCCTTTGGGGCCTCCTTCAGCTCAGCACTAAGGACACCTGAAGAGACAGGTCAGGTGATCACCTGGCAGATACTTTTGCCTTTGCCTGCAGTCCTGCAGACCAGAGGCCTGAAAATACACCCTGGGGCACTTGTTGAGCAGGTGCAGAGGTTTTCAGGTCCTGGGACTGGTACAGAGCAGTGTTTTCCTGAAAGCCTCAGACTGCTGTCTGCGGACTCAACTCAGGGCTCACACACCTACTCTGGAAGCTTCAACAGGAAGCTGCCCTGAGAGGGGGTGGGAGTGAGGTTGGTTTCTGAAGGCCAAGAAGGAAAAGGCTAGTTGAAAAGTACATGAACACCCAGAGGTGCTCGCTCCCTGTCCTCCCAGGGGATTCGAGCTGTCTCTCAGACTAGAGGAGGGGATCCCTTCCGCGGAGTGCAGGTCACTAGGGGGACGCCAGCGCCCTTCTCAGGAAACAGGCTGCAATATCTTGGGCTTAAACCTTGATTGCCAAGCCCAATTAAAAAGGGAGCGGAAAACCTGCAACCCACCAATCTCATTTCCAGGTTCCCTCTCTCCAGCCCAGCCTAGACACATTAATAATTAACTTGCCTACCCTGGAGCTCGCCTGCGTTGCCATAAAAGATGAGTAATGGCACTGGGGCCCGACCCCCTGCCTGTGGACTCCGGGTTTTAGAGCTCGGGGCTACGACCCATGCCTGGAACAAAGCCTCCGCATTCCTTCGGGAAGGTGTGTCTGCAACCAGACCGGTCACAGGCCAGAAACTGACCCAAGACCCTTTGCCGACTCCGGGCCAGAAGGAGGTAGGGGGAGGTTGGAAGAAGGGCTGGCGCCCCAGAGCGCGCCTAGCAGAGTAGGGTGCCGAGGTCGTCTCTGCCCACCTCCCCGCCCCCCGCCACCCCGCCCCCGCCCGCCCGTGATCCCCGCCGCGCCGAGCTGTCCGCTGAACGCAGTCAGTACTTGGGAGACCCAATTTTTAAAACAAGGCAGCTCCCTGGGAGCCCTTCCCGATGAGTAACCCAAAGCCGGACTCCGGCTCAATGAATTATCTCGCTGAAACTCCAGCTGCGAGCTGCGGCTTCCGCGCGGACGGCCCGCAGGGGACGAACCCACTTGCCATCACGCCAGTGCCCAGACACAAAAGCACCTCAAATGCAGTCCGTGCGCCCTGCCAGCCCAACAGCCCGAAGCCCCCCGAAAGTTATGGCGCGCGGACCCACCTGCAGGCTCCCCGCCACGGCCCCTGCCAGCCCCCGAGGGCGGCAGGGCGCGCGCACCCGGGCGGGCAGCGCCGCGGCTCCATGCGTCCGCTTCGCCAGCCGGGACCCGGCGCCGGTCAGCAGCGCTGGGCGGCGGAGCGCGCTGGGGCCTCAGCGCGCCCGCGGCGCATCGCGCGCCCTCCTCGTCCTCGCCTGGGCCTTCCCTGAGAGCCCACACCCACTTGACATCAGCGCGGATCCAAGCACGTGGCGCAGCGCCAGACTGTAGACCCTGGCGGTTCAAAGCTTGCCCTGGGCGCCGCTGCCCGGCCAGGACGGCGCGTCCGAGCCCGGCACATTCCTCTCCTAGCAAAGGATGCTGCAAGCTGGAGTAGGGAGGGAGACCGCGGAGGGGGAGGGAAACCGGCAGAGGGGCAGGACCTGCAGCCTAACAGCAGCGCTGCTCTGGCATCCGGCCAGCCACCAGCAGCCCGAACAGCTCTTGCAGCAAGTGCCCGTAGATTGTGAAGACCAAGCTGCAGATGACCCGGGTTCTTATCCTCTCCCCACCAAAGAGCCCTTCCAGAGTCCTGACCTTGAATCCCCTTGTCTAGAAAGATTCAAGTAGGCTCCTCTCTAACCATCCCCATCAATTTGCTGGGGCTGCTTCTCCAAGTCAGAAATGAGTGCTTGATTGGATGTGGTTGCTGACCCCATCACCCCGGAGGCCACTACGGGGCACTCAGGAAAGCAAACTATACCGGCTGACTTGTCTCACACTAACAGCCTCAGCTGAGTCTCCTTTCTTTCTCCTTTCAATGCCCTTAGCAATGAGATTCTTCTGGTTCTGCAGGCAATCAGAAACAGCACTGCCCAGCTGCCCACACACACACTTCTAATTCACTCATTAGCATCCATCCAAATAGTCAAGCATTCAAGCATTTATTAAGAAGGCTCAGTATGCTCCAGGAGCAACAGATAAAGCTTATAGTCTAGTCAGGGAAAGAAATAGCAAACGCAAAACAAGGTAATTATAATTGTTACAAAAGTATTAAAGTAAGAAGTGCTATAAGAATGTACATAGGGACCCTAAACTGTCTTGGCAGTCAGGAAGGCTTCCCTGAGGAAGAGACATTGGAGCTGCTGAGCATGAAAAGGAATTGTCTAAGGGGCCTCCCTGGTGGTGCAAGGGGTTGAGGCACAGGCTGTGAAGCTGTCCGAGGCCTCTGTAGCACAAGTGCGATCCCCCGCTGGCCAGGGAGCAACCCACATGGCGCAGCAGACCTCTCCTGACTCGCCAGCTGCTCCCCTCAGTGTATTTCAGTCAGTCTGCCTGTTCTGTTCCCCACTCTGTCTCTGGTGAGTCCTCTCACCCCCCACACTTCTGGCCTATACCTCAGTTCTTGTATGCATAAATAAATAAATCTTAAAAAAAAAAAGGAGTTGTCTAGGGAGAGGGAAAGTTCAGGATACTCTGGTTATTAAAGTGCAAATTCATTCCCATTAACAGATGGAGACCATCAAGCAGAAGTGAACTGTGAACTGCCATGCCTTAGACACCTATACCTTTATTCAGGAAAGCATGGGGCAATTCACAGGCTCTGGAAGAAAGTCTGGCTGGTTGTTCAAAGAGGTCCTTATGTCTGTTGTCTCACCTCCCCTGAACTATATGCTGTTCCCCCTCAATGAAAAAGCTCTTAACAGGGAGTTGGGAGCCTTTACATCTAGCTCCAACTCCATCATTAATTTACTCCTCTAAAATGAGGAGCTGGACTAGGGCAGAGTTTCTCCATTTATTTTTTTTAAACCCATATTGCCTTTGAACAAATATACATGAGTCATTCCCATTCTGTAGTGTCTATGATGACAAAACATCAAATCATTTTTCAAATCAAAAACTATAATATTTAGTAGGCTTTTAAAACTATATATTGGGCCTCCCCGGTGGCACAGCGGTTGAGCGCTGGGTTGCGAAGCTGCCCGCGGCCTCTGCGGCGCCGGTTCGATCCCGGCTGCTCCCCGCCACGGGAGGAGGGTCCCACATGGCGCGCAGACCTCTCCTGCCGCCCCTGCTCCCCTCAGCAGTGTACTTCGGTCCTTCTGCCTGCTCTGCTCCCCGCTCTGGCTCTGGTGAATTCTCTCACCCTCCCGCGCTTCTGACTGTACCCAGTGCATGTATAAACAAAACGAACAAACAAATAAATAAATAAATAACATGCCTCTATTAAAAAAAAAAAAACTATATATGCCCTTTAAATATTAAGCAATATTCTATCCTTGGATGTTTGCTGATGATAACTTGGAGACAGAATAAGGAAATGGTCTTCAATTCACCCTTTTCTTGTATCAATCTTCATCTCTCTTGTTTATCTCTAGCCATCAGCACCTACCATCTCTACCTTCTTACTTATCATCTCTACCATCTCTACATGCATTTCCCTTATTTTATTTCCAGGATAAATTGACTAGGCAATGAACAAAAACCCTGGGTCACCCAAAAAGTACATATATATAAAAGTATGCGATGGGAGACTCTTCTGAATGAAAACTTCAAGTGCTGCTGGAAAATAAGACCCCTTGAAGGAAGCATACAAGCATACAATTTAGCAATGTGAACTAAAAGCCTCAAACATATTCATACCCTTTAAATCATCAATTCCACATCCAAGAGTTATCCTCTAGATATAATTATGAACACAAAGACTTAGCCCCAAGGATGTACATGTCACCATTTTTATAATAGCAAATAATTGGAAATAACCTACACGCCCAAGAGGAGATTGACTAATAAACCATAGTACACCCTTACAATTAAATATATGAACATTTTTGCTGTTGAATAAAACAAAACAATGGTTACAAAATTGTGTACCCCAGTTGTGTGTGCAGATGTGCATGTGTGGTGGGTGTGAGCATGTGTGCATGCACTCAGGCACCTCTGGGCGGTGGTAGCAAGCAGTTATGGTGAAGCTGCACTTGCTCAATTTTCTCAGTGACTTAGGTTGACTCCGAACCTACCCCCTAGAGCAAAGCATGATGCTACTATAGTATATCATCCTTACAAGTGAATCTATGGACCCATATTAAAGTTGCAGAAGCTAATATTAAAACAGAATGGAATAAATCTACAGGAAGGCAGAACACATGGCAACTCTCCACCACCATCTACTTACCATGAGGGATTTGATAGTAATCTTCAAGGAGAATGGTTCTTCCTCTAGACTTTTCATCTCACCTGGATTTTTTCGCTGTTTTTTCCTTGGGTCTAGCTTAATGATGTTCAAACTTTGCAACACATAAAAAAATTACTGTCTGTTTGGTTTAGGGTAATTTTGATTTTATGAGACTTTTTCCCCCCCCTAATATTTTGAGTTTTAAACCTAATCACTGTATGGAAGTTCAGGGAAAAAGATTAGCAGAAGACTATCAAAATGTTAAGTGTTGGAATTACACTTCATTTTTACATAGTTAGTTGGAATTTTATGTTTTCCAAGTTGTCGCATAATAAATATATATTGCTGTGGTAATCTGAAAATAAAATGCTGACCATGAATAAGTGGGTTAAAAATTCTCCAGAAGATAACAAGAAACTATGCTTTGACTTTTAAAGGGATGACTCTGACCATGCTGTTCATATCCCTCCCCACCACAAGCTCTGATACTGCCCCAGTTGGTGCCCCAACACCCAAGGACAGACAGCACATCGTCGCTAGGATACCACGCAGGAAAAACTGGCAAGAAAATTATTTTTACATTTACCTCCTGGACTGTGCGTATAATAATGCTTAGATGCTTACACTAAAGGGTCCAAAATGAATCATCCATGAGCTAATGGATCCATCCCCTGCCCCCAAAATTCTCAAATGAATATACTTAAGCTAAAAACATGTAAGGCAGATGTATCCTTGATCTAGGGGCCAAAAGCTGTTTAGCCTATTTTTCCCAGACCTGGTGGTGCCACTAAGTGCCTTGACCAATAGGAAAAGAACGTGTCTTAAGTCAGACTTCGCTTAGTCAATAACTGGTCGGAAATCTGTACCTCAGTTTCCCTCTGTTCAATAACCTAATAAAGATCCTACTTTTCTTTTAGCAGGGTAGACACAAAAGCATTGGAAAAAGTAAACAGCATCATCTCAGTGTTAAATGTTATTATTTAATAAAATATAAGCTGGAAATTTGGGGGTGAGGAGCTGGCTAGTTTGGATCCTTTGATTCAAGACTAGTAAATTGCAATTTACATCACATTTCAAACCTTCAAGACCTAGAATGTTCAACAACGCAGATAAGAAGATAACCGTGCTGGGCCTCCCCGGTGGCGCAGCGGTTGAGCGCTGGGTTGCGAAGCTGCCCGCAGCCTCTGCGGTGCTGGTTCGATCCCCAGCTGCTCCCCGGCCACCGGAGGAGGGTCCCACATGGCACGCAGACCTCTCCTGCCGCCCGCTGCTCCCCTCAGCAGTGTACTTTGGTCCTTCTGCCTGCTCTGCTCCCCGCTCTGGCTCTGGTGAATTCTCTCACCCTCCCACGTTCTGACTGTACCCAGTGCATGTATAAACAAAACAAATAAACAAACAAATAAATAAAAACATGCCTCTATTAAAAAAAAAAGAAGATAACCGTGCTATCTCCTCCTGTGGCATAATTCAGGAACTCATAAGCAAGGAAGGAGGTAGGACTGAAATTCCAACCTAGGAGCCCAAGTTTCTCAAAACACAGTGGGAAAAAACCATTAGGGCGTGATCTAAAGATGAGGAGTGCTTGTGGTGTTTAGCCACTTTAATTCAATAATCATTTAATCCCCTTCCAGGCATTGCAACTACCCAAATTTTCTACTCAAAATAAAACATATGACTTCCAAGGAAGACAAAGCTGTCATTGGATTGCATTTTGAATCCACCTAGAGTCTAATAAAACTAATTTTAATGTTATGGTGTCTATTAAAACACAGGGCCTTTGTTTAGGGAGTCAATAGAGGCGAGGGAAGCATAGACATCAGGGCTGAGAATCTTGATTATTCCAGAATTGTTTTTGGGAAGGAAGTAATAAGAACAAACCTGATTTTTAAAAATAAATTTTTTAATAATTATGCTTACACAACTACGGTAGGGTTGTATTGTCAGGCTTTTCTGCCCTCCTGCCATTAGGATTGATGATGCATCTCTGTGGGCCTGAATGCATGCCTGATGGCGGGCACCTGTAGTGGGCATATGTAGGTGGCATTCACCTGGACATATGTAGGTGGCATTCACCTGGGCTGTCACTGGGCTTATAAGGGCGGCATCACAGAATGGAACAGAACCAGAAAAGAACAAGTGAGAGAGCGGAACAGAACAAGCAGAGAGAACGAGAAAAGGACGAGACTGCCAGGGAGCCCAGAAAGAGTGAAGATTCGCCAGGGGCTAGGAAGCCTGCCAGCCTCCTGGCCCCCTGCCTCCCCTACCTGCCATGTGCCTGGCAAATCCCAATAAAAGCCTGCAAGAGCCACCGAGGGCTCCAGGACTCTCCTCCTTCACCCATCTGCTCGGATCATAGAGATCCTGCTCTACGCCATCCTGCCCCTACAACTCCCCAGCCACCAACACACCAGCCCCTCTCAGCCCAGCAATAGCTCAGGGACAGAAATGAAGCACCCTGCTTCACCTGAGCAGGAAACATTGAACATAGCAACCAAGGAAGACAACATGGGTCTGGGACTTGGAACCTAAGGGTGATTAAGGGAGGCATGGTGTGAGGTGGTGTTGCTCCAGTCAGAAATCAAAAGCAACCCAGTGAGTTTTGATAAAATCACTAAATATACAGTTTCACAATTTTAAATCAAGAACAAAACCAAATCACCTAATTAGAACAAATGTCTGTGACCACTGATTTTCACACATTCATTTTCATCACAATAACCTTGGTTGATTGTTTGAAAAGCAGATTCTAGAGGTCTTCTCCCAGAGAATCAGAAGGCACTTCAACACTCCTTTTTTGGTTCTCCTATCACTGAAGCTCATCCGGCGTGAGTCCCTGGAACTGCTCACTAGGCCCAAGTACGATGATAATGAGATGAGGAAAGTATACTTACAACAGGTGTCTGGCCTCATTTTATGCCCACATAAGGCACGTATGAACTCTATGAAGTCACTGGTGTTAGCACCAAAAAGCTCCATGGGCTTGGGCAGACCTCAGTTAAAATCGGGGCTCAACCACTTTCCAGCTGGGTGGTCTTGAATAGTTTTTCTTCCCTGAGCCACTATTTCCTCAACTCTAAAATGGGGTTAAAAATACCTACCGTTGTAGTATCGTTAGGAGGGTGAAGTAGCAGAGTTGTGTCAGTGCATGGGACATAGTAGGACCAACAAACGGGCCATCATTCTTCACTCACTCCATGGATAAACATTTATGAGGGTCTCCTAGAGTCAGGCATTGTCTTCTGTCAGTAGTGACAAAAGAGAGGGACAAATTCACAGATAATAAACATGTAAAAAATATTTTCAGATACTGAAGTGTACAACGAAGGAAATAGTGGCTCAGGGAAGAAAAACTGGCTATATATCAGAAAAGGCTGTGGTACTTGCACTAAGATCTAGGGGAAGAGCATTTTGGGTACAAGAACTGGTGGGAACAAACCAAGTGCATGACTAAAAGGAAGGACAGTGAGCCAGAACTTGGTGACCGGAGCACAGGACCATAGAGATAAAGCTGGGAGTTAGAAAGTCAAGTTTATAGAGGGCCATGTAATTCCTGGTGGAAATTTAGATTCTCTTCCAAATGCAGTGGGAAGTCATGGAAGAATTTAAAAGATAAGATCACACCATAGAAGAGATATGACCTGATTTCCTTTTTTAGAAAAGACTTTTGTAGCTGATAGATGGAGAATGAAGTGGGGAGCCAGGGCAATAAAAAACTAACATTTCTCTAGTGCTTAACTATGTACTCTGACCAGTCCTAAGAACTTTATATGTATTAATTTCTTTAATCCTCATGAAAATTTTTGAGGCATGCTATTATCATCCCAGTTTTACAGATGACAAAAACCAGGCATAAAGAGATTAGGTAACTTGTCCATCAGTCAGTAAGGGAAGGATCCAATGCTCTTGAAAATAAGTGTGGAAAGGCAAGGAGACTAGCTAAAGACAGCCCTGCAGTAGTATAGGCAAGAGGGTTGTGGTCAAACATGGCAACAGAGAAAATGCTGGGGGGATTCAGGTATGCAAAGTGTCTCAGGGGCCGCGCGCGTCAACAGTACTCACTGATGGGATTTATGAGAGGGAGAAGGGAAGGAAAAAAATGAAGACTCCCAAGTTTTTGGCTTGAGCAACAGAGTAGACGTGGATGGCAGTGCAATTTCCTGGATCATTAAACTGGGGGAAGGACAAATCAAAGGGGAAGGGAGACATTAAAATGAATCAAGAACTGTTTTGGACATGTTAGGTTTGAGGTGTCCATTAGATGTCCAAGTGGAGAAGGCGAGAAGGCAGTGAGCTGTGGCAGCCTCTGCTCAGGGCGGGGGTCAGGCCTGGAGGGCTCGTTGTTTGGTGTACGTGTGTTTGTGAAGGTGGGAGAGGAAGGCTCTCTCAGCTAAGAAACTCTGGTTCATTGTAACAAGCAAGAGCAGAACCACACCTCAGGACAACAGTCAACTTGCTCGGAGGCTAAAAGCACCCTGCCCAGCCCACCCCTCTGTTTCAGTAGAGTCTGCACCCCAGCCCCATGCTCTGAAACAGCTTCCTGGGAGCCTGTGTCAGCAGCATTCCTTCAGGATGACCTATAGCACGCCAAGTCTCCGGAAGGCAATACAACCTGGAGATCCCGGAGGAGAGGTTGGAAACAGAAACCCTGGAAGGAAGATTATCGGGCACTCTGCCGGCTTGTAAAAAGGGGACTTCTACTCACTTCTTCCACTTCAACACTCCTTTTTTTGGTTCTCCTATCACTGAAGCCCATCCGGCATGAGTCCCCGGAGCTGCTCACAAGGCCCAAGTACGATGATAATGAGAGGGTTTCCAAAATAAGCCTCCCACATCCAGGCTACCCAGCTGTCCGGCTGGCCTCCGGGTTACAGCATTTCCAGAAAAACAGCGGCCTCGCTTGATAAAATACTTTCAGTATTGACACCCCCTTGGCTGAGAGGAAGTGGGTGTGTGCTGGAGGTCAGGTTGAGGTTGGAAGGGGGAAAATGGCAAATTTTTAAAGTTCAGTTGAAATGCCAGGAACATGAAGCAGCCCATATTTACAGAGCTTTCCAAAACCGGGTGCAGCTTCTAAGGAGCTTTAAAAAAATGGCTACATCAGCTTGTCCAATGAAATGGCTTTTTAGCTTAATAGAAATAGTACCAGGCTGTTCTTCTCCTTGTCTTCTTAGGCTTAATCTCCTAATATAGTTTATACTATCATTGGTGCTGATTGCTCTATTTTTTTATTCATATTTAATCCCTTTCCCATAAGTTGTGTCATATCCACTGTGGACTAGGAAAAAGCTTATTTGCTACATAGACAAAGTGCACTGTCTTGGCATTCCTGATATTAAATATTCAGGTCCATGTAATCAATAAAGCTGTGGGGCCTGCCTGGAGGCACAAGGGGTTAAACACAGCACTATGAAGCTATCTGCAGCCTCTGCAGCACAAGTTTGATCCCCAGCCAGGAGCTACCCACATGGCACAGCAGACCTCTCCTGTCTTGCCCGCTGCTCCCCTCAGCAGTGTATTTCAGTCAGTCTGCCTGTTCTGTTCCCCACTCTGTCTCTTGTGAGTCCTCTCACGCCCCCATACCTCTGGCCTATACCCCAGTTCTCATATGCATAAACAAATTTTTAAAAATTAAAAATAAAAAATAAAGCTTGTGTATTATAGATAAACATTTGATTTTAGGTTAAAGAAGAGAGAGTAGTAGTAATAATGAGAGAGAGAGAGAGAGAGAGAGTAGTAATAATCAGCATGTATATTTTTCATATTTTATGTCATAATTCCTAAATAGTATTTCATGGGAAGTGAGTAGATTCTTATGTCCTACACGCATGTGGATGATCTTGTGGCTCTTACCATTCAAACTGCAAACAACAGGATGCCAGTCTACTAACTGTGCTACTTCATCTTCTAAATAAGATTTTTTGAAGGCACTGAAGGAAATCGGACTAAGACTCAATCTAAATCTATCCACAAACAAAGCTGGAATCTGTCAGTCCTTTCCTGGCATGGTGAGGTAAAGTCCTGTCAATGCCCCCTGCTATTCTCCGGTGTACTTCTAAATGCAGAAACAAGCTTTAGAATATGAAATAGCCAGCAGCCTGGGAACACACGTGTAGAGACATAAAAATTATTAGGTTTTCTAAAGCACTGACATGAGTCAAAATCCTCACCAAGACTAGTGGGCCAAAGATAGAACCAAAGCCTCATCACATTTACAAACATCTCCTTAAAGTGCCTTCTCTGGGAACACACTCTCTCTAACAGAAATCTGAATGTAGCAATTATTCAGATCCCCATGTGCAGGCAGCAAATGTTTTTGAGGAGACTCATTCTCACAGGAGCAAAGGGAAAGTGTACTTTTGACTAGGATTTTTTATCACCAGAAGTCTCTGGAACCGGTATCTTGGCCCTAGGGCACACAGTGATGACAGAAGCTTATAATGCTCACCTTGTGGACTTGCAAATTTGCAGAAGAGCAGACAGTACAAATTATGCCCTGTTGCAGTTTGACATGTGCTTCAATGCCTTCTGATTTTTTGAAGATTGACACTGCATGCAGTACACGGTAGGTGGCATCACTGAGTCATGGGAATAGCTTATTTGCTACATTTGCTGAACAGAAAAAGTTTAATAATGAATAGCATTCTAAAAATTAGGTCTCTATTAAAATTATGACAGCAAACACAAAATAATTAAAAATATATGCCTGACAAATTTGGAATCTCATGCACTTTCTGGCATGTTGGAATTCCCTACTTTCACCCTCCCTCCCAGCACTGGGTAAACCCAGTGATTCCCTGAGACAACTAAATTGTGTCTCTCTTTTCCCCTTCTCCCGAGTGACTTTTATGGAAATAATATTCAACTTGAATGTGCCCACACTTCAAGAGACAGTGTGACAAGAGTAATAAACACATTCTCTGTGTGCAAAGCCAGGGGAAATGAGTTCTGAGACTGTCTTTGTCAACCCCAGGTGTGGGCTTTCTTCCCCAGACTCAAGAGAGACTGGAATGTAACAGCTGCCTGAAAGCATCAAGGCGTGAGCCAAAAATACCCTTGCTGCGCAGCTCTAACGGCCAAGAGATAAGAACCCATAACTCACACAGATACCTGTGGCTCGGGCTCAGACGCAGCAGGCAGAAAGGAAAGAACATGTGCTTTGGAGTCAGACAGACCTACTTTCTGACTCTCTCCAGCTACGTGACCTTGGGCAAATCATTTCCTTCCCTATGCCTTGGTTTTCCTTATCTTCTAGGTCTAGTGGCAATGAGTACCAAATGCTCCCACTGCAGATTGGACTTGCAGCAGGCACACAATGCACTGGACTTGTTATCATGCTCTCTGCAGGGTACAGTAGAGAAAAATGAACTTGGAGATACCCTGAGCAACCTGGCGCCCCAGTTCTCTGGAAAGAGCCAGTTCATACCCACAAAGGGCCTCCATTTTCTGTGAGAGAGAGCTAAAAAAAGAAACTACATAAAATCCCTGGCTTCTTAAATCCATTTATTCAAACAAGGATTTACTGAGGGCTTATAGTGTGCAAGCACCAAAAACAATATGGCCTCACGAGACTTAGAGACTAGTGGAGAAGACAAGCTTTTTTTTTTTTTTTTAAGATTTTATTTATTTATTTATGCATATAAGAGCTGGGGTGTAGGCCAGAGGTGCGAGGGGTGAGAGGATTCACCAGAGACAGAGTGGGGAGCAGAACAGGTGGGTCCACCAAAATACACTGCTGAAGGGAGCACAGGGCAAGACAGGTGAGGTCTGCTGTGCCGGGTAGGTCAGCTCCCTGGCCAGGGATGGTACTCGCGCTGCAGTGGCTGCCGACAGCAACCCAATCCCTTGTGCCACCAGGGAGGCCCAAGACAAGCTTTCAAAATAATCACATGAGTTAGATGTAAACGTCCATCAATGATAAGTACACAAAGGAGAGGCGATGGCCAGGTAACACGACCACCTAAAGGGAGGAAACTGGCCCAGTCTCAGGCTGTGGGATGACAAGGGCTTAGTTAGATAAAGGAGGCTGCAGACTGCCACACACTCAGTGGACTCCACATAAGAAATTTAACTCCTCTCCCTGCTGACGCAAGGGGTTAAGACGCAACCTATGAAGCTGTCCGCAGCCACTGCAGCACAAGTTCGATACCCAGCTGGCCAGGGAGCAACCCACATGGCGCAGCAGACCTCTCCTGCCTCGCCTGCTGCTCCCCTCAGCAGTGTATTTCAGTCAGTCTGCCTGTTCTGTTCCCAGCTCGTCCCTGGTGAAGGCCCTCGCCCCTCCACCCCTCTGGCCTATACCCCAGCTCTTGTATACATAAATAAATAAATCTTAAAAAAAAAAAAGAAATTTAACTCAAAGGAACAAACTAATAAGTATGAGCTTTCCGCTCAATGACTAGTGTGTTTTTCTTCTCTAACTGTAAAATCTAGAAAATCTATTCTGGTCCCTTTTGGCTACCAGGAAGCTCTAAGTCAAATATGAAGCTCAGCAATAATACAGACCCTCCCTTAATGCATGCATATTTATATTATTTATAGTCTTACATTCTTTTTGGTTTGTTGTCTTTTTCCTCTAACATATATCTCCCTTAGTCCAAATTTCAAATTTCTATTTCTATCTTATCATTGTATCTAGTGTTCACAGATCTTCACTGGAAAGAGGAAGGATAATAACAGAGTATTAAAACTCTTTCTAAGGCTAAGGGACTGAGCTCGAAAGAATTAACAGAGTGCCCTTTGTGTCCCTGCCTGGCATGTTACCCCAGGGGCAGAGAAAGACGCGTGGCTTGGTTCACTTTTATACAAGCAGTGTGTTCCTTGTGGTTTCTGTGATGGTGCTTTTTGTCCAGAGCCACTTTATCACATTATATTCCACCCTAACAAGCAGCAGCTTTCCTTTTGCTCATTTTTCTCTGAAACACTCACTGACCTATATTTAGAAAGAATCTACATTCTGGATGTTCCAGGATAGATGCCACTCCCCCCCCCCATTTTTTGCAATTTTTTGTTTAATAACAGCAGCTTTACTAATAATGTTATTAAATCAGTAACTCATTAAACATGTAACTGCAGTTTTCCTTTATACTTGTGAAAGGCATGATAGTCTTCATCAACCAAAAGTCATAATTTTTGGATCAGGAAACTGTCACTCTCCTCTCATGAATTAATATTCACATGTTGAAGGTTGAAAAATGGAATAGAGATGAAAAGATGTGGGAGAAGCTATTACTATTTTTCAATTTGCAGTTTATCTGCACCTCCTTTAAAAAAATCAGGATGTTTTATGAGTAAAAAGTCCATTTCTTGTAGAAAACTGTTTCTCTTTCTGGGAAGATGAGTCTTTATAAATGACAAATTGACATAATTCCAAGAACTACAAATTGTGGCTCTCATCCCTATTTGGTCCTGGCCCCTTTGCAGAATGAAAGCTTTGAACTGTCTCCCCCAGGAAAAAAATACATAAATATAATTTTGAACAGTTTTAGGGGATTCAAGGATATACCAAAAAGTCCATTCATCATTTTAAGGCAGAATGTCCCTAAGAATGGGGTACACACCTGAGGGTGCCCAAAACTGCTGTGTGGCAAGAACATTTGAAAAAATAAAAAAGACTATAAATAAGTTATATATAATATAGATAAGAACTATGAAGGTTAATAAAAAAAGAATATGAAATTAATTTTTACATTCACTTATAGAGTGTGGTTTCTTTTTGTGAGTCAATTTAAAGAAAAATAAATACTACATGGGTGGGGGAAAAGGGCTGGGATCCCCTGAACTGCCAGGGCAGAAATAGCTGGCCAGAGTGAGGCCACAAGACCGGCTGCATCTCAGTAACACCCAGAATCTGATAAAACCCAGAGAGCATAACAGGAAGTGAGTCAGAACCACAGGCCATCAGAGAAGGTGCCCAGTCAGGCAAACCAATTCCAGGGCCACTGCGGGCTGGGGCACATGGGGTACAGAGCCCAAAGGGGCAGTGTGTTGTGTCTATCTCCCCCTTCACAAGCAGGGTCTTAAAATTACCCACTCAATGCCCATCTCCCCTGCTGGACTTTAACACCCAAGAGGAGAAAGATCACTTGTCTCTCCTTCCCAGCTCTGTATCTCCAGGTCCAAGCACATAGTAGGCACTTTGAGGGAAAGGAAGAATAGGGCTACTTTCTGAGAAAGGGGAAAGTATTTCTTCTTTCCACCCTCCAATGGCTTAACAGGAACTTTGGACCAGTACATACTCAAGAAATGGTCCTTTTAAAAGCAACTGAACGACCTGATATAACCAGTAAGATTTTTTTTGTAAGATAATTATCATTTAAAAAAAAAGAGCAGGTGGGCCTCCCCGGTGGAGCAGCGATTGAGCGCTGGGTTGCGAAGCTGCCCGCAGCCTCTGCAGCGCTGGTTCGATCCCCGGCTGCTCCCCGGCCACCGGAGGAGGGTCCTGCATGGCGCGCAGACCTCTCCTGCCGCCCGCTGCTCCCCTCAGCAGTGAACTTCGTCAGTCTGCCTGCTCTGCTCCCCGCTTTGGCTCTGGTGAATTCTCTCCCTCCCGCGCTTCTGACTGTACCCAGTGCTTGTATAAATAAATTAATAAATCTTAAAGAGAAAAAAACAGGGGCCTCCCTGGTGGCGCAAGGGGTTAAGCACAGCACTATGAAGCTATCCGCAGCCTCTGCAGCACGAGTTCAAACCCCAAGCCGGCCAGGCAGCTACCCACATGACACAGCAGACCTCTCCTGCCTCGCCCACTGCTCCGCTCAGCAGTGTATTTCACTCAGTCTGCCTGTTCTGTTCCACACTCTGTCTCTGGTGAATCCTCTCACCCCCCACGCCTCTGGCCTGTACCCCAGTTCTTGTATGCATAAATAAATACATCTTTAAAAAATAAAAATAAAAAGAGCAAATTAATCTAGCAAACACAGTACCTTTGCTTTTTACTTCCCATAGGCAAGTCTGGGATTGCTGCAATCCTGGGGGAGTGACTGAGACTGAAATTAAAAGCTGGCTGTGGCTTCCCCAGGCTGGCAGAGTGGTCCAGACTCTGGCATGATCCTCCACTAGCCACTTGGCTCTTAAGTCATTTCAGTCTACTCCATCCCCAGAGAAGAAAGTTTTAAGGGGCCTCCCTAGTGGTGCAGCACTATCAAACTATCACCAGCCACTGCGGTATGAGTTCAATCCCTGGCCAGGGAGCTAACCCAAATGGCACAGCAGACCTCTCCTATCTCACCTGCTGTTCCCCTCAACAGTATATTTCAGCAGATCCACCTGTTCTGCTCCCTACTCTGTCTCTGGTGAATCCTCTCCCACCCACCCACCCACCCCCAACAAAACCTCTGGCCTACACCCAGTTCTTATATGCATAAATAAATAAAATTGGGGGGAGGAGAAAGTTTTAAGGTTGAATGTCACACCAAAACCCAGGAACCTTCCATTCTCAGAAAAACAATGATGTGCAGGAGTGACATGTCTACCCAACTCCAAGAAATAATAAAATATTAGAGGCCATATAAAGTGAGTGTCCCACCTGGTTGGGGGCTCCCCCTACTTCCAGCAAGCCTCTGAGGTCACCAGTTGCCCTTTAGAAATGATTGCTCCAAGGCGCTGGGGTGATCAAGTGACACTCTGTAGAGTTTCCTTACCCAGTTGGATTAAATGTTGATCATCTTCAAAACACAAGCCCAAGGTCCATCTCTTAACATCCCCGCCTGCTGGTCACCGAGCTTGGACACCCCCAGTGATGAGCTCACTACCTCTCAAATCTGCTCCATCTTTTTTTTTTTAAAGATTTATTTTTTTATACAAGCACTGGGGTACAAGCCAGAGGTGCAGGAGGGTGAGAGGATTCACCAGAGACAGAGCGGGGGAGCAGAACTGGCAGAAGGACCGAAGACACTGCTGAGGGGAGCAGCAGGCGAGGCAGGAGAGGTCTGCTGCGCCAAGTGGGTTTCTCCCTGGCCGGCTGGGAATCGAACCCATGCTGCAGAGGCTACGGACAACTTCACTGTGTGGTGCTCAAACTGCTGCACCACCGGGGAGGCCCTCTAATCCTCTCCATCTTTGGGCAGCTTTACTGAAACTCTGGGTCTCTATTGTTTTTCTCTGAAAAAGATGATTTCCAAGGCACTCATGAACAAGCTAGCCCACGCAGAGGGCAGGAGAACATGATTCAACTTCTCCTTCCACTAACGTGGGGAACTTCTAACTTAGAATCAACAAAACTCTTACAGAATCTCTACAATGAGAAGCAAAAAGCAACAGCAATAATAGTTAATGTTTACAAGACAATACCATGAAACCAATATATGCTAAGAACTATAACGGCATTATCTCATTTAAGACTCATAACACCTAGTACTCAGTCTCTCCTTTGAACAAGATGTTACTTAACTTTCTTGTAGAGTAAATAAATAAATAATTTCACAGAGGAACTAAGTCAGAGAGTTAATATAACTTACCTAAAATCACACAGTGAAAAGTAGGTGAATAAGGAATGAAACTAAAGATTTTAGATTTGCTTTGTTTTGTTTAGCAGGAGAATCCTCTCAGAAAAAATAGAATCTCATCGTCAAAACCCATTAAATAAAATAAGCCAGCACTGTGTATGAAGGTCCATAAGGCAGTGCACATACGCTGATAATTATAATTAATAAACACATTTTAAATTCCCCTACTGAAAGTACCTCTCTTGACGGGAATATTATTGCTGTGCCCAGTGTATAGCACCTGGCCCACAGAAGGCACTCAGTAAATAATGCTAATTAAATGAATCCAGTGTTCACAGTGTTTAGTATGTTCGTGCACTGTTTGGAGGAACTTCTAAGTATTAGCTTAATACTTAGCTTAATACAGGTTCTATTATGTCCATTTTATAGATAAGGGAACCGAGGCACAGAGAGGTCAAGTAGGTTTCCCAAGGTCACACAGCTAACAGGAAGCAGAACTGGAATTCAAACTCGGGTCAGACTGTGCTTCTTTTTAACTATATTAAATCATCCTATACCCTTAGTTTACAGTAGGAGAAAGCCTTGATGCCTATTGAAGAAAGACTCTGACATAGATACAGTTATTGGCAGGGGACCTTGATCTTCAGCTGGGGTTTTACTATCAACTATTTCTGCATACCCAATCTTGCATCCTTTTATTTCTCATAATTCCACCATAAGGTAGACATATCAGTTTTTACCATTGTCCTTAGAGATGAAACTGCTCTGAATTCCCAGGAATGCTGCCATTTAGACAGAAAGTCAGTGACCAGTGCCCACTGCAAGGTGGCTGTTGCTTAGGCATGAAATCTGCTTTGCCCAACCTTGCAGTGTAAGTAACTGGCTGGGTCTCAAAACTATAATCACTAAATAAAATCAGAAGAGCGAGAAAACAGAGGGCCAGGAAAAGACCAAAAATGATAAGGAAGGAAGATAAGTGGTGCTTTCATTGCTATTTCATAGCAGTTTCATCCCAAACCCACAGTTTTAAAATGAATTGCAGTGTCCACTCTAAACTGCTGTCTTCTGGGCTTTGAGTTCTACAATAAAAAATCCAATCTGCACAAAGCATTTTCGCCACTTAGGCTTTCTTCTCACCTCTCCTAGAAATGTTACAACACTATTTTAAAATAGGAGATAAGCCTCAAAAGCTCTTCAGGCTAAATTTCATTAAATCCCATTTTTTAAAAAGGCCCAATGAAAATAAACAAGACTGCAAACATTCAAGGTCAAGTTAAATGATTCAGAATAACTGTTCTGTATTTCCATTACAAATGTAAAACCCACCTTTTGAATTTGCAGAGTAAACACTATAAACTTTTTGCACGGGTCCAAGACTGACTTAAAACCTAAAGCAGCACTTCACTGATGAAACATAATGCGAGCTATAAATGCAACTTTAAACCTTCTAGTAGCCATATTCTAAAAGGCAAAAAGAAACCAATGAAATTAACATTATTTATACACTTTAATTCAACATACCCAAAATATTCACTTTCAACACATAATCAGTATATACATTTTATTGATATATTTTACATCCATTGTTACTATTAAATTCTATGTTGTATTTCAAATTCTCACCGCATCTCAATACCGATTAGTCCAATTTCACATGCTCCAGAGTCACATGTGACTAGTGACTACCTTTTCGGACAACACGGACCTCAAGTTTTCAAATCTTGTCATAAACACCTGGCAAAGTCTCTCCCTGAAAATGGAAAGTGTACAGACAGGTCCAAGCTTGGAATCAGCAAAGTGCTGTAAAAAGCCCAAAGCACAGGCATCTGCTCTTTATTTTATAACATTAATTCCTATCTGAATCAACCACAGGCTTATAAGATAAATGCTGCACAATGACAACTCTGGTTAAATCATTAGAGAAAGGGGTGGGACTAGAAAGAAGGATTACAATGAATAAATAGGATTTTTAAAGATTTATTTATTTATGCATACAAGAACGGGGATACAGGCCAGAGGTGCAGGGGAGGGTGGTGAGAAGATTCACCAGAGACAGAGTGGGGAGCAGAACAGGCAGAAGGACCAAGGTACACTGCTGAGGGGAGCAGTGGGCGAGCCAGGAGAGGTCTGCTACACCATGTCGGTTAGCTAGGGAGCCCTCGCTGGGGAGCCTACTCATTTTGCAATGGCTGCAGATAGCTTCATAGCACTAAGACTTAACCTCTCATGCCACCAAGGAGGCCCGATAATCTGTTACTTTTACAGAGCCCACATAGAAGTGGTCACACATATCATCTTATTAAATAACCACGTCAGATAACCCTGAACTCTAAGAGTCTGAAAACCTGAATAACTACAAGTTCACCCAGGTAAAGAGAGGCTAGGTTCTCTAACTGAGCTCCACAGCAGGACTGCCAGTAGGCATTTATATAAAACAGATTTCCAGGTCCTGCCCAGAGACATGGGAGCAATTGATAAAGAACTCCAGGATCAGTATTTTTAAGACATTTCCCAGGTGACTCTGTTATTGCCGCTCTTTGGGAATGACTGAAATAGACCACCTTGCAAGTATTAAAATGAACTTCCAAAAAAAAAAAAAGGAAGGAAATCCAATGTATAAAACACACTTTACAAAGCAGGGTGTTACTCTCCATCCAGTAGACTTCTTTTACCACATTAAACTGTTGGCCCTATTCCTTTTACTTATGCTGAGGCAAGTTACAACAGATGGTTTTATAAGACATCTTGAATTCACGCTGAGCAATCATTGAAGATATTTTTCTGTGCCTTGTCATCAAATCCCTCCAATAATCCTGGAGAAAATATCTTCTCTGACTTTGATAATGATTATAATAGCCAGTACTTACTGAGTATTTATATGTTTCACAATTATAAATTATATAGTATATTCTGTCTTTACACGCACCTACATTAACAGACCTAATGCACTTAATACAGTTGCCCCTCCTCTGCTAACCTACATTCTACCAAACTTTCCCCTGTCCATGATGTTGTTTGCCTTCTTCAATAGCCTGAGAGTTCCTACAGGATAGTGCTTCTTTGTGTCACACATAGCGTTGTACCCAGAAATTACACAAAGTCCTATGGTGCTAGGTAAGTGCTGGTGGATGGATGGATAGATTGACAGATGGATGGATGGGTGGATGGATGACTTGCTGGGTGGGTGGGTGGGTGGGTGGGTGGATGGATAGATGGATGCATAGAAAGACTGATGGATGTATAGAAAGACTGATGGATGGATAGACTGATGGCTAGAAGGATGAATGGATATAAGCCTGATAGGAGGAGACAGAGATCTAAATCACTAGACTTTGTCAGATAGATAAATGGAATCTCCATAGGTTTCTAAGCAGGGGACATGATAAAAAACATTGGTCCAGGAGTATCTGGCAATCTCTGGAGGTAAGGAACTCCAAAGAAAAATGAGGGCTGTAAAGATGGGAGCTGTTAGGCAGACCTTCAGAGAGACAATCTGAAAAAAACACAGCACCAGAATGCTGCATTTTTTAAAAATATTTGTTTTATTTATTTATGCATACAAGAGCTGGGGTGCAGGCCAGAGGTTTGGGGTCGGGGAGGGGTGAGAGGAGTCACCAGAGACAGAGTGGGGAGCAGAACAGGTGGATCTACTGAAATATACTGCTGAGGGGAGCATCAGGCGAGACAGGAGAGGTCTGCTGCGCCATGTGGGTAGCTCCATAGCTGGGATCTTGTGCTGCAGTGACTGTCAATAGCTTCATAGTGCTGAGACTTAGCCCTTTGCACCACCAGGGAGGCCCAGGATACTCTATTAAAAGGCATTTTCAAAGAAACTAGGGATCTGGGCCTAGGAAAAGGCTAGCCCATTAAGCCAGTAGGGACCTGATCAGGAACTAAGTCCCACAAAGTCTCATGCTTTTACTCTCTGGCCTCAAAGGACATTACTGTTTTGCTCTCTTATGTCACTGGTGCTTTTGGTTTTGATTTTAAAGGGAGAAAACATTCCCTGCCTTACCATTCCAATCTGCTCAAGACCTAGCCACAAAAAGCAACAAGCCAGATTCCCCCCACTGTGATCTCCTGGGTTTCTTAATTTAAGAGGGAGTTCCTCACTTTCTTGAGTCTTCCTCAAGGGGGCAGCAGAAAACGTCTGCCACCCACACTGCCCATCAGGGTACCTCTGCTGCTGGCTCCCACCACCCTCACCCTGCTAGTAAATCAATAGGTGGGCAAAGTCAGCCAGCGGGGAGGGCACCCATAGGAACTAGTGCTCAATCAGTCCAGGCTGAAGCTTCTGGATTTTCTCCCAATGCCTTCTCCCAAAATGTCTTGTCACTAATAACCAGTCCTAAAGAGGACTGAACACCCTCTTAGGCCAACAAGTCCCCAAGCCTAAGGTCCTCCCACTCCCTTTAGAGAGTAAAAAGCCTCCTTTTTCACTTCATGCCACAAGGCAGGATTATAACCTTACAGTGAGGATGGATAGGAACTGTAAAATTAGACACGGAGTGTTTTTAGGGTTTGGAGATCACTGAGATTTTTGTTTGTTTTTGTTAACTTTTTTTGATGTGTTCAAAGAATTTCACTTTAAGTGTCTCCCAAGAGGTTTACAGAACTGGGATGCACAGAAAGTCCCACAAACCTGCCCACAGAGCTCAACTACTGTGCCTAATTAGAATGGCAAATAGGGTATTTGAAAGCAAATCAGGTTTTGAAGTGAAATTTCTGTAGAAAACAGCAAAGAGTACGCATAACTGACAAGCCCCAGCTTGCTGTGGGTCTTAATGAGCATTCTGTGAGGTTCAGGCAGCGCAGGCCCACCACACAGAGAAGACCTGGGGGAACATTCCTTCAGCCACCTCTCAGCTCTGGGAGGTATTTTTCTCTCTACTGATCAAAGTGGAGGAAGGAGGAGTCCATCTCAAGTTCAAAACCCCTCATGGCAGCTGAGGAATTCGCAGGGCTCTAATCCCTGGGTGAAAGGACAAAGCGATTGGGTTATCTGGGAGGAAGGTTCCAAAATGCAGCTACATCCGCATTAGCAAGCTCCCCTGGGGGCTTGGAAAGAATAGAGACACCTGGCCCCACAGAACTGGGGGGGGGGGGGTGGCGGGTGAGGGTTTTTTTAAGCCCCCTTGGTAGCCACTGAATAGGCTTCTGTTTTCTCAATTAGTGGGGCTGTAAAAACACATCAGAATGTCCTGCATTGCCCGCCCTCCATTTCCCTGACACTGGGATGGTGACAGCACTGGGACACAGCAATGAGGAAAAAAGAAGACAGGTAAAACAGTATCGGTATAAAAATGTTTGTTCACACATACATACAGATGGCTGAGTGATCTGTGAGTCATAGTGAAGATACACACACACACACACACACACACAACACCGCCACACCGCCCCCCCCATCCTCTCCAGCAAGTTCACAGGAGCTGGAGATGCTTTAAAAGCACAGAGGCTTGAAACAAAAAGACACTTTCTCACATCAAAATTGCATGTAAGAGTTGCAGGACTTGACCGTGAGCTCTAGTATTCTCACAGCCCTTTCCAGAAAGCCCTTCCCCAGCAACTCTGTACTCCGGGACCATCCTCAACACAGAGGGAGAACAGCAGGTAGACGGTCCACACAGGTGGCCATACTCCTCCCCCAGGATCACCTTTAGGACAGGAGGTCACCATTGCTCAGCCCGGCCTTTGACCTCAGTGACCTGGGTCTTTCTTCTGCTGCTTCCAAGCACGCATTTTGATCCAGCCAATCAGACCCCTTGTCTTTCCTGCACTCTGGATTCCTCACCTTGTGCCTTGCTCGTGCTGATTTCTCTTCTGAATCCTCCTCTCTTTACCTTCACCCCATTTCTACTCAGGAAGCCTCATTAGTCCACCGGGTTCAGTGCAAATCCTCTCCCCTTTGTGCTTCCTCCGGTCACAGCAGCCACGCCTTCCCAAACCCCAAAGCCCACCTCCCAGGTGAGAAGGAGAAGAGAATCGGCTGACCTCCCAGGCCTCTCTAGAAAACACCTGATGCTCACGTAGCAGTTGAAACACAGTTATAAGGTTGGTTTATTTATTGTCCCTTAAAATCAAGAGTTCTCAGATTTCAATGTAAATTAGGTCACGGGGAAGAGGAGAAGGAGGATGTTTGCTTAAAATGCAGACTCCAGACTCAGGCTCCCGAAGATTCCGGCATTTTTAACAAGCCCCCATCACCCACGCATGAATATGACGCCGGAAATCTGTGGAAAATACTTTGAGAAACACTGCTAAGCAGTTAACTTAAGGGAAAAAGTCCCCCAAAATTGTTTGTGCATTTATTCCAGTGTCTGACTGCTCCCTGTAAGCCTGCATTAGGCACTTGGAGAAATAAAGAAGAAAATTACGAATTGAATTTTGCCCTGAGAGTCTTATCAAGCATATGGCTCAGGGCTAAGGCATTTATAGGAATGACGATGGGAGTTAAAATCACCAAAATGAACCAAAATACAAGAAAGTTGCAAGTGCCATCAGAGAACAGTGAGCATCAGCCAAGGAAATTCAGAGGTGGGAGAGACACTGAGCCAGGGACAGGGAAAGTGTGTATGTGGGGGGGGGGGTGGCCAGAGCAACAGTGGGTGTGAGGTTTTCAGAGACTAGTCAATAAAGTCAACCTCTAAAAAAGAGTGAGAGGAATAAATCTGACAGTCGTCTTGTAAACTGCTAAGCAGGCAGCCAAGCAGATCTGAGCTTACAGAGGTGAGAACAAGATAGCAAATGGAGAGGGGGAGGCTGGGGAAGGGAGGGGAGAGGAGGAGGAAGGATGGAGGGGGAGCGAGAAAGAGGCAGAGAAGGGCCACAGAGAAGGGAGCGAGGGGGGCAGGTGAAAAGGGTTTCCCCCTTTGCACACACTGCACCCTAGAAGGTGAGAGCATGGAGAACCCCTGGGTATGGCCAGGACTCCAGGTAAAATCTCAGGTATGGCAGGAAAGACCTGGAAGGGCCCCCACCCTGGTGATGGAAAGAGCCAACTGAGACAAGGTTCAGGGCTTCTCTTCTTTCTTGTCCAAAGACCCTCCCTGGGATTCCAGGGAGCTGGACAGAAAGAATGTGAGGAGTGACTCCTTCCGGCCATCAGAGGATTGAGAAGGCTGTGCATCTCCATGAAGGAGAGCGCGCCCCACTTTTCTCCTTTGGAAAACTGCATAAATTTGGTTTAGTTGTAAAAGAAAATGTCTGCTGGACACAAAATAAAGTCCTAAGTCCTGAGCATGGTCCACAGTCTCATGAGTCCACAAGGCTCAGTCTAGCGCTCACATACAGGCAAGGCCTGAAACCTTGCCCTTGTGACCCCACAGGTAGTTTAGCTTCACACACCTTAGTCACACACCTCACCCAACCATCCCCTCAGCCTGAGCCGCTCCCACACCCAGGTCATTGTGCACCTGGCTGCTCTGCATGGAACACCTTTCCCCAAACATTTCTCCATGATGCAGTTACCCTCGCCTAAATCCCAGGCCTTTAAGCTCCAGATAAATTTTGAAGTGAAGCACCTCATTCCCACTCCCTGCTGACATTTCCCGAATGGCCCCTCCTGGGCTCCCACAGCACCCAGGGGTACCGTGGCACTCCCCACACTGTGTAGAAATCACCCACCACATGCCTGCCTCCACCTCAAAACTGTGAGCAACCCAAGGGCAGGGAACCAGTTTCACTTATACCCTTGGCATCCTGTAATACCATTTTAAGTAGGTTACTGAGTGCTTGCTATGTGCCACGCACCATGCTATGAATTTATCTGTATTATCTCGTTCAGTCCTCCTGACCTCAACATCATCATCCATACTGCGAAGAGGAAAATAGTCATAGCTCAGAAGCACAAGTATCCCGCTTCAAGGTCACTCAGGGGGAAAGTGGGGTACCGGTACAAGAACACAGGTGCTTTCACTTTGCAGTATCACTTGCCTCCCCCCACTCAGCATGGGGAAGATGTTCAGTGAAAATCTGTTGCATGAATGTGGGTGGCTGAGAACGCTTAGTCTCAGAGGGAAAATATGAGGATGAAGATAATGAATACAATAATAATAATAGTGTTAGTTTTCATTGAGCACTGAACAAATATTGGGCTCTGGGTTAATATTTTCTGAGCTGTTTCAGTTAACCACTACCCTATAAGGTAGAAACTTTTTAGTAAAAGTATCTGCACAATTCAGAGATGAAGACCTAGAGATAAGTGACAAAACTCAAGTACAAATGCAGGTAGTCCAGGGCCTCCCTGGTGGCGAAGGGCTTTAGTCTCAGCGCTATCACACTATCTCCACTGCAGTCTGAGTTCAATCTCAGGCCAGGGAGCTGACCCACATATGGCACAACAGACCTCTCCTGTCTCACCTGCTGCTCCCCTCAGCAGTGTATCTGAGCAAGTCCACCTGTTCTACTCCCCACTCTGTCTCTGGTGAATCCCCTTACCCCCCACACCTCTGGCCTGTACCCCAGTTCTTCTACACATAAATAAATCCTAAAAAAAAAAAGTCCAACTCTGAAACCCAGGCTCTCTAGTGGTCATGCCATCATCTAGATAGGCTGTGCAAGTTAAAATTAAAAATTAAAGACAGGGAAAAAACCAATGAGAAAGGAAAAGGCTAGAGACATTTTCTGTTTTGGTAACTTTTAGTCAGGGAATTATTTTCAGAAAAGTTGATCCACAGCTGCTGATTTTAAAGAGAGGAAGGGAGATAAGAAGGAGCAAGGCTGTTTGGCAGATGCACTTATAAAGATGCATCCATAATCCTCAACCACATTTTAAATACTAACATGCATTTACCTCTATTTGTCTTCAATTTACATCCCTATGAAACAAAGCAAGTATGACTGCATTGCAAACCAAGGCCCAGATGAGGAAGGAGCCCATGAACTATGATCTTGACTAACCCTCTACATTGCTGAGTGCTAAAGCACAGCATGTGATACCCAGCCTGACCCAAAGGGGGCACATGAGTCCCCCAAAATCTGCTCCTCTCTTCCTCCCTAGCAGCAGAACCACTGAATATTGGCACACTGTAACCCACTAATGAAGACGTCATTTCCATGCAACTATAAGCAGTCATGTGAATAAGTCTCAATGAAGACAAGTAGAAGTACACATGAGACGTGGAAAGGTATGTTTAGGGAGAGAGCAGAAGAAGGAAGGTGATTCTACCCCTATTGCCCGGAATACAGAAACTATGACTGGAACTTCAGCAATCACTTTGCGCTCTGAGATAAAAGCCCAGATGCTAGAAATAGGAGAGTGCCAAAATTAAAGTGCTGGGGACCAAGAAAACTTTGTGAGACCTACCTAATAGCTCTGGGATGACTACCTCCAGGTTTTTATGTGAAAAATAAAATTTGTTCAATTCACTGTTATGTTTTCTATCATTTACATGTTAACATTACCAGTTTCTTGAGTAAAATAAATTTACTAACATAGCCCTAATTAAAGCAAGAAGAACCACTTTTAACTTTAAAAAAAATTCAAGGGCCTCCCCTGGTAGCGCAGCAGTTGAGCGCTGGGTTGCGAAGCTGCCCGCAGCCTCTGCAGCACCAGTTTGATCCCTGGCCGCGGGTGAGGATCCCACATGGCGCGCAGACCTCTCCTGCCGCCCGCTGCTCCCCTCAGCAGTGTACTTCGGTCCTTCTGCCTGTTCTGCTCCCCGCTCTGGCTCTGGTGGGTTTTCTCACCCTTCCGCGCTTCTGACTGTACCCAGTGCTTGTATAAATAAATAAATCTTAAAAAAAAAAATTCAAACCTCCATCATAATGGTTATACTTTTAGTATTTGTTGACTTTAAAATGCAAAAAGGACAAAGAGTCACTATGTATTCAATAAGACTTCTAAGTTAATTAAACAAATTCAAATGAATTTTTATTTCATTTTCACAATGGCATCTATATATACTGGAAAAATACTATTTTTTACAAATTACACATTGCTTATTCAGTCTGTAAATAAAATCTTGTATCCATGTGAATTTATTAGTCACTACACTAATTGTGAGAGTCCCCTCAAGAATTCCATAGCCCAAGGTTGGGGATCCTCCGTCCTGAAGACACAGGGAGATGGGGAATTCTACATGGAGATTTGAACTATACCTTGAAGATGAATGATTCATCTGTCAGATGACAAGAGGGAACAAAGAGGAAACAGTATATGAGGAGGCAAGAGATGATACTGTTAGATCCCACTGGACTATATTCACACAGAACAGTCTTAAATCTTGGTCTTCTTTACACTAAACAACTAAACCCTTTTGTGTTGGTTGACTGACTAAATGAAAGTAAGAATAAAAAGTATGAAGTTATTATAAGAAAGTTCTTTTGTGAGTACTAGGAAGACTGTACTCTACAAGAAGTTTTAAACTTCTAACACTTTGTGGAGAAAAACAAAACAAATAAACAAAAGAACAGTTATGTATACCTTCCCAATTTGAAAATGAAATAAGCTAGACCAAATGGTGAGGACTAGGACTTTTCAGACTGGTAATAAACTAAGACCCTTGGTCATTCATTTTATGGTCTACACATTTTCATACTAAAATAGGCAGAACTCGAAGAAGAAAGTGGCCATAAAAGAGGACTAGAAGGGAGGGAAGCGCAGAACCCTGCTCCCCTCCCCCGCCCACAGAGGCGGCACTCTCCGACCGGCAGAGAGGAGGAAACAACAAACCAAAACTGCCAACAAGAACAAACGAGGCAGCAAGCGGGACTGGGAGTGGAAAGGAACTATTGCAGCCACCACACCCCGTGAACGGGAGCTGAGGCGAACCCTGCAGGATCCGCCGCGGCGGTGAGCGAACGGCTCCGGGCGCCATTAGAGAAGAACAAAGACCCCGGGAGACGCGCACACAGCCCGGGCTGCCGGTAAGCTGGCGCGGAAACGCGGCGCGCTCCGGGAGCTTGAAAAGCAAGTGCAGACCTGGATCGCGGCTGCCCAGGTCCCCGCGCCTGCGACCTAGGCTTGCGGGGAGACGACCTAGGCTTGCGGGGAGACGCACGGAGGTCCTCACTGAGGTGAAGGTCCCTCCCTGAGTGAGCAGGAACCAGGCGCCCAGGCACGGGAGCTGTGCAAAAGGCGCCATTCCCGCGCCACTGAACTGGGCTACAGCCCGCGTCCTGGAACTGAGGGCTTTGAACTGAGACCCGGGGCACGAAAATTCGGGGCATGGGTTCCCCACGACGGTGGGGCACAAGGCAGACACAGCACCCCAAAGCTGTTGAGGTGTACCCTACCATTCCCGCTCTGTTCTCTGTCCCACGGGGTGGGGGGAGGCGAAAAACAGCCCCCCAAGGACAATAGGAGAGATCTCTGGCGCCACCTAGCGACCAGGAAAAAAAAAGTCACTAACACCCTATAAAACAGGACATTTCTTAAAACTGCTTGAAAAGGGCAGAAGGTTTCTGGAGGACCCAGTGGCCAGCCGAGAAGTTATTCCACGCCAGGCCCCTTCCGACCAGCAGTCTGAGCCCACAGAGGGAGCAGGCACCCACGTCCGGGGCAGACCGGGTGCGCAGAAGAGTGTGCCTGAAACCGGAGGCGCAGGGACTGCATCCCGCTTCGCCATTTGAGAACAGGGACATTTCTTCAGTAAAAACTGCCTAAAACCAGCAGAAAGCTCCCCCAGAAGACAGAGATGGCTCCTGGAAGAGCCAGAGGGGAGCGGAGAAGTTCACCCAAGATGTCAGTCAGTCCGAGCAACACAGTGTCCCAACGCATACGACAAATTAGAAAACAGACAGTAGGGAGTAGAAGAACCACACGCAACCTAACAACTCCTCAGGAAAGAAGCACACCACAAAAAGAAAACCACTCCCCAGATTGCAACGACAGCAACTTGGAAGAACTTCTGAGCCTTCCAGAAAGAGAATTTAAAATTGCCATGATTAAAAAAGTGATAGATCAGAAGAAGGAAATTGAGTCCCTAAAGAGGGAAGTAAGAGAAATGCAGGAGATCAAAGAATTAATGGAGGAACTAAAGAACTCTGGGAAAAGCAATGAAAGCAGAATAGATGAAATGGAAGAACGAATAAGTAATCTTGAAGACACAGAAATAAAAAGAACCAAAACAGAAAAGGAAAGAGAAGTACGAAGGAAAAAGAATGAAGAAAGACTTCGGGAACTATCTGACTCCATGAGGAAAGGAAATATAAGAGTTATAGGAATTCCAGAAGGAGAGGAGAGAGATGTAGGAACAGAGAAAATATTCATGGATATAATTGAAGAGAACTTCCCAAATGAGAAGAAGGAGCTGAAAATTGATATACAAGAAGCAAGAAGAACACCAAACTTCCACGACGAAAGGAAAAACACAGCAAGACACATAATAGTAAAGCTCCCAAGAATCCAGGACAAGGAAAAAATAATGAAGCTGACAAGAGGGAAGAAACAGATAACATTCAAAGGAAAACCAATCAGGCTGACATCAGACTTCTCTGAAGAAACACTACGGGCAAGGAGAGAGTGGAGGGACATAGTCAACAGACTCCAAGAAAACAGATGCCAACCAAGAATACTCTATCCCGCAAAGCTCTCTTTCCTCCATGAAGAAAGAATATGGACCTTCCCAAAACTGGGTCGCTACATGCAAAAGAATGAAGCTTGACCACTACCTCACACCATACACAAAAATCAACTCAAAATGGATTAAAGAACTAGACATAAGACCTGAAACCATAAAATATATAGAAGGAAATATAGGCGAAACACTACGTGATTTGCACATCAAAGACATCTTTACAAACACATCACCCAAAGCAGTGATAGTGAAGGCAAAGATAAACAGCTGGGACTACATCAAATTAAAGAGCTTCTGCACAGCAAAAGAGACAATAACAAAAACAAAGAGAAACCCCACCAACTGGGAGAACATTTTTGCACCCAACACTAATGATAAAGGACTGATCACAAAAATCTGCAAAGAGCTGATGAGACTCAACAACAACAAAGAAAATAATCCAGTCAAAAAATGGGCAGAAGAGCTAAAAAGAAACTTCTCTCAAGAGGAAATGCAAATGGCCAACAGGCATATGAAAAAATGTTCAACATCACTTGTAATCAGGGAAATGCAAATCAAAACTACCATGAGATACCATCTTACACCAGTGAGAATGGCACATATTAAAAAAACTAGCAACAACAAATGCTGGCGAGGGTGTGGAGAAAAAGGAACTCTTCTACACTGTTGGTGGGAGTGCAAACTGGTCCAACCACTGTGGAAAGCTGTGTGGAGATTTCTGGACCTACTAAACATAGAGCTTCCATATGATCCAGCAATTCCACTCCTAGGTATTTACCCAAAGGACACAGAAACATCAATTCCAAAGAACACCTGCACCCCTATGTTTATAGCAGCACTGTTTACAATAGCTAAGCTTTGGAAACAACCCAAATGCCCAAAAATAGATGACTGGATCAAGAAGATGTGGTCCATATATACCATGGAATATTACTCAGCATTCAAAAAAGATAAACACATGCAATTTGCAGCAACATGGATGGCGCTGGAAGGGATCATGCTCAGCGAAATAAGCCAAAAAGAAAAAGAAAAATACCGGATGGTCTCACTCATAGCAGGAATCTAGAAACTTAAATAAGGGACCAGGAAAACGAATAACTATAAGAAAGTGAAAATCAAAATCAACAAAAAACTATGAACCAGAGACACTTTTAGGGGGGTGGGGCGGGAGGGGAGGGATTGGGGTCAGAATGGGGGGGCTGCAATTGTATGGGGAATACAACAATAAAATTTATTATTAAAAAAAAAAAAAAAAAAAAAAAAAAAAAGAATATGGACCTTCCCAGACAAAGAGAAACTCCGGAATTTCATTGCGACTAAACCCCCACTCCAAAAAATACTACAAGGAATCCTAAAGCCAGAACCTCAGAGGGACGAATAACAACGAAAGAAGACCAAAAAAAAAAAAAAAAAAAAAAGTTATTAAAAGAATAAATAAATAAAATCAAAGGAAAGACAAACATAATGGCAAATACAGATGCTAACATATCAATATTAACTCTAAATGTAAATGGACTAAACTCTTCAATAAAAAGACACAGAGTTGCAGCCTGGATTAAGAAACAAAACCCAACCTTTTGCTGTCTCCAGGAAACACATTTAGCTACAAAAGATAAAAATAGGCTCAAAGTCAAAGGATGGAAAACAATCCTACAAGCAAATGGGCCAAAAAAGAAAGCAGGAACAGCTATACTTATATCAGATAAAACAGACTTCAAACTCAAAAAAATAAAAAGAGACCCCAATGGTCACTACATTATGATTAAGGGGACAATACTTCAAGAAGAAATAACACTCATTAACATATACTCACCAAACGAAAGAGCACCAAAATATATCAGACACCTGTTGTCCTCTCTGAAAACAGACATCAGAGAAAACACATATGTAGTGGGAGACTTCAACACACCACTATCAACAATGGATAGATCAACAAGACAAAAAATAAGTAAAGAAACTAAAGCTCTAAATAAGGACCTAGAGCATTTGGGCTTAACAGACATCTATAGAACACTAAACCCAAAAAAAACGGAGTACACATTTTTCTCAAGCGCACACGGATCATTCTCCAGGATCGATCACATACTGGGGCACAAGACAAACATCAACAGATACACAAAGATTGAAATCATACCAACCATCTTTTCTGACCACGAAGGCATCAAACTAGAAATAAATCATAAAAAGAAGGCAAGGAACTATCCTACCTCATGGAGATTAAAAGCCACACTACTGGAAGACCACTGGACTAACGAGGAGATCAAAGAAGAAATTAAAAAATTCTTTGAATTGAATGACAAGGAGGACACCAATATCCTAAATGTATGGGATGCAGCAAAAGCAGTAATAAGAGGAAAATATATAGCAATAGAAGCTCACATCAAAAAACAAGAAAGAACTCAAAAAAACAACCTAATCTCGAAGCTCAAAGATCTAGAAAAAGAACAACAAAAAAACCCCAGAACCAGTAGAAGAAAAGAAATAATAAAACCAAAGCAGAAATAAATGAATTGAAACTAAAAAAACAATCCAAAGATCAATGAAACCAAGAGCTGGTTCTTTGAAAAAATAAATAAAATAGACAAACCCTAGCCAGGCTCACAAAGGAAAAAAGGGAGAAAGCACAAATACACAGAATAATAAATGAAAGAGGAGAAATCACAACGGACACAGCAGAAATCAAAAGAATAATCAGCAACTACTATGAACAGTTATATGGAAACAAGTTCAACAATCTAGAGGAGATGGACAAATTCCTACAACTCTACAATCACCCAAAGCTAGATAAAGAAGAAATAGAACACCTAAACAGACCAATTACAAGCAGCGAAATTGAAATGGTAATTAAAAACCTCCCCAAAAACAAAAGCCCAGGACCTGATGGATTTACAAATGAATTCTACCAAACTTTCAGAGACGAATTAGTGCCTATCCTTCACAAACTCTTCCAAAAAATTGAGAAGGAAGGGACAATACCAAACACGTTCTATGAAGCCAATATTACACTAATACCAAAACCGAATAAGGACAACACAAAAAAGGAAAACTATAGGCCAATCTCCCTAATGAACACTGATGCAAAAATCCTCAATAAAATTTTAGCTATCAGAATCCAACAATGTATCCATAAGATAATTCACCACGACCAAGTTGGATTCATTCCAGGGGCACAAGGATGGTTTAACATCCGAAAATCAATCAACGTTATCCAACACATCAACAAAAAGAAATATAAAAACCATATGATAATATCAATAGATGCTGAGAAAGCTTTCGACAAAGTGCAACACCCATTCATGATAAAAGCCCTTGAAATTCTTGGGATACAAGGAACATACCTCAACATCATAAAGGCCATCTATGACAAGCCAACAGCCAGTATCATTCTCAATGGTGAAAAGCTGAAAGCAATTCCATTAAGATCTGGAACAAGACAAGGATGTCCACTCTCACCACTGCTTTTCAATATAATACTGGAAGTCCTAGCCAGAGCAATAAGACAAGAGAAAGACATCCAAGGAATCCAAATAGGAAAAGAAGAAGTCAAACTATCACTATTTGCAGATGATATGATAATATACATAGAGAACCCCAAAATCTCCACAGAAAAACTAATTCAACTCATCAATCAATTCAGTAAAGTGGCAGGATACAAAATCAACACGCAAAAGTCAGTAGCCTTCCTATACACAAACAATAAATCTGAAGAAGAAGAAATCAAAAAAACCACCCCTTTTATTATCGAAACAAAAAAAATCAAATATTTGGGAATAAATCTAACAAAAGAGGTAAAGGACCTATACAAAGAAAACTATAAAACACTGTTAAAAGAAATAGAAGAAGACACAAAGAAATGGAAAGACATCCCCTGCTCATGGATTGGAAGAATAAACATTATTAAAATGGCCATCCTTCCAAAAGCAATATACAGATTCAATGCTATTCCAATCAAAATCTCAATGGCATTCTTCAAAGAAATAGAACAATTATTGATGAAATTCATATGGAATCACCAAAAACCCCGAATAGCCAAAGCTCTACTGAAAAAAAAAGAAGGAAATGGAGGCATCACACTCCCAGACTTCAAACTATACTACAAAGCCATAATCATCAAAACTGCATGGTATTGGAACAAGAACAGACATACAGACCAATGGAATCGAATAGAAAATCCAGAAATAAACCCACAGATTTATGGTCAACTAATCTTTGACAAAGGAGCAAAGACTATGCATTGGAGCAAAGAAAGTTTGTTCAATAAATGGTGCTGGGAAAACTGGGTCGCTACATGCAAAAGAATGAAGCTTGACCACTACCTCACACCATACACAAAAATCAACTCAAAATGGATTAAAGAACTAGACATAAGACCTGAAACCATAAAATACATAGAAGGAAATATAGGCGAAACACTACGGGATTTGCACATCAAAGACATCTTTACAGACACATCACCCAAAGCAGTGATAGTGAAGAGAAAGATAAACAGCTGGGACTACATCAAATTAAAGAGCTTCTGCACAGCAAAAGAGACAATAACAAAAACAAAGAGAAACCCCACCAACTGGGAGAACATTTTTGCACCCAACACTAATGATAAAGGACTGATCACAAAAATCTGCAAAGAGCTGATGAGACTCAGCAACAACAAAGAAAATAATCCAGTCAAAAAATGGGCAGAAGAGCTAAAAAGAAACTTCTCTGAAGAGGAAATGCAAATGGCCAACAGACATATGAAAAAATGTTCAACATCACTTGTAATCAGGGAAATGCAAATCAAAACTACCATGAGATACCATCTCACACCAGTGAGAATGGCACATATTAAAAAAACTAGCAACAACAAATGTTGGCGAGGATGTGGAGAAAAAGGAACTCTTGTGCACTGTTGGTGGGAGTGCAAACTGGTCCAACCACTATGGAGAGCTGTGTGGAGATTTCTGGACCTACTAAACATAGAGCTTCCATATGATCCAGCAATTCCACTCCTAGGTATTTACCCAAAGGACACAGAAACATCAATTCCAAAGAGCACCTGCACTCCTATGTTTATAGCAGCACTGTTTACAATAGCTAAGCTTTGGAAACAACCCAAATGCCCAAAAATAGATGACTGGATCAAGAAGATGTGGTACATATATACCATGGAATATTACTCAGCATTCAAAAAAGATAAACACATGCAATTTGCAGCAACATGGATGGCACTGGAAGGGATCATGCTCAGCGAAATAAGCCAAAAGAAAAAGAAAAATACCGGATGGTCTCACTCATAGCAGGAATCTAGAAAACTTAAATAAGGGACCAGGAAAATGAATATAAGAAAGTGAAAATCAAAATCAACAAAAAACTATGAACCAGAGACACTTTTTGGGGGGTGGGGGGCGGGAGGGGAAGGATTGGGGTCAGAATGGGGCATTTGCAATTGTATGGGGGAATATAAAAATAAAATTTAATATTTAAAAAAAAATAAAATAAAATAAAATAGGCAGAACTTACACTGACAGTTTATTGACTAACTTTCAACATAAGTATCTGCTAGAGGTAAATTTACCTGGCTGATTGAATGATGCGTTTCTAGTTTGTATTGTCTGTTAATTTATTTTGTTTTTCAAATAAATAAAAAGTCTATTATTTTTAGGAAAATGGAAAATAGGTTGAGAGGGTTCTCACGCTTTTCTTTCCCTTCCCCCTAAAGAAACTGGTAAGACAGGAATGTGACAAATTGTGCCAGGTTTATGAAAGAATAATTTGGCCTTTATCATGATTAGAAAGTTGACTCACTAAATAGAAACTTATGTAAAATTCAGAAACTGACCTCTCAGACCCAAAGAAAACCAAGTGGGATCTAAGAGTCAGAAGGGGAGTTTCAGGCCTCATTGTATAAAAAGCAAATTTAACATGCAGACAAGGAAAGTACACAAGAGGAATTTGTAGGATTTTTAGCCCTGTGTATTTTGTTAAACAGTAACTGGTCATGAGACAAACTAAAAACATCACCATAAATGTTCTCTTATTCAGCACAGAATAAAACACTGATAATATAGGATGCTGTAGTTATTTGAAAGGTCAGAGAAATCCTCCAAATAAATTTTGGAAGCAGACAAAATAAAACTTCTAACTAGAGTTAAATATTAACTACTTACTTACGGTTGTCTCATGCTTTCCTATATATTGTTTTATTTGGAAATCAGTTTCTGCAAATGGTAGTGTGTGATTTTTACTTCCATCAGCTAGTTCCTACTTATCAGATGGATTTTTTTTTTCATTTGCTCAAATATTTCCCAAACAACTGTTGTATACAAAATACTATGCTAGGCACCCTAGCATACAAAGCATATATCCTAGAAAATACAAACAAAATCTAAGCTCCTAACAAACCTGTTAGCAGAAGGCCAACAGGAAAGCCTGGCTGAAAGGAAAGGAAAGGGAAAAGGAAAACATTTTTCCCATAATACTCTTCCCCCACTGACCCATATGGCAACTTTGACCCATCCTTCTAAGGCCAGTTCAGATTTGCTTCTTATTGAGCCTTGCCCATAAAGTAAGACTGTCCTCCAAATTGTGCTCAGCTGCACTCTCTACAGATCCTCATAAGGATACTTCTCACATTAGGTTGTTTGTGTGTCCTCTATCTCCACTGGGCTATCACATCTTGAGGGACACAACTTTCTCATCTTTGATTCCCAGGCATTTACTACAGAGTCAGCACACAATAGAGGTTCAGTTAGTGCTTGAATTAATTGAATAAGTTAGCTGCTTACAGACTAAAGGAGGAGATAATGTACACACTCAAGTTCAGAATCAAAGAAACTTAAAGAAAATTAGTAACCTAGATTGAGTTCTAATTTTTTTTTTCTAAGCCATGTCAAACATGAGCTAGCAGTGGTACATAATGTCTACCAAGGACAGAAAAGACTTCTTCCAGAAAGTTCTAGGGTGGGAGAGAAGAATGGAATTTTACAAACCTTACCCAGTAATCTACTTTGCAGAAATATGATCCTTTTAGATAATTTCCACAAGGACCAGGCAAGCAGGTATAGTCCATCATCATAATGGAGCAGCTCAGGGGAATGTGTACGTGTGTGCCTGTGTATGCCCACACATGTGCATGCTGAATACTCACTGTCTCAAGCACTTTGCTAGGCTTAGAAAGAAGTCATTAATAATGCACTAGCAAGTGCAATATTGAAGGGGGCGCTAACCCCCAGGACAAGTCAACCACTAAAAATACTGACAACCTGATTCCTAGAAGGGAGAAGTGCCCAAAGCCACAAAGCTAATTAAAGATTACACCTCAGTTCCCATCCCTTCCATCAGCTAGTTCTACAGCTCGCTCGCTGGCTCTCGCTCTCTCTTCCTCCCTCCCCCAATCCACACAATAATCCTTCACAGAAAATCCAGCTGAAGATCCTTTAATGATTCCTTACCCATAATGTCATAATGAAAGTCAAAGTTAGCTCATATTTTAATAACACCTAGTCTAGGTGTATGACAGGAATAAATGAAAATCTCATCAGTCTAGAATTTTGCAGGTCTGAAGTCTCTCCAGCAAACCTATTCCTGGCTGTGCCTTAATCCACAATCTCTCTGCACAGGGCATTTCACAGCCAGCCTTACACTGGCACTTCCTACACCTAGATGAGAGACAGGAAGAAGCAAATCACTTTTACCTGAGATCTCTGGCAGTTACCTGTTCAGTAAGCACTGGCCAGCCCTGTCAACTCAATCTAAAGCTGTTTAACCAGTCCATGCCAAAGTTATGCTGCCCATGAAGAGCAGAAAGATTTAACAGAGACAGCCCAGACAATCCCAACGGAAGTGGCAGGTTTAAATGCTACCTTCTTGTAATGTGAGGCATTATCAGCTTGCACGGTTTAAGGCAACATTAGTCACCCTTGCTAAGGAATTGCTTTGACAGAAGAGATAAGACTTTGAAAAAGGCAACAAGAGCCCAACGGTTAGAGAAGAGTCTTTCATTCAAGGAGACAAAAAGAAAAAAAAGTTTCTTTCACAACCATTTTCAAACCTAAATTACATAGGAGCAAGGGATATTCAAGAGTACTGTGTCCTTGCTAGTCTGAAATGCAAAGAAGTTTAAGCGCAAAGATATCCAACATATCATTACTTTAAAATCATTTTAAAAAACAACAACTGGAGGGGCCTCCCTGGTGGCATAAGGGGTTAAGACACAACCTATGAAGCTATCCATAGCCACTACAGCAAGAGTTCGATCCCCAGCCAGGGAGCTACCCACATGGTGCAGCAGACCTCTCCTGACTCACCCGCTGCTCCCCTCAGCAGTGTATTTCAGTCAGTCTGCCTGTTCTGTTCCCCACTCTGTCTCTGATGAATCCTCTCACCATCTGCACCTCTGGCCTGTACCCCAGTTCTTATATGCATAAATAAATAAATCTTAAAAAAAAAAAACTGGAAACAATCTCAAAACAAGGAATTAGTTAAATTATGGTATATTCCTAGGACAGAATCCCAGCTCTTTAGAGGTCCCAGAATCCTAGGACCTTAGATTGAAGCCACAGGGTCTGTTCAAGTATATCAGTGATACAATACTTCCCAAAACCAATGGACATGAGGAAACATCCTGAGGGCTGTGGGGTTAAGAGGAGGTGGGGGAAGGGAATAAAGGGATATGGGGAATGGTGGTGGGAGGAAAAAAAGTAATAAAGTAATAAAAGAAAAATAAATAAACCCTTGGAATAAAGACCCCAGTGGGGTACTACTTGGGCTGATACTTGAGTTTGTGTTCCCTGGTGTGCAAATAAAAGCATTAAAAATCATGTCTCATGTATGGTTCCATTTGCATGAAATGCCCAGAATAGATAAATCTATACAGGCAGAATGCAGATGGGTGGGTTGCCAGAGACCAAGAGAAACTGCTTCATGGGTCAGGAAGGAGGGGGAGAGGAAGGCTCGGGAGCTAGATAGAGTGCTGTTTGTACAGCACTGTGAAGGCACTAAATGCCACAGAATTGTTCACTTAAAAATGGTTTACATTGCATTAACATAAATTTCGCCTAAATAAATTATTTTTCAAAATCATGTCTCAGAGGAAAACTGTGTGATGATACTCATTTACAGCAGATCTTCAGTAAAAAGGAAGAAAAGGGATGTCTGTGTATGTATGACCCTAATTCGTAGTGAGAGACAATGTGTGTATATGCTTGAGAAAAGGGAAACTGCAGGGAATACATACAGCATTCATGAGAAGTGGTCATCTCTAGATGGAGGAATAATAATTCGTGTTTTTTTACTTTTATCTCTGTACTTTTCCTCTGAACTTTTCAAATAGTCTACAATCAAATACACATTGTTTCTGTAATAAGAGAAGAAAATAACTGGGGCCTCCCTGGCGGTTCAAGGGGTTAAGACGCAGCACTATGGAGCGATCCACAGCCAGTGCAGCAGAGTTCGATCCCCAGCCAAGGAGGTGACCCACATGGCGCAGCAGACCTCTCCTGTCTCACCCGCTGCTCCCCTCAGCAGTGTATTTCAATCAGTCTGCCTGTTCTTCTCCCCACTCTATCTCTGGTGAATCCTTTCACATACACCCCCCCCCACATCTCTGGCCTGCACCCCAGCTCTTGTATGCATAAATCTTTTAAAAAAAGAAAAGGAAATAACTATTCTGCAAATACAACATACACAGACATATATGAAGACTGTGAGACCTCAATGGTATTTTTAAATGCCCCCAAAATCTAAAAGGAAATATGCTGCATAGTTTTTATGTTAGGATAGTTAAGATTATAGGTGACTTATTTTCATCTTTGCTAATTTCTAATTACATCATAGATGTAACCAACCTCACATACTGAAAAAGAAAAAGCAGCACGAAGCCTCTCATGCATCAGCAAAGTAGTGCCCATTGCAAGAATGGGAGTGTCAAGGCTGGGAGGGAGGGGATCCAAAGCTGACCCCAAGGCAGGAAGCTCCCTGTCTTCACACCTGGTGACTGGCCACCAGCCACGGACCCTCTCCTTTCAGCCTGGCTTCCCTACTGCCACTGTCTGATTCATTTCCAGTCTCTCCCTAGAGTGGGAACTGATGGGATTATTAATAAACATGACAACTGGAAGGAACACTCAAAGCCCATCTTGTTTGTGTCAGACTACCTCAGGAAACTGAAGAAAACATATTTGTAAATGTTTAATAAAATTCAGAGCCAAGAAAACATGCCCACATACTTGGGTTATCTTTTTCCAGGCTCAGCAACCTCCAAGAGTAGTCTCTGAGGGAGGTGGCAGGCTGACAGTTAAATCAAGTTTGAAGACTGCACTCAGGAGGGCCATAAGTAATACCCCCAGGGCTAAATCCATGGTAGTAATTTTACAGACAAGCTTCCATGAAGGGAAGGGGACATTCTCCCCCACCCCCATTTCCATGTAGCTGCCTGGGACTACAAGTCTCAGTATGCCAAGGACCAGACTTCCTGAGCAGAGACTGGGCCCTGGGGATGGAGTTAAGCAGCCATGCTTGGTATATAACTGAACACATGTGGACCTGGGGGATCTTGTTTCTATGCCTCGATTCGTACCCTGGTACTGCTTATCAGAAGGATGGGCAGTATTTAACCACACGTTGATCAATTAACACTCTCTCCCTTTCTCTGAGTGTGTGTGTTCTCCCTTCTGTAGCTGCCTTTGTAAATAAGCCCTTTTTTATTTTTTTATTTCTTTCTGTGTGTCTGCTTTTGGGTCTTGTCCCAAGTTCTTAAGTGCGTGGATGAGGGCTCACACCCAGATCACCATGTTTCCCTTGGGGTGCCCTGAAACAGTAACAGACCCGAGTAACGAACTTGAATTGGCTCAGTGAAACCACAGTAACATTGAAGCTACCTTGATTAGAAAAGGCTCCTGCAACAAAAGTCCCACTCAATTGAAATCTAATCTGTGTTAATTAGTGCCCCCGAGAAGGAAAACACTTCGTTACCAGCCTGCGGATCCTGGCTCCAGCTCTCCCATGAAATGTGGCTCCTGGGTGGTGGGGGCTGAGTTCCTGTTAGGGGGAGTCGGTGGGGGATTGCACCTGGGGAGGTGAGGCCAGCACCTCTTCACAGGTCTCGCTCCAAACAGAGCCTAGAAGAGGAGCCCAGGCGACACCACTGGCTTTTCAGAGCTGAAAATCACTGCTCCCAAAGACGAATGGCCTGGAACCCTCTGCATTCCATGCCCTGGCCCTCCCCGCTCCCACTCAGGCAGCGTGCACGCACACAATCTACAATGGCTCCACCACCCATGCCCTTGCTCTGAACTGACTTCACTGTTCATTTTGGGCCATGATTCCTTTCAGCCCCTTGATGCCATCACTCCTAGACACCCACCCCTGTTCCCTTCCATCCCATACACAGGCACCAGTGGAGCTCCCTCTTCCTGCAGCCATGACAGCCGCAAGTCCCATCAGTCCTGGAGAAGCTGGCAAAGTCCCCAAGCGTCTGGTACCCAGAGCAGAAAGCACTGACAGCCAGGGCTTCCGCTGGACCAGGAGATAGGAAAGAGATGAGAAACCACTGGAGATCTATTCCAAACTCCCTCCCGGACTTAAATGTTTCCTGAGACCTGGGTGCCAAGCACTATGAGAGTCAGGATCAGGCCAGTCTCTGATGAAGGAGGGGAAAGACAGGAGAGGATGGGAGGAGAGGGTCATGCACACCCACACTAGCAGAAGCAAGCACTGGACTACACCAGACACTGGGCACTGGACTACACCAGACACTGGGCACTCCAGGGAAGCTCCCTGGCCTCCATGACTAACCTGTGTGAAGCATCTGGTGCAATCCCCGTGAGCAGCAGGTGCTAACTACAGACAGGTGATCGCAGGGTCCAGCGGAGAAAACGGACCCGCAGCCCAAGTGATACTCCACCTACGGGCCCTGCTCAGCGCCAGGAGAGATGCTTAAATAATAAATAATGACAACAACGACTGTGTAATACTTACACCCCTTGGGGGAGGCTGCCCAATGCCTCAGGGCAGGAACACTGCTATGAGGGTATTTCACCCCTAACACACAGATGGGGACACTGAGGCACACAAGTCCAGCTCTCACTCCAGTTACTCACCAACTCATTAAACCCAAACTTGTCCTCAAATTTCTTGCTTCCTTTCATCACTTCAGTACCCACCCACCATATCTCCAGTACTGTTCTCCCCAAGAATAGACCCAGCCAGCAGCAGATCTCCCTCAACAAGCTCTAGCCCCCAACCTTGTCACTGCTGGTTTGCCCTCAGGGGTCTCTGGCTGAAGAGTCTGATTCTCTGAAACATATCCCTCCTCATATTCTGGCTATAACATTTTTCCAAACACAAAACCCTCACGTTTCAGAAGTCAGGTCATTCGGCAGTTTCCTCAGTGAGATCACCAACATCCCCACCTGCCCACCACCGCGACGAGTTTCTCTGCCACTCACCAGGCTGACCAAGGCTTCTGAAAAAAATGACAGAATCTCAGCTACTTAGCCAGGAAGAGCTGTGGTAAGGCTGCCCGGCCCCTGGAGGCGACACTGACGCCAGGCTCCGCCCTGGTCATCTGTAGACAAGTCTCGGAGGCAGAAAGAACACCTGCTTCTCACACACCGCTCTGGCCCCTCAAAGGCACTGACCCTCCTTCGGCTTCCAACCAGATTCAACCAGGCAGCCAAGCGCTCAGGAGTTTACAGTTACGGGCTACAGGCAACCGGAGAAGTGGCCCAGAAAAGAGGCCCTCAGCCCTACACCCTCTCCCCGCCCCCTGTGTCTAAGAGGAGCATCCCAGCTGTTCCTCTCTCAGGACAGGGTCCACAGGACAGATGGGGAAGGTCAGAAAGACCCTTTCGGGCCTCCCCGGTGGCGCAGCATTTGAGCACTGGATTGCGAAGCTGCCCGCAGCCTCTGCAGTGCCGGTTGGATCCCTGGCTGCTCCCCGGCCACCGGAGGAGGGTCCCACATGGCGTGCAGACCTCTCCTGCTGCCCGCTGCTCCCCTCAGCAGTGTACTTCGGTCCTTCTGCCTGCTCTGCTCCCCGCTCTGGCTCTGGTGAATTCTCTCACCCTCCTGTGCTTCTGACTGTACCCAGTGCTTGCATAAATAATTAATTAATTAAATCTTTTAAAAAAAAGACCCTTTCACCCACTTTTGCCCCCCCCCGCAGCTTTCCTGGAAAGGCATATGCTGTTTCAACCTCAGTCCTTAGACTTATTCTGGCATCATCAAAGCCAGAGAGAGGATTTTGGTGGGTCCAGGGTTGAGGGGTGTCACACCAGCCCTTCCTGGAATTAGCACATCTCCCTGGTCTAAAGGTCATGGATTTTTGAGTCAGACGGCCTCGAGATCAAATTGAGGCTCTGTCATTAATTAGCTATTTAACTTGGACAAGTGACCCCCCCTCTCTGGGCCTCAGGCTTCTCACCTGTAAGCTGGGAGCAGTAATACCTCCCCCTTGTAGGTTGTTGCAAGATAATAGGAGCGAAGCACTTATCAAAGGTTCTGCACGTGATAGGCACCTGATAAATATGGCTGTGGTGGGCCCAACCAAAATGCAGCAGGCAGAAAGCAGGAGTCTGATGCCAATGGCAGGCAGATACCACCCTACTCTACTGACGGCCAAGAGGGGCAAATTTCATTCTGTCCTTTTTCCCAAAAGAGGGGCCATGGACACTGCCTCAGACAAGAAGGCAGTCCTGTGGTTTTGGCAGAAATGACTAACAGGTAGTTAGGTGCACAGCCCTAGAGACAGACCACACACTTTTACTTCTTGCAGGCCACGTGGCCCTGGCTCGGATACATAGCCTAGGATTTCTCGCTCTAAATGGGCGTGATCAAGCACTCACCTCACAGGGTGTCGGGTCATCTTCAGAGACCCTTGGAAATAGGTCCAACTCGGAGTTAAGTGCCCAGGAACTTTCGCTGAGATTATATGTAAAACTGACTCCCTGAAACAATCATAAGCCTTCTCTCCTGCAAACTCAAGTTCTGCCTGTGGGAAGAGACACTGTGAGGTGGTCCTGGGGTGATCTCCCTTGACCCTGTGTTTCTGAGAATCTCTCAGGCACCCTGGTCAGCTCAGAGCCCAGGGACAAAAAGGAAAATCAGTGCCCAAGACAAGGGTTAGCCACTGGGGGTGGGAGGGGTCTGAGTTCAAGGCATTCTCCCCAGGAGAATGAAGGGCAGGAGCAGGAGTAGCCACTGGACCCAGGGCAGTAGGCAAGGACCCTTCTTGGCTTCAGCGTCCCCATCTCTTGAGCAGGCAGCCTCACCCCAGATCACAGACGGAGGGTGACTTGGTCCCTGTGCAGCTCCAGTTCTGAGGGAGGAGGGGGTGGCGAAACAGAAAAACAGAGACACAAGCACCTGACCAAGCAGACATCTTTGCTATTTTCCAGATTTCAGCATCTTTTATTTTTAGAGGTTTGTGTTCCAATTTGGTTGAGGTATCTTCAGGTTCTGTGTACCTTGCTTAATTTAGGACTTTGCTTTTCTTTTTTGGTGGTGGGGCTTCTCTCAGTCACCCTGAGATACTAAGCCCTAAATTTAACTCCAAAGAAATCCATCTGTCCTACTTCATGATTCCACCCCTCGGAGAAAAGGCATGGCCTCCTTCTGAAAATCAGAAAGCCTTGACACTGGGGCACCCAAAGGTGCATCTTCAATCACCGGGTGCTGTGCCAGACCCATCATAGCTGACTAGGGGGAGGGGACAAGAAGGGGGCAAATGGCCCCACTTTGTGGCCTAAATCTTAATGACATTCCCTAGGGCAGCAGGAGAGCTATTTGTACGGACGGGGTGGATGGCCGGGGTGAGGCCACAGGTGCCCCACTGCAGCAGCCCTAGAGCCTAGCCGAGCCGCAGTGCCCACAGGGATACGGACAGCCTGGCATCTGATTGGCAACTGCACCACATGCAGACAATAGAATTAACAGCCTGTCCCTCTACCTTTGGCCTCGTCTCCTCTCATTGTTTCCTCATTTTTTAAACCTTTTCTCTTATTATATTCGCCACGATTTTTTTCAAAAATTATCTTTACCCCAGACATAAACACTGTAACAATTAATTGGTAATAATGCCCCATTCCCCTCTATCCCTCCACCCCAGTCTCTGGTCTCCTCTAATCTTTCTGTTTCTACCTATTTGACTATTCCAGGTGCTTCATGTAAGCAGCACCACATCTGACTTAATTCACTGAGCATGCATTTTAGGTTCATCCATGCTGCAGCGCGCACGTGTCAGAAAGCCCCTCCTCTCCACACCGAGCCACATTCCACTGCAGGTATAGACCACATTTCATTGACCCATTCAACCACAGGACCCCTGAGTTGTCTCTACCCTTGGTCTATGGTGAATAATGCTGCAGTGAACACTGGTGTGTATCTGTTCCAGGCCCTACTTTCAACTGCCCTGTTAACACACCACCAGCAACACAGAAGCGCTCCAGTGTCTCCACATCCTCATCAGTCCTTGGACTGTATCCAAGCCCAGGAAATGGCCCTTCCCTATACCCTAGGGTGTCTGGGAACCACTGGGACAACTTAGGGGTGCAGGAATGACAGCAAAGGTCTGCAGCCGGAGCAGCAGCCGGGAGAGTGTCCTCGGTGGGACTCGTGAGGGCTGGAAGGTGGGGGCCTAGCTGTTCCTGAAAATCAGAGCACCTGAAAAATGTAAGGTGCATGTGGTGGCAGTAGCAGAGTATTCATCAGATAACTGAGGGGACACCCGGTGTTCCAAAAATGGACACACTCAACCCTGAAGTGCTCGAGGAAATCTACTGCGATTTAGAAAGAAAATATTAGAACAACTATTTGTGTTTAATTTTATATTATCCTCCCCAATGTATATGCCTGTCTATCTTATAGGTTCATTGTCACAGCAATGTATGTATATAAATTATAAATATATATATACATATATTGGGGTATATACTCACTTATTAATGGGATATTATTTTTAAAGGATGAATACACCTACCTTAGACCAATGTCTCCTTAATTGCTGTGTTTTCCCTCCTGACTTTTATATGTTGTGCCAATAGCAATAGTGACGACGGAAAAATAAATTCACAAAACCCACCACCCTAACCACTCAGCACCTGACACTGCTCAAGCTTAGGGAGCTCCCACTTCTGAGGAAGTGGCGTGATCTATGGACAGTGGAGCAGGTGGAGGGGAGGATGGGGCAGATTCTTTTCTATCTGAGCCACCCATGCCACTCCAGCTCAGCATCCAGAAAAGGGACATCTGTGGCCTACAAGTTAAGAACTCATTTTCCAAATCAGAGATACTGTGGGTGAGCAAGAGTGTCAACAGTAACTTCTGTGCCAAATTACTTCATTTCTCTCTTTTTTTTAAAAAGATTTATTTATTTATTTATATAAGCACTGGGTACAGTCAGAAGCGCTGGAGGGTGAGAGAATTCACCAGAACCAGAGTGGGGAACAGAACAGGCAGACTTGACGAAATACACTGCTGAGGGGAGCAGCGGGCGGCAGGAGAGGTCTGCGCGCCATGTGGGACCCTCCTCTGGTGGCCGGGGAGCAGTCGGGGATAGAACCGGTGCTGCAGAGGCTGTGGACAGCTTCGCAACCCAGCGCTCAACCGCTGCGCCACTGGGGAGGCCCTACTTCATTTCTCTTGACCTTAATTTCCTCATCTGTAAAACGGGAACACTGTAATACTGGCACCTGCATAGGATGGCAATGAGGAATAAATGAGACAGTGGACATTAATGCACTAGTGCAGTGCCTGCCTGGCACCTAGTAGGTCTTTTCAGAAAATAGAAGTGAGGATGGACAAGGGCAAAAGAAGGAAAAGTCTGGATGAAGCTGGGAGAGTGAGGGCATCAGGCAGGACAAGACATGTGGGGGGGGGGTGTATGTGCATATGTGTGTGTGTGTGTGTGTGTGTGTGTGTGTCCTGCACACAGCTGTAAGTAAACACCCCATGCAATCCACAAACACCCACTGTGCCACCACAAGTGCCGGGCACCCTCGGAGATACAGGTGTAAGCCGGGCTGAGGCCACTCTGAGTCCATTTCCTGAGCCACCTCATGAACCGCAAGTCCCCCAGGGCACCAGAGAGAGTGAGCGGGAATGCGTGGAGTCACTAGCCAGATGTAAAAGTGAAAATGGAAGCTCAAGCTACAGAAGGCTTGACTGAGCCGCAGGGCCTCTAACAAAAGCACCACTCTGCACAGTAACACACACCACCCCAAGTCCTCTTTGTTCCAGTTTCCCTAAATTTTCCATTCAGAGATTTTGTTCTAACCTCTTCTCTTCAAAGCAAACTCTGCAGAGGACTTTGTCATCTCAGATAGCAGAATAGAAACTCCACTCCCTACTTTATTCCTCGTCAGCCCCACCCCTGCTTGGCCAGGAAAGTGTGAGAGCTGTTGTGTTCCTGCAGCCAGGTTTGGGGCTCCTCTTTCTGCCTCCGTTGCCCTCCCTGGGCTATCCCACCCCGATGGGAAGAGCCGCCCCAACTTCAGGAGTTCACAGTGGTGACATGGCTTCCCGCTTCATCTACAAATGGGCTACCCAGTAAGTTACTTTTCAGGGACAGGGGGCCGCAGCATCAGGGCCTCCCAGAAAGGCCACAAACGATAACCAGGCACGGAAAACCGCCTTGTCGGCACAAAAGTGCTTATTTAAACAGAAACACAGAAAGCATTCCAGGACACACATGTTCTTGATGTCCTATTTTTTTTTTAATTCCCTACCTTGTTTTTTAAAGCAACTGTAAAACTTCAGCTCAACAACACACCAAGTACATTATTAACCGATGAACACTTTTGTGTGGCTCTGCTAGTTAAAGTTTAGAAAAGAACATTCTCATTAAAATATAATTCCTCCAGCAAGCCCCCAGAACATCCTGGAGAGCAATTTGTAAGGGCAAACTTCAACATACAGGATATTCCCAAACACTTTCATTCTCCTGCAGCAAAGCTAAGCAAAATTTTGAACAATTCAAATTAACCTTTGGCTGGGTGACTGTGGTCTGGGCAGTGCTGATCAAGGACAAGAGTTAAAGAGGTGCTCTACTCTTATATGACTCTCTACTAGGCTGTGGAAGGGGATGGGAGAAAACAGCCCTACGTAACGCCTCCCTTCCCAAGACACACAGGGCGTGGACGCCAGTCGCCTCCTGCAGGCATTTCAGAGCCCTACTGGAGCCTAAATCCGGGACAGAGCAGCCCCCCAGTTGTCACTTCAGCCTTGTTCCCTCCACTACTCTCTCCTTGTACAATGTACAGGTGCTCTGCAAACTAGGTTCCTCCAGTGTGACAGGCAAGAGAGGGCAAGAGAGAGAGAGAGAGAGAGAGAAATGAGCAAACAGAACTCACTCAGCCCAAGTCAAAACCAAAAGTCCAAACAAGAGCTGGTGCAGACAGAGGAAACAGAGATCATGTGGGTGTCAGAGATCTGAGCTGTCCATCATGGATGGGCAAACCCACCATGAGGTAAGGAAGCCTCAGGCCACCCCTAATGCTCATCAGCAGAGACTTGCCTCCCCTCCTTCTAGACAACCACAGGGAAACTGCTCCCAGACTCAGATCTGGACACAAAAACACACACAGCACACATGAGGCTCCATGCGGCCCGACTGAGCCCCGTGGAAAGGCCTCTGTGCAGCCTCACTCCTGCCCAACTCACAGGCGAGCCAGTGCCTAGATCAGGTCTCCTCTCTGCCATCGTCTGTGGACTCACGGCCTTCCACGGCGAGGCTCCCCCCACTGCCCTCTGTTCTCTAGGGGTCCCTCCAGATGCTGCTGTCCAACTCTGCTTCTGCCAGGCCATCTGGGGTGTTTGCCCCGTGCTGCAGTCGATTAGTGTAACGTACTGCCAGAGCTGCTGCACGCCCACCACCCTCTCTGAAGGGCTGCTTTGTGTTTCTTTCTTGCAGAGAAGGAAACTGTTTTTGCAGCTGAACAACACAGTCTGGAGTCTTCGATAGAGAAATGGAGACCAAGAACCACCTGGCACACCCATGTCACCCCCCTCACTACTAAGAAAGCCTGCATTCAGAGGGTGGCATAACTGACCTACAACCTCAACAAGGCTCACTGGGACTTCCAGTTCCCTGCTTGCCAGGCTACACCAACTGCAGACTTCTCAGGACCTGCTAGTGCCTGACAGCTTCTGAAGACGATTGATCTGGATCCTTACTACTTCAACTTAAGTCCACTTGGGCCTCAGTCGAAGAGTAGACTGTCTAATGCCCTTCCTGTGGCCTTCATTATATCATGAACTCAAAAGGCTGGTCTCTGGGGCCAAGAAAAGGAAACTGTAGAGATTTGGGGGGTAGGGGAAGGCAGGAGAAGATTCTGGTTACTTTGATGCAGCAGACTGCCTGGGGCTATTTCACTATTGCTCCTCTTGCCCCTCCCTAACTGTCAATCAATCTATCACCTGAGTGCAGAGTGCTCAGAGCTGGGAGGGAGAACCAGTACACCAGATGACAGAATTAGGGCTAAAGGATCTCAACAGGCTGATCCCCGGGACCCGATAGAGTACAGCCATAGGAAATCCAACAAGAATAAGCTTAAAGATTGAAATATGAGCCCAACATCTCCCAACAGAAGTAATACAAGAGGGGAGAGACAGGTTAAGCAGCAGCACTTGATATAATAGGAATGCATATTAAAAGGGAAACTATTTTGATTTTAAGTGGTTAGTAGAATATTGAAAAACAGGAGCGATAAAGACCCCACTGTCTTCTGAGTTGAACAGACAGCCTCTGGAACACAGATTTCACTTCCACATCAGGCAATGTCACGGGCACGCTCTGCTTACACACATTCCATTGCTGCAGAAAGCCATATCGCCACATTGCAACTGCTGGTCACAAGCCCCACCCCAGCAGTGGACTCATGATCCAAGCAGGGCCAATCAGAATCTTCTCTAAGCAGTAATAATATAAAGGAATTCAACAGTGCCAAGGCCAGGTCAGAGTTCCCAGTTCCTGGAGCCACAATACTTCCTGTTCTGTTAAAGCTATCAATAGTTTGGGTTGGGGTTCTGATACTTCCAACCTGAAGAGCTGATTAACACACACTCTGAATATTAATAATAATGAGGAATACACCCAGAGTAACACCAAAGACAGTGAGCAAACAAAAAATCATATTTCACAAGGGTATAGGATGGCCTGCCTCGGCAAAGGGATGTTAGTCACTTGGGAACCTCTTCGAACACTTAAAAGGAGGAAGACTCATTCTATCAGGGGCAGGAGACAGACGCAAAACATTGGTGGGATGATGAAAAAGGGAATTTCTAGGAAGTTTGAATAATCCAACCAGATGACTCTGAACTCATCTCCAACTCCACTCCCTCAGACTCACCAGATTAAAGTCATTCCCTTTTTTAAGATTTATTTGCATATGCATACAAGAACTGGGATGCAGGCCAGAGGTGCAGGGGGTGGAAGGATTCACCAGAGACAGAGTGGGGAACAGAACAGGCAGATCTACTGAAATACACTGCTGAGGGGAGCAGCGGGCAAGTCAGGAGAGGTCTGCTGCGCCAGGTCCCCTGGCAGGCTGGGGATAGAACTGAGGCTGCAGACAGCTTCAAAGTGCTGTGCTTAACAACCCTTGGGCCACTAGGGAGGCCTCATTCCCTTTCTTATTCCAAAGTAGTTTCTTATCTTGAGCAAACTGCAATTTCTACAAACTCAGCTTCCAATGTGTACAATGGGGATAACACCCTCCTCTTCCAGCTTGGTGGTATTGTTTTAAAGACTGAAAGAGAAAAATTAGAAAGTGCATTATCAGAGGCTGATCCTGAGGAAACAACCAGAAATGTTTATAAAGCAAAGGTGTTCCAACAGTATCATTTATAATAAAGAAAAAAATCAGATACAATCTAGTGTCCAACAACTAAGGATGATTCATAAAAACTAGGTACCATATGATCATAGGAAATCATGCTGTAGACAAACAACTAATGACAGGAGAAATGCTACAACAGAAAGAAGCAAAACTCAAATCATAGGTACAGCACCATCCCAAGTTTGTAAAATTCATAATATATCCAAATGAGAAAAGATAGGAAGAAAAAAAGCGTTAACAATGATTATCCCTGGGGGATTGTAAATACCTTTTCCTTCTGGGGGGTGTTTCTTTGGTTTCCTAATTATACAATAGATATATGTTCTTTTACAAATAAGGGCAAAAAACTGTATATGCTTTATAAACTGTAAACAGCTATGGAAACAAAGTAATTAAGTTCTCAAACAAGTCTCCCTGCCTCGCTAGTTTTTTTTTGCTCTCAACATAACAATTAGCCCTTGCTTCCAAATTACTTATTCTCTATTTTTTTATGGACAGAGACACATAAGGATGGTGAGGAAAATACTGGATTCCTACAAAGGCTCAGATCCAAAATTCTGTGCAACCTGTAGGCAAGTCAATTTTCTTACCAGTAAAACACAGAAGTTGCAGTGCTGCTTCCTGCATGTGGATTTAAACATTTATTGAAAACCCCCAAATGCCAGTCTGTTTCATAATTTTCTTTTATCTGCTAAGGTACAGGGAACATTTTGCATATCTTGAGTTAATATTTTACAGCCCCACTTTAAATAGATGCATGGTAATTCCTGGCATGAAGGTAGCATGACCAACATAAGCAGTGAGAGGTAGGAGATTTTTGTTTGACCTGGTTTCTGAAAAAGACATAGTTAATCTCCTCAGTAGCCATGTAAGCTTAGGAGATCCAGGTGCCACAATGCAGGATGCACCCAATAAATGTAAGTTGTTATTACCACCATAGCTACTATCATTATTGCCCTCAGGTTCCCATGAGATAGCTAAGTTTCGTCAAGTATTTTCAGTTTGAAAATATTTCTCTAGAAATAAGGAAAAATGCAGACATAGGCATATTTTCAAATCTTGCCTCCTTCAGTTTTCCAAACATTCTAATGAATGGGAGTGAATTGTCACCCTGCAGCTAATTTTCATAAATACTTTATAACCTAGAAGGTTTTATGAAAGTGAATGAATAGTCAACAGAGAGAGGGTCCATTCTGACTCACACCTTCTTTGAGTCAAAGACCCCCTCAGAACCTGTTCCTGGTAAACAGGAATAAAATCACCTGGGCTGTGTGCCCGCTAGGTTGGTTGGAAGGACCACATTATCCCGTGCCTGAAAGCAGCCCATGATCTACAAAGCACCATGGATATGTTCAGAACATCATGGTCTCTCTGTGATCCTTCCAGATACTCACCTCACCCCAAATCATCTCTCTCACTTACCTTTCCAGCCCCTCTCTCCCTCTGGGTGGGCCACATTAAGTGTTCAAAATTAGCTAAAATGGTCCAGCAATTCCACTACTAGGGATCTACCCAAAGGACACAAAAACAGTGATTCAAAAGAACACCTGCACCCCTATGTTTATTGCAGCACTATTTACAATAGGTAAAACCGGGAAACAACCCAATTGCCCAAAAATAGATGACTGGATCAAGAAGATGTGGTACATATACACAATGGAATATTACTCAGCATTCAAAAAAGATAAACTCATGCCATTCGCAGCAACATGGATGGAGCTAGAAGGAATTATGCTCAGTGAAATAAGCCAGAAGGAAAAAGAAAAATATCGGATGGTTTCACTTATAACAGGAATAAAGGGGAACCAAATAGGACATCAATGAAAAAAAATAATAACAGTACAAACCATAACAAAGCAAAAACAGACAATTGTAAACCAGAGACATCCTGCAGGGGAGGAGGAGGAAGAGAGAACAGAGGGCGGGAGGGAGGGAGGAGCACAGGGGACTGTGGTGATGGTGCACAGGTGTCTTAGGGAAGGAGATTCTATGGGGACTTAATCTGAGGGGGTGGAGGGAAGCAAATATTGCCTAAAAATGTAAAAAAATTGATGTTAAAATAAATGTTTTTAAAAATTTTTTTTAAAAATTAGCAATCACTTCCATCTGCACAAGACAGAGAGGAGATGAGGGGCCAGAATCCTAATAAGAAAGCCACCAGCATACAGACATTGGATTCCATCAGGGACCCCAGAGGGGAGCCCCAGATCAACCACCTTCACACCAGCCTCCAACTCACCCGTGATGGAGTAGGGGGCCTATCCAGGGGATGAGAAAACGTGTTTCTCTTTGTGTGCCTCTTAAATGCCATGCACTGAGCTGAGTCCTGTGGTAAAAGTACCAACTTAGTTGTTTATGGTCTCACTACATGGTCCTCAAACCTGGCTGTAATTAAATCGCTGGGAAAGTTAAAGAAATCACCGCCAGAAGCCCAACTTCAGAGTTGGGCTTTGTGGGGTGAAGCACCAACTGCAGTGAAAATACATCGGATGGTCCTCACGTGCAGCCCACTGGACAACGCATACATGGACCCCAGGATAGGAACTTATACCAAGTGTCTGTTCCCAGCCAGGCCCTGTGCCTTGCATCTGAAGCACATGCACGCTGGCTCCTCCAGATGTTCCCCAATGGATGCATGGGTGTTGGGCTTCCTTTGCTCCATCTACAGGTGCAAGAGCTGAGGTGCAGGTAAGGGTGATTTCCTGGGGTCTCACAGTCAGTAAAGGGTGGGCTGGGACTGCAGGACATTCTGTCTGCCTCCAGAGTCCATGCCCTCCCATGGCCCAGGTCTGCCCTCTAATTTCACAGCCTGGGTCTTTCTCCTGAGTTTTGCACTGTGAATACCAAAGAAGCAAAATCTAACTGGGCGACTCCCCACTGCGGCCTCATCTCCCACTCCCCTCCTCAAGCCCACCTATGTCCCAGCCCAATGCTCACCACTATTGGACACCACCTCCAGGACACTCCCACTGATGCCATACCATGAGTGTCCCGTGACTGAATGACCCCTCTTCTGCCTCCCACCAATCAAGGGGCTGCCCAGAGGGATCCTCTTCATCATCATCTACTTTATACAGTGTGAATGTTATTCAATAAGCATGTATGTATTTATTATCTGAAACTTTTTATCTTGAAATAATTCTTTTCTTTTAAAGATTTATTTATGCATACAAGAGCCAGGGTACAGGCCAGAGAGACGGGGGGTGAGAAGATTCACCAGAGGCAGAGCGGGGAACAGAACAGGCAGACTGACTGAAATACACTGCTGAGGGGAGCAGCAGGCGAGACAGGAGAGGTCCACTTCGCCATGTGGGTTGCTCCCAGGGATCAAACTCATGCTGCAGAGGCTGCAAATTGCTTCACAGTGTGGTGCTTAACCCCTTATGCCACCAGGGAAATAATTCTTAACTCACATACAACTCAGAAAATAGTTCAGAAATTCTTGTGTACCCATCAGCCAGCTCCCCACCAGCTAAGACAATGATCAAACCAGGAAGCTGATATTCTAATACAGTAACAAAACACAGAGATCAATAGGATTCACCAGGTTTTCCATACACTCCTCTGTGTGTGTGTGTGTGTGTGTGTGTGTGTAGTCCTATTAGCACACGTACATATTAGCATGTGTCTACCATGACAAGGACATAGAACATTTCATCAAAGACACATACCCCTCCTCTCCTGGACCCTCTCCATCACTATAAAAGTACCACATCAAGATTTTAATAAAAATAAGATTAAATGACATGTAATCTTCTGAAATTGACTTTTTAAATTCCATATAAGCATGCATTTAATTTATGATCAGCTATCACAATAAAGATACTCCCTTTTGGAAAACAACTCCAAAAAATCTTATCCAATCCTGGTGAAGTAAATCATGACACAACTCTATATGGAAATATTATAAAGCCATTAAAACTGAGGAGGTAAATGTTAATTAGTGACAAGAAAATACAAAACAGTAGAAAGGATATTATCCCATTCGTGTTAGCAGACATGTATGCATAGATATACAACTAAATACTAACGGTGACTATCTCTGGGTTACAGGATTATGAAGGATTTTAATTTACTCCTTACTGTTTCTATGCATCGTCCAACTTTACAACAATGAATATGAATAACTCTAAAATACAAAAATAAATTATTAAAAATACTTGGTGTAAAGCTCCCATTTTGCCAAAATTGTGTCCTTCTCCCAGCTAAGAAAGCACGAGTTCCATCCCCGGCCAGGGAGAGGACCCACATGACGCAGCAGACCTCTCCTGTCTCACCCGCTGCTCCCCTCAGCAGTGTATTTCAAAGTCAGTCCACCTGTTCTGCATCCCACTCTGTCTCTGGTGGATCCTCTCACCCCCTACACCTCTGGCCTGTACCCCAGTTCCTGTATGCATAAATAAATAAATCTTTAAAAAAAAACAAAAAACTACTGTGGGTGGGTCTCCATTCTAGGACCCATTCCCTTCGACAGCTGTGGGCGGCCGCCCCACCTCATGGCACAGATTGCTGAGCCCTTACCTAGGGCACAGGCATGTAAGGATGGGCCTGAAGCTACAGCCAGAACAGAGGTTGTTTGGCCCAAGTCCCAAGGTTCAAAGGAAAGCCTCTGGAATTTCTCAGGGTATGTGACCTTTAAAATGAGTGACATCTTGGTCCCCACCACCTGGGTCTTCAGAAATCAAGCCTGGGAATAAACACCCTGCGGAGGATCTGAGCCGCGCTGAAGGCCCTCTGAACTTCTGATTTGGGGCCTCACTGGCCCACAGGGAAAGGAAAGGTGCTCTCTGTGGCTTTCCCTTTTTGAAATGTATTCCCTGTCCCGTTCTGTTTGCCCTACCCCCCCTCTCCTCCTCCAGCTGCTTTTCCCACTCAAGGGCAGAAACCAGACAGGAAAGACTGGCTCAGCCAGAGAAGAGTGAGCAACGCGTGGGGCAGGCTTGCCACAGAGTGGACTTAGAGGAATGTGCTCTACAACTCCAGGGAATTACCCCCAACCTTTGGGAGGCCCCATGGGGTGACTCACCCCTAAGTTAAGAGGTTGGGCTGGATGCTAGCAGCCACTCCTCAAGGCAAGCCCTGCGCTGACACCTGCTCTCTGACATCTCGTCCGCAGTGAGATGTTTTTACTCTGGTGGAAGAACCAGGATATGGAGCAATTGTTTTCTCCGAATAGCTCGGATATTTTTCCTGTCATTTTTTATATGACATTTAACTTTCCAAAACCAGACCTGAGGAGGGGAACATGTCTGTTTTGTTCATATGCTTAGCTTAAGTGCCATGGAAGATAATCACCGTCTGCACAGATGCCTGCCAGCCAGAGTCTAAGCCGAGCACCTTGCAGTGTGTGGTCACGCAAACACTGCCCCCGCTCACCCCACCACCACCACCACCACGGTCCAGAGCACACAAGGCTGTTTCTTTGCACTGTCACAATCATCACAGATCTAAGTCAAAGACCTGACATGCCCCTGTCCACCTTACGGGACATCCCGACCTCTTCCAACACTATTCTTGCAGAAGAGCAAACTCTAGAATGAGTGGGGAAGGAACTCCTCCCTCCTTCCAACAGGCCACATTTTACACCATGGTCAGATGAATCACCCTAAAACTTTCCCCCCATGTCAACTCTCTGTTTAAAATCTTCCACAGCTCCCCATTACCCAGAGTCTGGTGAAACTCCTCTGTTCAGCATCCCAGACCTCCCACCAAACAAACTTCCACTCCCCACCTTCACAAAACCCCTACTTCAGGCCCGACCTGTCATCTTTCACCATTGTTCACACCTCTCCCTCTTGTTCTCCCAGCCCACCTCAGTCTGTTATACTACTTCCACCTCTTGTTTTCTGTGCCCCTTTTTATCCCTCATTGCTTTCTGCTCTCTCTCCCCAGATAAGAACAAGAAGCAGGGAGTCAACCAGAAGGTAGACTCAGTTAGGAGAGTCATCCTGGCCTGACTCCTCTCTGAGTCCCTAAGTATCAAACAAGCCAGTAGCATGCTAGATACACAGCACATATGAAATACATGCCTGGCCGGTTAGCTCTCACCCTGACCGTAGCCCTACACTCTTCACCCACCCCCAAAGGCACAGGCAACAGTGCTTCCCCTGCCCGGTCCGTGGCCCACTCCCCATTCGAGGATCTTTGGCAACTAAAGCAAAACTCCCTGGTTCAAGAGCAGATAGAGCTAGGGTCAAAACCCTGAACAAGTTATTTAATCCCTGAGTCTTGGTATCCTTTGCTGGAAAATGAGGCCAAATGTAAGCCTTCCTCTTAAGGCTACTGGGAGCATGAAAGAAGATAATATAAGTTACAAGCATGGGATAGGTGTAAGGCAAGGCTCTTCCCTCCCCCTCCGCCACCCGGACAAAAACACACAGGCTCAGATATTGTGCATGGGAACCGGTTGGACAGCAAGCCACCTCATCCCCCCTCACCTCCAGCTGGCTTCCTAAAACAGAAGAAACAAAGCCTGAATTTACTCCTGCTCCCTTCAAGCAGGGAGGTCTCTGGAAAAGGTCTTTGTTAACACAACTTTAGTTTAAAAGCTTCTTTATGAGCCAGACACACTGTTTCTGTTTGCAAGAGGGAGGAGAATCAGCCTGAGGCATAATATCACTAATGCTGATAACAAGGTCTTTTGTTGCCATCCCGCAATTAAATTCTGCTGGTAATTAGTGGCCACCTACTCCTGTAGCTTGAGGGAACCGAGGGAGCAAGAACAAGGCCTGGTCCTTGTTCATAGAGACCCAGACACAAAACAGTTACCAAATAACATAAGACAGAAAGTCACACACAGGGAAAAAGAGCAAACCCAGCCACCAGGGGTATAAAATCATGGAGAATAATGGCAAAGGATAACAAAGCTAGATGCTCTTCCAATTAATGATTTTATACACATACATACACCTGCAGCATCATTTAATGATTGCACGGTCCCATAACTCAGTTACCTGATTCCTGTCCGATGGACAGTTAGGTTTTCAATCTCTTAGTATTACAAGCAAGGCTATCATGAACATTGTTAAACAGGTGCCTTTGCAATTTGTCTACTCACTACTCTGGAAGGATAGAGTCACAAAAATGGAGCCACTGGGTCTGTACTTTTAATCATCTCAGTAAGCAACAAAACAACCCAATGGGCTTATGAGAGTTTAACCTTTCCCAGAACATAGACATACAAACATGAATGCACACACATACACACACACACAAATGTACCTCATGTTTTCCTCCATGCCCACACCTTGGCGTCGTTCAGCTCTACAACATCTTTCATTAAAATCATCTCAGGAGTCCTCTAACAGGGCTTCCTGTCATTGATCAGGTCTCCCAACACACAGCCTTCGGAATGCAATTGGCGTAACAGCCAGAGTCGGCACTCAGGTGTCTCTAGTCATTCTGCCCCACCCATTCAAGGCAAAGTCCCAACCCCTAGGCCACCTCCAGCCAGACCTGCAGGGTGGCCTCTCTCTGTACCACATTCTCGCAACTCTACCTTCACACCCTGGCACCTTACCACAATGCTAAGGTGTGTTTGCCTTTACCTTGTGCCCCTCCCTTTCTTATCTTGCCTCTCTCAAGTGTCACCTCTTCTGGGAAGTCTTTCCTGATTTCCTAGAGTTAAATAACAAGGTACCTTCTGTGTGCTTCTAGCAAAGCATTTGCCAGACTGTTATGTTCATGATGTCCATCTAGTTACCCACGACCCCCACTTCACCTTCCTCCCTGGGCTCCAGGAGGGGAAGAAACTATTCTATCCATCCTTACATGCCTGGTCCTTAAGTCCAGCAAAAGTTGATTGAAAGGCTGAATAAATATGAAGACGCAAGAACACGTCTTCCGCTCCTGGAAACAACTCTGGAAGGCTGGGAAAGCTAGATGGATTTTCCCATTTTACAGATAGGGCCACATGGTCAGTTAATAACAGAGGCAAGATAAAGCCCCAGCTCTCCTGACTATTGAGCCCAAAATCAGAGAACCAAGATGATACAAACCACAACTCACCACAGCTCCTGAAATTAAATCTTCCATTCTTTTTCTCCCTTAACTCTTTTCTAAGGCCTTATACCATTTTTTTGTTGTTTTCAATGACAGGGACTTGCAAAAAATACTTGATCTTTTAAAACTTAGCCCTGTGAAATTAGCAAGCTGGAACAAAGACACATGGCCCCCTTTTTGAGCAGAAATTGGTTATCTGGCTAAGCTCAAGTCAGAGCAGTTCTCTGGTCTATAAACATTTCTCCCTATTTGGATAGCAAGTGGTTTGCTCTGACAGGCAAGTGCATCGATAAGCAAGCAGGTTTGTGAACATGGGGTATCCTCATGTGAGGCTACCCAAGTCTGTCACTCAAGAAGTGGCAAATCAAGGAGTGCAGTCACAGGCTGAGAAGAAAGGGATCCTGCCATGGACAGAAGAAACATGGACCTGACCACAGCAATGGCCAACAGCCACAGGAATGATGGGTAGGGTAAGTAACCCCACCCCCCAGACCACACTAATACACTGCATGTCTTCAATTCCTTTTTCCCCAAAGGAAACCGGTCCAGTGTTGAGTCTAGTAAGAGAAATACTCCAAACCAAAAAATGCCACCTCAGGCCTTTGGAAAGAATTGCAGTGACAAGAACACCTAAGTAAGATCTGTTAAATACTCATATATCAGAAGTTGTCCTAAATATTTTCTGTGGGTGAACACCTCACAACAAATGCTTGGGACAGGTGGCATTATTAGGGCACGTCCAAGGCCACAGTGGGGGGGCAGCCCAGGATTCAACCAGACCCGGCACCCCAGAGACAGCCTGACCAATAAGATCTCACACAAGCTGGGCCCACAGTGGCTGATGGAGAGGGAATCCTCAAACTCTGCTGGTGCCATCTATTTGCCCAGATGCGAAGCCACCATCTCCAGGGAATTCCTAGCAGAAGGCAGAACATGCACAAATCATGGAGAATGAAAGACATCAGAGAACAAGCTATTCTTTGAGATAGAACTATGTTTTTGTTAGGGTTGACTTTGGAGGGGCAGGGGAGAAAATATGGGCAAGATAGGGCCAATTGATAAAGGGCTTTACATAGCAGGCTAGACTCAGGACTTAATCTAAATAAGAAGTGTACCCATGCCCAGAACTTAGCACATGGCAGGCCTTCAATGAACAAAAGTTCCTTTCTCCTTGCAGAGAGATCAATGGGCGCTCATTGAGGATTTCTAAACCAAGAAGTAACAGAATCAAATTTGCATTTTAGAAAGAATATTCCTTCTGTGGCCACAGACGAAGCCCTTGAAGGGTTAATGTAATAGTGATGATGATCAGGACATAAAATTAAAATGATATAACATAATGACGAATGTACTTATTGGGTGTTTGCTATGTGCCAGCTACTATACTTAGCACTTTATAGATGCTGAATTCACTTATAACAGTCCTATGGATTAGATACTTGTCATATCCCCATTTTGCAGATAAGGAAATTGAGACTTAGGGAGGTTAAGCTGGGAAATATTACAGCTGGGATGCCAACCCTCTTGGTTTGATGTCAAAGCCAGCACTCCAAAATACGAGGCAGCTTTAGAGCCAGGAAAGGAGAGCTTCCTGGCACACCTGCTGCTCCCTGTCCTGTGATGACACCCCAGACCAGGCTACGGGTACATCTCCCAGACACCTCTAGCCCCTCACCCAAACCCTTCTCCCCCTCTGCATTGCCAAGTCAGCCAAATGCAAATCACCCCCAGGCTGCCAATACCACTTTCCCCCAAGAAGCTGCTAATATTGGATGGGAAAAAGGAGTTGCAATAATAACTTGGCTCTTGGGCTGCAAAGAGAAAATGAACGAATGAGGAGTGGGCCACCACATCCCCCCAGATTTCAGGGTGGAAAGTGTTCAATTAAAATGCATTCTGCCAGAGCTCAGCAGCAGCCTCTCAACAGAGTCACCATTGTCTCCATCTAAACTGCTGCTGCCCACGGCCCAGCAAGTGGCAACGAAACAGACTGTCGTCATGGCACCGGAATGCGGGGTCCTGGCCCTCCCGACGGCACCAGAAACGCTGCTCTGTTTACCCACGTTGCCCCTATTTAAAAACAAAACAAAAAGCCCCACTCCACCCTCAGCCCTTCAGCATCCAAGACACCAAGCAAGGACAGACGGTGATGGGAGGACACTCCATATGCCAGCAATGTCAGGAAGGTCTGCTAGAAGATTCCCAATGAGCCAGGCAGGGTGGGAGAGACAGGCCTCCCCCAGGATGCTGGGAGAATACTCTTGGGGATACTGAAAAATCAGATACAAATAGCTCTCTGCATGGAGCATAAACAGAAACTGCCAAACCCTGGAAAGGCCCCAAACCCCTTTACAAAGTCTTTATGCCCAAAGAATCTGGAATGTTTGGTCAAGGGCTTGAGCCTGGGCAATGTTCATGAAAGCTCGCCTGCATAAATGAGAAACCCTGCAGGGCAGAGACAGGCCCGTATGTCCAGCCAGATCTGGGACAAAGGCAAGCTGAGGCCAGCTGGCTTCCCAACCGCCACCCCAACTAGGGAAGGGGTGCTCCTGAGGCAGCGGCCAGGAGGCAGGCTTTTCCAGTGCTCTGAGCTCAAAACCAAGATGTTCAGGGTGACTGGCACATGACAGGTACTCACTGTCTCCACCAGAGGTCCCAAGGACAGATTTAATCAGTAACTCTAGACCAGAGCAGAAAGGAGAGTTAGAGGAGCTCAGAAACCCATTCATTAGATCTAGAAGAATGTGAAACCTGTGATAGGTAACTGGGCCCTTAAACAAACCTGTTTTTAAGGCCCATTCTCCTAGGCAGCCTCTGACCTCAGGTCCATGACCCCTGGCAGGTCATGCTCTGGCTCACCTCTCAGGCTCACCTGACAATGCCCCCAAGACAGACAGACAGACAGACAGACACACACACACACACACACACCCTACTGCTTCAGCAATCTAATGAGAATTTCTAGACTCCATATATTATGTAAACACATGGCCTTACCTTCTGCCTCAAAAACCTCTTTCCTTCCCCATCCAGCTCATGTCCCACCCTTCAGGGACCCCAGCATCCTCTACTCTATCCCAAAGCTTCCCTTGACCTCCTCAATCAATCCACTATTCCAAGCATCAGAGCAAGGACCACACAGAGCCTCTTGGGAAACTAGCAAACTTTTCCTAACATGGGGCACCAAAGCGGGGGACAGTAACTGACTCCCTTTAACTCAGATCTAAAAGCAATGGAGCAAGTCAGAGCAGAAAAGATTTTGCTCAGCTCAGCCTGGAATGGAACTTCCTAACAATGAGGCTGGGGGCGGCAGCAGGAGGGGCTGCTTGTCAGGTAGCGAGGCTTCCCGTCATCCAAGGGAATGGAGCAGAGGCACCGCGGGCACGAGGGTATCTCTGAATGGGGTGAGCAAGCAATCGCCTCAGAGGCCACATCAAGGGCCCAGATTCTGGGAATGGGGCAGGAAGGAGGGATCCTCACAGGGAAGACCCGAGAGGAAGGGAGTGGTTCTGGGGGTGGCTCTCGGGGATTCTGGGATGGCCTCCAGGGAATTCAAGACAAACAGAGGAAGGGAGGGACATGGACAGAAAAGAGAGACAGTCCAAGGGCAGAGGGCTTGTGTCCAGGAGTGGGCCATGATTGACTGGCAGAGCTGCCTCCTCTCCCACACCGCTACATCACCTGGCCTCACCATGACTCCTGAGCAGAAGTCCACAAAAGGGCAAAGAGCCAGACACCTTCTCCCTCCTCATTCGCCAGCACAGTCCCACCCCTCTCCTCCTCAGGGAAAAAGCACTCCAGGTGCTGGCCCTCCTGCAAAAGCAGAGGGCACGAGAGAGGAGGGCCCAGGTCAAGACCACCAGGCATCCAGGTCAACATTTACTCATACTGTCATCAGCATGGAAGTTGCTGTACCACTTAGTACACTTAGTAATGGCTTATGTACCAGTGAGTTCTGGTTTGTTCCACTCCAGGTGCTGTGCTAAGCACTCTGCACACACTGTCTTTGCTAGGTCTGGTCTCTGCACAAAAACCAGAAGCATCCTTCTTCTGGATCCAAAGGCAGATCACACGACTCCACGGTTCAATGCCTCCAAGTGGGGATGGCTACCTCACGCAGGAAGAAAGACAAAGTCCCTTCAAAGGCCTCAAACCACTCTCCACACACAGCTATCTGACCTCAGCTCCGCCTCCCTTAGCTCTGGTCACACTGGCCTCCTGGCTGTTTCTTCAACAGGCCAAGCACATTCCAGCCTCAGGGCTCTGTATTCACTGTTCCCTCTTCATGGAATGTTCCAACCCCAGATGTCCACATGCTTGAGCATATTTCTACTCAAGTGTCATCTCTGGCCACTCCACTCCCCCACCCAGCCCACTGTCCAGGCACTGCTAGCCCTTGCTTTTTTTTCCCCCACAGTGTTTACCATCCTCTGAGACCACTTTGTTAGCTATCTTTCTCTCCCACTAACATGTGACGGTCCGTGAGGGCAGAGACCCTTGCTGATTTTGTTCCCTATCCCATCACCAGCACCTAGAACAATGCATGGCACAGAGGAGGAACTTAATAAATAACTACTCGGTGAATGAATGTCCCTGTAAGGTAGGTGTTCTTCCTTGTCCCTTATTGTAGATGTGGAAACTGAGGCTCAGATAAGTTGACTCGCCTGTCCAAGGTCACAAAGTTTTAGTAAGGGACAGAGATGGGATTAAAACCCAGGCCTACGTGATCCTTTTTAAAGGAAGGGTCTGTCATACAGACCAATGGAATCGAATAGAAAATCCAGAAATAAACCCACAGATTTATGGTCAACTAATCTTTGACAAAGGAGCAAAGACTATGCACTGGAGCAAAGAAAGTTTGTTCAATAAATGGTGCTGGGAAAACTGGGTCGCTACATGCAAAAGAATGAAGCTTGACCACTACCTCACACCATACACAAAAATCAACTCAAAATGGATTAAAGAATTAGACATAAGATCTGAAACCATAAAATATATAGAAGGAAATATAGGCGAAACACTACGTGATTTGCACATCAAAGACATCTTTACAGACACATCATCCAAAGCAGTGATAGTGAAGGCGAAGATAAACAGCTGGGACTACATCAAATTAAAGAGCTTCTGCACAGCAAAAGAGACAATAACAAAAACAAAGAGAAACCCCACCAACTGGGAGAACATTTTTTCACCTAACACTAATGATAAAGGACTGATCGCAAAAATCTGCAAAGAGCTGATGAGACTCAACAACAACAAAGAAAATAATCCAGTCAAAAAATGGGCAGAAGAACTAAAAAGAAACTTCTCTGAAGAGGAAATGCAAATGGCCAACAGGCATATGAAAAAATGTTCACCATCACTTGTCATCAGGGAAATGCAAATCAAAACTACCATGAGATACCATCTTACACCAGTGAGAATGGCACATATTAAAAAAACTAGCAACAACAAATGTTGGCGAGGGTGTGGAGAAAAAGGAACTCTCCTGCACTGTTGGTGGGAGTGCAAACTGGTCCAACCACTGTGGAGAGCTGTGTGGAGATTTCTGGACCTACTAAACATAGAGCTTCCATATGATCCAGCAATTCCACTCCTAGGTATTTACCCAAAGGACACAGAAACATCAATTCCAAAGAACACCTGCACCCCTATGTTTATAGCAGCACTGTTTACAATAGCTAAGCTTTGGAAACAACCCAAATGCCCAAAAATAGATGACTGGATCAAGAAGATGTGGTACATATATACCATGGAATATTACTCAGCATTCAAAAAAGATAAACACATGCAATTTGCAGCAACATGGATGGCGCTGGAAGGGATCATGCTCAGCGAAATAAGCCAAAAAGAAAAAGAAAAATACCGGATGGTCTCACTCATAGCAGGAATCTAGAAAACTTAAATAAGGGACCAGGAAAATGAATAACTATAAGAAAGTGAAAATCAAAATCAACAAAAAACTATGAACTAGAGACACTTTTAGGGGGGCAGGGGCGGGAGGGGAGGGATTGGGGTCAGAATGGGGGGGCTGCAATTGTATGGGGAATATAACAATAAAATTTATTATCTAATAAAAAAAAAATAAAGGAAGGGTCTGGGCATCCTACAACCACAAGTATCTTGAGTGCCAGCAGGCTGGGCATCCTCACCCTGTCTGCACATTCCTCTATCTGAGTTTTGCAAGCCAGACATCTCTGCCCACTCAGCTAAGGACTCCCAGCACCTGGACCACACCTGCACAGCAGGTGCCCGCCAGTGTTTGTGAATAAATCAACCCACTTCTAGGTACTTCTCTGTCCTTATGTTTTGATTTCTTTACACACTGCTTCACATATAGCTCTCTATTTTACTAAGTAATCTGAGGATGGGCAGAAATTCTGAGCACACAACATTGAACTTGAAATGGATACTGCCCTGAAGAAATTTACAACCATGTGAGGAAGCAGTGAAGACGCAGACACAAAAAGGTGTAACATGAGGCAGGATGTCATGTGAGCAGCACAAACAGTGCCAAACCACCAGGGGGAAGAGAGCTGGCAGCGAGGAGGGGGTACCCAGACATTCATACCCAGAGGTGGGCTAGAGGGGACAGCAAGGTGGAAAGCCTGCTCATTCATTCATTCAACATTAACTCATAACATTTTCTTTGCCAGACATCATGCTGAGTCCTAGGAATGGAGAGATGGATGAATAAAATATGAGAACACACAGGCTAATGTTGGAGGGTCAGAGACACATAGTATAAACTGTGGCGATATGTGACGAGAGAGGATGCTAGCACGTCAGCCCCATGAGCATAAACATCTTCATCTCGTTCACTGCTGAACTCCCCAGCATTTACAACACTGTTAGGCTCCTAAGATCCTGGCATTACATTTTTGTTGGTAAATGAATGAAGCACCAGTGAAGGTAGTTATAAAACTTCATTGGAGGGTGGTCAGGGAAGGCTCCCTGAGGTAATGTGTGAGTTGTAAGGATGCACAGGAGTTATCTGGTGGAAAGGGGCTCATTCTGTGAGAGGAGCTGCAAGCTCAAAGGCACAGAAGTGGGAGAGTGCTACAAGCAACATGACATTGCTGGGGTGTTCAGGCCAAGGTGTGGGTCGCCAGTGAGGAACACCTGGGGAGGCTTTGACCAGAAGGCATGTTAGGAAATGTAGGGTCCTGGAGGGAGAAGAGGACCGAGGCAGGACACCCAGTCAGGACCAGCTGCACCAGTAGAGTTGTGAGCTGTCGAGGTCAGGCAGGCCCTTTCAGCAGGCGCCTCAGAAAGGCCCTGTGCAGGAGCTCTTTACCAATCACAGCCGCTAGGCCCCACTGAGAAGGGAGGCAGCCAAGAGGAACCCCAGCACATAAGGAATCCAAAGAAAGGCAGCCCTACCACAGTCCTCATGGGGATGCTGCAAAACTGTCCTTGGTGGGGCTCACATCTTATACACGGTCTCCAAAACATAGCAGACGCCCCATAATTAGGGGTAGTGGCAAAGAGGATGTCAGGGAAGAGAAACCAGAAATGCTCAGGTTATTTCACTTTCACTTTTAGCACACCAGAAGTCGGGAGAAGACACCTGCCTGGTAGTGGTGAAACTTGGCTGGAGTCCCAGCTATCACCAATGATGACCTGAGTGACCTTGAGTAGCTCACCTCACCTCACCCGTGGGGTTCAGCTTCCCCCTCTATAAACCAGTGCCGCCACCACAAGCCCCACCCCAAGCTACCCCTAACAGCATCCTAGAAAGGCTTCAATCAGGTAAGTATCAGCTCTCCATTGCTCTAAAAAGCACCTACTGTGTGTGTTCTTCCTTGTACTAAAGGGGAAGCAGGGAAAGGACATGTCCAGCCCCTCCCCCCACACCAGTTTTTAACAAGCAGCAGGTAGTGTGGGACAGCAGGGATGGTATTCTCAGGCACATTCTCCAGCCAGTCTGACTGTCCAGCCCAGCCCAGCCCTGCCCAGGGAGGGGGAGAGGAAGTGGTGAGCTGTTTTACAATCCATCAAATTAATTGCCCCAAATGGGAAATTTACAGGCCTCCTACAGCCTCCTGCATATCCCATAAACTCTCATGGCCCTCATCTCCTGAGAAAGAATGTGTGGGCTGAAATCTTTCCTGCCTACTCTTCTCAGGGGCAATGCCTTGGAAAAACCTCAGTTCCTACCAGTAGTTACCCCCAACCAAAAATCCCCCAGCTGGTGGCCAGTCAGGGCCTGACTCCACCCTCAGCAACCAGCTCAGCTGACCTTGGCCTAGACTCTGGCTTCAGCAAGGAGACCTGCCCAACCTGCCCCTTTGGTAAACACAACTTCTGCTTTCTTTTCCTCCCTAAGAGGAACAGCCTGCCAGGAGGCAGAACCAGAAAAAATGGTTCTCGGCATACTTATCCACAGGACACGATGAAAACAGGTGTCTGGTGTGAGTTCTAACCCCAATTCACTCTTTACCTGCCAGGAAATCCTTTTCCCATCTTTGGACTTTACCCTTCACCTGAGATATGAAGGGAATGTCAAACAGCCTCCCAGGAACTTCTCATCCTGCCTCTTCATGACCCAAGTTTCACCAGCAAACTTCAATAAACCTGGGCCTCCCTGGTGGCGCAAGAGGTTAAGATGCAGCACTATGAAGCAATCTGCAGCCACTGCAACATGAGTTCGATCCCCGGTCAGGGAGGTGACCCACGGGGTGCAGCAGACCTCTCCTGCCTCGCCCACTGCGCCCCTCGGCAGTATATTTCAGTACATCTGCCTGTTCTGCTTCCTACTCTGTCTCTGGTGAATCCTCTCATCCCCCAAACACCTCTGGCCTGTACCCCAATTCTTGTATGCAAAAATAAATAAATCTTTAAAAAAAAAACCAATTCAATAAACCTGGATCCCTTTCAGCCACCAGATAGCTGCAAGCTCTCCTGTCAAGAAGAGAAGAGGCTTCCAGCTGGTGGGCAATGCTCCACACCAATAAGGAGACTCAGCATCTTATTCTCTCCCTACAAGTCATTTGTACCCTACACAAGCCCTCACCTCCTCCAATGAAGTTATGGTCTAGTCCCCACTCACCTGTCACTTCTGCCATGAAGGCTTCCTGGATCCCTCCCTTCTCAACACCTGTCCCAGTGTGTCCTGTGCCTCCTCTAATCAAAGGGCGTCTCCCAGTCATCACATAACAGGGAACTTATGTTGTCACAAAATAAGAGGACTCTGTACAAACTAAAGCCAATTCTCAAAAGCACCTGTACCTAATAGGCCCTTCATCATCCCTGGGTGAAGTTTCCTAGACACTGTTCTGAAATCCATGCTCCTTGAAGTTGACAAGAAATATGCCCATTAATAATCAGTGTTTGAACCCTTCCTCCCTGACAAAGGGCTTTCTCACTTACCACCTAAGTCCAGCAGGGAAGGACTGACTGATCCTCTTTTACAGAGAGAGCAAATGTGTTGTCCAAGGTGAGGGAGCTGTAAGGGGCTGAGCTAGGCAGGACTCAAACCTAGGTCTTCTGATTCTAACCCTGTGTCCTCCCCACAACTGGAAGTGCATGCAATCCTGGAGCCTACTGAGGAGATCTGGGCTTGGGAAGAGATGCCAGCCTCCCCTCAGAACCCTGCCCTCTCACCCAGAACCTCCTTTGAGAACCATCCTGAGAGCACCAAAGACATAGCCACGATCAGGGACTCTGGGCACAGGAAGAATAGGGGGCATTTACCCCATACTTTCTACTGTGTCTATCCACACTTGATTCTCTGGTGACAGTGAATTCACTAAATCCTGAGACAATGCGGAAGGTTCTATTGTAAACTTGGAGTCGAAAAGTTTCTCCCTGCAGCTTTCTCATAAGCTGTAGGGTAAAGAAAATGTCAGGCTTTTCTGCCCTTCCGCCATCAGGATAGATGATGGATCCTTGTCCTGAATGCATGCCTGATGGCGGGCACCTGGAGTAGGGTGTGGGCATAGGTAGATGGGATTCAGCTGAGCTAAGACTGTGCTTTTAAGGGCGGCGTCACGGGGACGCCAGCAGCAGCAGCAGAAGCAGAAGCCGGAAGAGAAGCCGAGATCACCAGAGAGCCCAGATAGAGTGAGGATTTGCTGGGGGCTGGGAGGCCTGCCAACCTCCCGGCCCCCCAGCACCCCTGCCTGCCATATGCCTGGTGAACCCCAATAAAAGACCTGCAAAAAACCACTGAGGACTCTGACTGCTCCTTTATCTAGTCTGCATGGGATCAGAAAACCTGCTCTGTGGCCATTCCTGGCCTTACATAAGCTATGACAGCCTTATAGATATTTGCAGTCAATCCTTATTTCCAAATGGGCCTCTTCTTCCTCACATGAAACATCCTCCCACACACACTACCTACCACCACCACCATTTCCTTGGCTATTTTTCAGGAGACAAGGTTTCCAGCACCCATCATAGTCATCTCTTTCAAAGGGCTTAACTGGCCACATCCCTGTTAAAAGAATGACCCCGGAATGGACCTCGACACTCCATCTGTGATCTCCCCTGAGCAGCGCAGCACCACCACCGCCCATGGTATGAGTACTATATTACCATTAACGCAACCTAAAATGAACTTAACATTCTGGGTAGTCACATCATCCTGTTGATTCCTATGGAGTCCATGGTAAAGAAACCCCTTTGTCCCAGGGATGCATTTCCCAGAGGAACCTGTTCAAGCAGGAACATGGACAAAACTCCTCCTCCTCAACTGGAAAGAGCAGTGAGCGCAGGAACTTTGAAGTCAGACATGGATTGAGATCCAAGTCCTGCCACTCATTTAGTGAGTTACCCAGACAAAATGACTCACCTTCTCCAATTTTGATTTGCTTAGCTACAAAATGGGGGAAATGTCTGTCCTCAGCAGGCTGATTTGAGAAATAAATGAGATAATGTAACCACTAAGCCCAGAAATTTGCCCAAGGTCAAAGCTGGTAGGTGGTTAGATTAGGATAAAAGTCAAACTCAAAGCTGCCACCGCAAAGCTTTATGGCTTCAGGCACCACACTGCAACATTCCAGGTTTTCCTGTCCCAAGGCCCTTATTACACTAACTATCTCCTTTGGTTTGCCTTTCTCCCCATACTGGACTATGAATTCCTTAAGGACACCCTTGTAGCCTCAGAATCGAACATGGTGTCACCAGAAACAAAGTAGGAACTAACAAATGTTAATGAACAAATGATTATATGAATAAGTTAAACTGATCACAAGAAGAGAGGTCCTTGGGGGCCTTCCTGGTGGTACAAGGGGTTAAGCACTGCACTGTGAAGCAATCCACAGCCTCTGCAGCACGAGTTCGATCCCTGGCCGGCCAGAGAGCAACCCACATGGTGCAGCAGACCTCTCCTGTCTCACCCGCTGCTCCCCTCAACAGTGTATTCCAGTCAGTCTGCCTGTTCTGTTCCCCGCTCTGTCTCTGATGAATCCTCTTATACCTGTACCCCAGTTCTTGTATGCATAAATAAATAAATCTTAAAAAGAAAAAAAAGACAGGCTCCTTGCCTTTTCTCAGCAGCTCCAATCCCACCAGCATGGGCTGGGGATCAAGAAGCTTTTATTTTATAAGGGCTTACATGACTGAATCATGCCAGCATGACCCCTCTCCCCAACAGGGAAGGCATTTCATAGTTCCCTCTTCTCTCCTTGGCCACCTCCCCTGTAGCAGTGTTCTGCCTTCCCCACTCAGAAAGCCTCCTAGACTGCTGAAGTTTGCTCTAAGCTGCTCATCGGGCCAGGCAGAACAGGTGTAGTCAGATGAGCCTTTGTCTGGGACGATCCCCAGTGGCCCCAAGATCGCACAGATCCTATGTGGGGGGAGGCTGGTGCTTGGGTTTCTCCAGCCTCAGCTCTCTAGGGTTTCATTAAAAAATCCTCTCCCTGGGTCTCCTCGGTGGTGCAGCGGTTGAGCGCTGGGCTGCGAAGCTGCCCGCAGCCTCTGCAGCACCGGTTCAATCTCCGGCCGACAGCGAGGGCCCCACATGGCGCACAGACCTCTCCTGGCACGCCCGCTGCTCCCCTCAGCAGTGTATTTCATCAGTCTGCGTGTTCTGTTCCCCGCTCTGGCTCTGGTGAATTCTCTCACCCTCCCACGCTTCTGACTGTACCCAGTGCTTGTATAAATAAATAAATCTTTTTAAAAAATTTCAAAAAATCCTCTCCCTATTCCCCGGTAATTAAAAATAGGAAAAAGACACACCTGTTCATATTTAACAAAACCATCCAAACCACACCTGACAGAACACTCTGGTCTCAATACCTGTACCATCGCTTAATGCCACACCATCCCCATGACCCAAATACTACCCGTCCTTCACAGCCTGGCTGCAGGTTCTCCTTCAAAGCCTTTCCCAGTTACCCCTAAGTTTCTAGAGTCAGTGAGAGCTTTGGATTCATCAATTTTGAACCATATTTCCCCTATCCCATCAAATGGGTACATGATCATCAACCTCAAGGCTGTAACATGGTTAAATGAGAGGTAACTACATAAACATTGTGGCTACAAACTACACACAATAGGTGTTCACTCAACCTTGGTTTCTTTTCTTTCGGTCTATCACATATCAGAGTCTTCTTGTCTTGGACACATTCAACTCTAAGTCTACAGGGAGAACCTTGAGAGCCTGGTAGGCCGCCTCTGCTCACTGCTAGTGCAAAGGCCCTGAGGCTAGTTCAGGAGCATAAGGAATAGCAAGGACATCAATTTGGCTGGAGCAGAATAGCAAAGAGTGGTAGTGGGGGTGAGGGTGGGAACAAAAGACATCAGGCTTCCTAGGCCTCTGTATGGACTTGGGAGATGTGTGAGATGGGAGCCCTTAAGTGGCTTGAAGTGAGGAGTACATAATCCAACTTCCAATGTTCCAATAATCTCTGACTACTACTGCGCTGAGGGAGGAAGGAGAAGCAACGACCTAGATAGGAAGGAACTGCAATAAAACTGGATTTTTGCAGTACCCTCCTATCAAGCGGCATGAAGTAGGATAATAGCCATGGAGGTCGGGAGACCAGTCTGATTCTGGACATACTTCAAAGTACAGCTGGCAGTATTTTAAAAGTATCCTGGAAATGAGCCCGATGCCAGGTAGTTTGGGGCATTACCAGCTACCTGGACTGGGCAGACTCAAGACAAACTGAATTTGATCCACAGAGCCCCAGTCTAGTCGTGCAAGTGTGGATGCTGCATCACTGCAGGCCTGCAGGCACAAACATGTGTGTGGGGAGGTAGCCTGGCTGTGAGGGGCCTCACACAGCAGGACTCATCACCCTTCATCCCTCCCCACCCTCACCTCAGCTCTGCAGTGCCAGGCAGCTCTTAGGCAAACTGTCCCTGCTTTTCTTTTTTTTTTTTTAAATTTTCTAGAGGCATGTCTTATTTATTTATTTATTTATTTATTTATTTATTTATTTATTTATTTATTTTTGTTTGTTTGGTTTATACATGCACTGGGTACAGTCAGAAGCGCGGGAGGGTGAGAGAATTCACCAGAGCCAGAGCGGGGAGCAGAGCAGGCAGAAGGACCGAAGTACACTGCTGAGGGGAGCAGCGGGCGGCAGGAGAGGTCTGCGCGCCATGTGGGACCCTCCTCCGGTGGCCGGGGAGCAGCCGGGGATCGAACCGGCTGCAGAGGCTGCAGGAAGCTTCGCAACCCAGCGCTCAACCGCTGCGCCACCGGGGAGGCCCTGTCCCTGCTTTTCAAAGTGGAAAGAGAACTGCTTCACAGGGGAGCTCTGCCTCCCAGCTGTGTGACTCGGTGGTAAGTCATTTGAATCCGGGGCTCAGTTCCACATGTGTAAATGAGAATCATGATATAATACCTGCAGGTTTCAGAGTATTAATATATTTACTGTGAATTGCAAAAGCTGACTGGCAGACTTAGACTCAGAACACACTGGCCAGTCCTAGTGTGACTTGGTCTTACAGCCTCCCTGGGCCTCTGTGTTCTCATCTATAAAATGGGGAAATAACACCTATTAGGGCTATCATGAGGATTAAAGCAAAGAGTACATGAAAAGTCTTAGTCACAGAAAAGCACATCACCGCTGTGAAATCCTCTCCAGGCATCTAGCATCATCCAACATCAGTATGATCTGCTCACACTGCATCCTCTTCCAAGCCTTCACCTTCCTCCTGCCAACATGTCCATCTTTCTATTCTGCCCACATGAGAAGAAGCTGAATCCTTGGCTTACACTCCCTCCTGTCACTCTCTGCTCAGGCTCAGTACCAGCAGCCCACTCCTGCAGACCCGGCAAAAGTTCCCAATGATTTCAAACATGTCCTCAGGTTCCAGTTCCCCAGAAACCATCAGAACCTGTGGCTTCACACCTCACAGGCAGTGTGAAGCCAGGACAGTAGGGGTCAAAGAAGTGGTCGGTCCATGGTCACAGAACCAAGTCAGGAGCACCCTCTTGACACCAGACTGCAGGCCAGAAAAGCGTGGTTCCACGTCACCTGCCTGCAAACATCAATCTCCCATTTCCTGTCAGACTCAAGCCTCAGTTAAAGTTTAAAAGTCCTGCACAAGGACCTTCGGCAGACCTGCATATAAACTATCAGTACAGAAATAAGTTCTGAAGGTCTCAGAGAAATCAGGATGGACTAAAGGAAAATAAAGCAACAGGCCTAAGAGAAAAGTAACATCCTTCTCTATTTCTTTGCTACTCTCTCTGAGGAGGGGGGGCGCTATATTTAAGGAAATGGGAGGGGTGGGTGGGTGGAAAAAGGTGTGCAAAGGTGTTAACATTTGTCAGATAATTAAACCTATAAAGGGGTCTCCCTGATGGCAAAAGGGGTTAAGCATCACACTATGAAGCAATCTGCAGCCTCTGCAGCACGAGTTTGATCCCCGGCCAGCCAGGGAGCAGCCCATATGGCGCAGCAGACCTTTCCTGCCTCGCCCGCTGCTCCCCTCAGCAGTGTATTTCAGTCTGCCTGTTCTGTTCCCCGCTCTGTCTCTGGTGGATCCTCTCACCCCCCACATCTCTGGCCTATACCCCAGCTCTTGTATGCATAAATAAATAAATCTTTATTAAAAAAATACCTATAAGGAATGATGATGCACTGTGGGGAACAAAAGCCTAAATACAAAGAGATTTTTTTTCCTCAAAATCTTTTTCAACTGGAGTGGATAAACACACAGGTTCCATTAACTGAGCACAGGGCCTGGACAGCAGACTACTCTGTCAGTGAGCAGGGCCCAGGTCAGGGAGGACAGGACTCTGTATACCTCCCAGAGCAGAGGAGGACAAAGTAAGGAGGACAAGGCTGTCCTCGGCAGCTGCCCCTGAGCATATCCTACCTTCTCCGCAAGGGTGACACTTGCTCTTGCACCTCCAGGGGGTCAGGTTTTAACTAGGTCACCCCTCGGACACTCACACCACCCACTCCTTATCGCCATCTCTATTTTAAGACAGGAATGCTGCCAGGTGATGGTTTGAGTTACCCTGCTTCTCCTCTTTTGGAAGCCAAGCCCTCACCTGCTGGTGGGATCCCTTGCGGACTACAACCTACTCCCTCTAGTCCCACCCCATGGAAGTGTGAGCTGGAGTCTGGGAGAATAAAGACCACCCCAGATAGCCCCCTCCCTCCCCACAACTACGGTGGGACCCAGACCCAGCGCTGCTCAAACTCTGCCTGCATCTGCACTCAGGATGAAGCCCTAACTCCTCTAAGCAGGACTCTCTGCAGCCTCCGTCCCCTCTGCATATCCTTGAACAAGTCATACTCACACAGATCAGTCTCTGCTGCTTCCGCTCTCTTGAATGTCCAAACTCCCTTTCATCACCCAACAAATCCCTGCTTGATTTTCAAACTCCAGCTCAGGTTCCTCCAGGCCTCTGGAGCCTCACTGCCACCCCTCCTGGCTACCTTTCTAGTTACCATGTTTCCCTTATCAAATCAAATGCACTAGTATCAAAAGCAAGGCCAGTTTGCCCTAGACCACACCAAACTTTTCTAACTTCCCCTTTAAGGTTTATTTTCACAGGAGTGGCTCTGTACTTGGTTCTTGACCAGGCCCTTGCATGGTACCCAGAACCCAGCTCTTGGTAGGACTTGCTCCCCCTTAGGGCTAGGTGAGATCAGAGCCCAATGTGCATCTGTGTAGATGCAACAGCAGGAGGTGGTGCCTCCATCTGGAAGACAAGGACTTACAGCCTCCTAGGCTGAATGCTGGCACCGGGAAGGAGCATGGTGCCCATCGTGGGGATGCTGTAAATGGCCAGGCACACCTCCCGGGGCTTTCACAGCATGAGGTCATGCACAGCACTGTCTGACCTTGAGCTAAATTCCAAGCTGGAAATAAACAAAACCAAAAAAAGAAAGCCATAAACACTCCCCCAAAAAACAAAAGAAGAAAATAATAATAATAAATTCTGAGCTGACCAAAACCAAGAAACTACTAACATGAAACCAAAATTCCTTGGAAAACCTCCCAACATCTGGACCAATTCAGGACTGGCCAATCAAACATTGCCAAGTTTATAACACTTATTCCTACCTTTTTTCTTTCTTCTCACTCCCATAAAACTAATCTTAGCCCCCAGATTGGGGAGACAGACTTGCAACTTGGCTCCTGTTTCCTTGCCATTCCTTGTCAACTCATTCTTTTCTCAAAAGCCAGTGTCATAGTATTAATTTCTATACACATTATGCAGTGAGCCCATAGATTGGTATCACTATCCTCTAGTTGTTAACATGTCTGTGTCTCTACCAGGAACAGGCTTCTGAAGGACACCAATAGCATTAATTGAATAATCAATTCAATTAATTGATACATTAATTAAATGCCTGATAGTTACCCGGTATCTTCTGGGAGACATAAAGATAGCAGTGAATACAACAGACAAAATGCCTGCCCTCATGGGGTTTCTTTCTAGTGATAACAGCTAGCACACAAAAGTACTTTCTATATTCAAGACTATTCAGTGTACTTTATATTAACTCATTTAATCCCACCACAGTTATTACTATCCCCACATTACAGATGAGGAAACTAAGGCTACAGATTATATGACTTGTTCAGGGTCCACAAGTTAGTAAGTAGCAGGGCTGAGATTCAAACCCAGGCAATCCTGTACCAGACCATTTTCCTAACCACTGGGCCATACTGCCTTCTCAATGCTGTTATCTCTACTCTGCTTTACTTGTTTTTGTCCTCACAGTGCCCAGGCCAGGGCTGGACACACTGAGTGTCCAGTGAAAGTCTGCTACATGAAAGGACCCCCTAATGATGAATACTGGTCCCATGACCTGAGGCACCCACCTGTCCTCTCAATCCCACGCAATCCCAGCACATAAGACCCCCAAGTCTACCCTGTCGCATCAAGCCCTGAATTGTTTCCTCCTGGGCCTTCCCCCCCATGCTGCACTTGCACTACTTGTCCTGACACCTAATCACACACCACCTGACCATCTTATCACCTGAAGCCATATGGACATCTGCTTAAGTAGCTCCCTGGCTCCCTGATATTCCCCAGAGTATAGCAATGATGGTGCCGGATAAATGGGGGTAGGGGGGAGATAAGGAAATGCTAAACTGAATCCAGCCTCCCTTCTCCATCTTTCCATTATCACCTGAGCTATTGATATTTTTCCTCTTGTCCAGGGGAAGCAAGCCAGGGTTCAGATCAGACCTCTGCTGCAACTATATAAATATTCAAACTGCCTAAACCCATAAGCTATAATAGCCAAGGTCTTGTAGGATGCAGCTGTGTATGGTTAAAAACAGCAAGTAGAGTTGGATATTTTTAACTCTATGGTGAAATCTATCAGGGAATTCAACACCCCCTATTTGACAATGTCTATAAGTGAGTATGAGAGCGCGACAATACAGACAGGTACCCTCTTGTATATTGTAATCCTGGCGTGTGAGCAGCTGAACTGTGTAAGCTTGAGTCTAGCCAGAAACCTCAACATGGAGAGAGTAGCCTCAGGAAGGTGGTCGCTTCACCTGTCCCACCTGAAAACATCCAATACAAAGGGAAAGAACCACAAGGCACCCCAACAGCCTGGGGCAGGAGGGGGTGGATGGGGGGAGGTGAGACGCCCAAGGCCTCCAGTTCCAGACAGGTTTCAGATGGGGCGGGAACGGGAGTGCCAGGCAAACATTGTCAACCATGTAAGATGGAAGTCAAAATTTAAGGTCCTTACAAAGACAAAATCTCCTGTGCCACAGAATGATTAACATAATTTAAAAAGCTGAATCTGAGTGGTTCTCTGCTTGTAGAGACTGGAACTACCAGGTTTTTTTCACACAAGCATGAGCTGGTTGTGGATCTGTCAGGACCCCGTGTGATTCCCCTGCCCCAAGGCCCTACTTCAGAGAAAAGGAAAGGACATTTCTGCTCCCTTCCTGGTCACCACTGCCCCCGGCTCCAGATCCCCTCCCCCTCAAAACTCCCAGGATGTCACTGTGTCACTGGGGATGGAACCATCAGCCACCTACTCCTGCTTCACCACTGCCCCAGCAGGAATGTGCAGGGACAGGGACCCGAGCAAAACCAAAGGCTGAAGGAAAGCACTAGAGCAAGGCTTTCACTCCACCTCTCAACAGGCCAAATCTTTTCACTACGAAGAGGAGCTTATTTTAAATAACTTCTTTCCACTTTCGGTGGGACTAGGGGAAGGAGGTGTCTGTCCCTACAAGGAGTTAAGTCCAGACTAGAGACTTGGTTAGAAGGATTTGTTTCCTCTCCCAGACCTCATGTTCCTCGGGGGAAGGAAATCCTGGCCAGCCAGGCAGGGGAGAGAAATAGCCAGTGTCTGAGCTATGGCCCTCTACACAGTGCTCAGAGCCATCTCCAGGAGCAGCCTTTACCACCCTTCTCAGGGGACTCACTGTAAAGCCCAGAGGGCTTCTTTACAATGGTGGTAGTGGTGGGATGTGTGTGTGTGTTAAGAGAGGAGCATTTCTTACCAGACCAGCGAGGGTGCTATCCAGGAGCTGACTCAGCAGAAGTTTGCTCCCAGTGAGTCCTAGACAGCTCACCCAGGCCATGCCCTCACCTCCCCCTGCCCACCCTTCTGTGGCCACAGCCCCTCAATGACTTGTGTGAAGCTTGAGCACTTCCCTGAAACAAAGAGAAATCAGAGGCATCTGTGAAGCACAGTCAGCCAAAGAGGAGGCCAAGCAGGAGACAGTGGAATGTGAGTATCCCAACTAAGGACCATTGGGGTTGATCCTGGAGCTGCCACCTAACACCAGTGCTGTAACCTCCCAGTTCCTCATCTTCCTCATTTGCAAAACGAGAATCACACAAGTACCTCACAGGGCAGGTTCAAGGATTAATGAGGCTGTGTCTGTTAATCCCTTACAATGGTGCACATGGTGAGCACCAAACAAACCTTTATAAAACAAATAAGAACTTGACAGAATCAATTGACTTCTCAGTGTGACAGTCCCTCTGCCCCGTGCTCAAGCCATCACACCCCAAAACCAAACAAAATCAAACCTAGACCTTAAAGAAAAAACACTCTTTAAAACCACTCCACTGAAAGGCCCTGCAGGACCATCCCACAACACAATTATTACTTCTTAAATCACTGGGCTCCTCAGGCACACGGGGGCGTTTGAAATAAGAAGAGTGTGTTTTGGGATTCTAATTTAAATATCTATCTATTCAAAGAGTAGGAAGCAATTACTTTCCTCTCCCCCAAAGAATTTATATACCCTCTGAGCTTTTGAAACCATTTGGTGCCAAACACATAAACACATCCACGTACTTTCAGGTGAGGAGCTGGCGGGGAGATGCCAAGCAGCAGCCACCCGACTCTCTCCAGCGCCCACCCACACACCAGGGCTAAAAATGTGTCATTATTCAAAGCCTCAGTAAATTGATGTAATTTCAGGTACCACCAATTCCATTTAGAAATGCATTAATGGGTACAGTGATTATAGATATTTAGCTGCACAGCATTCATCTATTTTTTTTTAATCCTCAGGTCAAAATGTACTGAGAAAAAAAAATTTCCAATTAATTTTATCATCAGGGAAGGGAAAAATTTCCCCTCCCTGGAACCCAGACCACTGGCTCTGTGTCCCTCTCTACTTCCTCAGTTACCAACCCCAGTTGACCCCCAACTCCAGTCAACGCTCTCTCCCTTTGGTTGACCCTGTCAAGATGGTCTCGCCATCTTGACCAACCACACCTATTTGGTTGAGCACCAGCACTATGCCCACACGTCCCCAAGGAGCTGGCGGGTGGTTCTAGACATTGAGTCACAATCCTGTCCCCACCCCCTCTCCCTCAGGACCAGCTTGGGGAAGACCGAAAGGCCAGACACCTCTGTGACTTACTCACCACCACCACATTCACTGGGACACATTTATTCTCCCACACAGAGGAAGCATTCTTACATGTCAACTTAACTATGGCCAGTCGGCCTGCCCTGGCTATCAATGTCAACCACTCAGAACAAAGAGACTCTCTCCCTGGCCCTCCTCTGCCCTCAGAAGGATTTCTAAGTGGTCATGGGTTCTGAGATGGAACCACTGAATGGAATTCGGCCTCAGCAGCCCCCCTCAAAGCAGGACAGCCCCATTCTGTGGTCACCCACAAGACCAGACCACTGACAGCCTGTGGGACTGACAGCATCATCTGGGCAGGAAGGAGGGCAGCACACTCCCAACCTCCATGGAGAAAACCAGAGGCCCACCAGTAAACCTGGGTAAAGGAGGAGACAATCCCGATACCTGTGCCCTACTGACATGGGCCTGTGACACAGCTCCATCCAATCAATTCTGACAGATGTCTTCTTGGAAACAAAAGGGCTCACAGCAGCCAAGCACCACTATGTGCCACACCCACTATGTGCCACTGTAGGGTAAGGTGATAAAGTATCAGTCTTTTCTGCCCTCCCACCATTAGGATTGATGATGGATACTTGCAGTCCTGAATGCATGCCTGATGGCGGGCACCTGGAGTGGGGTGTGGGTATTCGTAAGTGAGTACACCTGGGCTGAGAGACTGGGCTTATAAGGGCAGCGTCACGGGGACGCCAGCAGAACCACGAAAGCAGCAGAGAATAAGGCCACTCGAAAACATCGGAGAATCCAGATAGAGTGAAGACTTGCTGGGGGCTGGGAGGTTTGCCAGCCTCCCGGCCCCCATGCACGCCTGCCTGCTGTGTACCTGGTAAATCCCAATAAAAGCCTGCAAAAGCCACTGAGGGCTCCAGGACTTCTCCTTACCCTGTCTGCTCGGATCATAGAGATCCTGTTCTGTGTCCTCCTGCCCTTACAGCCACACAGCTAGAAGCTTCAGACAGACCATCACGTTTAATACTCAAACAATGGTGATCTAAGGACACTGGTCTCCACTCAGTCAAAAATCTCCATATAGGGCCTCCCTGGTGACGCAAGGGGTTAAGCACAGCACTGTGAAGCTATATGGAGCCTCTGCAACATGAGTTCGATCCCCGGCCAGCCAGGGAGCTACCCACATGGCGCAGCAGACCTCTCCTGTCTCGCCCGCTGCTCCCCTCAGCAGTGTATTTCAGTCTGCCTGTTCTGTTCCCAACTGTTTCTGGTGAATTCTCTCACCCCCCCCACACACCTCTGGCCTGTACCCCAGCTCTTGTATGCATAAATAAATCTTTAAAAAAAATCCCAGTATAGCTTATAGACATCCCTCCTTATTCCATGTCCTTGGATTCAACCAACTAACATCCAAGGTGAGTTAAATTTGTGAATGTGGAACTTGTGGGTAAAAAAAAGACCCAAATCCACATGTAAAGGGACCTTTGTAGTTCCAACCTGTGGTGTTCAAGGGGCAACTGTAACACTGGGGAGGAAAGTACTGTCCTTACTGTACAAGAGGAGAAGCGGTGGTTCTGCATGTTTTCACTTTCAGTGTCTGTAGAATCACCCTGGAATGTACAATAATGCTGAACACCTAGAGGTTCCGCTATAGCACATTAGACAGCACTTCTATTCATCTCTACCTCATCAAGTATAGATACCAGAGCTGCTGCCTCCAAAAACAAGGGGTCAGATGCCAGGCAGTGCAATCACTAACACCTGGGAACCCTCTCACTGGGGATGGGGGTGGGCAGGGAGTAAATCAAAACTGCCCATTTTGGAAAATGTGTAGCTCACAAGTACACAAAACCTATTCATTTTCTCTCTGGCTGGATACAGATGCACACATATGCAATCATTTTTGATACCTAGTCCCAACCATTTCGTGGTTAGCTTCCTTTCAGAGACAAACCAGTAAGTCAGTCCAGCTCATTCCCCTGCTAACTTGATCTCAGATATTTTCCCCAAAGAGAACAAAGCATAGCTCCTCTGCTGATTGTGCCACATTTCACCAGAGGTTTTTTTTGTTTGTTTTTTGTTTGTTTTTTTAAAACATACTTTTTTTTTTTTTTTAAGATTTATTTATTCAAGCACTGGGTACAGTCAGAAGCACAGGAGGGTGAGAGAATTCACCAGAGCCAGAGCAGGGAGCAGAGCAGGCAGAAGGACCGAAGTACACTGCTGAGGGGAGCAGCGGGCGGCAGGAGAGGTCTGCACGCCATGTGGGACCCTCCTCCAGTGGCCGGGGAGCAGCCGGGGATCGAACTGGCGCTGCAGAGGCTGCGGGCAGCTTCGCAACCCAGCGCTCAGCCGCTGCGCCACTGGGGAGGCCCTCACCAGAGGTTTTGAAGGGGATTCCTCTGCAGAACTGGCAGTGATCACAGTTAATTCTTCTATAGCCAAAAAAAAAAAAAAAATTCTTCTATAGCATATACAAATTTCCAGGCACTGTTCTAAATTGGCCATAAAGTTAGATTGTACAGAAGAAGAAATATTTAAAGGCACAGGGAGATTTACATCACCTGCCCAACCTAGCAGCAGAGTGAGAATTTCAATCAGGACACTCAGATTCCAAAAGTCATGTTTTGTGACCCCATATGGCACCATCCCTCAGACACAGAAGGTGGGCGACATCCCCAATAACATCACTGTCCTGAAGCCTAGCCTCAGCTCAGCTCCAGCCTCCTCAGATTGCAGGCAGACGCACACATACTAAACCTTCACCTACTCCCAGCTCCTTCGCATTTCTCCACTGGCTTCCTGCCTCAGCCACCCACTGCGCTGCTCCACAGCTGCCTGTCTCTCCTCACACGCACCCACCCTCTGGCGCTCCCTAGGGCCCCCTCCTCAGAGGCCTGCAGCCCCAGTCACCCATACTGAAGCTGTCCATTGTCCTTCTGCTTTCTTGGACTGGCACTGTAGAGGGCAGAGACAACGGCCTCCATTTCTCTGCCCAGCATCCAGTGTGGAGACTGGCCCACAGCAGGAGCTTCACCAGACTTTGGTGACTGAACAGATGAATCCTGGACCAAAAGCCAGACAGCCTCTGATTAAACTGCTCCTCCAGGCGGCCCACCAGGTCCATCTGTGGACACATACAGAAAACTCGTTTGCAAGTGGAGAGGATATGATTAGTGCAGAGGTCACTGCAGCAACCTGATACCTTGCTCTCGCTTCTCCTGGGGGAAGGAGACAGTCTCATCCCCCACTTCTCATCTCCCATGTCATCTGGGGGGAGAGAACACAGGAGACTGTGCAGCCAGGAAGCTGGGGAGAGGACTGGCCTGGAAGCTCTGCCCCTTTCAGCCCCAAGCACATCCCCACACCTCCTGCATTGCAAAGCCCCAGGGAAGCACAGGAGGCAACCTGCAGCCAGGAAGAGATTGCATGCCGACTCCAAGCTGCCAGATCTTGAAAGGGTGAGGGCTCCACGTTGGCAAGAGAAGCCCCTGAGAACGTCTGAGAACACTGGCTGTGACGTTGGTAATGCTCTTCTGGCAGGACCTGAGAGACAGCCTGACCCTAAGCAGGCTTAAGAGGCTCATCAGCCCATAAGCTGTGGTCAGCTGATATCTGGGAAGACTGGGGGGCGGTTTGCTTCCCACAGAGATCCAGGGACCAGCTGTGCCTGGGGTCCTTCCACCCAAACCATCATTCATCTCCCCTGTGTGGGACTTTCGGAGAGGAGCATCAGGGAGCTTCTGCCTCAGCATCATCCGAGAAAGTTCAAATGACCCATTTGGGGGATAACTATAGGATTTAGAACAGAGGGGGTGATGATAGGAGCCAGAAGACACCTCGAATCACAAATGAAACAGCATGCAAACTTGGACCCAAGAAGTTTGGGTTCGAGTCCCATCTACTCTCTTGATGCTCTGGCCTTGGGAAGCTCTTTCAGCCCCCATCCAACTCCTGACCTCACCTGCTTGATTGTTAAATGAGGAAAATAAAAACACCTGCTTCTAAAAGAAATCTGTTTCTCAACTTTAAGGCACCTTGAAGATTATTACTGTTGACATCTGTGGCCGCGCAGCACCGGACAGTAAGTCTGTCCTTCACTGGGCAGAGCTGATAAACAGGTGGCCGCGCAGATTAAGGAGTGGACATCTGTGCAGCCTTCTAGATGCCCAGCAGAGAGGGGCAAAGCAGGAGCTGTTTTCACATCTCATTACTCGGGGCTCTTGGCACTCGGTCCCTGCATCCTGGAAAAGGTGCCCATGGCCTTGGGATAGCATCCAAAGAAGAGGTAGCTCAAAAACCTTGTTCTAGTGCTTTCCTGCAGCCTTCAGGTTTTGCTCAGGTCCCTGGCCCTGCACATTCCTGATGGAAGGAGAGGGAAGCAGTCAGGGATGGGGAGAGGGAGAAGAGTGAAGCAGGAGTAGGTTATATACTGTCATTTTTTTAATTGACATTATTTGGAAATCATTTTAAACTACAGAATAGTTGCAAGAGAAGTTAAAAAACCTCCATCTAGCTCATACCCAGACTCATTTATTATTAGTATTTTGCTCCATTTGCTCTATCAGTCACTCTCCTGCACACACCAAGTTTTTCTTTAACCACTTAAGAGCAAATATTTCAGTATGTATTTCCCAAAAACATCCTTTTAATAAGCATAATGGTTATGTAGTTTTCACTGGTCCACACCAACTTCTGAGTTGAGGCCTGACTCAGCCAGCCCTAGATCAAGGGCGCCAGACTTCTGCAGCAACAGCAGCTGATTGGGATTAAGACTCAGAATCCACATGTCCAACCCACCTCATAACTGTGTGAATGTACCGAAAAGGAGCTCACATTTATTGGCATTGAGTATATGCCAGCTACTTGCTAAATCCTTTCCATCAATTAGCTCACGCAATCCTCGTATTTATCCCTATTTTACCAGTGAAGGAAGCAGTTTGAAGGGAGTAGGTAACCTGTGAAGGTTGGGGAGCTGCAGATGGTGGAACTGGGATTGGAATCTAGGGAGTCAGATTCCTGAGGCCAAGCTCATACCCACTGCCTCTTTCTATGCCCACCACCACATGCACAACCCCTATCCTTTATTCTACATGGTGAAGTTGCCTGGCTATGCTTTGAGCTTCAAAAAAAGAAAAAAAAAAACTATCCCTGCTACCATGCCAGTGTCCAGGTGACCATTTAGGTCACCTGTGGGCTGGATGTGGGGCTTAGGGAGGCTGGGAGAGTGTGGTAGGGAACAATTTAGTCCAGGGGGTAAAAAAGACAAAAAAGACCACCTGCTGGTTTTCTTAAAACCTGTACCTCCTCCCCTGGAATAGAAGGGCCCAGAAAGGCTGGAAGGCCAAAGGCAGTCTCCCCACATTTCTCTGCCACCTATGACTGAACAGGGGAATTGGTGCCCACAAGGGGTACATGTGTCTGCTTAGGAAAACAGAAAGCCATACAATAAACATGATGCATCTAGCCAAGGCTGTGCGCTGAATGGAAGACATGGATTTTATAATAAATTAGAGGGGGGTCATCCCCTGGTGGCGCAGGTGGTTGAGCACAGGGCTGTGAACCTGTCCACAGCCTCTGCAGCATGAATTCAATCCCAGCTGGCCAGCGAGATACCCACATGGTGCGGCAGACCTCTCCTGTCTCGCCCGCTGCTCCCCTCAGCAGTGGATTTCAGTCAGTCTGTCTGTTCTGTTCCCCGCTCTGTCTCTGGTGAGTCCTCTCACCCTCCCACACATCTGCCCTGTACTCTGGTTCTTGTATGCATGAATGGATAAATCTTTAAAAAATAAATAAATAAATAAAATAGGGGTAAAGTCTACATGAATTTTAGGAGAAAACCTTTTAGGGTATTTTCTGATATCTAGTCTCCCAGGTGAGTTGGCCTTGACCTTCTTCATTAGGGCTGAGGGAAAACTATAAGAAGCCCTGAGCTGAGCCAACAAGATATCCAGTCTCTTCTCTGAGAAAGCTGAACTAATAATATAGCATGTGGCTTTAGGAAGTCTCTTTATCCCTCAGTGCTCCATTTCTGCACTTAAAAAATACAATAATTTTGGGCCTCCCCTGTTGGTGCAGCCGTTGAGCGCTGGGTTGCGAAGCTGCCTGCAGCCTCTGCAGCACCGGTTCGATCCCTGGCTGCTCCCCGGCCACTGGAGGAGGGTCCCACATGGCGCGCAGACCTCTCCTGCCGCCCGCTGCTCCCCTCAGCAGTGTACTTCTCTCCTTCTGCCTGCTCTGCTCCCCGCTCTGGCTCTGGTGAATTCTCTCACCCTCCTGCGCTTCTGACTGTACCCAGTGCTTGTATAAATAAATAAATAAATAAAATAAATATAAATAAATCTTTAAAAAAAAAAAAAAAATACAATAATTTTGTGAACCCCCAACCAGGTAATGTTCATGAAGCATTCCATAAACAATAAAACATGAACCCAAGATACTTCTCATTTCAGAGAATCAGAAAGTAAATGTCTTTCCAGTCATTTAAAAACAACAGGCAAAAAACCCATACACCTGTGGTTTCTTTCTCTGCTGATATTTACTTAAAACACCATGCCATTCCACCAAGAAGCTCGTGGCTTGCACTGGCAAAAAGACTAACTCACATTCTTTTCTGAAGACAGAAAACGGGAGCAAGCTCCTTATTAAATCACTAAATACATCATGAAGCACTTTCTTAAATAACCTTCTTTTTCCAAACTCCAAAATTTAGGAAGATCCAAATCTACTGCAAAGAGATCAAGAAAGAATGGAAAGTCCTCCCTGGTGGCTCAAGGGGTTAAGATGCAACCTATGAAGCTACCCACAGCCACTGCAGCATGGGTTCAAGCCCCGGCCAGGGAGCTACCCACATGGTGCAGTAGACCTCTCCTGACTCACCTGCTGCTCCTCTCAGCAGTGTATTTCAGTAGCTCTGCCTGTTCTACTCCCCACTCTGTGTCTGGTGAATTCGGTCACTCCTCACACCTCTGGCCTGTACCCCAGTTCTCATATGCGTAAATAAATCTTTTTTTTTTTTTTTTTAAAGATTTATTTTTTATTTATTTATACAAGCACTGGGTACAGTCAGAAGCGCGGGAGGGTGAGAGAATTCATCAGAGCCAGAGCGGGGAGCAGAGCAGGCAGAAGGACCGAAGTACACTGCTGAGGGGAGCAGCGGGCGGCAGGAGAGGTCTGCGCGCCATGTGGGACCCTCCTCAGGTGGCCGGGAAGCAGCCGGGCATCGAACCTGCGCTGCAGAGGCTGCGGACAGCTTCGTAACCCAGCGCTCAACCGCTGCGCCACCGGGGAGGCCCCATAAATAAATCTTTTTTTAAAAAAAAAGAATGGAAAGAGCACCACCAATGACACACAGGTGACAAATGGGATAACACCTCTCCCCTTCCATTCTCCAGCTGTCCCTGCTCTGAACCACACCCCTCCCAGAAGTAGAAAGCCTTAAAAGGCAACTTGCAACTGGTTTTTAAAGAGATTTTCCCACATCTTTTCTGGGATGGCTTTGAGACCAGGGCACAAAGCGTGGCCCTTAATCCTTCCTGCAGCTTTCTGCACAACACTGCGTTGTTCCTTTTACACAGAACCTAACATTTCAGTCCCTGAACCAGTTTTCACCCTTGATAAAACAACCAGGAAATGAAAGGTAAAGTATGGGATTATGTCAAACTTGCCAGGCTAGGGAGCCTTTTCTTAACGTTCAACAAGAGGTTTCAGAATTTCCATTTTAAATAGATGTAAGCAGTTAGTTTCGCAGGAATTCTTTGTGGAATTATTGCTTTCTGGTTAGGAATAAAGTTTCTGGGATTGCTGTTCCCAGCAGTGCCTCAGTGAGAAAGATGACAATAAATGAAGAAATAGGTTGGCACTCTACAAGACAAATTATACTACCATGAAGGTCAACTTTTGTCTGGGGAGGAAAACATGACAGGACAGAGTTTTTACTAGGGTGGCCTGGAAGACGGTTGGTTGATGGCTTCATTAAACCTCAAGGGGGCAGCTTCCTGAGCTGCCCAGTATTTACAGGCTTTCCAGAAGGACTTTCTACACTTGGTGCCTGCAGTCAACTGGAGTCCCCACCTGGACATCCCATCACACCTGGTTTAGCTTCATTCCCCAACTCTTCCCCTATCCTTTTAATTTCAGACTGAAAAGTGGGTTTGTTGATTACAAAAACAAGCAACCTAGGTAAGTGGCATTATTTCCAGAAGGGTAATGCTTTCTCGAAAAGGCTTGATGACTTGGCTTTCACCTGGTCTTCACTCCCTGCCTCACTGGGACAGGTTTTTAATTGCCCACTCCCAGCCTCCTGGAACTCCAGGCCCCACTCTGACTTCCTGGTTCTCACTCTTACCTGAGAGGGAGTCTGAGTACCTCTTGCCCTGTGATATCTCAAAGCAGAACATGGAAGTGATGATTTAGTCAAGTGATGATTTAGTCAATTTCCTGATGTATGCATTTAAAATTTTTTTTTAAAGATTTATTTTATTTTATGCATACAAGAGCTGGGGCATAGGCCAGAGGTGTGGGGGGTGAGAGGATTCACCAGAGACAGAGTGGGGAACAGAACAGGCAGACTGACCGAAGTACACTGCTGAGAGAAGAAGCGGGCGAGTCAGGAGAGGTCTGCTGCGCCATGTGGGTAGCTCCCTGGCCGGCTAGGGAATCGAATTCATGCTGCAGAGGCTGTGGATAGCTTCATAGGTTGCGTGTTAACCCCTTGTGCCGCCAGGGAGGCCCTAAAATTTATAATTTACAATATAGAGACGAGACAAGGATGTCCACTCTCACCACTGCTTTTCAATATAATACTGGAAGTCCTAGCCAGAGCAATAAGACAAGAGAAAGACATCCAAGGAATCCAAATAGGAAAAGAAGAAGTCAAACTATCACTATTTGCAGATGACATGATAATATACGTAGAGAACCCCAAAAACTCCACAGAAAAACTAATTCAACTAATCAATCAGTTCAGTAAAGTGGCAGGATACAAAATCAACACGCAAAAGTCAGTAGCCTTCCTATACACAAACAATAAATCTGAAGAAGAAGAAATCAAAAAAACCATCCCTTTTATTATTGAAACAAAAAAATCAAATACTTGGGAATAAATCTAACAAAAGAGGTAAAGGACCTATACAAAGAAAACTATAAAACACTGTTAAAAGAAATAGAAGAAGACACAAAGAAATGGAAAGACATCCCCTGCTCATGGATTGGAAGAATAAACATTATTAAAATGGCCATCCTACCAAAAGCAATATACAGATTCAATGCTATTCCAATCAAAATTTCAATGTCATTCTTCAAAGAAATAGAACAATTATTGATGAAATTCATATGGAATCACAAAAAACCCCGAATAGCCAAAGCTCTCCTGAAAAAAAAAAGAAGGGAATGGAGGCATCACACTCCCAGACTTCAAACTATACTACAAAGCCATAATCATCAAAACTGCATGGTATTGGAACAAGAACAGACATACAGACCAATGGAATCGAATAGAAAATCCAGAAATAAACCCACAGATTTATGGTCAACTAATCTTTGACAAAGGAGCAAAGACTATGCATTGGAGCAAAGAAAGTTTGTTCAATAAATGGTGCTGGGAAAACTGGGTCGCTACATGCAAAAGAATGAAGCTTGACCACTACCTCACACCATACACAAAAATCAACTCAAAATGGATTAAAGAACTAGACATAAGACCTGAAACCATAAAATATATAGAAGGAAATATAGGCGAAACACTACGTGATTTGCACATCAAAGATATCTTTACAGACATATCACCCAAAGCAGTGATAGTGAAGGCAAAGATAAACAGCTGGGACTACATCAAATTAAAGAGCTTCTGCACAGCAAAAGAGACAATAACAAAAACAAAGAGAAACCCCACCAACTGGGAGAACATTTTTGCACCCAACACTAATGATAAAGGACTGATCACAAAAATCTGCAAAGAGCTGATGAGACTCAACAACAACAAAGAAAATAATCCAGTCAAAAAATGGGCAGAAGAGCTAAAAAGAAACTTCTCTGAAGAGGAAATGCAAATGGCCAACAGACATATGAAAAAATGTTCACCATCACTTGTCATCAGGGAAATGCAAATCAAAACTACCATGAGATACCATCTTACACCAGTGAGAATGGCACATATTAAAAAAACTAGCAACAACAAATGTTGGCGAGGTTGTGGAGAAAAAGGAACTCTCCTGCACTGTTGGTGGGAGTGCAAACTGGCCCAACCACTATGGAGAGCTGTGTGGAGATTTCTGGACCTACTAAACATAGAGCTTCCATATGATCCAGCAATTCCACTCCTAGGTATTTACCCAAAGGACACAGAAACATCAACTCCAAAGAGCACCTGCACCCCTATGTTTATAGCAGCACTGTTTACAATAGCTAAGCTTTGGAAACAACCCAAATGCCCAAAAATAGATGACTGGATCAAGAAGATGTGGTACATATATACCATGGAATATTACTCAGCATTCAAAAAAGATAAGCACATGCAATTTGCAGCAACATGGATGGTGCTGGAAGGGATCATGCTCAGCGAAATAAGCCAAAAAGAAAAAGAAAAATACCGGATGGTCTCACTCATAGCAGGAATCTAGAAAACTTAAATAAGGGACCAGGAAAATGAATAACTATAAGAAAGTGAAAATCAGAATCAACAAAAAACTATGAAACGGAGACACTTTTGGGGGGGTGGAGGGCGGGAGGGGAGGGATTGGGATCAGAAAGGGGGGGTTGCAATTGTATGGGGAATATAAAAATAAAATTTATTATTTAAAAAAAAAAACAATATAGAGACGAACCTTAAGACTTCTGCTTATAAGTTAAATTTTCAATTTTTCTTTACTTAAATGACATTCAAATAGTAAATGAAAAGCATTCTGCCAAGATGAGGGAAATACTGCAGAAAAAAGAAAAAATTTTATAATGTAATCCCTTTAGTGGCACTTTTTCCCCTGCTTTTGAACAAGTGGCTCTATGCTTTCCTTTTACACTGGATCCTGCCAATTACGCAGCCAGTCCTGCCCCCAGGGCCTGCAGGCTGGCTTTGCTCTTAGCCTCAAAAATGTCCTTCCCAAGAGCCTCACTGCCTCACGTGGGAATGGGAACCACGAGGAGAATGGCTCCTACACAGGATGACCCTGCAAGGCTCCACAGCTGAAACCCAGGAAACTGAAACTTCTAGAAGAGACCTCGGGCAATCAGCTATTTTCCACCAGGACCCTGGGGTCAAGCCACAGAGGACACAAAAGCCTGGCAACCAAAGAAGGGGTGCCAAGACCAATGAGCAAGACATCCATTCCCCTGACAAAACATTCAGTTTTGAGTTGAAGAAGCTGGGGGTGTCGGGTTCCTGCTTTGAGCGCTGTCCTCAATAGCAAGTGACTCCCTCCAAGATGCCTGCAGTCCTGTCACCAGCCTTGACAGGTTGTTTCCTGGTGGCTATGCTTCTTTCACCTTGCTGAATCTCCCCGACAACCCTGATCTCAACAAGGAGTTTCCCAACTTGGCATACCCAGTAAGCTCACTCTTAAAACACTGCTGCTTCACTAAACACCAAGTGCCCACTCAGTGTCCAGCCCTGGACTGGGCACCAGAGTCTCAGAAGTGGGAAACATGGATCCTACCTCCAAGGAGCAGCCTTGGCACTGGCAGAGTAGCCGAGAGCCCGGCCCTCCCCTCTGCCACCTTATCCTCCTTTTCAACTCATGACCTGCTGTTGTGAGAAGCCAGAGAAATCCCCAAAGTTCCAAGAAATCCCCAAAGAACAATCCAGTGTGACCCTCTAGCTCCCAAGGTCTGCTCTAGAACTTTTCCTTCATGTCTTGTGTTTGAAAAGTCTGTCTGTGAAATCATCTTTACTAATAACTAATGGCCATCATTCCTTACTAATGAGAGGCATGCATCCCCAACAACGGGGGAGACCAAGGGTCGGTGCCCTTCCTAGCACCTGATTGTTAGCAAAGGAGGCTGGCCCCAGAGGTTGCAGCAGCCTGACTCAAAGCAAAAATAGCACATGGCATGAGGCTCCTTCCAGTACCGATGCAGACTGTCACCTGTGACCAGGCTAGGAACCACCACTACCACCACAGTTACCATATCGGAGATGGAAGTCCTACATCTTAGTCCCAACTCTGACCCTTCTGCCAAATCATTTAAACTCACAGGCTGGACCTGAGTTTTATAACCCGAAGAACAGAGATATCCACTGTTCTGTTGCCTCAGGGGGCGATTATAAGGAACAAGCAAGAAAAGGTACTGGGAAAAGCCAACTGCCCTTTGCTGTTAGAATATCCAGAATTATTATGAGTTTCCATGTCTCTAAAATGGGACTAGTAACAGTTCTCATTTCATCAAAGTTGTTTGATTAAATCAAATAAGAGTTATATGACAGTCCCTAATATTTTCCAAGGACTTGAGAAGATGATGCTATTAAGTAATTGTTATCACTATTATTGCTGTGGTTGTTAATGACACTATTATCACAATTCCTATTATATCTTGCTCCCTGGCTAAGGGATTCATGGCAAAATAAGGTCTTAGAGTACAAAAAGTCTTCTGAAAGGGGATATAAGCATCATCTAATCTAGGATTGGGAGAGCCAGAAGTAGATTCTGTATATGTTTTGTCTCCAATTAATCCAACACTGAAACAAAAGTGCAGAAATCAAAGCCAAAATTCACCTGCATTAGTTTAAGGTATTCTGCTTCACGAAATGGACTTTGGAGAGTATTCAAACATTTGCCAATTATTAGGAGCAACTGAAACCTCACACAACTTTCCAGTCTAAGGATCCACTGGAGAAAATAAAATCATCTGTGGCGATACTTTGTCTTCTAACTTAGCCATATTAGAAGAGATTTCTCCATCAAAAAAAATCAAATATTCAGAAATGTTTATAGCAAATCTAAGAAAAAGAAAGCAAACCAAAGCAAAACATTTTTTTTTTTAATGTGGGTAAAAGAATATTTACACCTAAATCCCTAAGAGCCCCTAAAGAACTCCAAAAACCTCTCAAGAAATTATCACAGGGGACCTCCCCTGGTGGCACAGTGGTTGAGCGCTGGGCTGCGAAGCTGCCTGCAGCCTCTGCAGCGCCGATTTGATCCCTGGCCGTGGGTGAGGGTCCCACATGGCACGACAGACCCCCTCCTGCCGCCCGCTGCTCCCCTCAGCAGTGTATTTCGTCGGTCTGCCTGTTCTGTTCCCCACTCTGGCTCTGGTGAATTCTCTCACCTTCCTGCACTTCTGACTGTACCCAGTGCTTGTATAAATAAATAAATAAATCTTTAAAAAAAATAAAAGAAATTGTCACAGGGCCTCCCTGGTGACACAAGGGGTTAAGCACAGCACTGTGAAGCACTATACTGTGAAGCTATCTGAAGGCTCTGCAGCTGGCCAGGGAGCTACCCACATGGCACAGCAGACCTCTCCCGTCTTGCCCTCTGCTCCCCTCAGCAATGTATTTCATTCTGCCTATTCTGTTTCCCACTCTGTCTCTGGTGAATCCTCTCACCCCCCCACACACACACCTCTGGCCTGTACCCCAGTTCTTATATGCATAAATAAAATCTTTTTAAAAAATTGTCACAGAAGGAGGTAAGGAATAAGATCAGCGACCAAGGTCATTTCCCCGACATGGCTTGCCTTTAACTGTAGGAGAGACTACTTTCCCCTAGGCCTGGGAGGACTCAGCCAAAGCCCTGGGGGGCAGAGAGCCAGGGCTGCAGTAGGCTAATCACTAGGGATTTCACAAACAGAGTTACCATAGAAGAGCAAAAGAGATGAAGGACAGATGGGTGTAACCTACACACTCCTCAAATCCCCCAGCTCCAGACTCTATAAAGAAATAAACAAACAAAAATTAGGGGGAAAAAAAAAAAGACTTTACCCAGCACTTCATGGAAAAATAAGAAACCAGCACGTAGGAAAACCCACCTCTCCCCTCAGCAAACCTGTCAACCTGCTTGCCGGGGTCCAGCACCTCAAGTCCTTCCTCCTCTCCCGTGGATGGTGCACCTGCTCCCCCCTGAGACCAGGGGACTCAGGGTCTACTCAGGTGACCCCTCACCTCAGAAGCATTGCTCCAGCAACTAGACCACCTCTTTCCTGCACCATCTATTTCTCCCTCTCTCCTGGGCCATTCCCAACAGAACAAAACATGCTCTGCAAACTCCCAGCAAAAAAAGAAAACCCCTCCCTCAATCTCACATCTTCTCCAGTTCTCAGCCAACTTCTCACCTCCACCTTATAACAAAGGTGCCTGAAAGGTTTACCTACACTCGCTGCCTCCATTTCCTCATCCCCTATTTTCTCTTCGCCCTACTGCTGGCAGGTTTCATCCTTCAGGTTTCTGTGATGACTCATTCTCCTGGGTCTTCTGCTACCTTCTCAGTCCTGTCTCAGTTTCCTCTGCTGGATCTGCTTCCTTTCCCAACCTCGGATGCCGCTAGGTCCTAAGGTTTAGGTCATCTTCTCTCTTCTGTCAACACCCTCGTCCTCCATGATTTCATCTAATCCTGCAGACAACACCTCCAAGCCCAAAGATCTCTCCTGAGGCTGCTGTCTGAGCTTCAGAGTCAGACATCTGACTAGCTGATATATACATATCTCAAGTATAATCTGGCAAAATAAGATCTCATGCTTTCCCCCTACTGCCAACCTGTTCCTCCCCCAGTCTTTGCATATTCCCAAAGATCTGAACACCATCCACTCAGATGCTTGAGACCCAAAGTCATCTGACTCTTGTCTTTCTCTCAGTCTACATCCCAGTCATCAAGCCTAAATCTGGCAATTTTCTCCATCTCCAGGGCTACCACGTGCCGTCAAGCCAATCATTAACTCTTGCGTGGACTGCAGCAAGTCTCAACTGCTCTGCCCCATACAGGTGCCCACCTACAGCACACACGACAGCAGGCAGAGTCTTTCTACAAATACAAATCAAATCACACCGCTCTCCTATTTCAAACCCTCCAGTAACTTCTCACTGGACTTCACATAAAATTAAAAAACTCCTTACCCTGGCTCATAAAGACTTCTGTCACTTAACTTTCTCTCATCTATTGCCTCTTCCCATGCCACTTTCTCTGTTCACCTTCCAGCCACACTGTTCCTTGAACTTGAACCTCTTTCAAGCCTTACGGTCCTGTTTTCTCCTCCTGAAGTGCTTTGCCACCGTTTTCATTGTCAGCATAAGGATGACTATTTCGTGTAGTTCAAATTTTACCTTAGGGCCTCCATGGAGGTGCAAGGGGTTAAGATGCAACCTATGAGGCTATCCACAGCCCATGCAACACAAAGTTCAAGCCCCAGCCAGGGAGATACCCACACGGCGCAGCAGACCTCTCCTGACACTCCTGCTGCTCCCCTCAGCAGTGCATTTCAGTCAACTGCCTATTCTGCTCCCCACTCTGTCTCTGGTGAATCCTCTCACCCCCCACACCTCTGGCCTGTACCCCAGTGCTTGTATGCATAAATAAATCTTTTTTAAAAAAAACAAATTTTACCTTAAATGTCATCCATTCAGATACACCACCACTGCTGTCCCAGTTCAACCAAACTACCCAGTCACTTGACATCATATCACCTTATTTTCATTGTCTGTGTACTGGTTACCACAATCTAATACTGTTTATTTACTTATTTTCTGCTTCTTCTCCTCCCCCACTAGATGGCAAGTTCTTCGAGCAGGTCCTTGCTTGCTCATTTGGCTCACTTCTGTAGCCCCACTACCTAGAACAATGCAGACACCCGGGAGAAGTCTAAAAAAAAAATGGATGAATGCAGTTATGAGCCAGAAAGACCCACTGACAGAGAGTGCTGCTAGTCCCTGCCAGCTCCCCAACTTCTCACACTGGAGGGAGCACAGCAGGACCACAGCCACAGTCCTAACGCTCACTTCTATAAATCAGCTCACTTTTATAAATCACCTCCATAAGGAGTACAAGCATCCTAAGAGTCCGGGGGCGGGGGGGAGCTTCAGGATTTTGGGGGATCATCAGAGGTTAGATGCTGCTCCAGGAAAGACTAGCAGAGTTTCAAGCTGAAGTAGAAAGGAATTCTAGCTCACACCTAATAGTCCTCGGATCACCGTCCAGATCACGTCCTTGGCTAGTTTATTCAGTGAACATTTACCAAGTGCCTACTCCGGACTGGGGCAAAGGATCAAAAGCAGTTTTTGATTTTGACCTCATGAAACTAACTCACAGGCAGACAGGCTGCAACACGGGTACCCGTCCGGAGTGGGAGAGAATGAACAGCGCCTCAATTTACTGCTCCTCTCTTTGATTTCTACAGACCCACGTTGGGATAACCTCGATAATGGGGTGACGCTCCCGGGTTTTGGGAAAATCTCCGGCTTGCCTTGAGGAGGCAGGAGGGATTGTGCCAGCACCCGCCAGAGAGACGCGGCGTGTTCGAGGAATATTATTGGCTGATGAGTTCCCTTCCCCACCCCCACGACTCCCCCATTAGACCCGAGCCACGGATGGGGCGGGAAGGGGTTGGGGGGTTCCAAGTCTTCACCACCATCCTGGAGAACCCTGCCCAAGAGAAAGGCCTCCCAGGCGACATTCCCTTCGTCTCTTTATCTCCTCCCCGCCAAACCCCACCTCCTGCCCCAGGTCCCCCACCCCAGACGAAACTCACGTCTACGCTCCCCACCCCCGCCCACCCCGGTCCGAGCACCCGCTCGGCTCAGCCCAGCCCCGGGCCTGGAGGGAGGCGTGTCCCCCTCACGCCCGCTTGAATCCTGCCCAACTGCCAGGTCCAGGGCGCAGAGTTGGCGGCCCCAGTCCCCGCCGCGGGCGCGATCCGGGACCCTTGCCGTGGTCCCCCAGGGGAGATGCTGACCCCCCCCCCCAGTTCCTCCTGGACCCCGCCACACAAATCCCGAACACAAAACTGCACCCAAGTGCGGCCGCGGCGCTGTGCGCGCCAAATCGCGGGGGACCCGAGCGGAGAGGGGCTGGGGGCGCGGCGGGAACCGGGTTCGACCTCGTGGCGGCAGCGCCTGCAAGTTGCCGCGATCACTCACTCGATGAAGTAGCTGGCGCCCTCCTCCGTGAAGCCCTCCTCCCAGCCGCGGGGCAGGTCTGCGGGAAGGCGAGAAAAGTGGGGTCAAACTTGGGCCGCCGCGGCGTGCGCCCCCCGCCCCGAGCGCCCCCGAGCGCCCCCCGAGCGCGCCCCCCCCACGCGGGTCCGGCGCCCACCTGAGCGGATCATGTGGCCCGAGTTGACGGGCTCCCCGGTGCGCGGGTGCAGCCAGGTGGTGCAGCGGAGCCGGTCACTGCGGGGAGAGAGGTGCACCTGTTAGCGCCGCGGGAGCCCGCGGGGGGCCCGCGCGGCCCCGCGCCCCGCCCGCCCGCGCCCGCCCGCGCCCCGCACTCCCGCGCCGCACTTGATGAAGAAGACGCGGCCGTCGCGGCACACGCCGTAGGACCAGGGCTCAGGTAGAGTGTCCCGCGCGCCCGCCGCCGCCGCCATGTTCGCTGCGCGCCGCGCCGGGCGGGGGGAGGGGGCGGGAGGGGGCGGCGCGGGCGGCGGGACCCGGGGCTCGGCCGGCGCGGGCTCTGCGGGCGCCCCGGGGAGCTCCGTGGCGCGCGGGCTCCCCCGGGGCGGGGTCGTGGCCGGGTCCCGGGCGCCCCCACCCGCGCGGCCGCCGGATCCGCCTGCGCCTCAGACGCCCCGGACGCCTCGGACGCGGCCTTTGTCCCCGCGCCTTCCCCGCCCCCAGCGCCCCGCGCGCCCCTTTGACCCCGAAACCCCGGGCCCTGGCGGAGCAGAGGGCCTCTGGGGGGCGCCCCGGACAAACTTTGGAAACGGGGCGCGCCCCAGATGCGCCAGTAAACACCGCCCGAGCCCCCCGACACAACTTGTTTCCCCGAGAACCGCACTTCGCCCTGGACCTGGAGCGCGCCACAGGTTACTCCATGTTCCCGGCCGCGGCTTCTTCCGCTGTGGGGGGAAAGTAAATATTAGGGCGCTGCTGTGTAGATTAAGGGGAGGAACGACGACGTAAGGTGCCAGCGAGACCCTGGCACCGTCGACGCACCCGCTGTTAACGCCGGAGCGAGCGGCGTTTTCCCCGGGCTGCAGCGAGGCCCTGCGGGCGGGGCGGACCCACACCTCACACGCCCTTGCGCTGCGGGGTTCACGGGCTTCTTGCCTCTGTTCGTGCCAACTGGTAGAAGGTCCGGCGTTGAGGGCTGGACAGCACCCCGTCTCCATCTTTAGAAGAACCCACCCGACGCCCCGGCCCCCTAACGGGGGGTCTGGAAGGCGCTTTACATGGCAGGACCTTCTCACATTCAAGTCTCTGCTACTGGGGAGCCAGCCCTCTCCTGACCCCTCGGTCCCTTCAGTATTCCATTACTTGTGTGCGCGAAATTGACATTCTTTTTTGTATGTTTCCTTTGTTTAAGGTGTATTTGTCTCCCACACAGTTAAACTTCAGCTGGCTGGGAGGAGGTGCCTTGGTCTCCCACACAGCCATGTCCCCAGCAGCGGGAGCCGCTCCACATTGACACCCATGAGCTGGCACAGCGAGGAAGCAGGGCTCTAGATGTGAGAGCTAGCCTCGGAGGAGCACAGGCTTGTACTGTGTAGAGTTTGGGCACTAGTGACTCAGAAAGGCAGCCTCGAAAGGTGAAATCAGCCAGGACCCCAAAGGTTTTGTTATAGAGCAGTACTGATTTTGAACGGGTTCCTGGCTGTGGGTCCTCACCCGCGCGCTTACAAGGGACTTATTAATACTCCACTACAGGCACACACAAAAGGTTCATAAAAGGTTTATTTACAAGGGAAAAGGAAAAATGTACAACTCAGGGAGAAAAATAGGGAAATAAAGTCTTTAATGCGTCCTACCCAATCCGACGACCTGGAAACCCAAAGTCACTCTCAGAGCTGGCAGAGAGCCAAAATGGGGGACCCCCAAAGCCCACGTGTCTGCCTTTTATATCAGCCTGGCTGCTTAACCCCACCCTCAGGTCCCAGCCACCTTCCCTTTGGTGGTGATGGGATTTGGAGTACCCAGTGTCTTTGGCTTTGGCCTGGGGTGGGGGTGGAGTCCACAAAGCCTGTATGGAATTAGCTTTAGGACATCCTTTTCCCCCTAACAGTTTGATCAGGTTTGACTGGGAAGAGAGCACCCCAGAGAGGAGAGATGGAAGAGCAATCCAGGGTTTTGGGAGGGGAGGAGACCATGAAAGTGCCTTCTTGGAAACAGACAGTGGTTTTGGGGAAGGAGGCCAAGATGAGCTAGAAAGAGGAAATTGGTATGGTTGTGGGTGACCCTGAACACCTGCTTAAGGGGACCTTCTGCCTCTGAGGAGATTCTAGAGCAAATGGCAATAGAAAGTGGTGTTTTTATTGTAAAGAATAATTTAAAATAATATATTAAATGTGCAAGGACATAAACACACAGTTCATAAAAAGTAATGCAAAGGGTTTTTAATGAAAAGATACTCAAAGACTTCATAATAGTAGAAATGCAAATTAAAATTGAGATTAGATGATACTTTTTAGATATCAGATTGGCAAAAATGCACATTATAGAGAAAAGACATTCTCTTCATTGTTGGTGGAACTTTAAAACAGTTATTTCTTGGAAAGCAATTTGGCACAACTATTACAATTTTTTTTTTAATTTATTTTATTTTTTTCATACCAGAACTGGAGTCTAGGCCATAGGTGGGGGGCAGGGAGGGGATTCACCAGACACAGAGTGGGGAGCAGAACAGGTTGATCTACTGAAATGCACTGCTGAGGGGAACAGCAGGTGAGGCTACAGCGGTTGGTGATAGATAGCCCTTTAACCCCTATGCCACCAGGGAGGTCCCATAACTATTACAATTTAAATGCATATATCCTTTAACCTAGCATTTACTAATGGAAATTTATCCTACATTAGTGCTCACACAGGGCACAAAATCTGTATTTAATGCAGCATTATTCATAATTACAAAAACTCTGGAGACAATCTACATTTCTATCAAAAAAAGAATGTGTTCATTAAATTATGCCATACCCCTACAGTGGAATGTTATGCAGCTATCAAAAAGAATGTGATGCAAAAAAGAATGTGATAGAGTTCTATGCACTGACATGGAATGTACTGCAACAGAAGAAACAGAACTACATCTATGATGTGCTGCTGTTAGTAAAGAGAGAACATTATGGCTTCATTAGAATGTTTCTCATTTGCATCTTCCTTGGTGCAATTTGGCATCCACCCAAGGACAAAGTGCTTTTGCTGGGCCTTTAGCATCTAATACTATACACCTGGCAGGAGTCTTGCCCATAGAGCATGAAGTAGCAGGCAGACAAGTCTCAGTCCCAGTGAATTCACTCAAGTCCCCCAGCCCCAGCCCAGTCTCCCCTGGAGAACACTGTCTTAGACAGTCACCTGTGGACAAGAGAAACTTCTTGGGATATTTCAACACATGGGCAACATTATAATGTGGTACAATACATCACACTAATGGAATTAAAGATAAAAATTACACACAGTTACACAGATTGGGACAATCCAGACCTGTCAATGAACCCGAACATGCACATCTTTGGGATGTGGGAGGAAACTTCAGCACCCTGAGAAGCCCCACACAGACCTGGGGAGAACCTGCAAACTCCACACAGTGGTCCCTGCCAGAACTGATTTTTATCCTCGGCGTTATAAGGAAAAAACGTGGAATGAAATGATGTTATTTGAGGACCTGTTGCACTTGACAATTAAATATTTTTAAATATTCTCACCACAAAAAAGAAACAGTAATTATGTGAGGTGATGGTGTTATCAGCTAATGCTATTGTGGTAATAATTTCACAATATACAGGTGCTGCAGGAGGCCTTGATGCCCCAGCCAGATAAGACACTGGCAAACAGCGAAGCCCAAAGGGCCTCACACCGTGGGGCCAAAGCCAAAGGGCCTCACACCGTGGGGCTGAAGATTCCTTGTGCCTCACACCGTGAGGTTAAAAATGTAACATTCCTTCACTTTCTGTTCTTGGTCATAAATAAAAAAAAATTTCCCAAAAAGTACATTAGACACTATATTATATACATCAGTATATTACAAATAAACGGCATAAAAAATTAAAAACTAATTATTAAACAATTTGGCCTACTTGACAATAAAAGACAACTTATTAAATATGCCTGACAAGCATTACAATACAATAATCATAACAGGTCCTTCTATTTTGTTTTCTCTTAAAGTTTCTTGGAAAAGTTTTTAATATAAAACTATTTGAGTTAAGAAATTTCTAGGTAAAAAAAGTTCTGATAACTAAACTACAGCTGGTCTCCGGCTGAAGGTCATGTAAATAAAATAGTCCTTTGATGCTTAGGCTTTAGCTAATAGGAATGCACCGGCGGTTATTCACTGTTTTAAATAATTGTCTGAATAAAAAAATAAATAGCTTTAATGTTAGGTTTGGTTTATTATCTGTTAACCTTAAAAGCTGCCGTCTAGCTAAGACCTGTAGGGGCCAGTAGTCTATGAAAAACATAATATACTAATTGTTTATGCTTTACACATAATAATGTATTCTCTTATTATTATTACTAATAATGAATAAATAAAAACCTGCTGAGTCTCTCGGCAGAAAATACTAACACCTCACCAAGTGTCGGTGTCTCCTCATTCCCTTCCCCTCAGTCCTTAAGTTTTCAGTTCTTTCGTTTTCGCCTAGGCCGTCTCATCCTTTCAAGAACCCCTGACAAGACGTTTTGTCGGAGGCTGGTCCCCGGCAAGTGGCGCCCGAACAGGGACTTGAAAGGTAAGATTTCTTTCCCGTGCGGGGATGGCTAGGATCTGCTCCATAGGGTAGGGCGCATACCCGCCTGTAGAAAAAGCAGGTTTGAGGGAAGCAGTAAGTCAGAACCGTAATAAGGCGAGTGAGTGTCTTATTGCGTGATAAGGCGAGTGAGTGTCTTATCGTTAAAAAGCTATGGGCCATACTGAGTCTAAAAAAAAAGGACTCTTTATTAATATAATTAAGTATACTCTTGCAAAGAGAGGCCTTAAAACCTCTCATGCACAATTGGCTAGTTTCCTAAATTTTGTTAAAATGTGTTGTCCTTGGTTTCCTAGGGACGGTACTCTGGATACAAAAACTTGGGCTAAAGTAGGAAAGGAAATAACATCCTATTATACTCTCCATGGACCAGAAAAGGTCCCCATTGATGCCTTTTCATTGTGGGGTCTGTTGCAAAACATACTAAATCAAGGGTCTAAATTAAAAAAAATAAATAAAAAACTCAAAAAATTACGACTACCTGAGCCTACTGCTTCCTTATCCTTGGAGGACATTAAAGGGTCCTCGGCTAACAGTCCGTCATTAACAAAACAATTGCCTAAACAAATAAATTGCTTTAGCCAGGCTGGAGGCAAAACAAAAAATACAAAACCAAAAGTAAAACAAAAATTGGCCAACTGCATTAAAAAAAGTAATTCAAATTCTTCGGATAATGAAATTGTTTTTCAAAAGTCAAAAATTAATTCTAGAGCCAAAGTTGACCTCTCTACTGAAGCGTCGGCTCCTTTTCATAAATCTATTCCTAAATCTGATTTAATTTCCAGCCCAGACTTGGCTAAGATTGTTAAAAGATATATCAATAATGTGGCTAGAACTAAGACTGATCTCAAGCCTTGTTCTGCAAATATGCAATCAGACCTCTTTAAAAACACAAAGCCTGTGTCCAGGTCAATGCCACAAATGTTGTTTAGTGATTTGGTTGGTATGTCTAAAGCTGGTTTTGCTGGTGCAGTGAGACAAACAAAAAAAAAAGGTAATTTTACCTTTCAATGTTTTCCTGTGCTCAATGTAGACAATGACCATGAGCAGCCTCAATGGGAACCCCTTCCCTTTGAGCTTTTAAAGAAATTAAAAAAAACAACTGCCGATTACGGGGCTACATCTCCTTATACCTTGCAACTCGTAAAATCAGTGGCCAGTCGCTTCCTCACACCCCTTAATTGGCAGATGACGGCTAGATCTAGTTTGTCTGGTGAAAATTATTTGTTGTGAAAGACAAATTTTGAGAAAAAAACACAAAAAATGGTAAAAAAATATAATAATAAAAAAATAAAAATAAAAAATAATAAAATTCTACTTAAAATGGTTTTGGGTCAAGATAATTGGTGTAAAAACAATGTACAAATTCGTATGCCACCTCCGGTCTTTCGTCTCGTACGTAAAGCTGCAGTTGCTGCATGGAGCCGGTTGCCGGCTGGTGAAATAAAAACCTCTGGCCTTGCTAACATTAAACAAGGGCCTGAGAAATCTTATCAAAACTTTTTATCACAATTAATGAATACTGTTCAAAAAACTATACCTAATGCTGAGGCGGCTCACATTATAACTAAACAGCTGACTTTTAAAAATGCTTCACCACCTTGTCAGGCATTGTTAAGACCCATTGTACGAACAGGCGACATTAATAAATATGTTCAAACCTGTTCGGAGGTGACACCCTCGTACCTTCATGGTGTGGCCATTGCGGCTGCCTTAAAGGAACAAACCAACAGCCAATGGTTCGCCTCCCTTAATCAACAAAAAAAAAGAAAAATAAACAAAAATTTTAAAAATTGTTTTTCTTGCGGACAGCCAGGCCATTATAGTAAAAATTGCCCAAACAAAGTAATCTCTATGCCGCCTCCAGCCTTGCCTCAACAGTCTGACATGCCTGTTGCAACAAATAATAGTAAAATTCCTTCTCAAATAATACTTCCAAAAACTATCTGCCCGCGTTGTAATAAAAAATTTCATTGGATGAAGGACTGTCGGTCTAAATATCATAAAAATGGTACATTGTTGCCACCAAATAAAAAGTTTACTGCGGACACCAATCCGACTGTTTTTTCAAAAAACATTTCACAGTCAAAAAACTGGGTAAGGGGCCCGACCCAGGCCCCTCAAATAATTGAGAACCTAAACGACCAAAGCGGCGAACAATTTCTAATCTCGTCCGCAGGGCCACAGGCGGAGCGGGCTTGGACTTACATTCCACCTCCGCCGCAATATTAACTTCTAATCAATCTTACACCATGTTGACAACTGGGGTGTATGGGCCCCCCCCTCCGGGTACTATGGGGCTTGTTTTTGGCCAAGGTTCTGTGTCTCTACAAGGCATAAAAGTAATACCGGTTGTTGTTGATTCTAATTTTACTGGTAAAATAAAAGTTATGCTGGAGCCTCCAATACAAACTATACAAATTCATCCAAGACAAAAAATTACTCAATTACTTTTACTGCCTCTGGTGTCAGTTGGCAATAAAATTGCATCCAATAAACCACAAAGTAATTCCAGTTTTAAATCCAGTAACATGACTTTTTGGGTCCAACAAATTAAAGACAATAGACCGACCAAAGTTATAAAAATTCAAAAAAAAACAATTAAAAAATTGTTAGACACTGGTGCTAATGTTACTTGCATAGCAGGGCGTAATTGGCCTAATGCCTGGCCCACAAAGGCTACGCCTTCTACTTTGGTCAAATTGAGATCAACACAAAATGTGACAAAAAGTTCTCAAATTTTAAATTAAAATAATGGAGAGGTGTCCGGGACCTTTCAACCTTATGTTGTCCCATCTCTTCCTATGACATTGTGGGGAAGAGACATACTCTCTCAAATAAGAGTGCTCCTATTTAGCCCCAATAATAAGGTAACCACTCAAATGTTACAAATGGGCTTTAACCCAAATCAAGGTTTAAAAAAAAAATTAAAGGGCCAAGTATTTCCCATTGAGGTTGCTCAGAAAAAGCCACGACAAGGCCTGGAATATGAATCAAATTTATAAAGAGGGCCATTACAGAGGTTACAGCCGACCCAATTGTGTAAAAAAATAATAACCCAGTATGGGTAAAACAATGGCCCCTGACAGAAAATAAAATCCAGACTGTAACAACTTTGGTTCAAGAACAACTAATAAAAAAACACATTCGCCCTACTACCAGCCCATAAAATACTCCTATATTTGTAATAAAAAAAAATCAAAAAAATAAAAATTATTACAAAACTTAAAAACAATAAATGTCACTATACAAAATATAAAATGCTTGCAACCAGGTTTGCCATCACCTGTGGCCATTCCTAAAAATAAACATATTATTATTATTAATTTACAAAATTGCTTTTTTACCATCCCTTTACATCCCCAAGACTGCAAAAAATTTACATTTAGTGTCCCATCAGTAAATTTAAAAAGGCCGTTTCAACAATATAAATAAAAAATTCTTCCTCAGGGCATAAAAAACAGTCCTACTTTATGTCAAAAATTTGTAAATATGGTTTTGTCATCCTTTAGGGATGAGTACCCTTCCATTTACTGTATTCATTATATAAATAATATTTTAATAAGTAATGCTCAAGTGGACTTGTTAAATCAGGCCTTGGCCCGTCTGGTAGCTTTGCTACAAAGTTATGAACTTGTGGTGGCACCAAAAAAAATTCAAACTTCTCCGCCAATTAATTATTTAAAAAAAATTGTTCGTTCTTTAACTGTAACACCACAAAAACTACAACTACAAACAAACTCTTTACAGACATTAAATAATTTTCAAAAACTACTTGAAGACATAAATTAAATAAAAACTCATCTACAGCTAACCACTGCTGATTTACGTCCACTCATAAATAAAAAAAAATTTCCCAAAAAGTACATTAGACACTATATTATATACATCAGTATATTACAAATAAACGACATAAAAAATTAAAAACTAATTATTAAACAATTTGGCCTACTTGACAATAAAAAACAACTTATTAAATATGCCTGACAAGCATTACAATACAATAATCATAACAGGTCCTTCTATTTTGTTTTCTCTTAAAGTTTCTTGGAAAAGTTTTTAATATAAAACTATTTGAGTTAAAAAATTTCTAGGTAAAAAAAGTTCTAATAACTAAACTACAGCTGGTCTCCGGCTGAAGGTCATGTAAATAAAATAGTCCTTTGATGCTTAGGCTTTAGCTAATAGAAATGCACTGGCGGTTATTCACTGTTTTAAATAATTGTCTGAATAAAAAAATAAATAGCTTTAATGTTAGGTTTGGTTTATTATCTGTTAACCTTAAAAGCTGCCGTCTAGCTAAAACCTGTAGGGGCCAGTAGTCTATGAAAAACATAATATACTAATTGTTTATGCTTTACACATAATAATGTATTCTCTTATTATTATTACTAATAATAAATAAATAAAAACCTGCTGAGTCTCTCGACAGAAAATACTAACACCTCACCAAGTGTCGGTGTCTCCTCATTCCCTTCCCCTCAGTCCTTAAGTTTTCAGTTCTTTCGTTTTCGCCTAGGCCGTCTCATCCTTTCAAGAACCCCTGACAAGACGTTTTGTCGGAGGCTGGTCCCCGGCATACAGGTCTATCAGGTCAACACATGCTACATGTTAAACTTATACAATGTTACGTGAAAATTTTCTGAATACAGTTGAAAAGATAGGTAGGTATAGTTCCTAGATTAAAATACTAGAAACAGGTAAAATGATTGCTTCTGTGAGAGCAATGGAAGGAGATTTTCTTTTCCTTGTGTTCCTTTTTTTTTTTAAGCTTTATTTTACATACAAGAACTGGGGTGTAGGCCAGAGGTGTGGGGGTAATGGGGAGGGTGAAAAGATTCACCAGAGACAGAGTGGGGGGCAGAACAGGTGGATCGACTGAAATACACTGCTGAGGGGAGCGGCAGGTGAGACAGGAGAGGTCTGCTGCGCCATGTGGGTCACCTCCGTGGCCTGGGGTTGAGCTCATGCTTCAGTGTTCACCAGATAGCATGATGGCACTGAGACTTTAACCCCTGCGCCACCAGGGAGGCCCTCCTTGTGTTTCTTTTTGTACTGTTTGATAGATTAACTATTTAAAACATATGTGTAGAATTGATGGTGAGCACCAGCTGGTGGCTGAGGTGGCTGAGGCCTGCTGGTCGAGGCTGTCAGAGATGGACACAGGTCCCATACGATAACTACCTACCTGACCATTTTCCTGCCTGCTGGTGGGAATACCAGCATTCCTGCTCCTCCTGAGAGGGAGCACCACACAAATTACAACAATGCACTGTCCCAGTTTCAATATATACAATCCTTATACTGAAGAAGTGCTCATATGATATGATTCCACTCTCAAAATTAAAAAAAAAAAAGTATACGGATGGAGAATAGAGGTTGCTAGGGGTTAGGGATGTTGATGGGGAGGGGAGTGATGTGATAATAAAGGAATGTCATAAGGGTGATCTTTGCAGTGATGAAATAGTTCTGTATCTTGATTGCAACCGTGACTATATACATACCAATGTCGGTTTCCTAGTTTTGAGATTGTCCTGTAGTTGCATGAGAGGTGACCACTAGGGAACTGGGTAAAGGGTAAAAAAAAAAAACCTCTTTAATATCCTTATCTACTTATATAGGGATTGGCATATTTACGGTAACATAAGTCAGAAAGTGGCTGCAGAGCTATAGGGGAGGGATTAATTGGAAAAGGGTATGGGGAAATTTTTTGGATGATAGATAAGTTCTCTATCTTGTTCTGGATGGCGGTAACACAGATGTGTACTATTGTTAAAACATCCTACTGAACACAATGCCTGTGCATTCTAGTGTATGTAAATTATGCCTCAATTAACAAAAGACTATTCCACCAAAAAAAGAAGTTGGGAAGATGTTCTAGACTTGGGAAGATGTGCTAGATGTTCTAGAACCCAAGAGACTAGACTACTAAATACACAATGCAATCCTTGATTCTAACCTTGTTGGGGCGGGGGGGAGAGACTGTAAAAGGCATCATTACAACAGTTGAGAAAATTAAATATTGAGTATACTATGTATTAGTGAATGTTAATTTTTTTAAAGATCTATTTATTTATACAAGAACTGGGTACAGGCCAGAGGCGTGGGAGGGTGAGAGGGTGAGGCAGGAGAGGTCTGCCGCGCCACGTGGGAATCTCCCTGGCTGGCCAGGAATCGAACCGGCACTACAGAGGCTACGGACAGCCTCACAATGCTGTGCTCAACCCACTGCGCCACCTTGGAGGCCCAGTTAATGTTAATTTTTAAATGTTAAATTTTCTGAGCATGATAATTGTAGTTATATATGGAGAATGCCCTTGTTCTTAGGAGAAGCATGCTGAAATATTTAAAGTGTAAATTTCTATAATCAGGTCTCAAATTTTTCAGGAAAAAATATAAGACACATAGAAAGATAAAGCAAATGTGGCAAAAAATTAACAATCAGTGAATCTAGGAATATGGATACTCATTGCTTATCTTACAATTTTTCTATATAGGTTTGAAAATTTTCCAAATAAAAAATTGGGTGTGAAAAAGATTAAAAAACAAAAATTTCATATTATTCAGTAAAGTAAGGAAAAATGTGAAAGAGTAATATGAAGAAAATCCTAAATATTATTGAGGCTTATAAAACATAACTTGAATAAATGGGAGAGACATGCATAGAGTAGAAAGATTCCAAAATGAGGGGAGAAGGAGAAAAGGAATAAGAAATGTTATGGACTGAATTGTGTCCCCTACCCCAATTCATATATAGAAGCCCTAACCCCCAGGGTGACTGCATTTGGAGATAGGGCCTTCAAAGAAATAATAAAGGGGGCTTCCCTGGTGGCACAAGGCTTTAAGCATCAGCACTGTAAAGCAATCCGCAGCAACTGCAGCACGAGTTCTGTTCCCAGCCGGGAGCTGACCCACATGGCATAGCAGACCTCTCCTGCCTTACCCGCTGCTCCCCTCAGCAGTGTATTTCAATAGATATTCCTGTTCTGCTCCCTGCTCTGTCTCTGGTGAATCCTCTCACCCCCCCCCCCCACACCTCTGGCCTGTACCCCAGTTCTTGTATGCATAAATAAATAAATCTTTAAAAAAAGAAGTAATTAAAAATGATGGGGACTACAATGATGTTAGGGGAAAATTTTTAATTAATAAAATTAATTTTAAAAAGTAATAAAGGTTAAATGAGGTGATAAGGGTCGGGTCCTAATCCACTAGGCCAGTGTCCTAATGAGAATGGAAGAGAGAACAGAGTACTTTCTCTCCACAGAGAGAAAACACAGAGAAAAGACCTTGCGGGAACCCACGAGAAAGTGGCTGTCTGCAGACTTGGAAGCGAGGTCTCACCAGAAACCAGCCTGGACTTCAGTCTTCCGACTGTGAGTTTCTATTGCTTAAGTGGTCATGGCTGCGTTGACTAAGGCAAGAAGTAAAGGTCTTCACCCAAGGACAGGGTCATGTGATGATATAATGTGCACCCAGAGCTATCTAGACCCTCTCCCCATGAAGTGAAGGTATGAGTCAGCTCAGTGCTTCTCCAATTTGAATGGGTATCAGAATTGCCTGGGGCTCTTTGTTAAAATCAGAATTCCCTTCCTTTGATTCTGGGAGGTTTCTGTGAAGCCTGAAATTCTGCATTGATGGGTGTTTCTATTGAAGGTGGTCCCAGACCTCACTTTGAGAAACTCCACTCTCAGGGTATGTCTAGAGTTGAGCATTCAAATTTGCTGCAGGGGAGTAGGTGAGCCCCCATGGAAAATAAATGTGTGTACAATTTCTAAAAAGATATGCAGAAAACATTGTCAACCTCTTGAGGAGACTTATTCTTGTTTTGTTGTGTTTTTTAACCTTAAGCATGTACTGCTTTTTCAGTTAAAAATTAACTTGAAAAGAATGAATTTAATGAACTTAAAATCAGCACATTGTCCAACAAGTAGTGCTGAATGAGTGATAATTCTCTTACCCTCAAACATTTGCTATCCTTTTCCTTCCCTCCTCCCCCCAAAAGTATCTCCAGTCATGCATTTGAGCAACAAATATTAATTTAATACTTTTTTTATTCAAGGCACTGTTCTGACCAAAGACACATAAACAGATCCAGTTTCCTCCCTGCCAGCTTCTGGTCCTCCATCCTCACCTCTGGCAATTTCAATTTTTTAATTCCTACCTCTTTGGTTTTATACAGGACACACATGCATGCGCACGCACACACCCCTAACATGGCTTTACTACCCTCTTCAAAACCTCACCTACATTCCCCCAGATTGTCCTGACCCCCCAAAACAGTCCTCACAGAAGGGCTCATAGGCATCTTGGCAGCTTCCTGCTGCCCTCTGGTGGGCTATCTTGGCATCACAGACCCATGTCCTGTGCCCTCTTTTATGGAGCCTGCTTCTCCCCACTTGGCATCTACTTCCGCTTCCCTGGGTATCTGGGTTTCCTGGAGACTATGGCTCAGAGCTGTGGTCTTTGTGACCCTAAATAGGAGCCAGATCGTCCCTAAAGACCACTGTCTTTGGAGAGGAAATGCTGATGGGTTTAAGGGGCTTGTTTCAGGTGAAATACCTTTAATATACTTCATTTATTCTTTCCTTTAGTCTGCTTTCTGTCTTGTGCCAGAAAATAGAGACATGCAAAAGAAAGATTTAAACAACTATAATCCCACCGCTTCTACTCACATCTGCTGCAGGAAGGGGAAGGGCCGGGTCCCAGGAGATGGCACTCTAGACTTCGCTTTCCCCTCACTGTGTGACCCTGGGCAAGCCTCTTCTTTCTCGAATGCTCATCTTGTCCATACAAAAAATGAGTACCTCAGTAAATTATCCCCCTCTGACGTTCCTCCTCTGATGTTAAGTCAGCGATCGCAGTCCCAGCTGCACATTGGAATTACCTGGGAAAAATTTCAAAGGTCTGCTCCCAACACCACCACTGCCATCACTTCCTCTAATCCAATGAATCCCTGCCCCCCAGGACAGGCCTCAGAAATCGGGTTTTTATTTATTTATTTATTTATTTGTGGGACCCTCACCGGTGGCCGGGGAAACGAACCGGCGCTGCAGAGGCTGCAGGCAGCCCCGCAGCCCAGTGCTCAACCACTACGCCACCAGGGGAGGCCCTTTATTTATTTTTTAAAGATTTATTTATTTATGCATACAAGAACTGGGGTCCTGGCCAGAGGGTGGGGGGTTAGAGGATCCACCAGAGACAGAGTGGGGAACAGAACAGGCAGATCTGCTGAAATACACTGCTGAGGGGAGCAGCAGGTAAGACAGGAGAGGTCTGCTGCACCATGTGGGTTGCTCTCGGGCCGGGGATCGAACTTGTGCTGCAGAAGCTGCGGATTGCTTCATAGGTTGCATCTTAACCCCTTGTGCCACCAGGGAGGCCGGAAATTGGGTTTTTAAAACCTGGGAGAATCTCTCGAATGTCTCTGGTTGAGACTCACCGAGGTTTGTGCTTCCAGATATTTGCATATATGTGCATAGTTCTTCTAGAACAATGGAATCATTCTATGCATTTTGCTCCTTTATTTAGCTGTTGTCTGGGCCACTATCAATTAGACCTTACATAGTTCCAACTTTCAGCAACTGCAAATATTGAAAAGCAGTAGAAGTAGGCTAAAACAAATAAGTAGGGCAAAAGCCTAAAAAGTCCTAAAAAAGGACGAAAGTACTTAAAAATTCTTAGAGGACTGAAAATTGCCATATGAAGCATGAAAATAAATGGCACTAGAGAAAAGGAATACTGTGGGGAGTATTTGTTTTCAATCAAATCAGTGTTTCAATCAAAATGTTGTCTTCACGAGAATGCTTTCAGAAAAATTGCTTTCGGCCCAATCATATGTCTCTGTGTGTGACAGCCAGCAGGAGCTTCCATCCAGCTCCCCCATGTCCTTGGAAGAAGTCTGAGATTCCCACTCCTAGTGAAATAAATGTCAGACCAGCTGCGGGTGGGGGGTGGGGGGACGCGCCAGCAAGCAGTTACCGAGTCTCTCCCCATTGTGTGTGCTGAGCACCAGGCTGCGGGACAGCCCTGCATCCCCTCCACCCAGATCCACAGCCAGGGGATGGGACCGACAGACGCGTACGTCCACACGTAAGTCTGACACGGTGAGGGGCAATAAAAGGGAAAAGGGAAGGGGAGCACTGTCTGTCCATCTTGTAGCCATAAGGCTGTAGAAACTCAGCCTCCCCCTTGGTAAAGTGTGCCAATTATTTTTGCTGTGAAACAAATTATCCCCTAACTTAAAACAATCATTTTGTTTTGCTCAAGGATTCTGTAGGGCAAGAATGCAGATAGAGCATGACAGGAATGGCTTGTCTCTGCTCCAAAACATCTGAGGTCTCTGCTGGGAAGAGTCAGCGTCTGGGGATGACTCAGGGGCTGGAGCCGAAGTCACATAATGCGATCACCCACATACATGCTGGGGAGTTAAGTCTGGCTGTTGTCTGAGCCACAACTGTGACTTTTCAAGGGAACCTACGCGTCGCCTCTGCATGGAGGCCTTGGGGTCAGCCTTCTGACCTGGGAGCTCAGCACGCTAAGCTGGTGTCCCTCTTGCCCTTGCCGGAAGTCCTGAAGTGTCACTTCTCTGCCTTCTGTTACTCACCATCAAGCCACAGGCCTGGCAGCAGATCTGATGGGACAGCAGTTAGACCTCTTGATTGGAGAACAGTAGAATTCCAAGGAGACAAGCAGGATGGGAGATTTTGCTGTGGTTGGTCCTTGGCACAGAGAATCCACCTTGTCCAAGATGGGTACAGGCACCCTGTTTACCGCCCAGCGTGGGAGGCAGGCCTGAGTGGAGCCCTCTAGAGGTGGGGTGGAGGCGCAACTCCTCTCCTTGGGCAGTTGCACTTCACCACACTTCTGGTCTCTTCTCCCTGAGCTCCCGGAAACCAACCAGAGCTTTCCTCTGAAGTTCAGACCAGTATGTATGTCCACTCGACTGACTCAATTTCTGAAAAAATGAAAATGCTGATACGGTCATAGAATAATTGTGAGAATTATATGGATGATATTTATAATGCACTTAGTATAATACTTGAGCATGTACACAATTGCTAAGTGTTAGTTATTTTTATCTACTTGCACATCTTAAAGAAACTCAACTTCTTCAAAACTGTCTTTTGACAAGGTTGGTGGTGCAAGGGGTTAAGCACAGCACTGTGTAAGCTGTCCGCAGCCTCTGCAGAATGAGTTTGATCCCCGGGCAGCCAGGGATCTACCCACATGGCACAGCAGACTTCTCCTGTCTCTCTCACTGCTCAGCACACACCCCTCAGCAGTGTGTTTCAGTGGATCTGCCTCTTCTGCTCCCTGTTCTGTCTCTGGTGAATCCTCTCACCCCCTGCACCTCTGGCGTGTACCCCAGTTCTTGTATGCATAAATAAATCTTTCAAAAAGATTTAAAAAGCAAAACTGTCTTCACAGGCCCTGCCTTGCCTCCTGTTGTCCATGCAGGAAACCTAGTAGGCTCCCCATACCTTATCGCTGCCTCACTCCCCACATCCTACCCAACCCCAAGTCTTAACAGATTGACTTTCTAGATATTTCTCTCATTTGTCCACTCTTCTCCCTCTCTACCCCAACACCTTAGTCTGAACTACAGTCATCTCTCCTTTGGACTCGCCATTGCCTCCTCACTGGCCTTCCAAATTTACTAAGTCCAGTTCCCCCTCCACCCACCCTCATCTGTTCTTCACACAGCAAGCAGCCAGGAAATTTTCAAAATGTAAAGCTGATGATGTCACTTCCCTGCTAGAAGCCCCTTACCCGTGTTGCTCTAGAGAAAAGATAATTCCTTTAAAAGGCCTCCAACATTGGGCCTCATTGTACGTGGTGGGGCAGGATGGGTCACTGGCAGTTCTGTTGGAGCCATCAAGAAAATTCAGCCAGGGTTCTCTTTGCTGTATCTGCTCAAACCCCCAAGGCCTGATGAGGAAATACAGCCTCAATATGTGCTGCCAGTGTTCGTGTCAGTATGTGAAGGACATAGACTCGTGAAGTTTGACTCAGTGAACTTCCTTGAATGGGTTATCCAAGACAGCTGCCTTACAGCAGAAACAATGCTAGGTCTTTGTACTTAAAAAAAAAAAAAAAAAAAAACCCAACCTTGAATGAAAAGGTCTACAGAGTCCTCTGGGTCTGGACCTGCCTCCCTCCCTCCTCCTCAACCCCACTCTCCCTCCCTCATACTCACCTGGCTCCTGCCACAAAGCCTTTGTATACACTGGCTGTTTCTCCTGCTTGGAATGCCCTCACCCCACAGCCCCTTACTGCAGAGAACGGCTCAGCGCCCCTTCCCCAGGGGAGCCTGGTCTGCCCCCACTGGAGTGACTCCCCCACCCAAACATGGCTGGCTCTTGTGGCACCAGGCACATCCCCTTTATAGCACTTTCTACACTTGGCATCTGCATTAGTTTGGAGATTATTTAGCTAATATCTCACTCTTTCAAAACCCTGTCGAGGGCAGGGACCACGTCTGGTTTTGTTCACTGTTGTTATTTGTATGGGTGGATGGATGGACAGACGGACAGAAGGGAGAGGAGGGCACAGGGGTAAGGCCACTGTAAACATTTAGAGGATATTGCTGAATGCAGAATCAGAATCGCGCAGGGTGAGCAGAGCCCAGAAGGTGACTCACAGACACCTGATTTCCTAACCCTCAGGCAGGCACAAGGTCAGAAATGAATCTGTTACAATGTAGGAAAAAGAGATTCAGTCAGGACTAGAAACTTACCCTCCCTGCCCCAGGGCCTCTCTTCTGGAGGTGTTTGAGACCTGATAGATTCATCTGCTTCTAGAACTTAGCATGACATAGTCAGTAGGAGTTTGGAGCCAACCTGGGCCAATCTTCTTTTCCAGGAAATTTCGGCCTGGCAGTGAGATCTTGGGGACAGAGCAGTGAGAAGAGGAAAACAGACTGGCCCAACCTGGCTTCCGTTCTAACTATATGCTCTTCAGATTCCTGTACTGGGTTTGTCCCCTGGGGTGGAGGGTGATAAATCCCTTCACCTGATTGGCTAACTGATCACACCTCCAAGCCCCAGCGCAACTTGCTCAGTGACCCTCCAGCCAAGCACTTTGGCTGCCATTGCACACCCACCACCCAGGCCGACTACCTTCCCTTTCCAGCCCCTAACTCGTCTTACTTCCTTAAAGGCCAAGAAACTGACCTGGATACTGTTCTTCCACGGGGTTGAGAGTGTCACCCCCAGGCTGCTTTGAGAAAATGAGAAGACGTCAGCCTTACTGTTTCTAAAATCTATTGTCCAACCTTTGTGGCCTCATCTTGGCCCTGTGATTTTTTTTTTAAAGGTTTATTTATTTATGCATACAAGAGCTGGGGTACAGGCCAGAGATGCAGGGGTTGAGAGGATCCACCAGAAATAGAACAGGGATCAGAATAGGCAGACAGACTGAAATACACTGCTGAGGGGAGCAGTGGGTGAGACAGGAGAGGTCTGCTTCTCCATGTGGGTTGTTTCCTGGCCGGCCAGGGATCGAACTCATGCTGCAGAGGCTGTGGATTGCTTCATAGCGTGCTTAACCCCTTATGCCACCAGGGAGGCCCTTGGCCATGTGATCTTGGGCAAGAGACTTCACATCCATTTTATTTTATTATTTTTTTTAAAAAGATTTATTTATTTATACAAGCACTGGGTAGTCAGAAGCGCGGGAGGGTGAGAGAATTCACCAGAGCCAGAGCGGGGAGCAGAGCAGGCAGAAGGACCGAAGTACACTGCTGAGGGGAGCAGCGGGCGGCAGGAGAGGTCTGCGCGCCATGTGGGACCCTCCTCCGGTGGCCGGTGGCCGGGGAGCAGCCGGGGATCGAACCGGCGCCGCAGAGGCCGCGGGCAGCTTCGCAACCCAGCGCTCAACTGCTGTGCCAAACGGGGAGGCCCCACATCCATTTTAAAAAAGAAAACTGAGGCAAAGAAAAGTTTAGCCATTGCTGCAGTACGGCATTGCTGGAATGCTCCAGAGAGCTTAAGGAGATAGAAGGGTTTGAGACCCCTAACTAGGGAGTTAGAGATGGTTAGTTCTCAGGCGTGATTTACATAAATAATACTACTAGTTAATATAAGGACTCACAGTTCACAAAAATCAATACTGCCCCTTGAATCTTTGTAAGTTTGCTAACAAATAAGTGTGTTCATTAGGTTTTCAAATAATGTGCCAGACGTCCCAGGGAATATATGGACCTCTGTAATGTTGGGATTTCAGGGCCTGCAACTGGTTAGCTGGAGAGATATAGATCAAGGCAAGGGGTTAGTCTCAAATGACCCTAAAAGAGCACCCTTGAAGACCAATCTTGCTCCAATCTTTGAACTAAAAAACATAGGTGAGGGCCTCCCTGGTGGCGCAAGGGGTTAAGACATAACCTATGAAGCTATCCGCAGCCACTGCAGCATGAGTTTGATCCCCAGCCAGGGAGCTACCCACATGGCAACAGACCTCTCCTGATTCGCCCGCTGCTCCCCTCAGCAGTCTATCCTCCTGTTCTGTTCCCTACTCTGTCTCTGGTGAATCCTCTCACCCCCACACCACTGGCCTGTACCCCAGCTCTTGTATGCATAAATAAATATATAAATATATTTTTAAAAGATTTATTTATTTATTTATACAAGCACTGGCTACAGTCAGAAGCACGGGAAGGTGAGAGAATTCACCAGAGTCAGAGCAGGGAGCAGAGCAGGCAGAAGGACCGAAGTACACTGCTGAGGGGAGCAGCGGGCGGCAGGAGAGGTCTGCGCGCCATGTGGGACCCTCACCCAGTGGCGGGGATCGAACCGGTGCTGCAGAGGCTGCGGGCAGCTTCGCAACCCAGCGCTCAACCACTGCACCACCGGGGAGGCCCCAATAAATAAATCTTCAAAAAAAATAAAAAACATTGGTGAGCGATGAGGACCAATGTTGGTGACCTGTGTGGAGAGCATCCCTGATTAGTGCAAAGCACCTTTTTCCTGGACTAGAAGAGTAGATGTTGGCAGAGCAGGAAGCCCACAGCAACAGAGGACTGTCCCATCCCAGCACTAGGTGGTCTCTGTCCTGACTTGCCATCATCCTGGAATGGACCCATTCCAGGTCTGTGCCCATGGCATCCCCCTACAGGCACCACAAAGGCAGCCCAGGAGCTTCAATCTCCAGCCTGTTGATAAAGGCCTGAGTGGAGAAGGGCACCGTCCCAACGCAGCCTCTCCCCGCTTACCTTACCCCTCTCCCCTCTTCTTCCGTCTGTCCATCCTCCCAGCCACCCATCCCATCAACACCTCCCCTTCAGGCTCACTGACTTCTGGAACCAGAGGACGGTCCTCTTCCAGAGATATCATGTCTTTCGCTTTTTGTAAGTTGCTTTTCCTCTTCTCCTCCTGCCTCATCACACTCCATGTTCAACCCAGGAGACAGATGAGGAACTACTACCCAGCCCTGGAAGAGTTTTAGCTGAAACGGTGATCCCAACCCAAGTCTAAAGCTGCCAGATCCTGTGGCCTCTATCCCTGTGGTCTGTCTCCCTCTGAGCCGCTCCCCCACTGCCCCAGCCCAGGCCCCAGGTTCTAGAAAGCAACCCCTCTGCTCGACTGGCCCTTGCCAACAGCAAATAACTCTGGTGCCCACGCTCCTCTCTGTGGCTCCTACAGAAGAGCCAGCAGTTTGGCCTCGCTCTGGGCCCTCCAGGAATTGATCAAACTCCTTTCCCAGACTTCTCACTACCACTGAGCACACCAGCCAAGCTAAAACACGCACCGGTCTCTGCACACTCTCTCACCTCTGTCTAGTTTGTCCATGCTGCTCCCTCTGCAGGGAGGCTATTTGCCTGGGAGGCACCCACTCCCCCTGTCCCAAGTGTCCTTTGGCATCCAGCTTAACTACCAGCTCTTCTACCAGCCTCCCCAAAGGCTCTGATGTTTTCCTTAACACTCTCCTCTCTTCTGAAGCCAGTTCCTGCCTTGCAAGATTCACTTAATGAACAACAGGCCCCACCCCACACTATCACACCAGGCCGTCTTATTAGCAGCCTGCATAGCACCCGACCCACAGCAGACTAAGAATGTGTGTTGAATGATTTAGCAACGAATCCAGACCCTAAACTGCTGTTCGCTGCTGTGTAGAACGCTTACCGCAAAGTGCTCAATAAATATTTGCTGGGTGATGCTTTTAGAATTCTAGACCTCACAGAAATTTTTAAACTGAAAGGATCTAACAATAACCCTTTGCTTCTACCAGCTAGCTTGCGAAATAAAACATTAGACAAGGCTGACAGCAGGCCCCGAGCCCACCAGGCTTTTCCAGAAGTGCCAGTTGCAGCGCCATGTGCTTATCACCTGGAAGACGCATGATGGTCAACTTAAACCCAGGCCACGGCAGGGTTCTGTGGAGGGGTATGAACCCTGGTCAGAGGGGGACAGGTCAGCACTATGGTGAGCTCCAAGGAAGGTTCAGATGGGTAACCAGTCCTCCTGAGAGCCATGTGTTCGGTCTTGGATGGCCTGAAGAAAAGCGACAAAAGACGAAAAACAAAGCAGCACCATGAAGGGCACAAATTGCCTGCCTTCACCAACGAACCACTGACTTGCTGTTTTTCCTTTTGGCCACAAAGCTAGATGTCTGGTCACCCCATAGTAACTATTTTCCTGTGAGACTGGGGTTATTTTGGAGGAAAGGTTCTTGTGTTTACAGGGTCCTTATGAGAAGCCAGTTTATATTTTCTTTCTATATTTTCCTACATCATTCTTCACTTTTACATAGTAATTAGCTACTCCTCTCATGTATAGTCAGAAGCCAGTTCATTGTAGGTGGCTAATTGGTCTGTGATGCATGGTTGTGAATTCCTGCATCCTGGTTTAGTTTCCACTGCCATTCTGTGTGAACAACAATGTATCATTAAAACTTTTATCAGCAAAAGGAACAGAAAAACCAAAAAACATTAGAAATGGTTGAAACTGTGCTGCCCTGTGCAGTGCTATGCCTTCCCCTCCACAGAGGTTCCACTATTCTGACCTGGAGCTTATCTTTCTCATGCTACCACTCCACAGGCCACTGGAGCCACAGCGACAGGTAACAGTGTAAGAAGCAGTATAGCTGCAGGACGGGAGGCTGGGGTGCCACTTGCTTGCAGATGAAAGACAACTCTTGTCCTTACCTTCAGAGAATGCTAATTTTTACTTATAGGTAACAAAATTAGAGAAAATGTAAGAGGATTATCTAAATTCACCTGTTTCTGAAGATTTTAATTTTTAATTTTTTAAAGATTTTTTTATTTATGCATACAAGAATTGGGGTGTACACCACAGGTGCAAGGGGTGATTCACCACCAGAGACAGAGTGGGGAGAAAAACAGGTGCATCCACTGAAATACACTGCTAAGGAGAGCAGCAGGCAAGACAGGAGAGGTCTGCTGCACCATGTGGGTCAGCTCCCTGGCTGGGGATTGAACTCAGGGCATAGCGGTGATAGCACTGAGACTTAACTATGACACCAAGGAGGCCTCCAAATTTTAATTTTTCAAATGGACATGTTATACACTGGGAATTAGCTAACATTTTAAAAGTTGGTTTGAATTTTTAAAATTGATTTGTATAGAACATGGGTCTTGATTATTTGCACTTCTGTTTTTTTTTTTTTTTTAAAGATTTGTTTATGCATACAAGAATGGGGTACAGGCCAGTGGTGTGGGGGGTGAGAGGATTCACCAGAGACAGAGTGGGGAACAGAATAGGCAGACTGACTGAAATACACTGCTGAGGGGAGCAGCGGGTGAGTCAGGAGAAGTCTGCTGCGCCAAGTTGGAATCTCCCTGGCTGGGAATCGAACTTATGCTGCAGTGGCTGCAGATAGCTTCATAGGTTGCGTCTTAACCCTTGAGCCACCAGGGAGACCCTGCACTTATGTTTTTAAAAAATCTGAGAAAAATGATCGTAGAAGACAGTGCAGTATATAGTGATAATATCACTAGACATCCTAGGAGGGGCCTTAATTTGAGTCTCAAAGTAAATGTTTCTGAGCCTCAATTTTCTCATCTTTAAAATAGGGATAGTTATTAAAAAATAATTAACTTGTGCCAAATCTTCCATCTGGAGTCATATTTTGGGGAAGTTGTGAAAAATCTGACATAATAAATGTGAGAGTATACCTGCCAGTAATGTCAGCATCACCAGCAACAGCAATCCTCGCCACCTAGTGGCGAAAAAGAGGAACTGTATCTCGAGAGAATGCAATAACAGGGGGCATCACAATTCAGATCCTTTCAACAATATGTCTCTAACCTAAAAGACAGAAGAGCTCAGAAAAAATAGGCTCAGCACAAGGGACTACGATGACGGAACACGAGGGCTATGGTGGTGGGAGAACTGCAGAGAACTACAACTGAGAGGAGAAATCAAATACTGTCTAAAAATTAACAATGATAGAAGAAAAAAAATAATAAAAAATTGAAAAATAAAGCCTATATTACCCTCATTTTAGAGATGTGGCAATAGAGGTTAAAAAAATAGAAAAAAATAGACTCAGAAAAAATAGAGACAGAAAAGGGTTAAAATTGCAACCATGCTGCTTCTTACTTTATTACCTGTTACTGTTGCCACAAACACAGTGACCAATGGAGCAATAGCTTGAGAATGATAAACCCCCAAATTAGGACAGTGGTACCTCTGCAGAGGGAAGTTTAAGACTATCATTCATATAGGCATATTCAGAGATGAAAATATATCTATGTAACAACAAGCTTCTGTACAAAAGAAAATTCAGGGCATACAGAAGCCCTGCGCAGCGGTGAGCTGGAGCTGCCTCATCCAGGCTCACAAGAGCCAACTGTTAAAATTTCAAGAATTCAAAAAAAAAAAAAAAAATTTCAGGAATTCTGCCAGTTAACACAGCCATTATTAGAAATTAGAGCTTATAACATCAAAGGTAAGTAAATTATGACTAGTGCAATAAATACTTCAAACTCATTTTCTATTTCACTATTACCCATGGTCTTTTCTACCTCACAGAAAATACTTTCATTATTCTACTCTCTGCACCATGCATGGAATTATGTGTTTAATTCATTAAGTCTAACGGAAAAGACAATTTGCTGTCAACAGGGACTTCACTGGCAGAATAAGTTAAAATCAAGTGAAAATCTCAGAACACTAAGCAAGAGACAACCCCAAATGCATTAGACCAGAAAAAAGGAGGGCTGCTTTCTCAATGGCAGTTTGCTTTTAAGCTAGAAGTTACAGGGCTAAAATATTCTTTGGAAAAGGTATTCCCAGCCTAGAATCTATTCCTAAATTCTCTATCAATCAACAGTGAGATTTGAAAAAGGGCATTTTCTAAGATCTCAAAAATTTTATTCTTTGTGTACATTAACCAGTATTTATTAAGCATCTACTATGTGCCAGATATTATTCTAAGTACTAGGGATACAGAAGTGACCAAACAAGGTCCCTGATCTAATGGGGCTTACTTATAGCCCGAGGAGAGTAATAAATAATCAAAAATATGACATGCCAATCAGGTAGTAATCAGCACTCTGAAGAAAAACAGCAGGATTGGGGGATGGAGCACTGGGTGAGAGGCAGTTTTAGCTAGAGCCTCTCTGGTGAGACAAGTGAAGCAGCAGGCCATGTGGAAGAAAAAGCCTTTTCAGGTTGAGGAATGAACAGAGGCAATGGCTCTGGGGAGTGTGGTGAACCAGGCTCCTGTGACTGGCAGGAGTGGAGATGCAGAGGTAGCTGGAGACAAGATCCCAGAATCCTTTGCTACCTGGGAAGCTGATGTGTATGGTCTACACCTGTAGGCACCCTTGACCTCTGGCTTCCTGAGATTTAGCCAAAGGGAGGCACTGGCAAGAATTCCAAGTGTTCTAAGGACCAGCTTGTCAGGCAACCCTCATCAGCTGAGTTGCCCTTGGCTCATCTGCTAGGGGAGGGAATGCCTGGTCCTCCCCATGGTTGCTAGCTTCAGGGAACTATAGCTTGTATACTGTTGCCTAGCTACCCAGGGCTTCCACAGAATCATGCTGTTACCTTTTTATTTGTTCATTGCTCTTGGAGGTTTGCCTTACTACATCTTTCTTGGTTTAAGACAGACACAAAGCAAAAGGGATTAAAAACATATAACTAACACTAGGTGAGCCCATTCAGTTTGCACTCAGCCTAGGGCATTTAATGCTGGGTAGGTAAGTACACGAGTTCCAGAGAACAAGGTGACCTGGATGCACCTCTCTCTATAGCCTAGCATCCAATAGGCAGCACGACTGTGCTCTAGTTTAACTGTGCTTTCTTCCTGCGCTGAACCCTTCTGCTTCATTTTCAAGTCTCACTTCCATTCAAGGTCCCTCCATACTAATGCTCCACTCCCAGCAAAATGTTTATGAATCTTCTTGATACTTGATTGTGGCTAACAGCTATCACAATTGCCTCAGCATGCAACATCAAATTTATCAATACTTAAAAACGTTTTTACGATGACATCACTGTAAGTCACTATTCTTTGTGACTTCCAGCACCGCCCCCCTCCAGCATTATTCATTAAGTTATAAAATACTCAAAAACTTGTCGGGCAGTGAAGGAATGGAATAGATGAAAGCTATCTTACTGGTCCCTGTGGAACCACACTCTGATTCTGCTAAAACACTCCCCCATCAAAAAAACACATGGTAACACAAAATATGCTTTTAGTTATTAAACAATGATTTTATTGCTTGAATACACAAATTTATGCAACAAGGGCAGAGGCTGTGGATGACTCGCTGAAACGGAAAAAAAAAAGGGTGGGGGAGGAGGGAAGAAAGCTGGATTAATACAGGCCCCATTCATATTTATTCACTCTCCCAGCTAATGAAGCTACTTCCAAACAGCCCAAACAAACCCCAAATATGTAAAATGCACTAAACTGCTGAGCTACGGACTTGTTTCACTGTGTTCAAGCACAATGAAGATGCTAACTCAGACATCCAAGCAAGAACTAGCCAACATAAGGAAAAACCTTTCTGCTGGAAACTGCGAATGTCTGGAAATCAATCATTAAGTGAGCAATCTACACAAAAATTAAGACATCAACACCTGGTAGCAGAGCTAAGAACTGAAACTTTACCCACTAGCTAAAAGCGAGTTAAGAAACTTATTCATGTTCTAGATCAGGGGTCTGTAAACTATAGTCTTCTCTGCTTATCTTTGTAGGAACACAGTCAAGCTTGTTTTTGTATCATCTATAGCTGCTTCTGCCACAATGGCAGAATTCAAAAAGTAGCTGACCACAGACCCACAAGGTATAATACATTTACTATCAGTAATTTCACTTTAATTCTGTATTGACTACCTAGTTCCTGCTGTTGTTAACAAGAGTGATACTTACTATTTCCAATTGGGAGGGAGGACCCGTTTGGTCTTGTAATAGCGAGCCAACCGGTGAATACGACTCTCAATCAGAATGAGACGGAATTTAGCATCCTTATCCTAAAAATAAAAATAGATTTCAAGAAAACCACTCAAAACAATGAGACATTGTTTGAACAAGGGAAGATACAGATATCATGCACTTTCCCTAGTCAAGTTACCCAATGCCTTGAATTAGAATCATAGATTACATTAAGTCCTCAAGAGAATTTAAGGTTACACCTCAACATTTTCAACCAACCAAATATAATGTATTATCCAAGGGAGTCAACACCTGCCCACCCCCATCTCTTTTGGTAGAATTTTCATTTCAAAGCAATTGGAGTATTAATTGGCTTGTGTCATAAGCCGCCTCAGATAATTCAAATCTGCTACCCATTTCATTGAAATAAGTTAGTACAATTATATGTTCTTACCTTTCTGTTCCTCTCAAGATGCTTCCGAACAGCAACAGCTTTCTTAATTAAATGATACAGATCCTCAGGAAGATCAGGAGCAAGTCCCTTGGACTTAAGAATTCTCAAGATTTTATTGCCTGTCACAAAACGCACTTGTGCAACGCCATGTGAGTCTCTCAGGATCACACCTGTAAGAACAATCATGTATTACAGACTCCTACACCAAACACACAAACTGGAGGTATGTGAGGCAAATGCTGTGAGGTCAAATCACTTTCCAAGTTTTACATCTGTAAAATAGGTCTTAGTTTCAAACACGAGAGAAACCTAAGAATGCATGTAAAGCTCAGACACCCAAAGAACCAGCTTTCATTCAGACCCAGAACTTCTATCACTCTTCTAAAAACCACCTTTCTCTTTAACGTCAAAACTGCACCCACTACTAGACAGTCTATGATGTAGTTTCTATTCAGTATTTCCTCCGTTAGACCATAAGCTCCAGAAGGGCAGATGTTACCCTTTTTGTGACTACTGTATTTTCAGGGCCAGGAACTACACAGCAGGCAAGCTTTTGCTGAATGAAGTCCATCAAATAAAGTCACACACAGCTGAGGTTCCAGCCACATCTGAAATAAAGTGTAACCAGCGTGCTGGCTAGCCAATCCTCACTCCTTCACTGAAGAGCTGTGACTTAGGGCTAGTTGTGCAGCGGCCTTAGTTTCCTCAACCCTAAAAAGGGAGCAAATACTAGCATTTACTTCAAAGTACTGCTGTCAAAATTCAACCACAATCACTATATATAAAGTACTGTGATCCACGCACCTAGGAGAGTGCTTATCCCATACGTGTTAAGCTGTATCCAGATTTTAATAAATCTATCGTCTTCCAAGAAAGAACTTGAAATTTCAACAGGCCTCGGTCCTCAACAGTAAGTTCAGTAAACAGTGAAAAAATCCTCAAGGCTCGTTATGGGGCCTGTATACCCCCAGAGTCTCTTTCAGCACGTTACACGCGGGCAGGCGGAAGGGACACTTCCCACACTCACCGATCTGTGAGGGAGTCAGGCCCTTCTTGGCCAGCTTGTAGATCTGCTCCTTCACGTCGTCAGAAGTCAATTTCAGCCACTGTTCATGCAAAAGCAAGCGGCCTTAGGGCGAGGACCGGGACCGGGCGGAAGCACGGCGATCCCCTCCACCCTTAAGGCCCCACCCGGGCGCCGCTCTTCCCGAGCGACGACCAGCACCCCCTCCTTATCCCCGGTGCCCGCAAGCTACTCACTGTGGGGACGCTGCGGCGATAGGGCAGAGCCGACTGGGACAGGCCCTTCCTGGGGAGAGAAGCAGTTGCGGAGTGAGGGGACGGCCCGTGCCTCAGCCCAGATCTCTATCCCCCCGACCCGCTCCCGACACGCCCTCCGTTCTCTCCCTACCGCCACGGCCCAGCCCCGCAACCCGCTCGGGAACCCCAACGCACCCGGGAGCATGCATGCGACCCATGATGGCGGCGGGCAGGCGGCGAAAGAGGGAACGAGCGTGGGGACGCCGGAGGAAGCCACCCGGCACGCAGGAAGTGACCTCACACGTCTCGCCCTCCGTAGGGGGCGGAGCTACGCTACGTAGCCCCCGGGGCCCGCGAGACTACATATCCCGAAATGCATCCTAACGTCAGTAAGAGTCGCAAGCAGCAGGACTACATCTCCCGGCATGCATCGACGCCGCAGCTCGTCAAGGCCCGGGCGGGAAATTGAGCCCGCGTCTAGCCCCGGCCGAGCGGGTTCGGTAAGTGCGGGTTGAAATCTCTGACAGGAATTCGACCTTATACGAATGTCCATACACCATCTGTGGGTCACCTCCCTGGCCAGGATTGAACTCAGGCCATAGAATGCTGAAACTTAACCCCTAGGTCACCAGGGAGGCCCTGATAATGATTTATCATCATTGGCTAACGTCTTTGGTCTGCATGTGCAATAGACACCTCGAACTAACATGGTGCCAATTCCCTTCCCCTCCCCTACTCCAGACCCCTTAATTTCATTTAAACAATCCCATTTGTTCAAACCACAAACCGTGGAATCTTGACTTTTCCTTTTTGTCTTATTCCTATTGGAATTGTCTCAGCTCTACCACAAAAACACATAAATACACTCACTTCTCTCCATTTCTGCTATCCCTAGTCTAAGTACCCAATCTAAGCCACTATCAGCTCTCATCAGGGCAACTCAGTGGTATCGCAACTTTTACTCATGCCCTCACCCCAAACATGTAACTCATTTGTTATCGGGCAGCCCCGATATTGAACGGGTTGCCTGGCTAGCTTTAGGTAGGACACCCTTTTCCCCCTAACACATTCTCCACCTGGCAACCAGCAAATCAGGTAGTTGCCATTTTTAAGTGTATTACTCCTTCCTATACTTTCTCCCTGCATTTAGAATAAGGCAAGCCATACATCTGACCTCATGCCCCACCATGCCCCTCTCCCCCCCACCCCCCCCCAGTTCTAAGCACTTGGGGCAAATTTATTCCTTCTGACCTGACCCTTCAAGGTTAACAAGCATTGTCCTCTCCTCTTGTTGCCCCTAACTGAAGTACTCTTTCCCCCCAAGACTGTCTTAGGCCTGGCTGTCAGATCTCTATATCATCAAAGCAGAGGAAGTAGAGCAAGGGCTTCTAAAATAGTCCTACCTCTCAACACAATATCCTATTATTTTAATAGCACATGAATCCTTATTGTTCTCTGGTTGTTTGGCCGCCACCAAAATTGGAACTGAGAGTACAAGTCAACTGCTTATTCCTTTTTCCCTCCAACATCCAGAACTGTGCTTAGCAGGCAGAAAGTTAGGCATTCATTTGAAATAATAAACCTAAATTAGTCACATTTTTTCCATCTGAAGTTGTCTAGACTACAAATTTTCTATCTGGAGGCAGTGGAAGATCGTTGGAAGAGTAAGATTTGGCTATCTAGGCCTGGATTATTGTTCATCTGTGTGTGGTTTGGATGAGATCATTTACTCAGTTATACATGCTATTCTGAAACTCTCACACATGCTGGAATGTTCAGCTCCCTGACTTAAGTCTTATAATGGAATGATTGAGGGATGTCTATGATATAGCCAATACCAGCACTGGGTTATTTTGAGACTATTACTCTGATTTAAAACACTCAATTGTTGGTCCTCCCTGGTGGCCTAGGGGTTGAGTCTCAGCGCAGTACCACTGCAGCCTGGGTTTGATCCTCAGCCAGGAAGCTGACCCACATAGGCGCAGCAGACCTCTCCTTTCTTACCGTTACTCCCCTTAGCAGTGTTTCAGTAAACCCACCTGTTATGCTTCTCCTTCATTCTCTGGTGAATCCTCTCATCCACAGCACCTCTAGCCTACACTCCAGTTCTTCTATGCAAAAAATTAAAAAAACACTCAATTGTTAAGTAGATCATACAACTTTTCTCGTGAAGATAGAGGAATATCAAGATCATGAAGATATAGGAATATTTTATTCATGAAATAGGATTTCAGGGTTTGGTTTCTTTTCTATTCTTAGTCATGTTTAAGTCCTCCACTAATCTTTAATTAATCTAACCTGGCCATGTTTGTATATTTGGTAATGTCAAAGATAAAATATGAATGTGTCAACATTTTAGACAAATATGAATTACTTTCTATTAAGCCATGCTTTACTGCCTTTTCATGTGGCATGACGTTTTGAGAACTTTTGCAAACTGTAACCTGATTTTTAAAAGGTGTGTGTGTGTATAATTTTATCTAAAAACATCACTCACCACAGCTGTTTACTAAAGGCAGAGTCAGTGATCAAATGATTTTTGATTGAATTGTATGGACTTATTTTTTCATTGAGGTAAAATTCACATACCATAAAAATCCACAATTTTAGCCATTTTAAGTGTGCAATTCAGTGCCTCTTAGTATGTTCACAATGTTGTGCAGCCATCACCAATAATTCCAGAAATTTTCATGACCCTCCCCCACAAGTTCTTGCTTTAAGAATCACTCTTCAGTCTCTTTTCCCTTAGAGCCCCTTGGAAATCAATAATTTTTCATCTCCATGAATTTTATTCCATGGATTTATCCAGCTACTTCATATAAATGGAATCATACAATGTATGATCTTTTGTGTCTGTTTTCTTCTTCATTAGCGTGTTTTCAAGGTTCATCCATGTTGTAGTAGGTATCCATGCTTCATTCATTATATGGTTCTTTCACATTGTGTTTATTCATTAGCTGAGGGACATATGTCTTGTTTCTACTTTTTGGCCACTATGAACTTTTATATACAAGTATCTGAATACCTGTTTTCAATTGTCTTGAAGATTATCTGTCAGTCAGTCAGTCATCTACCTACCTAGCTTGCTGGGTCATAGGGTACCTATGTTTAACTTTTTGAGAAAGCAGGGAGACAGGAGAGGTCTGCTGCACCATGTGGGTTAGCTCCCTGGCCAGGAATTGAACTCATGCTGCAGTGGCTGCCAATAGCTTGATAGTGCTGAGAACCCCTTGTGCCACCAGGGAGGCCCCATTTTGAATATTTATATGTTGTAAGAGTCCCATACTTTATTCTCTTGCATGCGGTTATCTTGTTGTCTCAGCGCCGTTTGTTTAAAAGAAACTATTCTTTCCCCACTGATCTTGGTAGTCTTGTGTCTTCCTGGATTATGATTTAACAAATAAAAATATAACCAAATAGTTGCTCTAGAAATGGAAAATACAACAGCTGAGGAAAGAACTGAAAGAGAAGTCATAATATTCAGAACTGAAGTTACTGATGCATGGATTTAAGAATCCTAAATAAAATAAAAAGATATCTACATCTAGACACACCTTAGCACAGAGCAAGCAAGATTAATCCTAAAGTAATTGTTAACAGAGTGTGATGCATTAATTTATGGTGTTAATTATATTACTACTCTTGTATGTGTCTAAAATTGGCATGAAAGTGTTTCAAGAGTATGGGTGAAATAATTATTTTTCTTACAGGAACCTAAGTTTGCCACCTAAGAAACAGGTTCTGTTTAAGTAATGCTCTTTTATGGTCTCTGGGCCCTGTTATGTGTTACCTTTGGGGTCAGAGAACACAGCTTTACTGGTATCATTTCAGGTTGGAGTATGGTATTAAAAGAATCTACATATGGGCCTCCCTGGTGTTGCAGGTGTTAAAGTCTCAGTGCTATCAAGCTATGGGCAGCCACTGCGCAGGAGTTTCAACCAACCACCAGGGAACTAAACCGCATGGCACAGCAGACCTCTCCTGTCTCACCTGCTGCTCCCCTCAGCAGTGTATCTCAGTAGATCCGCCTGTTTTGCTCCCCACTCTGTCTCTGGTGCAACACGCACCTCTGGCCTACAGCCCAGTTCTTGTATGCATAAATAAATAAAAAATGTATCTTTTTAAAAAAGAGAAGAATCTACATCTCTGATCTGTAAATGTCTATAACATGGCTATTACTATACTATTTTGAATTTAAATAAACTATCAAAGATCAGAGACAATAATCACGGAAGAATTTCACTTCTATGAAATGGTTAGGCTTTAGCAAAGTGGGAATCCAGACCTCAGAAGTCTGGCTACATTAGAAGTCAGATACTGTATTAGGAAATTTTTAGGGACTACTGACAGATCCATTTCTGAAAATTCAGGATTACTTGACCCTAATAAACTCCTGGGAGAATTGCAAAGAATGGCAACAGCAAACTCATATCATTTGGAACCAAAAATGTTAATACATTGATGAGGCAATAAATGATAGCAAGTTCCTTTATTCCAGAAGTATTTTAATACAATTGTAGTACAGTTATGAAAGTCATCTTCAATTCACTGAATATATTCAAGGTATTAATAAAAATATTATACATCTTTTCTCACTATTATAATTAAAGTATTTGGTTCTTATAGGTGAGACTAATTGCCATATTCATTTTTGCACGTGCTAGTCAGTGTGTAAATAAACCTATGGATTATGGTAGTAGGGCTTTAGATCCTTTTGAAGTCTAAATATCAAAATTATGTTTTCTTTTTTAAATGCTGCAATTTAAATCCTAGGAAGAACAGTCAATCAATTTAAGGCAAGATATTATAACTTTTATACAACTTTAATTTGAAAATATAAAATACTTCATCAAAGATCACACATGCCTTAACATTTAGATACTTATAGATTCATATAAAGGCAGATAAAAACATCAGTGCAAGTTCTACACTGGGCTCCTCAGTAAAGAAAACAGGTTCTTGGAGTAAACCATTATTTTCAAATCCCAAAACACTGGCAAGAGGAAAGAATTCTTATGATGCAGGACTTACACAACATTATTATTTACTTGATAAAGGCAGGTATAAAAACATTGTGACTATACATAAAAACTAGTGTCTTGGCCAGTTTTTTTAAACTTTTGTTTCAGATTTATCTTAAAGTAAGCCTTAAAAAAATGTTTTAAAAAACCAACTGATTTAAAATCTGTTGATAGCTGTAGTGCAAAGATGCGCCTTTGTCTCCCCTCCCCCCTTTTTTGGTAAGGGCTGAAATTATCATTTCACAAATAACATTATTAAAATATATGTAAAATGTGTACATGTGTATTTTTAATGACCAAAGAAGGCACAAAATGAGTTAAATTAGGGGAAAACATTACCACTTGTTTTGAACTCTGGTTAAGTGTATATGGCATTAATCATATATACTTTTTTTTTTTTTTGGTGGGACCCTCGCCGGTGGCCAGGGATCGAACTGGCGCTGCAGAGCCTGTGGGCAGCCTCGCAACCCAGCGCTCAACCGCTGCGCCACCAGGGGGGGCCCTAATCATATATACTTTTAAATAAGAGTCCAGATTTCTTATAATTGAAGTGATAAATTTTCTAGCTCTACTATTTGTGCTAAAAAACACTGCTGTAACAGACTACCTGTAGGCAGTATACATTGAATCCAATTAACAATGACCTTTTCCCAAGATAGTACTTTAAAAAAAAATTTTTTTTTAAACAGTGGCTAAGTGACAATTCATGGAATGGAATTAGGTCTCAAAATCTTAAGTGAAAATATCTAGTACTTCTTTACATATGCAATACTACTTATATTCTTTAAGAAAAATGTTAACCGTATGTGGAAAAAGCAAACAGTGGTGCTTTGATCTGCATTTTAATTAACTTATTAAATAAACAACACATTTTAACAACAACAAAAAAGACATTCATATATCATACTGAAGGGGTTTCCTACAAATGGACCATTAGTGTTAGGCACCAAAAATTTCAAGTTTTTTTTTAACCTGTCCCATAGATACCTTATCAACTCTTCTATTTCATCTCTGCAGGCATCACCATTTACATTAAACATTTGCACAGTTCATAAAAATTCTATTCTGGGCAACTTATTTAGAGATTGTCTTTTCTCTCTTGGTATTCTTCACTGCATGTTTTGTCAGTTATCTCACAGCAACTAATAGCTACAATCTCTATTTCCATTTAAAAAGTGTCTGGCTTTCTACTTGAACCATGAGGTTTATATTTACATATTTATCCAAACTAAACACTAAATTCCATGTAAAGCTGAATGACTAATAAAAATTGAAACTTATTCTTAATGGTAACTGTCGAATAACTTTAATCATGTCCCTTACGATTCTGAATCACATTATATTAAGGAAAGTAGTTCATGTAAATGTACAATGTTTACAAATGTAAGTATGACAGCTTATAACACAAACTTTACCATGAAAGTCTACATTAAAATTCAATCTGGACCCTAGAATTCTTGTCCTGTGCCTCTTGTGAAGATCTTCCCTACACAAGGATTTCTTTTTGCAAACAGGAATGGGCACATGGCTGAATACTTTTCACTTGTTTAATGAAGGAGTGGAGTACAATATATGAAGATGAAATTACCAAACTTCAACTCACACTCCTGGGAATAATGTAGGGTTATAATGGAATGATGGAAATTAGTGTACAGCTACATCTCATTCAGTTACTGGACAACAAAAACAGATCAAATGGCTGTTTAACTGATTCTTTTATCAGAAGCAGAGAAATGATCTTCCTGTGAGAAAAACATTAGTAAGTATACATAATTTCTTGTATTTAGTAAGTTGAAAGTGAGTCAAAACTATCTACTAATTATTTTTAAAGTCAGGGGAAAATAACAGAATGAAGTGCCAGGGAAGCATATGAAGTTAAGGCACCATTATTTACAACTTCAGTGACTGGCACTTATTCTGAAAAAAAGCTTTAAAAACATGAATGATACAAAGCAGTATTATTTTTCCCTAATTCTATAAACTACTTAGTAGTTCTTAACATAGCTACCTAGTTTTTGTGCTTTGCTTTCTGCCCTTTGAATAGCAGCTATATTTTATGGTAACATCCTGTAGCTTTCCTTTCCTTTGGTGTTTGCAAACATACACAGTGGTGAAGGCTATAAAGTGTGCACAACAGGAAAGCAAACATGCTGTGTCTATCTAACACAGTATTATCAGACCAAACTAAAGCTATCGTTCTGAATTACTCAAGAAATGATTAAACCCTTCACCAATGCAATCTTTTCTAGGACTTGTTATATATTAACCCTTTGCACTCCGCTGTCCCCTCTCAGGGGACATCGGAATTCTAGCATATCACTCGGATGTCCCCTCTCAGGGGACATTGCAATTTATTAGTGATTACGGGGAACTGAGGTTATTTCAATGCAACTTTTTGAGACATGCATGTTTCCCTGAAGTTTTATTTTGAAATGGCACAAGAAATTAAATCAAAATATCATAAAATGGTTTGGAGTGCAAAGGGTTAAGTTTAGAATTTATAGCATTCTCTATAATGACTTTAAAATAGCAATGGCTTTAGGAAATTCATAAAAGTTAGTTATGTGACTGTTGGTCCAACAGATGTATTTAAAGGCAGCAAGTACACTTTATAATTTCTATCCAAGTATAAAAATACTATACAAAGTTCACAAGGGTAGACGGGTACACATGTTTATAATTATTCTTGATTCCAAAACTCAGAAATTTACTACCTTACAAATAGGTTGCTGCAGCCAGCTGATACCATTTAACCGTCTCTTTGCTCAAGTTGAAATCTTTCAAAGGCAGGGTTATTCCACCCAAGAAAAAGTTTTCCCGCAGAGATTCTGCACTGAGTACACTTAGTTGAAGTTCTCTTTTTCTTAGAGTTTCTTTGCTATAGCCACTGTACACAAGCTACAACAAAGGCAAAAACAAAAAGTTATAGATTATTTTTTGGTTTCTTAGATTATTTTAAGAGAAAATGTGAGACTTATTAGAGTGACTGATTATTGACACGGATGATGACACACCTAGTGGAATTTGTCTCATATTTTATTTATTTATTTATTTAAAGATTTATTTATTTATGTATACAAGAACTGGGACACAGGCCATAGATACAGGGGGTGGAGGATTCACCAGGGACAGAAATGGGGAACAGAACAGGTGGATCTACTGAAATACACTGCTGAGGGGAGCAAAGGGCGAGTCAGGAGAGGTCAGCTGTGCCATGTGGGTCAGCTCCCTGGCTGGGGTTCGAACTCATGCTTCAATGGCTGCGAATAGCTTCATAGGTTGTGTCTTAACCCTTTGTGCCACCAAGGAGACCCTGTCACATATTTTAGTTCTAAATTTTTTATTTCAGGAGTCCAGGGCTATTACTCCTCTAAATATCTGACATTAAGAATATACAGTGAATATAATCTGACATTAAGAATATACTGCCCCAGTGGCGCAGCGGTTGAGCGCTGGGTTGCGAAGCTGCCCGCAGCCTCTGCAGTGCCAGTTTGATCCCTGGCTGCTCTCCGGCCACTGGAGGAGGGTCCCACATGGCGGGCAGACCTCTCCTGCCGCCCGCTGCTCCCCTCAGCAGTGTACTTCGGTCCTTCTGCCTGCCCTGCTCCCCGCTCTGGCTCTGGTGAATTCTCTCACCCTCCCGCGCTTCTGACTATACCCAGTGCTTGTATAAATAAATAAATAAATCTAAAAAAAAGGGGGGGGGGGGAGAACCAATGTTTAAAAAAAAAAGAATATACAAAGTAAATTACTATTGGCTAAAACAAAAAATACAGTTTTTCTGAGATGGAGATACAGGGCAACTGAAAAGAAACTACATAGTGGCAAGCCTTAGAAATGATCTAATAGCTGGATGAAAGAGATGAAGGAATGAAGATGGAATACCATAATTACAATTGTTTTACCAAAAAATGAGATAGAATATTTTTTGTTTTTTTTCTGTTGTATTTCATATATAGTGAAACAAATCATGATTATCCACAATTCAGTGCAAATTCACCAGTTACAAATGTAGCTTACAGCATTTGGAATGTTAAAAGGCTACTACTGTCTTTCAAACACATCACATGCAATGCTTAGCTTTCTTTTTCTCCCAAGAAAAGCTTACTATTATTTCTGCGAAATACCTCCTTAAGTCAATCCTTTCACTCTGAGTATAAGAACTAAAAAAGTGGGCCTCCCCGGTGGCGCTGCAGTTGAGCGCTGGGTTGCGAAGCTGCCCGCAGCCTCCGCAACGCTGGTTTGATCCCCGGCTGCTCCCCGGCCACCGAAGGAGGGTCCCACATGGCATGCAGACCTCTCCTGCCTCCCGCAGCTCCCCCCAGCAGTGTACTTTGGTCCTTCTGCCTGCTCTGCTCCCCGCTTTGGCTCTGGTGAATTCTCTCACCCTCCCGCGCTTCTGACTGTACCCAATGCTTGTATAAATAAATAAATAAATCTTTTAAAAAAAAAACTAAAAAAGTAACATTTCACTTTCTTTAAAATAACCTTACTAAAATAAAAGTAAATACTACTTTTTGAGCATAATATCAACTGGTCACCACCAAACATATTAAAGGCTTACAAAGGTGTGAAAGGATACTCCACAGCTTTAATAAGTTTATATAGCCTTAATGAAAATTCAGAAATTTTTGCTTCCAATCTCCATCCATATATTTTTGTGTGGATATAATGTTAATGTACACAAGTAATATAATGTTTATCCTAAAGAAGTAGTGGACTAAGGAATACTGGATTTTAAACATCAGTAAATTTATAGGTTGACCACTGGTTATAAGTTTGTAAGTTCTACAATGTTGAGCTGATCTTTGCTTACTACTTTCAGTTTCAGGTACCTTAAAGAGGTTTGCTGACAGACTAAAATACATTAGAAGTATGAATTTTTTTGTTTGTTTGTTTTGTTTTTTTTCTTCCTGCTACTGGCTTTTGGTTGTTGTTGTTCTTCTTTTTTTAAAGATTTATTTATTTATTTATACAAGCACTGGGTACAGTCAGAAGCGTGGGAGGGTGAGAGAATTCACCAGAGCCAGAGTGGGGAGCAGAGCAGGCAGAAGGACCAAAGTACACTGCTGAGGGGAGCAGCGGGCGGCAGGAGAGGTCTGCACGCCATGTGGGACCCTCTTCCAGAGGCTGATATCCAACATTTTGAAAATGTTGTAGTGGGGGTTCAAGCATTAAAAGGGGAACTAAAACCAAAGTCTTATGATTGAGGGTTCAATTTTGCAACTGATTGAGATTTGCTTTATTAGCATGCTAGATAGTTCGGCAACAACTAAAAATTTTAAATTCAAAGTGTTCAATATTTAAAATCTCAAAACAAATCAGAAAATGTTAGAAATGATTTTAACTTACCATTTCATTGAATGTTGGATTCCTAGTTTTTCGTGTAATTTTGGTTTTACGTTTGGATGTCTTGTGGGTATCTGGAAGTAGATATGTTTTGACATATGGATTTGGGTCAGCTCCATCTTCAGTAACCTATAAAAAAAAGCAGTCCCTTAACAGTAATCTTCCTACTAAGGAATAGGTTTCCTCTACAATCATGATTATTTGTAATCACTCACAAGATCTTTGATGTGCATCACCATGATGAAAAGAGTTCCATTTCGGTAAGAGACAGATAATTTCACTGCTCCCCCTATTTGGCCTGGAGTAGGACTGAAGAGACCTGTATCTGAAAAATACACATATGCTGTCTTTATTTTATCTTGCAATGGTTCAAGCTGTAACAAAATAATTCTGCTTGAATTCTAGGACCACAACAAGTGGGGGTGAGAGTGATGGGGGAGGTAAAGATACTGACAGGCCACGGATATATACTTCTTTAGTTGGTACACTCTATTAGGAAAATTAAATTTATCCAGAAATACACTGGCTAAGAAAGAATATCTTCCTCTCATTCTCACTGAACTATAGCCAATAACCTGCCAGTTTACCATAGCCACTGAGAAATTACAGACTTGCAGATCATAAGGAAGTCATGAATTATCAATAAAGAGAAAAAAATAATCTCACCTGCAGACCTAGCTATTCCTTCAGCTTTCTCATCACGAAGTAAAGGATGGAAAAAAGTACAAACAAGATCGCACTGAGAAAAAAAAAGAGATTCATTAACTTAAATATTATGTAGCCTGAAAGACAGTATGCTATTATTTTTCAGTCATGACAGTCACCTCTGCTACATCTGTTGAAGCATTCATCAAACTCTGTAGATAACTGTTTAACTCAATTTTTCTTTTGGCTGCTACATCTTTTATGTTTGTTCTTCCTAGAACCATCCTATTAGGAAAGCTGAAAAAGAAAAATAAACAATAAAAAGAGTGGAATTAAATTATTTCATCAGGAAGACTAAATACATAGAAATACACATTTTTATTCACTTACACTACAAACTGCATTCTTAAATCCACTATAAAGGAAATTTTTATGATTTCCAAGTACTGGTGATAAAGTAGTTCAAGTATCACCATTTTATTAACCTTTGTAAAAAAAGGTACATGGTTTTGATAAGTTGCTATATTTATTTTCTAATAATATAATTATTTCCTTTCAAGACTAATCATTCACAAAAAATAGATGCATATCTGTTCCCCCAAAAAGAATCATGACCCAATTAGCAAAAGCCTGCAGACACCAGTAAAATTCAAAGTCTAAACAGGTAACTTTAACTATGCTTATTTTGGTGGCAATAGAAAAATGAGATTGCACATGGAAAAAAACTGATAGTCATTTTACTGTTTCCTTTTGAAATCTAATCTCACAAGAATATGAATAATTTGACAAAAAAACTGCTGGTCATTAGTTATGTTAAAACTGAGGGTTTCTAAAGGGTATGAGATACAAAATAAGCACTAAAATTTTGATAAAGTCTGAATGATAAGTTTGCCTCTACTTGTTTTTCAGAGGAGCTCAGTACAAACATAATAGATTATTTTGGCAGTGATTTAAAATCTGACTTTTTAAAACCAAGATTCTAAATTATTATTTTGTTTTGTTTACTACAGTAGAGACAACAAATTTTAAAATCTTGATCATTTAATTCATTGTTTATTCATCCAGCGAACGCACACATAGTTCCTTGTCTATTGCTATGTCTGGTACTGCATTAGGTCCTTGGAATACAAAGGAAAATAAGTCATATGTGATTGACAGACTCTTTTGGTGCTAATACAAATTTTTGACTTAAATTTTATAATAAAGAAAGGGTTTCCTACAAGTAAGGATTATTTTACAAGGCTAGGAACATACCCTGGTAACTTCCAAAGTGGAAAAATAATACTGAGCTTATTGTGAAGTTCCTGAAACTCGTCAAATGTCCGGAAGACAAATGATGGTTCAAGCTGTCCTTCCCTCAAAATTCGGACTACATAAATCTGAAAAGAAATCATACCCCAAACACATTACATTTATAATAAAATCTCCTTTCCTGACAGAAAGAAAATTTATGGCTTGACTGTTATAAGTAGTCCAAGGGCTTTTAACTTGGTAGTGTATATGTCACTAACAGGAAATAGCAAATATAACCGCCATTGTATTTATAGCACATCTAACTCTATCCTGAGAGTAATAATAAACATTGTAAGATATATGAACAAGAACTGGAAAGTGAAAATCATATTATTTCCAGAATTAAATTTACTTCCCCAATCAATAAACTTAGTGCATTCCAATGAAAATATTCACAAATAATTTAAGAGTGTTAAGTGGGAAAAAGGCAAAATATATGGTAGCAGGGGGATAAGGGAAAAGTTTTCTTAGTGGACATTTAACTATTATAAAATCACAGTACTTGGGGCCTCCCTGGTGGCGCAAGGGGTTAAGCATCGCACTATGAAGCAACCCGCCGCCTCTGCAGCACAAGTTAGATCCCCGGCCAGGGAGCAACCCTCAAGGCCAGGCAGACCTCTCCTGTCTTGCCCGCTGCTCCCCTCAGCAGTGTATTTCAGTCAGTCTGCCTGTTCTGTTCCCCACTCTGTCTCTGGTGAATCCTCTCACCCCCCCCGCCTCTCTGGCCTTGTACCCCAGCGCTTGTATGCATAAATAAATCAATCCTTAAAAAAATAAAATAAAATAAAATCACAATACCTTAAGGAATAAAATACTGGTACAGAAAGAGATATATCTAAAGAAGACCAGGAAAAAATTCAAGTATACATACAAGCTTAGTATAGTTAAAGCTGGCATTACAAATCACTGGGGGAAGGAATGGACTAATCAGTGAAATGGTGTTAGGAAAAAATACTCAATATAACATTAAAAAATTTACCAATAATAAGATAACAGGTAAAAATTAAAATAATACTATAGTCACCTTCAAAATTTATCAATTTGTCAAAAATTTAAATACTAACAGTGTTGGCAAGTATTAGCCAACAAAACTAATAGCAAATGGTGCACAATAACAGCAAAAGGACTATAATGCTATGCTATTTATTTATTTATTTTTTTCTAAAGATTTATTTTTATTTATTTACATAAGCACTGGGTACAGTCAGAAGCGCGGGAGGGTGAGAGAATTCACCAAGCCAGAACAGGGAGCAGAGCAGGCAGAAGGACCCAAGTACACTGCTGAGGGGAGCAGCGGGCGGCAGGAGAGGTCTGCGCGCCATGTGGGAACCTCCTCCAGTGGCCGGGGAGCTGCCTGGGATCGAACCAGCGCTGCAGAGGCTGCGGGCAGCTTCGCAACCCAGCGCTCAACCGCTGCGCCACTGGGGAGGCCCTATGCTATTTATTGAGGGGGAAAATACACACTGAAGATCCTGTTTTTGTTCAAAAACAAACTTTATATCTGTGTGTTACAATATTTTATGGAGTGACATGAAAATTTGAGACTTTTACTTCACATGCTTCTATGTTGAATTTGTTACAATGTGTAAGTTTTACCTTTAAAATTAAGAACAAATTCAAAAACGGAAGATAAAGGAAAACAGAAGAATAGCACTAGCCTTTTAAGCCTTGTCTCTAAAAGGAAGAATATCACATGGCCCCCCCATGGTTTTGAAGCAATTTTATCAAGAAACAAATACCACACCCTCCTCCAATATTAGAAATGCTCCAAGTATGCTTATTTATTTTTGGGCCAGCCACAGAAGAAATAAGTATGAATAAAATAAATGTAAATTTAGGAAAGTCAGCAAAGAAGTATGACAGGATAATAGTAATGCATGCAGGAGTACGCAACTATTGAAACCCAACTTACATAATGTTTATCTGGATTGTATTTCTTATGATAAGTGAAAACAGAGACTTCCTTAATTCGACCATCTTGTCTAAAGGAATATGTTTTGGGTGAAAATGAAAGGATGGGCTCATCATTGGAAGGAAGACCAGAAAATCGCAGTTGAGCAAGGTTGTGAATGAAGAAGTTAAACTTTGTGGCAATGCTTCCCAAACTTGATTCAATCAGCCTACAAAATAATCAGAAAATGTGTTAACATGTGAATTTTCAGAACACACTATTTTTTAGTTTTATTTATTTATTTATTTATTCATTTAATATTCTTTTTTAAATTTTATTTTTATATTCCCCATACAATTGCAACCCCCTTATTTTGAACACATAATTTTTTTTAACATTGTAAAAGATGAAAACCATTTTTATAGCTTTTAAAATATTAAGCAGATTCTCATTTTGCCAAGGATTCCTTTTGTCTGTAAGGCAAAAAAACTCATAAAAATATAAAAAAATTTTTGCACAAGAAAGTCTCCATTTCATCCCACTGTTCTCAAGAAATGATGCTTGGTTTTCTTGAGTTCTATGGTATCCAAGACTAATTAAAATTACTAGGTGGGTCCTTCCTGGTGGTGCAGGAGTTAAGTCTCAGCACTATCAAGCTATCGCCAGCAACTGCAGCATGAGTTCGATCCCCAGCCAGAGAGCTACCCTACATGGTGCAGCAGACCTCTCCTGTCTCGCCTGTTGTTCCTCTTCAGCAGTTATTTCAGTAGATCTGCCTGTTCTGCTCCGCACTCTGCCTCTGGTGAATCCTCTCACCCTCCACACCTCTGGCCTATACCCCAGGTTCTTGTATACATAAATAAAAATAAATCTTAAAAAAAATTACTAGGGATGGAGGGAGGATGATTGGTATAATGCCAGAAAGAGGATTTCATTATTTTATTCCCTTGTAAATAATGGGAACGGTGGCAACTAAACAGGTAAAGAAGGAAACAACCAAAATCCAAATTAAAAAGCATCTTTACTATCACAATACTATCAATAGAATCTGTTATCAGATTCCTTCTTCAGATAATCATAATTTGACTAAGTTGGAAGAATAAATTTTGATGGGATGAGGAGTTTGGTAGAAACAAATTGGAAAGGAAACCAGGAAAAACAAGCATTTTAAGCAAGCAAAGAAAACAAGAAATCTCAGAAACAAGAAAAGGAATGTAGAAAGGAGAATCAAAAAGGATGTGACTGAGCCTCACATACTCCTCTATTTTGGTATGGATTGAATTTTTTTGTCCTTTCTGCTTCTTCCCATTCAGGTGTTGAAATTTCAACCCTGTAGGGCCTTTATGGAGGTAGTGTTTCAATGGCAGAGCCTTAATCCAATAAGATTAGTGTCTTTATTTGAAGAGGAGAAAGCTTAAGCTTTCTCTCTTCCCCTCTCTCCTTCATTTGAGGAAACAGCAAGAAGGCATGTCTGCAAGCTAGCATCCTCACCAGGAAGTGAATCAGCTAGTACTTCATCTTGGACCTCCCAGCCTCTAAGAACGATGAGAAAATAAGTTTCTGCTGATTATGCGATCTTCAATGTGATATTTTTCTATGGCAGCCCAAGCAGACTAATACATGCCTGCTTTTACAGTTGTGCCCAAGGGAGCCAATGAATCTCTTATAAAAGACAAAACAAAACCCATCAATACCTAAATTATCAGGATTAGTTTGGAAGGCTATACAAAAGCCAGCTTCCTTCAATTCAATTCAGCCCAGACTCTTGAGACTAGGGAAGTCCAGTCCAGTGTTTTCTACCTCTTCTCCACTGAGAGGAAGAAGGCAAGAGAGAAAGGAGAGAAAAGAACATGAGCTCATGTGCCCCTCCCTGCTGTGGCATTATAAAGATGTGGTACCACTAGTCAGTGACCAACCTAGTCATCAGACCTTTATCTATTTTTTAAATTTACATATATTTTATATCATTGTTCTTTTTTTTAGAATGTTTGCTTTATCAGTGGTAGTCTCCAAAGAATTTCCACCACCAGTTCACCTGTGCACTATTACCATAGTCCCTTGTGTTCCTCCCTCCCTGATTTTGATCCCTCTCCCTCCCCTTCCCCTGCAGAATGTCTTTGATTTATAGTTGTCTGTTTATTTTTGCTTTTTTTAATTATTTTTTTCCCCTAATGCCTTATTTGGTTTGCCTATATTCCTCCTATAAGTGAAACCATCTGATATTTTTCTTTATCCTCTGACTTATTTCACTGAGCATAATCCCTTCTAGCTCCATCCAAGTTGCTGCAAATGACATTAGTTATTCTTTTTTGATTGCTGAATAGTATTCCATTGTGTATATACACCACATCTTCTTGATCCAGTCATCTACTTTTGGGCATTTGGGTTATTTCCAAGTCTTTCCTATTATAAATAGTGCCGCAATAAACATAGGGGTACAGGTATTCTTTTGAATTAGTGTTTTTGTGTCCTTTGGGTATATCCCTAGTAGTGGGATTGCTGGGTCATATGATAACTCCATTTTTAGTAGTCTCATCAGACCTTTATAATGTATTTATCAGAAGATCTGATTTTAAAGCAATGATGACATTCAAATTCCAGTCATTGGTCATGTGTTTCAAGTACTACATCAGATAATAACAATTTACTATAGCAGTAAACCAGGTTTGCTATTTTTAAGCTATTTAAGGTACCTTGAAAATTGCTATGGCAGAATTCTGAAAATAGATTAGTATAAATATCCTTTTTAGAAAAAAAACTCTGTATTTGGCACTGCAGGAACAGTTCATAAATAAGATTTTTGTAATTGAAATCACTTACAAATAAAACGAGATCATTTTTTATAGATTTTACTTTTTAGAAAAGTTTTAGGTTCAAAGAAAAAATGAGCAGAAAGCACAAAGAGTTCCCCTATACTCCCTTCTCCTACATGTGCCTAACTTCCCCCATGTATCCATACCAGACAACTTGAGGCAGCATGTTTGTCACAATTAGTGACCTACACTGACATAGCATTAGCATCCAAATCCAAAACTTACATTAGGCTTCACTCTTGGTGCTATACATTCTATGGGTATTGACAACTGTAGAATGACATGTATCTACCATTGTAAAATCATACCAAGTAATTTCACTGCTCTGAAAATCCTCTGTGCTCTGTCCTCCTTTCCCTCAACCCCTGTTAACCACTGATACCTTCATTGTCTCCAGAGCTTTGCTTTTTCCAGAATGTCCTATAGTTAGAATCATTCAGTAGGTAGCTCTTCCAGATAGGCATCACTCATTTAGTAATGTATGTTTACATATCATGGTTTGATAACTCATTTCTATCACATGTAATTTTTTTCCTGGCTTCAAATGTCTTATTTATTTATTTTACACATACACACACATATTTTGAAGTAACAATGGTTTACAACACCATATGTAATTTGGGGCATACGTTCAAACCTCTTCAAGATGTATGTTAGGACACCATGCCCATCCTCAAAACACTCAATCCCTTGGGATCATGTTTTGAGATAAATGTGTTTTGTAAGGTACAATTCCACGTCCTTTACATTTATTCAGTAGATAAATTCTGACAACCCATTATTTTTAATCAATCTTTTCCTGCAAATCAGAACTACATTATATTTGTTTAAACTAAGGAAAGCTTAACTGTACATGCTGTTTCTAATATATTTAATTATGCCTTACCTAGTGAAGAAAATTGTAGCTTCTGCATCTGTAGTTTGTGGTTGAAGTGCATCTCTAACATATTTTAAATCTTGAATGCTTGTAAGTTCTGGTAGCCCTGAAGGAATCATCTACAGAAAGGGAATAAAAGTTTGTGAGTTAAATTTTTAAAAAGTCTATTCCCCAACCATCCCTAAAAGCTGGTTAAGTAATCAGATAATCAAAACTAAAGCAAATAAAAACGACAATTTAAGAAACACCAGTTGGAGGAGTCTGTTAGTTTTAGCGAACTAAGTAATTCTTTTATAAATAAGAAAATCGTATCCAACAAAGTCAATTGTTGGAAATCACAAATGCAGCTTATGGAATAAAAGCTAAAACCAAGACATTTTGTATAGCTCTTAATTTTATATCAACTTCAGTCACAATAAGCAATGTGAGTTTGTTTTTACTTTTTATTTAATTTATAGCCAAAAAAGTACAGATTAAGCGCATAGCTTAATGAATGCCCACAACCCAAAGACTTCCAGATTAAGACACAAAACGCTGACCAGCATCCCAGATGACCTCCTCAGGCTCCATTTTAGTTACTCCTCACCTCATGGTAACCACTCTAATGGCCTGTTTTTTCTATCATATGTAAGTGGAGTTGCATATTTCATATAATAGCATTTTAAAAAATATTTTTGTGGTAATATATTTGACATTGGAACTACAGTAAATTTTATTCCCAAGTTCCAAAGGAATTTTAAAATAATGAAACAGAAACATTAATCATATACTTGTAAAGAATAGTTACCGGGCCTCCCTGGTGGCGCAGCGGTTGAGCGCTGGGTTGCGAAGCTGCCCGCAGCCTCTGCAGGGCCGGTTCGATCCCCGGCTGCTCCCCCGCCACCGGAGGAGGGTCCCACATGGCGCGCAGACCTCTCCTGCCGCCCGCTGCTCCCCTCAGCAGTGTACTTCGGTCCTTCTGCCTGCTCTGCTCCCCGCTCTGGCTCTGGTGAATTCTCTCACCCTCCCGCGCTTCTGACTGTACCCAGTGCTTGTATGTATGTATGTATAAATCAATCAATCAATCAATAAATAAATCTTTAAAAAAAAAGAATAGTTACCAGTGAAAGGAGGTTGAGAAAGAGGTTTGTCTGCTTTCTTATCAAGTTGTAGGCCTGACAGCAGAGGTCTACAAACAATTGAAATCGGATGGTGGGCCTTTCACCTCCATTAATGACATATGCCATATCAGAGGTCAGCACAAAAGGAGCCCGATCCCTATGTAAAAAGAAGGTACATACATACAAAGTATTATTTACATAAGGTATTCAAACAGTGTTACTGCTATTACATAGTTATTGAATCAAACTACCTAAGTCATAGCAATTTCCAAGTGGGAAACTTAATTTCAGAGTTTTGAATTTTCATATTTCTTAAAAATTAATGTTTTCAGGAAAGGTATCAAGTAATATCATTACTTAGATCTTATTTATGTATGATTTTTTTTTCCCCTCCAAGGTGAAACTTTTAAAATCCATACACCCAGAGATCAAACTGTCAGTGCAAACATAACACAGAGAAAAATTTTGTACCCACTGCCACTAAACAAATGGGAACATTTTTAATGGGTACCATTAGAAAAATACACCTTAATTAATTTCAACAAAGGACATAGGCTGCACATACAAATCTTTTCTATTACATGGTAAAGTAACCTCTGAGGGTCTTTTTCATCCCCAGTTATGCTCAAAGAAAGTTAAAAGACAAAGAAAGCAAGAAAAAAAGGCATGGCTTAGGATGTTAATTGGTGAATTAGGAAACACCTTTTCTTTAGCAAGCAGAATACAAGTACCTTTTGAAGCTACCAAACATCTGTGCATGGCCCAAAAATTTTCCAAAGTCAATGTGAAACATGTGTCCTGTGCTTCGAAGCATTATATTGTCATTGTGTCGATCACAGATGCCTAAAACGTAGGTGGCTACACAGCATCCAGCACAAGAATAGATAAAATTCTCAGAAGCCTATAATAATGATATAAACTTTATGAAAAAAATTGTTTAAAGGAAGCATGGTTTACAAAGATAAAAGTAATTCACCACTCTTTATAATTCACTTTCTCAACAGTTTATAAACCAGTCTTTTCATATTTCAAAAACATAGACTCTTTCTTAAAGGTGGTTAATGGCTTTTCTCTCTAGCTTTTGATTTTAACAGGCAGGAACCCCAGTTCCTATCAGGGTACACGCTTCCTGTAAGCATCATGTTTGTGAAATCCTGTTCCTCACATTCTGCTGCTCACCACAAGTAATACTGCAGCAAGCTTATTTGAATAAAAGAGTATTTTCTCCTTTTTTGATAAACATAAGCAAGAATACTTATGGGAAGGCATGTAGGGATAGCATATGTAAAGAAGGTCAGTTTATACCTTTAAATACCCAATAATACAATTTATGTGTCTTGTGGCCCATCTGATGACTCCTCAAGTGTTATCTGTAAGTTTCTCAAAACTGAAGACCTTTTACTTAAGTTACTTGTCCTGGGAATCAAATTATTAACATAATATCATGCATAAGGATACAGCAAGATGCATACAAAGAATATTTTTATCTAAAGTATGTGTATTTAGTTTTTACATCTCCACATAGTCAATTTTAGTTCATAATCCCTCCACAGTTACTACTGATGGCACTTATCACAAACTAGGCATTGCAGTACTCTACACACACACACACACACACACAAAATGCTTACTCACACAAACACACTACATATAATTATGTGACTATATGTATGTATACATTAACGCATTTAAAATCTCACAACAAAGTAATGACATAGGTACTATTATTATGCCATTTTACATATAACAGCAACAAACACAGAGAGGTAATTTGCCCAAAACCACATAAGTGTTAAGTGGAAGAGTCAATATTCAAACTTAGACGATATGACTCTATTATGTTATTATTCCCTTTACTTAGTAAATTACATAAAAAAGAGCCATATGCATAAAAGGACCTCACTATATGTTAGTTGACAATTATTTTGTGTCAAACAACTTAACTGAAATCACAAAAAAAGCTAACATTACTATAAACAAGTATTGGCTTCTGCTCACTGTTTTACCCAACCCACAAAGCAGTAAGAAACAGGAATGATCTTAAACAGGAATGATCTACTCTGCTTTATTTCTTAGGTCAACAGAAAACTCTTTTAAGTGTATCTATAAATATGATACACTAATGATTTTGACATAAAGACAGGAAAATGATACTAAAACAGATCTCAGATCACCATTAAAAACGTTCTTGAGTCTTCCTTAGGTTAATTTAAGCTCATAAGAGGCCTTAAGTCCTATGAGATTTACCTTTCTTTTGATGTAATTCAAAAATATGCTAAAACAAAAACTTGGTTTCTTCAAGAATAATAGTAGTCACCAACAATACAATTTTTTCTATGCAGTACTTTATATATATTCATTTAATTCTTACAATACCATTATTTTTACAGCCATAATACATAATACTATAATATATACTATATATAATATCATGCAGAAGAGGTCACTGAGGTACTGAAAGTTTAAATAATTTGTCCACAGATCAATAGCTGATAAATGACTTGGGACCCAAATTTAAATTAAGAGATTCTGGCCCATAATTTTGCTCTTAAATGCCACATGAAAAGCTGTTTCTATAACTTTCTCCACAATCTTTGTGAAATATAACATTCTAGGTTATAAAAATACATTTCTTTTTGTGGTAAAAAGCATTGGTTTCACTAAAATTTCTGCCGTTGAAAAGTGTTCCTTTTTATACTTTTTTCTTTAGTTGGATGATGCTGTTTTCAAAATGAATAGTCACCAGAGCTGGAAAAGGAAAACACTTAAAACCCATGAAAGACATTTTTGACAGTTATTTAGAATAAGGAGGCATGCTAATCACCTTTTCATATTCCTCCTCAGAGGGATTGTATTTTCTCAACCACTCTGCAAGTGGTTTATCTTTAAAGGATCCTGTCACACCATATTCCACTTGGATTTTCCTGAGGGTATCTGAAGAAGGAACTAGTTCTACCATGCCTGTAACAACAAAACATTGTTATTTGAAAATGTCTCCCAAAAGTCAGGCTTAAAAAAAATTTCTTGCATTCAATGTTTGACATAACATACCAGTTAGCAACTACTATTGGGAAAAAAATCAAGGCTGGAAGTCCAACTTAGAAAATGTTAAAACAACTTTCCATTTTCAGAAGTACCCAAGATGTAAAAATTGAACTTGACTATTTGAGACTCTACAGTATGTAGATCCAATGCTACCAACTAACACCCAGCTCTAAGATAAAACAATTTTAATTGCAAACAAGATGATAATGACCTCATTAACATTTACTTATAAGATATATGCTGTGTCGGGCCTCCCTGGTGGCGCAGCGGTTGAGCGCTGGGTTGCGAAGCTGCCCGCAGCCTCTGCGACGCCGGTTCAATCCCCGGCTGCTCCCCGGCCACAGGAGGAGGGTCCCACATGGCGCGCAGACCTCTCCTGCCGCCCGCTGCTCCCCTCAGCAGTGTACTTCGGTCCTTCTGCCTGCTCTGCTCCCCGCTCTGGCTCTGGTGAATTCTCTCACCCTCCCGCGCTTCTGACTGTACCCAGTGCATGAATAAACAAAAAACAAACAAATAAATAAACATGCCTCTATAAAAAAAAAAAAAAAAAAAAAACAGAGGGAAGAAAATTTAAAAAAAAAAAAAGATATATGCTGTGTCATTAAAAAATCTCTATGTGCTTATATAGAAAGATCTCAAAAATGTGATTTTGAAGACACAATTCAGATGGGACATTGTATCTTTGGATTTATTTATGCGCAAGGGTTAAACACAGCACTGTGAAGCTATCCAAAGTCTGTGTAGCACGAGTTCGATCCCTGGCCGGCCAGGGAGCTACCCACATGGCGCAGTAGACCTCTCCTGTCTCACCCACAGCTCCCCTCAGCAGTGTATTTCAGTTAGTCGGCCTGTTCTGCTCTTCATTCTGTCTCTGGTGAATCCTCTCATCCGCCTCCCCCCATCTCTGGCCTACACCCCAGCTCTTGTATACATAAATAAATTAAAAAAGTATGCAGGGTCAAACTGTAATCTTAGTAGTTTGGTCACATCTGGCAGAATGATTTATTTGGATCTTCTATGCTGTTTTGGTTGCATTCTATAGTTCCTAATTCTCAGTGACTTTCTTTTTAAAAGAATACCTTCTTCTTGATTCTATGACTATACCTAATTAAAAATTAAATATACATATAAATTTCTAATTTCATAATCAAATATACACATGTACACATTGCTTCGAATACACACATGTACACATTGCTTCGTACAAAACAGTAGACCAAAGTTCATAAGATACACAAAGTGCTACTATGTATGGAAGATATGGTCCCCATCCTGAGGGAACTTAAAATCAATACAGTGAGGAAGATATAAAATATGCAGTAAATGTCTGGTAAGAATTTAATAATTGCTGAGTCTGCAAAAGGGAGGTGTTATTACAGACTAAGGTGTACTTGCTAAAAACTATAACATGTGGATCTGATTTCCTCATTTGAAAAATAAAGTACAGTGAGATAATACAACTTGAAAAATGTAGCACAGGGCAAGGCACAAAGTAAGTACTCAACCATTAGTTAGAAACAACATAAAAATGAGGAAGCTGATGGTCTCCAAAGTTACATGGAATTCCATTAGAAGTTCAATAATATGAATTAAGTGTGGTGACAGAAAAACTAATCTAAATGAGGGCCTCCCCGGTGGCGCAGCGGTTGAGCGCTAGGTTGCAAAGCTGCCCACGGCCTCTGCGGCGCCGGTTCGATCCCCGGCTGCTTCCCGGCCACTGGAGGAGGGTCCCACATGGCGCGCAGACCTCTCCTGCTGCCCGCTGCTCCCCTCAGCAGTGTACTTCGGTCCTTCTGCCTGCTCTGCCCCCCCCTCTAGTGAATTCTCTCACCCTCCCACACTTCTGACTGTACTCAGTGCATGTATAAACAAACAAACAAACAAAATAAATAAATAAATAAAAATACATGCCTCTTTAAAAAAAAAAAAACTAATCTAAATGAGATGGAGGCTTTCACTGGAAAATCTTAACTTGATGAAATAACTCCATCTTCTAAGATTTACAGGAAAAACCACCAATAAGAAGTCTTACATTGGGGCCTCCCTGGTGGCGCAAGGGGTTAGGACATGGCCTATGAAGCTATCCACAGCCATAGCAGCACGAGTTCGATCCCCAGGCAGGGAGCTACCCACACGGCTCAGCAGACCTCTCCTGACTCTTCCACTGCTCCCCTCAGCAGTGTGTTTCAGTCAATCTGTCTGTTCTGTTCCCCACTCTGTCTCTGGTGAATCCTCTCACCCCCCACACCTCTGGGTATGCATGGATAAATGAATCTTTAAAAAAAAAAAAAATTCTTAAATTTACCCAATTTCCTTTTTGATAAGATAAAGTTTATACACTCAAATTTGAGAAAGGAAAGTGACAAGGCTTTCATAGTGTTCTTACAGATAAAATATGGAGTGGCTGATAGCACAATGAAGTCAGTGAGTAAGCAAGTAAAATATAGTACTTAAAGATTAAACAATTACTTAAAGGGAGATCTCTGGTGTCATGCTACAGAGTTGGTCATTATAGAATATATGTTCTTCAAATTAGTTTAAAAAACAAACCAAGAGGTTCAATGATAAGTAACAAAAATCAGATTCTTAAAAAGAACTCAAGAGGATAAAAAGTAATGGCTCAAATATAACAAGTAAATTAATGTCTTACATTTAGATCTAAGATACAAAATGTACAAGTATAGAATGGCCAGACATGATTTAGCAGAAGCTAGTATGATGAAGACTTAGTGGTTTTGTCATTAAGTTCCATATTTGTAACACCTGGACACCCTTCTGCATTCTACAAAATCCAGGTGCCATTCTTAGAGACTATGGATCACTTGAGCCCTTTACAGTGAGAACAATGAGGTGATATGGTAACTTAAAATCACATATGACAAATGGTTGAAGAATGTGGATTTTAGGATCGGAGACCACAATACTGGGTATCATGAAGAAGGACTCAATTTAAGTACATGATAGTCCATGAACAGAACTGAAACTAACAGGTAGAAGATACCAGGACTCAGTTCCCACTCACCTGAATTTAAGAAAGAACTATGCAGCTATTAGTTATCCAAGATAGGATGGTTTACCTTGAAATGTGGTGAATTTCCTTCACTGGCATTTTAGGGTAAGGCATTTAAGTATAAATTGAATGGCAAATGTTAGCTGGATGATTAGATAAGATAATCTTTCAAGTAACTTTTTTTTTTTTAAAGATTTGTTTATTTATTTATACAAGCACTGGGTACAGTCAGAGGTGCGGGAGAGGGAGAGAATTCACCAGAGTCAGAGCATGTAACAGAATAGGCAGACTGAGGGGAGCAGCGGGCACAGCAGGAGAGGTCTGCACGCCATGTGGGACCCTCGCCCGCGGCCAGGGATCGAACCGGCACTGCAGAGGCTGCAGGTAGTTTTGCAGCCCAGCACTCAACCGCTGCACCACCAGGGGAGGCCCTCAAGTAACTTCTTAATGTTTATAATTAGAGTAGATGAAGTATTTCTCATTTACACTAAGCATACCGATCTTTCCCCTCTTTAAAACAACACAGTACTGCTTTTATAATTCTCTTAGAGCACTTAACTTATTAAAGTATTTTCTAATTACTTATGTGTATATACATTTTTAATTTCTCTCCTCTAAAATAGAAGCTCTACAAGTCATTAGCGCTTTGCAGATAGAAGATACACAAAAAACATTTGTTGAAAAAGAACAGTGATAATGATTATAACTTATTGTGCAGTTAATATGTGTCAAATACTGGGGTGCTTTACATTTATTAATAAATTTGGTATTATTAAACATGATCTAATATTTCATTTCATTATGTGTATGTATATAATACCATTAACATTCACACAAACATGCAGTAAGAAATGAATATTTACTCAATAAATAATAAGATGAAGTCTGCTCTATTTATTGCCGAAATGAAACCAAAACCAAAACTTAGCTATAACTTTATTTTTTTAAAGATTTACTTTTATTTATCTATGCATATAAGAACTGGGGTGGAGGCCAGAGGGGCAGGGGGTGAGAGAATTCACCAGAGACAGTGTGGGGAGCAGAACAGGTGGACCTACTGAAGAGACAGCGGGCAAGACAAGGAGAAGTCTGCTGCGCCATGTGGGTTAGCTCCCTGGCCAGGGATCGAACTCATGCTACAGTGCAGTGGCTGGCGATAACCTGATAGCGCTGAGACTTTAACCCTTCCCTGGAGGGAGGCCCTATGACTTTAATTTTAAATGACAAACTCTAAAAGGACCAGAGTCCTTATTGAGTCAATTAAAGGATATCTTGTGAAACATCTGTTAGAGCTAACCACTGAGTTATTTAATGGTGAGCAACTGAATCAATAAAGTAAGTAGCATTAGAATAAAATAATAAAAAACTGGGATCACAGTGTACCTGTCGTGCTTTAGGGCAGGTATACTCTGAGCTAGTTCACAAAGAAAAAAAAGACACAATTAACAGATGTACCTCTATCTCTGCCAGTTGAAAGGCACTTGAATATCACCATCCTCAGATCTAATCCTTCTTTAAGCCAGATCTTGTCCATAATTTTTATCATCTGTAAAGCTAACATATCTTGCCGAAGATCTTCACCAACCTTGAAATCAAGGTAACAAAATGAAACTTGTACCTTTCCAAAAGACTTCATAGACGGGGGTTGGGTGCAGAACAGTGAAAAAGTAAATAATGAGATCAACAGAATTGCCTTTTTCTTCTTCTGCAGCATTCTAGAGAAAGTTATTTAACTTCTTCATATCTCAGTTTCTTAAAACTGTACATTTTAATGGGTTTGCTTTTATATGTGTGGCGAATCAGATACACTGTATTAAAGGGCAATATGGGGGATAATCCATCTCTTGATTGCATCAATGTCAATATCCAGGTTAAGATGTTACCATTGGGGGAAATTGAATCAAGGAGAGGATCTCTGTATAATTTCTTATAATGGTTTTGAATTCACAATTATCTCAAAAAAGTTTACTTAAAGGAAAAACCTTAAACTTCCTAAAATTACTTAATTCTAATTGAAATCAGACCACGTTTTTTCTCTTTTAAACTGGATAACTGTAAATTACATAATGATGAATATGTTTTTGAGACAAGTCAAGAAAATTATGAAAAAGAACAAGGAGGTATCTGCTTTAATAAATATTAAAACATATAAAATTTCATTAATCAAATGGATGAAATTGTTTTAGGAAAAGGCAAAAAGATTAGAGAAATTTGAGTCCAAAACCAGATTTGAATACCTGGGAACTTGGTGTATGTATATTAAAGTTGATTCAAGAGATGTTATATTTATGAACATCCACTAATCAGACTCACTGAATGAACTAGAACTCTCCAATCTTCCTTCAATAAGTAGTTATTATGCTCACGACACATATGACTTTGACAATACATTCCTCTGTAGTACTCCACTCCTCATTCTTCCCACAGGGAAGTTATATAATTCCTACAACATTGCCACTTCTCTTGGTTTTGCAGTTTCACATAGCACAACTACAGGGGTACCATTCATCTCATTAGTCTGTATGAAAGGCACTGCCTGGAATTATGATGTATTCAACCACCAGCACCATATGAACAACTCTAGCTATGAGTTTCATTTGTTCCCAAATCTGTTTGGGAACAGTTCGTGTGAATAATTTTTCAAATAATTATTCAATTTAGTAAAATATTAAGTAAACAAAACTGCTCTGTAATTTTGGAAATGAAATTTGAGAAAATAATTTTTAAATTATGATTTAAAAATAAAATGATCTTATTTTGCTCACCTTAAACATGACGTTAATTTCTTCCCCCATGGGATCAGCATTTACCATTGTGACTTTTAGGGGCACAGCATTAGAACTGAAGAAGGAACAAGACTACAAATATAACAAGTTAAGCATTAGAACAATAATACTGAAATAAAAAGGGATTTATGAAATTTTTGCCCCATGCATTCTCCTTTCACTTGTTCAACTGAAATACGGCAAAAAAATAACACATGTGAATTGCTTTTTTAGCGTATGTGTCAGATAAGATGTATGGAGTAATACATCATCTGCTCTCAAGCAGAGAAGCAAAAACTTAAAGCCCCGAGACAAAATGTATTGGAGTTATAAAAGTGTAACAGAGCACAAAATTTTATATACTCATTTTTTTTTTTAAAGATTGTATTATTTATCCAAGAACCGGGGTACAGGCCTGATTCGCGGGAGGATGAGAGGATTCACCAGAGACAGAGCGGGGAACAGAACAGGCAGACTGACAAAATACACTGCTGAGGGGAGCAGTGGGCGCGACAGGAGAGGTCTGCCGCGCCATGAGGGGCCCTCGCCGGCCGGTGGGATCGAACTGGAGCTGCAGAGGTTGCGGACAGCTTCACAGCGCTGCGCTCAACTGCCTGCGCCACCAGGGGAGGTCCAAAATTTTATAAGCTCTTATCTTTTCTCTAAATGTGTGATCTGGGATTAGATCTCTAATTCTCCTATGTATGGTGCTATTAAAATGGATAGTCAGGGAATCAGATATTGACACTGAATTTAACTTCACTGGCAAAGATCAAATCTTATTTTTAAATAAAACTTGTTTAAAAACAAATTTAAGATATTGAAACCAATTTAAGTGAAACAACACATAAAAACCAAGGGGAAAAATACAAATCATCCCCTCCCATGATATAATTATACAAATTCAAGACCCCCCCAATGTTAAATTTCAATGAATAGTAGAATTAAAGCACTTAAAAAAATTCAAATCTGAGATGCCCTCCCTTATACCCCGATTTTTCAAAATCACACACACTAATAGATAAATTGATTTCTTTTGCTGAATGTATGCTAGAGAAAATCCACTATTTGTATTACTTATCAGCCTAGTTCAAAATAAAATTACTAAATTTTGATGATTAGTCAACTACTTTTTGACAGTTCAATAGGTATTATATCCCAGGTATTATATACCTGGGAAGAGTCTATAGATATGACCTTTCACAAGGGAGGGAAAAAACATGGGTATCTGTGACTAGACGGTTTTACCAGTGGAATTACAATATATACCTCTCATGTGTTATTCCATAATAAAAAAATAACTCATTTGGAGGTAGTAAATAATTTTACATTGTTTACTTTCGGGGATGGTGATTAAATGAAAATGATTAAATGTAAAACCGAACATGAATTTTATACAAACATCCATAAATAAAGTCAACCTATGCAGGTTATATCCTTACCTACCTTAAGCATACCAGCCCACTTGCCTCCTTCTCCACATTTTTTAAAATATAGTATGAAATTACAAGTATTTTATATCTCACCTTAATATTTAATTCTTTTGCCACAAGACTTGGATTGAGAGGTAGACGACATTTATTTCTCAGAAAAAAGGACTGTACTCTTTCCATACTCCTTTGGAGGACAACCTTGAAAAAGAGATTGATATCATAAGTACATACTGAAAACAAATATTGACATTGAATTTAACAACTTCATTGGCAAAGATCAAATCTTATTTTTAAATAAAACTTGTTTAAAAACAAATTTAAGATACTGAAACAAATTTAAGTGAAACAACACATAAAAACCAAGGGGAAAAATACAAATCATCCCCTCCCATGATATAATTACACAAATTCAAGACCCCCCCCCCCAATGTTAAATTTCAATGAATAGTAGAAATTAAAGCAACTTATAGGGAGGTGTATACATAGTTTTTTTTTTATAGTTCAATATAATATAAACCATTACAACTCCCATTACAACTATTACAACTTTATTCAGCTCTCTTACCTATAAGAATATCCGATAAAGAAATATGAGTAAAGAGACAAAAATTATACCCTCTAGTTCATTACATGACTTTTTTTTTTTTTTTTAAAGCTCTAGGTTTCTTTTCTTTTTCTTTTTTTTTTCCTTAAGATTTATTTATTTATACAAGCACTGGGTACAGTCAGAAGTGCGGGAGGGTGAGAGAATTCACCAGAGCCAGAGCAGGGAGCAGAGCAGGCACAAGGACCGAAGTACACTGCTGAGGGGAGCAGCGGGCGGCAGGAAAGGTCTGCGCGCCATGTGGGACCCTCCTCCAGTGGCCGGGGAGCAGCTGGGGATTGAACCGGCGCTGCAGAAGCTGCTGGCAGCTTCGCAACCCAGCGCTCAACCGCTGTGCCACCGGGGAGGCCCCCATTACAGGACTTTTTAACAAAAGAAAAACATCTAAGCAACTTGCATAGAGATAATGGTTCATAATTTATGCTACTATATCTTGTAATATTATGCACCAATTGAGAAACTATATATATCTATACATATACCCACACATCTATACATATACCCATACAAACACATATACACATATATGTATACACACACACAGTGCAAGTACATGTATTGACGTGAATTTTCCAAGATGAAGCTAAAAAAGCAATTTAAAAAGTATAATTACTGAAAGAAATTAAAGATCTAAATAAATGGAAAGACATTCTGTATTCAAGAACTGGAAATATTATCAAGATTGCAATGCTTCCCAAATTGATGTAAATTCAATAAAGTCCTTTATTAAAATTTCAGTGATATTTTGCAGAAAAAGACATGTTATTCTAAAATAATATAAAACTGCAAGGGACTTCCAAATAGCCAAAACAATCTTGAAGAAGGACAAAATTAAAAGACTCCTATTTCCCAACTTTAAACCTTACTACAAAGCTATATAATGAAAACAGGATGGCAGAAAGATAGACATAGAGTATAGAACAGAAATAAACCCGTTATTTTGCAGAAAAAAAAAATGTGACAGAGATAGGCAAAGTACCTAAGAAAACATTAAGCAACTCAAATGAAGAACAAAGCCATTATGCATACAAAAAAAGAGTAACAACCTGACCGCACCCCAAAATTCTTTACAATCAAAATATTTATGTTCCCTGAGGGTACATACCTGTCTGGCTGATCCACTAGCCTGTCTTACTTTTTCTGCTACTCCTCCTAGAAGTTGCACAAGTTTTGTCTGTTTCAAAAGTTCTTCTCTGAGTCCTTTTCCTCCTACTGAGAGGAGAGCACCCAAAATATATTCATAACGGGCACCAAAGTGGGCATCATGCAGGGCATCCTTAAGGAGCCTAATACAGCAAAATATTTATGTTAGTCACTTCTGAGAACTGGATGAATGTCTCTCAAAAATCAATGTAACAGGTTCATTTTTTTTTTTTTTTGGCGTAGAAGAACTGGGATGTAGGCTGGATATACAGAGGGTGAGAGGATTTACCAGAGAGAGTAGGGAACAGAACAGGTGGATTTACTGAAATACACTGCTAAGGGGAGCAGCAAGCAAGACAGGAGAGGTCTGCTGCACCATATGTGTGTTCTCTCCCTGGATGGGATCAAACTCAGGCCATAGAGGTGATAGCACTAAGACTTATTAATTCTTAGACTTATTAATCCAGGGAGGCCTAATTTTTGAAATTTAGGAATTTATTTTAAGCTACACAAACAAGAACACCTTCATTATGATAGAGCTCTAACATGCCAAATACCTTTGTAATAAAGGGCTTGTTATTTTTGGCTTTATTTCTAAAACCCTAAAAATCTATCTTTTTTTTAATACTTTTTAAGAGAAAATTTAAATCGTGGCCTCCCTGGTAATGCAAAGGACTAAGCTCAGCACTATCAAGCTATCAGCAGCCACTGAAGCATGAGTTCCCCCCAGCCAGGGGGCTAACCCACATGGTGCAGTAGACCTCTCAGGTCTTGCCCACTGCTCCCCTCAGCAGTGGATTTAAGTAGATCTGCCTGTTCTGCTCCTGACTCTGTCTCTGGTGAATCCTCTTACCCCGCATCTCTAGCTTACACCCCAGTTCTTGTATGTATAAAAATATAGAAACAAATCTTATTTTAAAAAAAGAAAAGAAAATTTAAATCTTACCAATACAAGTTGTGTGCTATTTGTATATTTCCCAATGCCCTGGACAGAAGGAAGCGTACTAATGAACTGTTCAAGTAAATTTCATACTTCAAAGCCTATATATGAAAGAAAATAAGTTACTGGTGGTCAAATCCACACCACATTGTTAGGATAAAATTGTCAAAAGGGAAACGATATGAAGCAAGTATTACTCTTGTTGATGAAAGATGATATGGATAAAAAATTGAAAGGAATGAACATCCACTAAATTAATGAAACCAAGCAGAAAAGGACAGAACTTAGGGTAACATTTATTACCTACAGGGACAGTTGACAATAGTGTGGGGAGGGGATGATCACATTAAATCCAAACTTAATTCACGTCAACATTCCCACACTACAAAATTACTTTTAATCAAAACAGAAATAGGATCAGTTAGCAAGTATCTACTCCTAAAAACTAGGCAGAGAGTGAGGAAGATAAGTAACTAGTAAAAAAAAAAATTCACCTGCACAAACTGTGGAAGAAGATCTGTTAGCTCATCATCACTAATAGCCTCAATCCAGGTCACAGCTAGGGACCTCACTTCCTGATCAGCAAATCTAGAAAAGTACCACAAGTCAGATTTTACAGTGATTTCTTACTAGGGAAGCTATATTTCCTGAAAATATAATCTCAATCTGTTCTTGACAAAGAATACTCAAATAGCCCTTTAATCCAAATCAATGGTTAATTCTTCTTTTACTTTGGGGAGGGGAAGAGGGAAAATCTTGCTGTGCCACACAAATTCAAGCTTAGGATTGTTTAGATATCTTAAGCTTATAAAATTCCTTTTGGCCTAAAACATAAAAATAAAACAAATTATTTAAAATTTATAATGTAACTCTCCTTAGGTTAGTCCTAAATGGTATGGCATGCCTTTTTAAATAACCTCAATGCAAAAGATGTTTGTAGAAATATACATTTACACATTTATAATGTACTGAATTGCTTTCATGTTCAAAAAATGGTAAGTACGCCTGCAACATAATTCCTTATTGGAAAAACTGATAAAACAGAGCAAATATATTCATTCACAGTTGACTTACTTTGCGTCAAGTAGTTCCAATGCAGTCAGTGGGTGCAATGGAGGCCACTGATGAAGTAATGAGTACGTTTTGGCAAGGCTAACCCATTTCCAGTTTGGGGCACTTGCTAGTAATTTAGGAAGACAATTTGGGTGTTTCAGACAGTAATAACGTTTCTCCCACAAAAAGGTTTTATCTTCTTTAGAAAGTCTGCATACATGACAGAATTAAATCACTTCTCAATGGTATCACAACAACAGTTATAATTTCAATTATTCAAAATACAAAAAAAGAAAACATTCATTTAAAGATAGCTATATCTTGGTAGAATCATCAGTACTAATTTGCAATAGAAAATGTTTGGCAACATCACTGATTTAATTTGGGGAATGGGAAGAAATCGTTCTACCTTGATAAGAGTCTTAGTTATAAAATGGTTATAAAAGTATGAAGGATAGTTTAATACAGTAAAAATGTACTGAGGTCCAACCAGATGCCATGCGCTAAAGTCAGAGTTGAAAAAGCAAAACCCTTTATAATACGAAAGATTCCATCCATTTTATACAAGTAAAATCAAAGGTTATGTAAAAAGTCGTTATTACAAAATTTTCAAATATAGTTCAACTGATATTCAAAATGAAATGGACTTGTTTTAGAGATTCTAATTTAACCTTAATGGCAAATGATAAATAAAATATTTCACAATTTTATTATCTAACCATGTATCTTTGTATATATTACACATGCAGAGTACTGAAAAAAATTTAAATATTGCAAAAAGGTGTATAATAAGTCCTGCTCTGTCCAATTCCCTTCCTAGTAGCAGCGGCCTAAGCTACTCTATTCATAAAGAAGCATATATGCAGATATACAAGATTCGTTTTTTCTTCATAGTAAGGTAGCATACTATATACACAAGTCAACTCTTGGCTTTCTTCACTAAACATTTCTTACATATTAGAACATATAGCTACCACTTCATTCTTATTAGTTACATAGTGCTCCATTGGATAAACATATCATAATTTAACTCCTATTGACAGACATTTCGTACCAGCTTTATAATATTCAAATAAATTCTACAGTGAATATTCTTTTGTCTCCAGAAGCAAATATAAAAGAGATTTGTTTAAGATATATAATTGGAAGACTTGCTAGGTCTAGACTATGCACACTGTGACCTTTATAGATTTTTGCTACATTGTTCTCACAAAGCATTTATTCATTTTTATTATAATTCAGAAATACATGAGAAACTGATTCAGACATCTTTAATAAAAGATCACCTAGGTTTCTCAGGGGTATCTGCTTTCCACTCATTCAGTAATGTAGTTACACATCCATCGTTTACTTGAAAATGGTGGAAAACACCAAGCAGGATCTTAGTGTATTGGAACTTTTCCACCTCAGGCACTGTGAAAGGTTTCTAGGCCTCCTGGGTAAAAGGACCACTGGGTATTTACAGACCTGCCTCTATTTAATGTCTGCTAGACATTAAATGGGCACCTGATCAATAGAACATTCTATCACTCTAGAGGCTAAGGTGTAGTTCTGGAATTAAGCATGAAGGTTTGCATTTCTGATTCAATTTCCCTTTGATGTATTCTAAAGGACAATTAGAATTGTCCCAATCTTTCAAACCATCGATGTTTGTCTTCCAAAAATAGTACATAATTTACTAACTCTTGGCACCAAATAAAGTACCCCAAAAGCATTCAGAGTCAGCAGAAAGCTAGATGAGGATCCATTTCTCTCCCCAAATAAAGCTATTTGAAATCCAGAGTGAATGCAAATGGCACAAAAGTTAAACGACAGTCTTTCCCCAAAAGACTGGGTTGACCCCAAGGCATTCATCTATATTTATTCCTTCTAAAATACGTGGAAATCATGGACTGTCTATTCCAAAAGCTATTTAAAAGTTCCATTAAGAGTGTAATTTCCACTTTTCTGTGTAACACTTTACGTAAGATGATTTAATTGTCATCAATCTGAAATATATGAAATGGCATCTTATGTTAATTTACATGGCCTTATTACAGAGGTAGAACATAGTTTCAAATGTTTAAAAGGCACTTCTTCTTTTCCAAAAAATTATCTATTTATATTTTTTGTGTACTTTACCACTGAGATGTTGGTTTTTCCTACTGATATGAAAAGGTCCTTTGTATTTATGGAAATTAATCTACTGATATTTACTGTTGAATATACTTCCCTGTCTGTCTTTTAATCATGTAGAAAGTTTAAATTGTACAAATTTCTTAGCTTTCATGTAGTCATATAGTCTTTTTACATAAATAAAGACAAAAATAGAAAACTTAGCATACCAAGAACACTGCTAAATCATTAAAATCAGAGCATTTAATAAACCATAAACTTGGGTTTTATACTGTAAGAGACAAAACAGAATCAAAACAGGCCAAACAGAACCAAAGGAACATACCCAAGTGATGAGTCTCTGTGAAGAATATCAAGAAGTTTTCCTTTTATATCATTTTCCAGTGTTTCAAAGTTGTGTTTTTGTATGATGGTGTCGACTTGAGGAGGGGTGTAAATGATATCAAATGTAGGAGAAGGAAAATCAACCTTAAACGTTTAAGAAAAGTTTTGATCAAATTAATTAAATTCTCATATTTGCCACATTAACTTCTTTACCTCTGAAAAAACTGATTTTTCATAGCAATTAATGACTTTGAGATTGAATATCAAATCAGTGCTTCTTTTCTGACAGTGATTACCACTGCACTAATACTCTAGCACACAAATTGCTTGAGATGCATACAAGTGCATTTTTTTACTATTTATCAGAAATCAGAAATGCTTTACTGAAATTTAAATTGTTGACCCTAAGTTTGAAACAAGATGAATTAGGCTTTTTTTTAAAAACATTTTATTTTTTACACTAAAGCATTTTTTTTTAAAGATTTATTTATTTATTTATACAAGCACTGGGTACAGTCAGAAGCGCGGAAGGGTGAGAGAATTCACTAGAGCCAGAGTGGGGAGCAGAGCAGGCAGACTGACGAAGTACACTGCTGAGGGGAGCAGCGGGCGGTAGGAGAGGTCTGCGCACCATGTGGGACCCTCACCTGGTGGCCGGGGATCGAACTGGCGCTGCAGAGGCTGTGGGCAGCTTCGCAACCCAGCACTCAACCGCTGCGCCACAGGAGAGGCCCCCGAAATTAGGCTTTTTTATTAACAACCCCAATCATGACATACATACACTTTTTAGAAAGAAATGAAATTTAAATTTCTCCACATGTCAAAAAGTTATCATTACCTGTAACACTATTCTTTCCATCACATATCCTTTTTTGGGGACTGTTCCAGAAATAGGATTTGTATGTGAAGAAGTCCACAGATACAGAAGCTTAGTTCCAGATGTTAAAAACCTTCATGAATATAAACAAAGGAATACTGTGGTTTTCATTTTAAAAATTAACTCAAACCCCAAAACGCATGTTAATGAATTTGAACTGTTCATAGTCAAACCTTTATACATGCATATTAATGCATAGGTATACAAAAAGAACATCACCTTTAAGAACTTATCAGAAGCAGCCAATCTCTACATTGTGCCTAGGCTTTTCAGTAAATGTATTGATGTGTGGGAGCTGGGACACAAGGAGGTAAAATGAAAGATTATTTTGGGAGTAATGAGGTTGAGGACAGAATTAAGATGGATTGTTGTACTTCTCAGGATTGTTCCCCAAACAACTTAATATAAATTAGGATAATCTTTGAAAATCATCTATAAAGGAATATATCTCAAAATAGTAGTTTGGATTATAGAACACTCCCTGACTTTTACCATCATAAACAAAAGTACAAAGAGCTAGTTCTACCACTTATTAGCTAAGTATCCTAGGGAAAGTCACTTAAGCTCTTTGTACTTTGATTTCCCCCACTGTAAAAAGGGTATTATAATAACATGTACCTGCATATAGCTGTTGTGAGGAATATATGAAATATATATAAAGAATTTAGATTAATACCTAGTATATAGTAAATGTCATGTGTTTATTATTACAATTACTATTGCTATTAAACACAATAGATTTCTTGACTACAGAACCTTAGATATATATTTAATGTGTTCTCTCCCAAATGTTATCATGCACTATTATGAAACATATCCCAAAATCACTCAATTTTTTTTTTACTTAGGAAGACACCTGATGGTCTCATAGGGCATATTTTTATTTAAAATATAATTTAAATGGTCAGTTGAAAGACCAGGTAGATTACACTATCCCAGTGGCTATTAGGAGACACAAAATTCAAAAAGGAATTCCTTTATCCTTACAAATCACTGAGTTTTTGCAAACACATGAAACTTTGGAGATTAAAGGCTAGGGGCCCACAGCAGTAAGGGCGGATCAACAAAGAGAAGTGAGAAAGGAATAATGTGCAGTAGTAGATTCTCTGAAACTGGAAACAGATGGGAATGGAACAGGAAATGGAAAAAGTTATTAATATCAAGGGCACTTATAAGTCCATGGTATTATGTCAATAATACTGTTAAATGACAGTTAAAGAGTGAATTGATTGCTGCTGTCCCCCTGGAACAGTGACTGGCAAACAATCTTTTGAACCCCCATATTGATGTATTCAAACTACAGCAGAATAACTTAGCTTCCCACTGAAATGACCTCCTTTTATCACAGAAAATAAACGGAGGCAGTTCATTATCTCACGTGTTATTGTTCCTATCCCTGTTCACTAGCCGATTCTGATGCTACAGATGTGTCCACAGTAACTCACTATCTCAACTCAGTTACACTCACCTTTTAAAGTCAAAAAGAGGTAAAGAAACTTTGCCCAAAGCTTCTGGTCCCTTTCTCTGCTTATTAGAATCAGGGGAACTTCCACTGCTCTGATTTAAAATTCCAAAAAGGGTAAGGTGAAGAAGTGATTCTAATGGCAATTGTGATATCTCGATGGGAAAAATGATTCTATGGGGGAAAAAAAAATGTATTAATTGAAAAACATTAGGTCAAATTCAAATTTTAGCTCTTTAATGAAACTGAAAATTTTAGTTATATTATTTATCAAATAACCCTCAATCCTGAGATCCATTAGCCAATTACGTGGTTGGCTAACTTATCTAAATCTTAAACAAATTTCTTTTTCATTTTTAAAGATTTATTTTATTTATGCATACAAGAAATGGGGTGTAGGCTAGAGGTACAAGGGATGAGAAGATTCACCAGAGACAGAGTGGGGAGCAGAACAGGTGGATCTACTGAAATACACTGCCAAGGGGAGCAGCAGGTGAGACAGGAGAGGACTGCTGCGCCATGTGGGTTAGCTCCCCAGCCAGGGATCGAACTCATGCCACATTGGCTGTCAATAGCTTGACAGACTGAGACTTTAACCCCTGCGGCACCAGGGAGGCCCTTTAACAAATTTCTTTAAAATTTCAAATAGGTAACATTTCTTCAAAGATTTGTTACTGCATTTAGTCAAGAAATTCAATGTCAATTTCTACACAAAATAATAGTGATCTTTATTTCCTTTAGGAAAATATAGATGACCACTTATGAGTATGATGCAGGACATAGATGCTGTACATAAATACACACACACTCTCTCACACACACACACACACACAGAGATATGTTTGCCAATGTGCTTTTAATTTTTAAGTCTGGAAGGGCAAGGAAGGATTAATAGTGGTCACTCTGAGGATGAGATGAGATGGTAAATATTGAAAATAAGGTAACATTTTCCTGTACTATATGCATTTCTCTATTATTTGATTGCTTTTACAGGTCTATTATTTCTGTAATTGAAAAATAAGACTAGGAAGCATTTAATAAAGGCAGAAAACTAAAAGTTCTGCAACTGCCTATCTACCTCAATAATGGAAGCACTCCCTTGGTTTATAAAAAATACTTTAAAAATATTAACACTAGAGAATATATCTTCTACATGGATTTAAGATTTTTGTTATGTGTTAGCCAAGAACTAGGCTTCATACATACAGTTATAGACTAAATACTAAACTAAGAAATCTGAAAGAATACCATCTTTCTAAAATATATGTGAATTTATCTTTACCTTGACAAAGTCTAAGAAGAATTAATGCAATGCTTCTACAAATTAAAAATACGTTGACTTACGAGTATTTCAAATTTGTTTTTAAACATTTATTTATTCACGTATATAAGAACTGGGGTGTAGCCAGAAGTGCGGGTGAGAGGATTCACCAGAGACAAAGTAGGGGGCAAAACAGGCAGATTTACTGAATTACATTGCTAAGGAAAGCAGCAGGCAAGACAGGAGAGGTCTGCTAAGCCACATGTGGGTTCTCTCCCTGGGACTCAGGCCGTAGAGGTGATAGCACTGAGACTTAACCCCTAAGTCACCAGGGAGCCCGCAAGAGTATTTCAGATTTTTAAATGAGAATTTCAATCTGTTCTATAAAATTGTATCTATATTAGACTTTAAGACATCAATAAGAATTTAATGAATAAAAATTCTAATGAAAATGAAAGGTAGTTTTCACACATGGAAAAAAGTAAAGAACATGTCGTTCTAAAAGAATAAAAAGTCATAAATTTCACTTACAGTTCATCCCATTTAATAAGATAGAAGAAATTCTTGTAAGTGCCAACCTTCTTTGACTGAATAGGTTTAAAGAGATCCTTTCCATTGTGAGACAGGGAGCATATCAAGTAGTACTTTTCATAACTGAAAAAAGTTTAATTTTTATTTGATAATACAAATTAGTTAACAATACAAATGTACATTATTAATCATTAGTGACTATTAATCTGGAATAATTTGGCTACCAATGCAAATTCTATGAAAATAGAGAACAGACATAGCAAGTAGGGATGAGGTATAACAAAGATGGTACAGAGTAGAACATATATCCCCATATGCTTCTTATGGATATCACAATGATACTAGATAGAAATTTATTTCAATGTTGTGCTTAGTTACTAGCTTTTTATTTTAGTTGAGTAACACTGAATAATGATTAAATTCTAAGTAAATTCTAGGAATATAGAGTATAAACATTATCTTCCTAACATGCCATTTCCCAACTTACTGAAATAGAGTTAGTGAAATAGAGTTAAGCCTGACTGCACTGAGGTAGTCTTCTCTGGGGAGAGATACTTTCTATCTTCTCTCATTAGACAACAATGATTTAGCCCTAATTGCTACAAGTACAGACCTGGTTAGATACAGTCAAGCAATTCTGTAGGGCAGCAGTCTTCGGTTCAATAAACTGTGTTTGATAATATTCTAACTTACTGTGAACCTTAAATAACCCCTTTCTCCATATATATAATCTATTAATCATTCTAAATTAATGTTTTAAATCTAATCTCACTGATTCACAAAACACCTCTAGCTATTGACTGCTTTTCTCAACTTCATTCCCTTTGTCCTTCTTCAATTCAACATTGCATTAACTTTCTCTTAATTATCACTGTAGTTTGCTGCATTGTCTTCTAATGAGTATCTGTTCTCTTCATTAGTGTCCCTACATTTATCTGTGTGTATATACGTGTGTGTGTGTGTGTGTGTGTGTGTGTGTGTAGGACGTGGAGGGTACTGTCCCTGTAACTATTTAAAAGAAAGAACTAACTTCAGATAGTAGTAGTAATACCCATTAAAATGTAAGTTCCAGGAGGACAGAGATTTTTTGATACCCTGTTTACTACTGAGTTCCCAGTAGTAAGAACACTGCCCACAGATGGTGCTTGGTAAATATTTATTGATGAATGATATGCCACTTTCAAGTCATTACAAAATTTCAAAAAAATTTATTATGTATTCATTTATTTAATCTAAGGTTCAATTTAAGCAGAATTTATGTGCAGGGTTTTTTCCCACTAGGTTTTACCTTATTTTATAGCATTAAGCTATTATAAAACGATTTCATTAAAGTCAATTCAAACGTTCAATTTATATCAGACATTTCCAAATAAGCTGAAATTGGCAAACTTTATGGCATTGACAAAAAAAAAAAATCAAAAAGGAAAAACCTGTATTAAAAATTTAACAGAATATGGTTTTATAGATTTTAAAGTCTAACAATCAATAAAATGTAAACTAGTAAAGAGAGGGGAAAAAATGTCTAGTCCCATTATATTGTTTCAGATTACCTTGGTGCTAAAGCAAAGTCAGAAACAATAAGTCACAAATTGACTAACTTTTTTTTTTTTTTATAGAGGCATGTTTTATTTATTTATTTATTTGTTTGTTTGTTTGTTTTGTTTATACATGCACTGGGTACAGTCAGAAGCACGGGAGGGTGAGAGAATTCACCAGAGCCAGAGCGGGGAGCAGAGCAGGCAGAAGGACCGAAGTACACTGCTGAGGGGAGAAGCGGGCGGCAGGAGAGGTCTGTGCGCCATGTGGGACCCTCCTCCGGTGGCCGGGGAGCAGCCGGGGATCGAACCGGCGCCGCAGAGGCCGCGGGCAGCTTCGCAACCCAGCGCTCAACCGCTGCGCCACGGGGGAGGCCCAAATTGACTAACTTATTAATCAGCCAGATTAAGTATATATTTTCTCTCCTTTTTTTTTTTAAAATCTGAGTACACACTTTTCTTTTTTTATTTTTTTTTAAAGATTTATTTATTTATTTATACAAGCACTGGGTACAGTCAGAAGCACGGGAGGGTGAGAGAATTCACCAGAGCCAGAGCGGGGAGCAGAGGAGGCAGAAGGACTGAAGTACACCGCTGAGGGGAGCAGCGGGTGGTAGGAGAGGTCTGCGCACCATGTGGGACCCTCCTCCAGTGGCCGGGGAGCAGCCGGGGATCGAACCGGCGCTGCAGAGGCTGCGGGCAGCTTCGCAACCCAGCACTCAACTGCTGCGCCACTGGGGAGGCCCTCTCCTTTTTTTTAATATGTAGTGGGAATGTATTTTTTAATAGAACAGTGTCAAACAGCTAAGTAAATTTTATGAAAACTCCAAAGGTATTTGGTGACTCATGTACTATCCATTTAAATCCAAGATAAGCATGGATGCTGATCTTTTACAAGATTAGAATAATTCTCAGTAAAGCTGTGTGATTTTCTTTTAATCATTTACTTACATTGATACCCAGTTACTTGAAATTCCATGTGCAGCAAAAATGGTAAACTGGAGCTGTTCTGTTGTGGTCCATGCCTCTTTGATGTTCCTGTTACTTTGGACACAGGCTGCAGGATTCCTACCAGAATTTGCATGGAGTCTAAGAAGATCATAAATTGCTGCAGTTAATTGATCCATGCTTACTTGAACAGGATTTTCAGGATTCAGTGAGCCTAGATTTAAAGAAACTGTTAATATAATATTTTGATAAAGCACTTTATTGCTAAAATTTAAATAAGTTAAGGACATACCCCTAGATGAATGCCTGCCAGTGTCTCCTCCAGACAGTGAAGTCACCTGCATACAGGCATATAAATTAGTTAGAAAACTGTCTGTGATATATAATGTTTACCTTTAGTTAATGCATTAAATCAAATATTTTATTAAAGAAAGCCTTCACAGGAGAAATGTCTCAAAAGTGTCTGCAGAAGTAATAAAACAATAAATAAAGAATGCAGAAGGTGAAAACCCTTAACAAAATAAACAGGTGAATTTTAGTGTCAAGAAAATCATACAGTAACTGAAATTTACTGCAATACGTAGAAACTAAAAAAAATTTGTCTCATTAAGACAATTTACCAATTCATATTTGAAATCCAAAAGTAATAAATAAACTAATACAGTATTTTATTTTCCCTTAGTTGCTCTACTATTAGATAAGAACACTCTTAGAGAAACTAGAACTCTATTATCATTTAGTGACCAAAAAAGTTCTTATAATTGTTTAAATTAAGCTCTTCTCTTACTCTGTGCTTACTCCTTTATCCAGCAAAGAGTATAATGAATACAAGTCTCAGACATTTGGATCATTATAGTCAATCACATTCAAGTGATTTTATAGAAATATTTTAATTTCTAGAAGCAAGCACATAAAAAGAAATAGATCCAAATTTCTGAATCCACATGGATAAGGATCTCTGTGAGAATGAATGGGTTGAACAATCCACTAAGTATCTGTTGAAGGACATGATATCAATATAACGTTTCCCTTCTTTAAATTTATCATGTGTTATGATTCACCTTCTCTCATCTTCCCAATCAGAGCTATGAACACCCTATGAACAGAACTAATTAAACCCCATGAAAATATCATGGGGAGAATTTTTACTAAAACAAAAGTGTAATATAAAAAAAGGGGCTTAGTATCTACTTTAAAACCTCCTACTGACTCATTTATGCTAGAGTTCCTCTTCTACACACAAAATGTCCACAGTTTGGCATACATCTATTCAATGTCAACTTCCAAAGCAGGCCACCCCCTCTTGGGATCTCTCCGACCCTGCCAAGTAAGTGACCAAATCAACTCAAAAGTAAAAGCCACAGTTAAAATAACATTTTATCCAAGGGAAGCAAAAATCTTCCAGTTTAAGTGATGATCATATAAGTACATATTTGCATATAATAAAATGCTAATTTCTAAAAAATACTCACATCAGCACTTTTACTCCTTAGAAGATTAACTGCTCTCTTTAGCTTCTTTACTGATTCAGTAATGGCAAGAGTCTCTACACCATCTAAAGCACTACAGATTTTTCTTACAGCTTTAATTACTTGATCTATTGTTCGGTGCTGGTTCTTCAAAAATAAAAAGTAAAATAAATATGAGTATGTGGAATTTAAAGGATCATTTCAGAGATGAAGGCAGAAAACAGAACTTCTAGCTGTGTCTCAGAACAAACATCCTCTACTCTTCTCTGGTGACAAAAGAAACAAGATAGCTTTTCAATTATATAGTTTTCTTCAAAGAAGAAAAGAACAGGTCTGGTTAATTTTCACTTTACCCGACACAATTATTCATATGCAAACCAATTTCAGATTAGAATCAGAAGTAGTAGCAACAAGTTACCAATAAATTGCTAAATCATAAAAAAATAAGTCGTCTTTCCTATTCTCGTTTGGGAATAATTTCCACATTAAAATACCAATTCTTCTCTCTCTATTGCAAAAATTTGTTATTGAAACCAAGTTATTCAGAAGATGGTCACATTTTAAAAAAATATTTATTTATTTATGCATACAAGAACTAGGGTACAGGCCGGGGCGGGGGGAGCAGTGTGTGTGCGAGAGGATTCACCAGAGACCGAGTGGGGAAAACAACAGGTGGACTGACTGAAATACACTGCTGAGGGGAGCAGCGGGAGAGACAGGAGAGGTCTGCTGCACCATGTGAGTCACCTCCCTAGCCGGGGATTGAACTCGAGCTGCAGTAGCTGCAGATTGCTTCACAGTGCTGATGCTTAACCCCTTGCGCCACCAGGGAGGCCCCTGGTCACATATTAATAACACTGGGCGAGTGAAAACTGTATATATTACTTGCATCTATACAACCATGACTTACATTTTTTCTTTTTCTTTTTTTTTAAAGATTTATTTATTTATACAAGCACTGGGTACAGTCAGAAGCGCGGGAGGGTGAGAGAATTCACCAGAGCTCGAGCGGGGAGCAGAGCAGGCAGAAGGACCGAGGTACATTGCTGAGGGGAGCAGCGGGCGGCAGGAGAGGTCTGTGCGCCATGTGGGACCCTCCTCCGGTGGCCGGGGAGCAGCCGGGGATCGAACCAGTGCTGCAGAGGCTGCGGGCAGCTTTGCAAACCAGCGCTCAACCGCTGTGCCACTGGGGAAGCCCGACTTACGTTTTTTCTGATGAAAAAACTTCCTTGAGGATAATCCCTCTGTACTATTCAATCACAATTAATTTCACCACAACTCAAAAGTATACATGTACAAATTATAAAATCATTTACCTGATGATTTAAAAATCCTTCTCTACATCCCTGTTGTTTAAAGTACAACTCATTAAAAAAAACCTTATATAATGAATTAATTCATTAAACATTTATGCCAATTTATATGCCAAGTAGTTAGAATGGGTTGAAACTCAGTATTGCATCATCCTTTAAAAATTTAAACTTTCCTACTATTGAGACTAGGGTACCATAAACTGAATGTTCCCTTCACTTTCATGCTTAAATGGAACCACCTCATTCTCAAATACTAAATTATAAATTACCCTGCAGTCCTCAGCACCTGAAGGTATGTTTTTAGCTCCCCATTTCAGTTACTCATTTTTCTATTTATTTTATTCCTGTACCTTTAAGCAAAAAACCTGTCCATTTTTGTTATCATGCCATTCTCCTATATCATTCTCCATCATTCTTTATGGGCCAATTATTTTTTTTTTAAAGATTCATTTATTTATTTATACAAACTCTGGGTACAGTCAGAAGCGCAGGAAGGTGAGAGAATTCACCAGAGCCAGAGTGGGGAACAGAACAGGCAAACTAACGAAATACACTGCTGAGGGGAGCAGCGTGCATGGCAGGAGAGGTCTGCGTGCCTTGTGGGACCCTCGCCTGCGGCCGGGGATCGATCCGCGCTGCAGAGGCTGCGGGGCAGCTTTGCAGCCCAGCGCTCAACCACTGCACCACCAATAAATTATTAATTTATTGTCTACCCACCCTTTCTTGCTCTACTTTGTGATACTAAAACTAACCCTATACACAATTCTCCTTTGCCAGATGGCACAATGCTAGGTTTTGTCAATTGAGGGCACTAAAAGAATACTCAAAGGTGAGAATAGCATGAAGACATTTCTCATCAAGGTTCCAGTTCCCCATTTTTTAATTTAGCCTAGTAACCCAGTGGTTCTCAAAGACCAGCTTCAGCTATACCATCAGGTCATATACCCCCAATCTGATAGCTCTGGCAAATTTCTTTACCACAGGCACATCTGTATATTCCTCTGTGATGGTCATACCCTCTTCAAAGAAGTTAAATTTCAGCCTGAAGTTGAGGGAGAGGCCATACAACTATACTTGTCACTTCTGGACCCCTTAAGAACAAAGTTGGCAAGTTTTTTTTTAAGGCCAAATGGCAAATATTTTAGGCTTTCTGGGCCAAACAGTCACTGTCACTGTCACTGTCGCAATTCAACTCTGCTACTTGGGCATGCAGATAGACACAGATAATACATTAAAAAAAACATGGTTATGTTTCAATAAAACTTTATTTACAAAAACAGGTAACAGACCAGACTTAGCATGTGGGCCATAATATGTGAACTCCTGCATTAGAATTAGAATCCTCTTTTACTCCTTGAAGCAATTAACTTTTACCAAATAATGATTCTTTAAATTTCCCTGTTAATAACTACTACAGTTTCTGTCTTCTGACTTGACCCCTGATTGATCTGCTATGCTACTGACCTATGGCCACACACAGCCCTGCATGCATATTTTTACTTTGGTATTTATCTGACTTCCTACCCCACATACCATAAGTCTTAGTTATATAACTGTCCATGTGTAAAATTTACAGCATCTTCAACTCTAAACCTGTACTTTAACATGATCTTAGCTATTTAAAATACCATATGGGCCTCCCTGGTGGCACAACGGGTTAAGCACTGCACTATGAAACAATCTGCAGCCTCTGCAGCACGAATTCAATCCCCTGCCAGCCAGGGAGCAACCCACATGGCACAGCAGACCTCTGTTGACTCACCCGCTGCTCCCCTCAGCAGTGTACTTCAATCAATCTGCCTGTTCTGTTCCCCACTCTGTCTCTGGTGAATCCTCTCACCCCCCACATCTCTGGCCTGTACCCCAGTTCTTGTATGAATTAAAAAAATAAAATAAAATATCATAGCATATGATGATGACAATCTACTTTCCTTCAGCCCTCACACACTCATTCTAATCAAACTGTTCTGTGAATTCACAGACTTCACTTATCAGCTTTTACTACCAGGTGACTGAATATGCATTATGTATAATAAGTAAAAACTGTAAACAGGATAAATGCCCATTATTTGGTGCATGGATAAAGAAAAGCGGTATATTCATACAATGGAAGTATTCAGCAATAACAAAAGGAACAAACTATGGTCATATAATACAAATTATATCCTACAACAGCTTAAAAACAGTACAGTACACACTGAAGAAATCAGATATAGAGCCTCCCTGGTGGCGCAAGAGGTTCAGCACTGCCCTATGAAGCAATCTGCAGCCTCTGCAACATGAGTTCGATCCCCAGCCGGCCAGGGAGCAACCCACATGGCGAAGCAGACCTCTCCTGTCTTGCCCACTGCTCCCCTTAGTATATTTCAGTCACTATGCCTGTTCTGTTCCCTACTCCGTCTCTGGTGAGTCCTCTCACCCCCCACCCCTCTGGCCTGTACCCCAGATCTTGTATGCATAAATAAATAAATCTTTAAAAAAAAAGGACAAAAAGAAATCAGATATAAATAATTTACATGGGGTATATGATCCCAATTATATAATCCCCCCTAAAGGTAAATTATAGAATTAGGAATCAGATCAGTAGTTATTTGGGGCTATGGAGGAGAATGGAAAATGACTACAAAGTAGTACATGTTAATTTCCAGGGATGATGAAAATGTTCTAAAACTGGACTGTGGTGATAGTTATACAACTCCATGCATTTACTAGAAATTCAGTGAACTATACATATGCACTGGGTGAATTTTATGGTATATAAATAATAAAGATGTAAAAAAAAATTATGGAGAGCGGGGCCATCCTGGTGGCGCAAGGGGTTAAGTGTCAGTCAGCACTATGAAGTTATCTGCAGCCACTGTAGCAGGAGTTCGATCCCTGGCCAAGGAGGTGAGCCACATGGTGCAGCAGACCTCTCCTGTCTCGCCCTCTGCTTCCTCAGCAGTGTATTTCAGTAGATCTGCCTGTTCTGCTCCCCACTCTGTCTCTGGTGAATTCTCTCATCCCCTGCACCTCTGGCCTGCACCCCAGCTTTTGAATGCATAAATAAATAAGTCTTTAAAATATTATGGGGAGTAAATGGGATAGGCACTATTTCAGATAAGAGGGTCACCAAAGAACTCTTTTTTAGGGTAATATTTGAGCAGAGACTTTAATGAAGGACAAGGGTAATCTATGCAAGCATCTAGGGCTGAAGCATTAAAAGTAGAGGGAACTAGAGGCCTCCCTGGTGGCGCAAGGGGTTAAGACGCAACCTATGAAGCAGTCCACAGCCTCTGTAGCATGAGTTTGATCCCCCTGCTGGCCAGGGAGCAACCCACATCGCGCAGCAGACCTCTCCTGACTCGCCCGCTGCTCCCCTCAGCAGTGTACTTCAATCTGCTCCCCACTCTGTCTCTGGTGAATCCTCTCACTCCCCACACCTCTGGCCTGTACCCCAGCTCTTGTATACATACATGTATACATACATACATAAATATTAAAAAAAAGTAGAGGGAACTATAAATACAAGGGTTCCATTTGAAGAGTATCAACTAAAACAAAGGATATGGTAAATCAGAATACAGGGTCTTGAAGCCACATTAGGGATAAGAATTTTACCTACTGAGATAGTAAACAGGATTTCAAGAAAAAGAGTAGAACAATTTAACAAACATCAGGAGTTTATAAATTTCATTAATCTTTCAAAGAACCATCTTTTAACTTTGATTTTCTTAGTTTACATTTACTTTTTCAATTTTCTTTTTTTAAGTAATTTTTTTTAGTTTGGAATCATTTTAGATTTACAGAAAAGTTGTAAAAATAATAATATAATAAAGAGTTCCAGTGTAACACTAAAGAAAATGGATTTAGTAACATCTCACATAACCACATTTCATTTGTCAAAAACCAAGACATTAACACTACTACATTAACATTACTATTAATTAATCTTCAGATTTCACCAGTTTTTCCATAAATGCCCATTTTCTCTTTATTTCGCATTGTATTAGTGACTTATTTTTATTTCTTTTGAGAGATTATTTATTTATACAAGCACTGGGGCACAGTCAGAAGCGCGGGAGGGTGAGAGAATTCACCAGAGCCAGAGAGGGGAAAAGAACAGGCAGACTGATGAAATACACTGCTGAGGGGAGCAGTGGGTGGCAGGAGAGGTCTGCACGACATGTGGGACCCTCGCCCAGCAGCTGGGGATCGAACCGGCGCTGCAGAGGCTGTGGGCAGCTTCATGGCCCAGCGCTCAACCGCTGCGCCACCGGTGAGGCCCAGCGACTTATTTTTAAAAGATCATTTTGTTTGGAAAACAGTTAAGTTCAGGGCAGCAACTGGGAGATCAGTAAAGAACTACTGTAACTACTGTAACTAAGACTGACACTTCGGAATTGGTTGCCTTCTTAAAGTATTTTGAAGGTAAAGATGGCAGGAATTAAATTAAATATGGAATGTGGAGGTTTATTTTACTGACAAATCAAAGATTTCCAAGGTTTTGACCTGAGCAAATGGAAGAGTAAAACTGCCATTTATTAAAAAAGGGGAAGACTTTTTTAAAAGATGACATGATTAGTATAAAAATTTAGCTTTGTGTGTCTTAAATTTCATATTAGACATTCATACAAAAATGCCAACTGATAGATATTTGAATGTGGAGTTGAAGAAAAAGGTTAAGGCTGGAGATACAAATGTCAGAGTCATCAGCACCTACGAAATATATTAAAAACATGAGATTAAGCAAGATCATCTAGGATGTGAATATAGAGAGAAGTCCTAGGACTGAGCTCTGGGGTTCTCTAATGTTTAGAGGTAAGGAAGAGATGGAGATCATAAGTGAGAGTGAGAATATAACAGTCACTAAAGGTAGAAGCAAGAAGGTGATATCCTAAAGGCCAATTCAAGTGTTTCAAGAAGGAAGAAATTATTAATTCTATCAAACAAAGCAGAAAAGCTAAGAAAAATAGAGATTAAAAACTTACTGCTGGAATTGGGAATATGGAAGTCCTTCATGATTTAAAAGTAAAGTTTCTAAGAAATGTTGAGAATGAAAGCCTGATTGGAGCAGGTTCATAAGAGAATAGAAGAGGGGAAGTGGAAGCAGAAAAAAAGGCTTATGCTGCAAAGAGAAAAAGAGAAGTTGCTACAGGATTATGTGGGCTTTTTCATTTACCTTAATATGGGCAATACATTCACATCTCAGCTTGAACTCTTTTTCTCTCTACCTACAATTATTTTCATGTTGATCTTATCTAATCAAATACCAATATATACATTCTGATGATTTTCAAGTTTATTATCTCCAGCCTAGTCCTCTTTCATTAAGTTTCAGACTTAACATCATTATTCAAATGAGTAAGTCATCTTAAACATAATGGCAAAAACTCAGTTCCAGATCTTTCCCCCAAGCCTATTCCTTTCCCCAAACATTTCTCTAAAGGCAACTCCAAATTTTCAAATACTCAGGTGGAAAATCTTGAGAGTTACGTTAAACTTCATTCTCTCTCGCATGTCCAACATCCATTCTATCCGTAAATCATCACTTGGATATCTCTAATGTTATCTCCCAATCTTTCACTTTGTATTCTATTACAAAGTGCTTATATACTTCCATTTATCTACCACAGCTGGGGTGGGTGCTGTTTTTCCGCATTCCCTTCCCAACTTCCTTCTGATTAACTCATTATTTAAGACACATCAGTCAGGCAACAACCTTATTAAGAGGCCTTTCTTGAACCTTCAAGTTGAGAGAAGAACCCTTTTGATTTCTCAACCCCAATGCACACCTCTACCATATTTACTATACTATCTTGAAATTGGTTAAAATCCCCCATCACTTACTTTAATTTCTTGGTAGGTAGGAACTAGGTCATTCAATTTCCTAACTCTGGTATCTAGCATATAGTAAACATTCAATGCTTTTTAAATTGAACTGAAGATTCTGCTTAGTAATAAAGCTGAATAAACATGTCAATTTAAACATTGAGAATTTTTGTTATTACAGAATTGGGTCAAGAAAACTCATCAAACATCAACATAATGCATAGAAACAGAATCTAGTTTAAATAGTACCAAAATATTTAAACCAACATCAACAACATTTAGAAAGGAATAGTGACAAGAATCTTTAAGTGATCATGTCAAAATGTAAATTAAGACTTACATCAGTTTGAAGGGCTAGTTCCACTTGGTTGTGATAAGAATCTAAAAGTTCTTCAATAGGGTGCCTAAAAAAAAGAACAGTTAAGATAGCTGAAGGGTATAATATACAAATATGATTGTTTTAATCACTAAAATAAATATATTCACATCCAAGAGAAATGTTTGAAAACCTATAATGAATGCTTTAGATGCCATACCTTGTCATGACTTCTTTATAAGGTTTTTCTATTTGATGGAGGTGTTTGCTTAAATCCACAGGTGTTTCATCATCTTCCACCTAACCAGACACATACAAATGTTTACCAAAAAATTTTATACACTTTATGTTCTTTGTATTGTCAACTTTAATATGGTTAAGTATGTAATAAATTAATTAAAACTAAAGTGATTTTCTCAGTATGGAGGGTAAATTCTTATCAGAATGATTATAAGACTAAAAAAAGAATCAATATTATGAAAAAATTTGTTTCTAAATGGAAAAATATAAATGCTTTTAAGTCTGATTTCTGACATATAAATAGCAGCAAAGCAAAAACCACTTCTGTTCTAAACATAGCAGCAAGCTAAAAACACTTTTAAAATTGGCTGACAGCCAGATAAAGGAGGGGTATGGGCCAGACGGGGAAGCGATCATCTGAATTTTTGTATTATTTTTTTCTATCGATAATCAAGTTTCTTCTTATTCCCAATGTAAAATGCACTGGTATCTTTTATGATAACTCTTTACATGTAAATACACTCAAAAACATTATTCCCTAAGAAACTGAAAAAAGTTCTCAATGACTAATTGCAATAAAGTAAAAATCAAAATCAGCAAGCAACTATAGACCAGAGACACACTACAGTGGTGGGGAGGGAGGGGAGGAGAAGAGGGATTAGGGTAAGAAAAAGGGGGTGGGAATTGTATAGGGAATATAACCAAAATGAAAATGAACAATTATACAAAAATGAAAAATTATGTAAGAATTATATAAAATAAAATTTTAAAAAATGTAATGAATTTTGTGAAGTAGTTTCCATCCAATTGAAATAAATTCTATATAATATAGGAGCAAAACCTGAGAAAAGAAAAGTAGAAATGACTGATATTTTATCATACAAAATCCTACCAAATGAAGAGTAAGTCTCTTTAGAGATTAAAATTCATCCAGTTTACTTAGTAAATACAATGGCTTAATTTTCCTTCATTCTATTTTGCTTAAACCTCAAAAGAAAGTACTAGGCTTGTAAAATAGAGATTTAGTTTCCATCTGGTAAAAAATAATGTATTTTTCTCAATTCAGTGCAAGGTCAATATAGATCGTTTTTCCAAAAACTGTATATAGTATACAAACTTTTTCCTTCTTCCTCATTTCTCTGACCCCTGTGTTTTCGCTCCTGTGCAAAACTATACAAATCAACTTTTTAATTTCTCCACTTTGATTTTTAAATATGCCTCCAGCTCTGAGTAGTATGCTACCTAAATTTTCATGCTTGAAAATCATTCCCCATCAGCTGAAAGACTCCTATTGAGGGAAGAGTTCATCATTCCCAGACCAACCCAGAAATATTAAGAGAATGTACAAATTGCAAACTGGTTAATTAGCAGATTCATTCAGATTCAACCAAATGCAGTTTATTTATAAGGTATACACACTTACTGTTCGGGCCAGATTTTGGCACATTGCACTGAAAGTTAGGAGTTGTAGTTTAATCTCTGTGTCCCACTTTCGACAATTTTGAATATGTTCATGACTTCCAAGGCAATGATTACTGTCAAGATACATTAATTATTAATCAGTGTTATTCTACTCAAACTAGAAATTATATAGATGAGAGTAAAACATAAATTGTATCTGCAACAGCAATTGAAGAGAATGGTAAAATACAGCGATCTATTTTAAACTATGTTTAGCACTTAAATAGAAAAATAATTTCTACATAAAAATCAAAGCAAAGAAAAGAGAAGGAAATAAGAAAAACAGGGACACTGCACTTCTTGATGCTTAAGAGAATAAAATCTGTAAAACAACTAGACCAAATGTTACATCACTTGGCTAATAAAAAGATATATATGATAATGATTTTAGGCAACTGAAGAAAATCACAGCTTACTACTCTGTACAGTCATGCTACCAAAGGAAAAAGGAATCTCTAATGATGTAACTACTGATTCTTTACAGAAAGAAGAAACAAATCACTTAGGAACATATTATGCCCCACTCTTCCTATCAAGACTACAAGCTTGTGAAGGGCACGACCACATCCTGATTATCTCTATAACTCTCCACTGTCTAAGCCATGATGTCTTAAATATCTCAATGTAAGTTTATTGAGCCAATGAATTGATTCAAAAGGACCTAATGTACTTTTGGGTTATAAATTTAACTTATAATTTTTCTACCTTGAATCATTAAAAATGAAATTTCCAAAGATGCTGCTCAGTTTTTAAATGAATAAACTTACTTCTGCAGTACTTCCTCTTGACCACAAACTTTCAGAACATAGCTGCCAACATTTACTTGGTTCAAGTCATCATGTACCCAGCAAAGGGCTTGCATTATAATGATTTCTACAGTAGAACTCACTGTAAAAGAGTTAGTGGTCATTTTCATTTTGCTCACCTTACTGTAAGTACACACTTATTCAGATTGCATTTCTTATAATCTAAGATAGCACTAAACAACAGAAATACAAGTCACAAATGCAGGTCACACATGTAATTTAAAATTTTCTCAGTAGTCAAATTTTAAATAGTAAAAAAAAAGGCAATTTTAATGTTTTATTTAACCAATATATTTAAAATATCATTTCAACACATAATATTTAAAAATTACTAATGAGTTATCTTTTTTTCAAACTAGGTCTTTGAAGTCCAGCGCACATTTTATACTTAAATCACACCTCAATCTATATTAGCCACATTTCCAGTATTCAGTAGCCACATGTGACATGAGATTACAATATTAGACAAGACAGGTCTAAGCTAAGACAGCTACTTTCTATTATAGACTTTTCCAAAGAGGATGATAGCAGTATCCAGTAAAGAATAATTTAAAACTAATGATAAGGAAAGGGAACTGCCCCGTTTTTTAAAGAAGATTTATTTATTTATGCATACAAGAACTGGTGTACGGGCGAGAGGTATTGGGGGGGGGGTGAGAAGATTCACCAGAGACAGAGTGGAAAGCAGAACAGGCAAACTGACTGAAATACACTGCAGAGGGGAGCAGCGGGCCAGACAGGAGAGGTCTGATGCACCGTGTGGGTAGCTCCCTGACCGGCCAGGGATTGAACTCATGCTGCAGAGGCTGCATATAGCTTCACAGTGCTGTGCTTAACCCCTTGTGCCACCAGGGAGGCCCAGAACTGCCATTTTAAATGTCTGACATTTGGCTGGCAACCTCTTCAATGAAGAAAAAAAAATGCAGCAAGTAGGAACTACTGTTTAATTATCATTCTTCGGAAAAGCAGGACACTAAGCTTATGCCATTAAATATTAAAGCTTTTTAAATAACCTATTTCTATACTAGAACTTCTTTGTTCAGTTTAGAAGACAGTGATTACATTAAAACCATGAAAGTTAACAGCTTGGCAGAAAAGGCTACATTTCTGAATAGCCAAATGTAAGATAACACTGTTTTAAGACACAAACCACTTCTACCATAATATGGCTACATTTCTTGAGAGAGAGATACATTACAAATGTTCATGTTTATAAAGAAACAAATAGGCATTTGAAATTTTTTTTAATCAGATCTTTAAATATAAGTCAAACTTGCTACAAATTAAAGCATTTGCTATCTGCTTACCCATGCTTATTTTGATCAATTATCTTTATGACTACTTATTTCTCTGAACAGTAAGTTCAGATATTTTTCTTTTTCAATTTTAGTATTTATTCTTACTGCATACTCAGATTTAAATGATTTTCCATACCAAGACTTAAGATTTGTTAAAAAGAATAAATCTTCCTTTAGAAACTAACAGAATGATCTAGTTGGCTAACATTTTAACTTCAGACTTTGTTTCAAAGGTCCTTCAAATAGTGCAAAACCACAAAGAAAGTATCTAAATTTTAGACTTCTTTTTTTAATAAGTTTTTTTGTTTTGTTTTTTAAGATTTATTTATTTATCTGTGTGTGTGCTTGTTTATTTATTTATTTATACATACATACATACATACATGCATACATACATGCAAGCACTGGGTACAGTCAGAAGCGCGGGAGGGTGAGAGAATTCACCAGAGCCAGAGCAGGGAGCAGAGCAGGCAGAAGGACCAAAGTACACTGCTGAGGGGAGCAGCAGGCGGCAGGAGAGGTCTGCGCGCCATGTGGGACCCTCCTCCAGTGGCCAGGGAGCAGCCGGGGATCGAACCGGCGCTGCAGAGGCTGCGGGCAGCTTCCCAACCCAGCACTCAACTGCTGCGCCACCGGGGAGGCCCTTAGACTTATTTCTATTTATAATCATTACAGGAAAAAAAAAACGGAATAATCTTTAAGTCAAAGTAAGGCAGAAAATTAGGATCTTACCAGACTGGTAGAATCCCATTAAAATATGCACATTATGGGCCTCCCCTGTGGCGCAGCGGTTGAGTGCTGTGTTCCGAAGCTGCCCGAAGCCTCCGCAGCGCCGGTTCGATCCCCAGCTGCTTCCCGGCCACCGGAGGAGGGTCCCGCATGGCGCACAGACCTCTCCTGTCACCCGCTGCTCCCCTCAGCAGTGCACTTCGGTCCTTCTGCCTGCTCTGCTCCTTGCTCTGCTCCCCGCTCTGGCTCTGGTAAATTTTCTCACCCTCCCGCGCTTCTGACTGTACCCAGTGCTTGTATAAATAAATAAATAAGTCTTAAAAAAAAAATCCCCAAGACTAAAAAAAAAAATAAAGGGGAATCCATCCCTTCCATCCCTGTCATTTAAAATATGCACATTATGAAAAGCAATAACTGAATGAAAATACAAGATTTTTAAAACAAAAAGTTTCCTACAAACTTTCAATTACGTCTCTTGAAAAGACACCCACATCAAGTTTGGAAGAAAGAGCTAGAACCAAAGGAAAATTTTCTTTACCTTAGAGGGGTTCAGCAAGATAACTGGAATTTCGATTTCACTGGTAGTTCTTTATAAACAAGTACCTTCTTGCCATAAAATGAAAATAAAAAACTGGACTACAACAAGTTTTTCTAGGGTCTTAGCCAAGAGTCACTGATCAACCAAAGTTATGCAGCACTGTTCAGAGAAATAAGTAGTCATAAAGATAAACTGTTTTCCCACTGGTCTTAACCAGGAAACATCTACAGGAAGAACTTTTTTGGAAAAGGCTAACTAAAGAATGTTAAGTATTTTGCCACACACACAAAAACATTTTTAAGCATACTTAATGATAAGAGTTGGTTATCTCTGATAGGATAATACTAACAGTTTAAACATTTTCTCCCTAGTGAGAACAAAACAAGGTGGCTGGGGAACTACAAACCTACCATCACATGTAAAAGTAACTGGTAGTTGAAATCCTTCAATTTCAATAGAGACTTTCACACTGGCATTTTCTCCACAGATGTTTCTCTGCAGTATGACTGGGCTTAACAAATAACCTGGATTTGTGCAGTGACTGGTATATGGAAAGTTGGTCTTCAATCTGTTCACAAGAAAGAAATTAAAAGAAAAAATTTTTAAAGCTCCATTTCAGAGCCCTGAACAAGGCTGTGCATACTGACAACCATTCAATTCTATGTCTTTGTCCAATTCTAGAGCAGCTCATGAGAGCTACAATGAATGAACCTTGTCAAAATGCCAAGTACCAGGATTTTAAATAAAAGGAATCCAAGGAAAGAGATTAAGCACTGCCAGGATACCTTTGGTAACATTCAACATTAACCAAGCACATACCAGATACAAGACATTAAATGAAGTTCTATTTCCAATGATTTTTTCTCTACACTATACAATTATACAAAATGGTATATTTTTAATGTCATTGATAATACAAGTAATGTAACTGCCAAAAAGATAACAAGTATATTCTTTTTTAAAAATCTTTTTTGGAAAGTCTTTTTTTTCCTACCAACATTGTTTTGGCTTTTAGAATTCAACAACAACAACAATTAACAAAACCCCACATAAATGGCTCCTTACAGTGCTACAAGTCCTGTCTTTCCTCAAAGTGATTTGTAAAACTTAGGGAACGGGGAGAATTGTATAAGAAGGTATTCATGATATTCATGAATGTATTAGACAAAAATTGCATTCAATGAATTTGACTTTGGGGGAAACATCTCATTTTCTTTTCTTAAAACCAGTCTTTTCTTTTACACACCGATGTGAATATACCATCATGATCTGCAAATATAAAAATGGTTGAAATAATAAATTTTGTTATCTATATTTTACCACAATAAAAAAATTTTAATGAGGAATTTGTTTCTGCTCTATACTTTGGAAGATACTTAGTCCAGAAAAACACAGTAATTTTCTTTGTTTTTCTATAAAATTGATAATTTCTTCTATACTCAGTTGTTTCTGGCTTATAAAAATTGGCAAGGACTAAGATGGTAACAGATTCCTTAGAGTGGGGGGATTTTGAATTTGTTTATAACTAAACTTTTAAACATACAAATTAAATCAGTAAATAGACAATTGCTCTCTTCAGTAAATTGACAATTGCTCTCTTCAGTAAATTATTCACTTTAAATATAACAGATCAAATAGATAAGGTGTTTTTTAGATACTCTTAATCATATATTGCAGCTTGATGTTAAGTAACTGCCTATAGTGTATTTTTAATTTTCTCTAAAATTTCCATTTTTCCACATCACCACCACAGAAACAGTTTTACTTGTTTAATGTGATCATACAAGTTCATGAAATTTAACATCTCTATACATACACTAAAATTATTCATGGTTTATTTTTCTAATATGCTCAATCAAGCTAATGTTAGGTATAGACATTAGCAAATCCTGCAAAATTAGGACAGAAGAGAGAAAAACGAGTTTTAAAAGGTTTTAATTGAATTAATTCTACTTTATGGGAAAGAACAGAGTCCGTATTGTTTAGAATAAAATTAATTACAAGAATGGAGTTCTTAAAAACCTACAGGGAGTCAACATACCATTGTAAAATATAAATATCAGATCTGAGCCATATATTCAGAAGATTATTGAATGACAGCATGTATAGTTTCTCATCTACCCTAGGAGACTACTAATGAAGCAGCAAAAACTTCCACTGATATCTAACATTCATCCTTATATAAACTTTTTTTGCACCTGTGACTATTGGTATAGCAAGCTTTGTCAGTTACAGTAAATGTGAAAGGGAAGAAATAAATAATAAAGACCAGAGAAAACCAGAAATAATAAACATCCTGAATCAAAGTATTATAGAACTTTAAAGTAAAAACGACCCTTTGAAATCACTAGTCCAAACTGTCTAATTTCACAGAAGCAAAGAAGTAAGAAAGAAAGGGAAGGAGGGAGGGAGGGAAGGAGGGAGGAAGGGAGGAAGGAGGAAGTAAGGAAACACCAAACAAGACCTCAAACTTGCACTAACTTCCCAGTCTTGCTGTCACCTGAACTGTATACAATTATCAGCCTCACTGTCTAACACTAATATCATTGCTGAATCAAAAGGATTAAATGAATAATCTTAGGAGATTTCAAAAACTAGATTTGTTCTTTAGGAGTGTAAGTACTTGTTTTCAAAATCCACTGCAGAAATAGGCATACTGAAAAAAAGTGTCATTAATTTCTTCAAAAGACATTTTCTGATCCTGATAACAGAAGAACAAGAGAAGTTCCTAGAACAGAGCTTCAAAAACACCTCTACCTCCTACTGCTGATAAATACCTGCTGCAATCATATTTCACTATTGAAAATAAAATTACAAAATCATCTCTTGTTCACTTGGGTTTTATATAACATAAGTTACTTGGGGGGTGTGTGTGTGTGTGTGCAAAAAAAAAAAAAAAGCAATCATTTTATATTAGAGGAAGAGTTTGTGTAAATACTGCAAGATTCCAGTAGTGGGAAGGGGAGGTAAATCAGTCTAATTTCTCAATTTGCAAAACTGAATCCAGCAGTCATTCAAAAGTCTAAGAGAAAGCACACAGAGCTTCTTTGGGGAATAAATTAAAGAACTAAAGGTAATAATGAAGAGAAAGATTACAGATTATTTCTAAATCATTAAGGAAAAAAAATCATGAAGGAAAAAGATTATTTCCAAGCCATTAACCACACATACACAATGGTATAATAGCATAAAAGCATAGATAATTTCTAGTATACGTAATTTGCTCTTCTATTATAAATACCTGCTGAAAAATGAATTTTAAAAAAATCCCTAAAGGGATTTGCAGGGAAGAAAAAGTGGCTTTAATACAGATAGGGAGGGGAGGAGGTAGAGTAAGATGCGGGAATAGGAAGAGCAACAATAATCACACCTGAGGGAACAAATCCTATGTCAAAATATGTAAAACAATGGTACTTCTTTACTGATGTTTTTCTATCCTCCCACCCCAAGATATTCTGGGGGGGGGGGGGGGGAGAAATGCTTGTTACTTGCTCTTCTAATATTAGCTGTTATAATATCATCTCTTAAAAATGTAAGACAGTATTTTGAATGCAACAAACTTTATGGCAAAATTAATCTTGCAAAATAAAATTAAGGTATCTTCAAAGTGCACCAAAACTTATATATAAGCCACATTTTCACTGGTTAATAAAGTATAAAATATCTATGGCATCACCTCAGTTTTTTCTTCTAAGTACAGAGAAACCTAATGAGCAAGGATGCACTAAAATTAATGTGCCAATTAACTGTCTCAAAATTTTAGCTGGAGAGAAAACAATTAAAACTTTAAAATGTTGAGAATTATTAATATTAAATTGGTTTCAAGTTAATTTTTTTAAATAAGCATTTAATTACAAAAATAAACTTTAACTTAAAAAGAAAAATTCCATACTCTGTAATGGATTGACAAAAAGCTGCCACCTCCTCATTCTGTACTTCAACTTCTTGAAGAAGAGAACTTCCAGTTGGCAAACTTCTGGTCCCATTTGGGTCTTTCTACAATCAAAAAAGTGTTTTTATTTTCAAAGTGAAAGATTACCCAAAATTCTACGTAGCAGAACAGCATAAATACATTTAAAAAATATATATACAAACACATGGAAGTAAAATAAACCATATTAATAACAAAGAAATTACCCTTCTATTTTTATAAAAGTAATGTTAAGTAAGTCAAATTTTAAAGTTCAACAGTTTTACTTGCTCAAAAATAGAAACTGGCTATACTATGTATAGGTCAGTAATAATGATATTTCCATTTAAAATCTTCTGAAATAAACACTTCAGAGAGTTAATAGCTAAATGAAAGGACTACCCCTATGACTTAAGAAAATGAAGATTTTAAAAGTTCTCATCACCAGAGGATGTGAACAATTCACCAAAGAGAATATCCAGATCAATAGATAAATGGAAAATGTCCATCACAGCTTCCAATAAGAGAGTTGCAGGTTAAAAAAACTACAGTGAAATACCATATGAGATAGCAATGAGAATGGCACATGTTAAAAAGACCCCCCAACAACAATAAGTGGAGAGAATGCGGAGGAAGGAACCCTAATACACTATTGGTAGGAATGCAAATTGGCATAGCTATTACGGAAAGTGATCTGGTTTTATCTTAAAAAACTAAAATGGAAATACTATGTGATCCAGCAACCCACTCTTGGATATCTAACCAAGGAACATGAAATCATCAAAACTGTCTCTTTCTCCCCCCATCCTCTGCCCCCAATATTTACCGCAGCACTATTCACAATGGCGAGAACATGGAAGGAGCCTAAATGTCCATCAATGAATGACTAGATCAAGAAGAATTATATTCACACTATGGAATATTATAGTCATTTAAAAAAAAAAAAGGTGAAATGCAAAATGGAGGGAATTCTATGTATTAAAGCAAATTGGAATGACAAAAACAAATCCTGGAATTTACACAGCAGACGATTTGACAAAGTAAAATACTTACAAAAACAAGCGGACAATCAAAAACACCTTGAGGTTTCAAGGAGAAGAAAGGGACATGGGGAGATAAGGGATGATGGTGAGGGAAAAAAAGTGAAATACACTGCTAAGGGGAGCAACAGGCAAGGCAGGAAAGATCTGCTGTGCCATATGTGGATTAGCTCCCTGGCTGCAGATCAAATTCAAGCCTCAGGCCCCAGGCCACAGTGGTGATAGTGTGATAGTGCTGAGACTTAACCCCTACGCCACCAAGGAGGCCCAAAATTGGGGAAATTTAAAAAATTTTAAGTGTATTTCAGTAGATCTGCCTGTTCTGCTCCCCACTCTGTCTCTGGTGAATCCTCTCACCCCTTGAACTTCTGGCCTGCACCCCAGTTCTATGCAAAAGTAAAAATCTTTAAAAAAATTTTTATGTAAAATTATTTTTAAAATAAGCAAAAAAAAAAAAAAAGTAAAAATCGTCATAGAAATTCATATTGTTAGAAATTCAGATTTCCAATATCTTCTGGAAAACTGAAATCTATACTGACACATGGTGGCAGTAAAAAAGTTTTCATCAAAAGAAAGAAATGTATAACTGTGTGTGGTAACGTATGTCAACTAAACTTATGCTGGTGGTCATTTCTTAACACATACCTATACAAATCATTATGTTGTTGTACAGCTAAAATGAATACACTGCTATATGTCAAATTATATATTAAAAAACAAAACAACAAAAACCCCAACAACTAATTGGCAAGGGAAAAAGAAGACCATATGGAGAGCAAGCAAGTTTTGTACTCCTCTAATAAACCAGGAGTTCTATATATCCACCTTAGACCTTACATTCCAAGAAAGCAGCTGGTTCTTTATGTATAAGAGAATGAATTTTAGCAGTTAGTATTGTTTTATGTTAATAAATGTATACAAATTATCTTGATGGTTCTTCAAAAGTTTAACTTTATGTCTGGTCAAAATTTGCAACATTAGGGCCTCCCCGGTGGCGCAGCGGTTGAGCGCTGGGTTGCGAAGCTGCCCGCGGCCTCTGCAGCGCCGGTTCAATCCCCGGCTGCTCCCCGGCCACCAGAGGAGGGTCCCGCATGGCGCGCAGACCTCTCCTGCCGCCCACTGCTCCCCTCAGCAGTGTACTTCGGTCCTTCTGCCTGCTCTGCTCCCTGCTCTGGCTCTGGTGAATTCTCTCACCCTCCCGCGCTTCTGACTGTACCCAGTGCATGTATAAACAAACAAACAAAACAAATAAATAAATAAAAACATGCCTCTAAAAAATAAATAAATAAATAAATAAAAAAGTTGTGTAAAAAAAAAAAAAAAAATTTGCAACATTAAAGAGAAAAATTCACCACCCAAACAGAGCCAAACAGCACAATCCATTTGGAGGTGTTAGGGCTTAATACATAAAAGTACCTGAAATTTCAAATGAAAATTTCATTTAAAATTAAAATTGAACCATTCTCAAATCAAAATTAAGTGAATGAGAACACATATACAAATTTCAAGAATTGTAACTGATTTTAATGACCATAGCACACAAGAAAATGTCAAAAAAATCAAACTGATATTTTAGTGACAAACTTAAAACTCCTTTATCAATTTCCTTCTTTTAAAAGATGGCAGAGTCCCTTCTGCTAGAATGTAATATGCACATTTGGAGTAAAAAATACCTTGACTCCTACAAAATCAAAACTAAAAACAGCAGGACTCAGAGGAAAATCAGTGTTAAGGCAAATTTACTCAAAAGAAACGTAACTGTAGTCAAAAGCCTTAATAGTGTAATCAAAGCCCTAATTGAACTAATGAAAGTCCTACAAAAATAAGGGTGCAATAAATCTCCACTCAAAATATGCACTTAGCATTATGGTCTTCAATCTTTTGAAGCCTTAGAGCTGGAGTTCCTGCTTCCTTATTTGAAATATGGACTCTTGAGGGCATTTGCTTCTAGTCAAGACCAATTTCAATGAAACTGAAAATTAAAATCAGAATGTAGACTTTTTCAGCAAAGTTCTTAATACAAAAAGAAATGTCTTCACAACTTTTCTGTGTGCACTGCTTCACCAAAAAGCCTAATACTGTGGAAGTCACTCATTTAACCAACATTTTCACTAAAAGATAACACTTCTGCAAGACTTCCAATATTTTCCTTAAAATCTTATATTACTAAGGCTTTCTCCTTAATTGTGAAAAAGTTTGTTATTAATTACTTTAAGATGGTAATATGCTGGAAAAGATTATTTAAACTAATGTTTGAGGGCCTCCCTGGTGGTGCAAGGGGTTAAGACACAACCTATGAAGCGATCCGCAGCCACTGCAGCACGAGTTTGATCCCCGGCCAGGGAGAAACCCACATGGCACAGCAGACCTCTCCTGTCACTCCAGCTGCTCCCCTCAGCAGTGTATTTCAGTCAGTCTGCCTATTCTGTTCCCCACTCTATCTCTGGTGAATCTTCTCACACACACCCCTCCCCACACCTCTGACCTGTACCCCAGTTCTTGTATGCATAATCTTTAAAAAAAAAAAAACTAATGTTTGAACTTCCCCATTATATGCCGATTATACAGGTTAATTTGTGTTTCAGAAGTAAACACTCTAGCAAATAGATTACACAACCCTAAAAATGGAATCTGATATTTCTAACAAATAGTCTGACCTGACACTCCAAGATAGACATCACAAATCTATTTCCCAGAACTTACCAATTGAATTCTATGTTCCAGTTAGCTTGAATCATATCCTGTTCCTCTAAAACATAAATTGAGCTATCCTTCCTCTGAACTTTTCTGTTTGTCTGCAATGAATTCTTCCTAATCTGCCCTTACACCGTGCCTCAAAAATCTATGAAAGGCCCAATTCATCTACAATGCCAGTTCAACTATAATTCCTTCTATGATTACTCAGTATGAAAAACTTCTTCTCTCCAAGCATTTCTAAGTACTTAGTATGAACTAAACACCGTATCATTACATCCTGTTTTATATTTGGACTAATGTGAAAGCACACTGAAGGCAAGAATCAAATTTCAGTGAACTTTATATTTTCACAGAACTTTGTATGCAGTTTAGCAGGCAGTCAACCACTGGTTCGATTTTTTGAACGTTTAACTCTTTAAAACACAAGTTAGAATCCACGTAAATATAACCAGCAAACTTACCACAGAAGTCATAAAATATTTAAAATATATTAGGCACCATATAATTTCTCCAATAATCTCCTTAAAAGAGTAGCAGTTATTTTCATTAATACCTGACAGTATAAAATAAGCTTTCACTAATTATTATTGGAAATAGTATCTAAATTACAATGAGACACCACCTCACATCTATTAGTATGACTAATACTAAAAAATAATGGAATTTCTCTCTCTGCTTAGTGCTATCAGCTTTCATCAAGATCGCTAAGAGTAGGGCCACCCTGGTGGCATAGGGTGTTAAGTCTCAGCTCTACCAAGCCATCGCCAGCCATTGTGGCCTGAGTTTGATCCCACGCCAGGGAGGTGACCCACGTGGCACAGCAGACCTCTCCTGTCTCTTCTGCTGCTCCCCTCAGCAGTGTATTTGAGTAGATCCACCTGTTCTGCTCCCCACTCTGTCTCTGGTGAATCCCCAGCCCTTGCAAATCCATACACAGAATTGGCTTCAGTATTTTCAAATGGAGAGGTCATCTATTATTGGAGGAGTGAAAGGAGTAGATGGATTATGAGTTTAAGGAAACTAGTGAAGGTTTGAAATAATTCTTATCATGACATAGTCTATATAGCAATTATAAGAATATGGGAAGCCTTATTTATGCCTGCACAAGCCAAGACTCATGCCATATTATCCAGTAGATGGAAAACACCAAGTTTTCAATAAATGTACTTTAAGCTTTAAACATGTATTATCTGTTACTATTCAGAACAAAGCTGGTTATTTCCTTATTTGAAATTAAAAAATTTTTTTACAAAGAACCGTTAGTAAGTTATTCTAATACTGTACTAACAACATTCAGCTAGACAATGAAATCATGTTTTATTTCAAATACAGCACAAGTCTGATTTCAACTTTAAGATACAGTTTCCTGATTTTGGTCACACACACACACACAAAATTGAACTGAAGTATTTAGATTACCATTAACAAAAGACACTAGAAGGAAACAGGAAGTAAGCTTGCTGAGCCAGAAGAAAAACACCCAAATGAGTTTTGGCCATAAAGCACAAAATTCTTACAGGAAATGAATACTTAAGTATATAGTTATTATAAAGTACAGGCATTGCAATGGTATTTCCCAACAGAAAATATGAACCTCAGGTAAGTTTTTAAATAGAGATGAACAGTGTGTGAGAAATTAAAAACTCCATGTTAAACTCTGTGCACAAACTTCTAAAATCAGCCTACTACTGGTGTTTTATTTATCATCCCCTTCCGGCCTAAATCAGAGTTTATCTTGAACAAAAGCAAAATCATGGAATCTTAGTATTAATAAAAGGGCTTAAAACCTTTCTTTGAATATAAAAATCCTTTCTATGGCATCTGCCACAAGTGCAAACCAAACCTCTGTCTAGACCACCAATGATCTTTTGCCACTCCTTTGTCCTTATTTAACTCCTTGGTTTTTATTCCCCATTGGTCCCTGTTCTACATTCAGGAACACTGGATTTAAAAATTAAGTCACTAAAATGAATTTTTCAATTCACAAAGAAAAATATTTTAATAATAAGATTTGGTAAACTTAAGCTTTCTATAAAATATATTTTAATTTGCAGTACTTACTACTAATTTTCTCTATTAAAATCTAACACAGGGGCCTCCCTGGGGGTTCAGACGTAGCAAGGGGTTCAGACATAGCACTATGAAGCTATCCACAGCCACTGAGGATTTCGATCCTTGGCCAAGGGGCAACCCACATGGAGCAGCAGACCTGTCTTGCCCACCCCTCCCTTCAGCAGTGTATTTCAGTCAGTCTGCCTGTTCTGCTTCTCACTGTCTCTGGTAAATCCTCTCACCGCCACACTTCTGACCTGTACCGCAGATCTTGTATGCACAAATAAATAAATCTTTAAAGAGATAAAATCTATAACACAAAGTAATATATTTAATACAATGAAAAATTTAGATCGGTCTGCTTTACAAGAATACTATAATTTTCAGGTATTCTGCTCCCTGAATTGAGAAACTACATTCCAAACATAAAACTTTATCTTTTTTTTTTTTTTAGAAATTTATTTATTTATTTATACAAGCACTGGGTACAGTCAGAAGCGCAGGAGGGTGAGAGAATTCACCAGAGCCAGAGCAGGGAGCAGAACAGGCAGAAGGATCGAGGTACACTGCTGAGGGGAGCAGCAGGCATGGCAGGAGAGGTCTGCGCACCATGTGGGACCCTCCTCCGGTGGCCAGGAATCGAACCGGCACTGCAGAGGCTGCGGACAGCTTCGCAGGCCAGCGCTCAACCGCTGCGCCACCGGGGAGGCCACCAAACACAAAACTTTAAAAGAAAAAAAAGCCTACTTCCTCTTACATAGCAACTTTCCAAACTTTAAATATTATTCTTAAAAGTAATCTCAGAAATCATCCAGTCTAAACAACTTTACCTCATAGATGAAGAAACTCAAGATCGATCCAAAAGGTGACTTGACTCTACAATTAATATTCTCCTTGGGCAAAATAGCTCCAATCTTTTCATCAATTTCTTAACACTGCTTCTAGATACTGAATGCTGTAGCCTTCTCTTTTCAAGTTTATCTCTTGCCCCTCTTAGAATGTGGTGCTCGGACATAATTATTAAACAGGGTTTTAATAAAGCAGAGTAAAATGGAATGATTAAACAACTCTATACCTCCTAAGTCTTGCTGTAGTTAGACTCTCTAACATTTGCCAGGTAGCCTAAGCCACCAGGTAGCCTAAGTCAGACATTGTGCCACCGAGCAAAACTATGCCTTCATCAACTGATCATATTATTTGTGCTTACCTGGCTTTGACTCATGTTTCTCATAATTAACTTGCTTGCTCCTTGATCCTTCCCTCTATACTTTAAAATCTAAGAACATGATCTTACCCAGAAGCCTAGTTAATTCCTAGAGTCTCAGCGACTAGCAGTTCTCTGCAACTCTCATGTGACCTTAATTCCCAGATCTTCCCATCTTTAGGAAATTACCTATCCTCACTATTTCTACACGACACTTTCTGAAGGTACCCTAAATAAGGAAAATATGATGCACTATGACGATATTAAAAATGAGCAGAAAAAAATAAACAAAGGGAGACAATGAAAGGGAGAAATGTAGGGAGCCCTGCCCCCACTAAATGAGAGGGTAGACTGAGAAGACACAAACTCAACTAGAAGTATCCAGTCTCAACTAAAGAGGGAAAGAAAGCTAAAAGAATTAGCAATCTATGTTTTAAGTTGCAAAGAAACTGTTCACCAGAATACTCTATCTTTATATTTTTCTATTTGTCCTATCACCTTCCCATCTTTATAGGCTCCTAAGGGATGAAGAAACTTTAAAATCACCTAATCGGAGGTAACAAGTTAGCTGTATTGGAATCACTTATGAAACTTTTTGGGAAAAAACAATTTTCTCCTTCCCCTCAAATTCCACACTTCTACTTTCTCTACTCCGCATACTCCAAAACACAGAGAATCAAGAAAATCAGGATTATGAAGGCCTAAATTCTGCAAAATGCTGCAACAGAAAACTTAGTTTGGAAAGTCCATTATTTGACCCATGTTAAATATCTCCCGTAAAAAATTGCCTATTAGTGTTTGTCAATAATAGTTTGCTTCCTAAATAGCATGTTCTATTATTAGAGTTTAAAAAAAACAAGGTGGAGGAGGGAAGATATAGAGTTCCATGGGTTTGAATACCAACTTTTCTTCTGATAAACAGTTCTGGGCCCTCTCCTGGATGTCTAACTTATTATCTTATTATTGTGGAAATGTTCAAAGACATACAATAGTAGAGAGAATAATATAATGAACAATCATATATCCATTAATAGATTCAACAATTATCAACACATGGCCATCTCGTATCATCTATAAGCACCATGCCCCTAGCTCACTTGATTTTACTAAAGCTATAATCTATAACCTTCATTTATAAATTTTTCAGGATATATCTCTAAAATATAAGTGTTCATTTAACTAACTACAATACAATTACTACATAATGAGTTACTCTGGTCTCACAGGCTTCCCATGAACTTTCTCCTGTCTTAGCAAATATAGAGCTGTATGAACTTTTATAGCATAAATACAAAACATGTAGCTTTATGTTCTCAGTTCCAGTCTTGGGTCAGTAAGTAATTCCAGTGTATCCAGAAACCTCAACTTGTTAAGATGAAAACCACAGTTCACCGAGAATGGTGATTTCAGTTCACTTGTAATAATCTGTTTCTTTTAAGGGACAAGTGACTTTTCAAAGCTGGGAGGTAAGAATGTAGGATATAATGGGAAAAAAAAGTCATTTATAAATATTTATATTAAATTCAAGATAATCTATGTACATACAATACATTGTAGATGGATAAATGCATGCATACATACTGAAATGTGACACAAGGAGTAGAACTGTTTGAAAGTGACTGCTCACTCTGGATACACAAGGGGCTTTACCTTCTACCATCGGGAGGGCTGAACCTACACTTAGCCACTACCAGGCCATCCTTTCCTCTGAGAAAGGGACTGCAATGTCCCATAGTGCCTGAGAGCTCTATATTCTAAGTAGCTGCCTTCCCAAACGACGACTATAATCAGCTGATATCCCTAATTCAGAGTGCATGGTGTCAAATACCTGGCATCATATTCTCAGGCTTAACCAATAAAAAGGAAAGCCACATTTGGGGAGGGGATCTCTATTGGAACATTGATCCAAGAATGAATTCAGCAGTGGCCTGTCCTTGGCAAGATAAGACAATCAAGTAGACCAGTGCCTTCCAATTTTTAAAATAATTGCCAGAGCATATTTCACATTTTAACCATTTAAAAATATATAATGGCTTTCAGTACATTAACAAGTTTTTGTGACCTTCACTACATTCTTAGAACACCAATATTCTAATTCTAGAACATTTTCATAAACCTCTCCCAAATACCCATTAAATAGTAATTCTCCATTCCCTTATCCCCACCCAGTCCCATTGATGAATACCAATTTGATTTCTGTATATATAGATTTGCCTTTCTGAACAAATCATATAAATGGAATCACACAACGTGTGGTATTCTGGATCGCTTTTCTTTCTCTTATAATGTTTTCAAGGTTTGTCCATGTTGTAGCATATTCCTATTTATGGGTGAATAATATTCCATTCTATAGACATACCACTTTTGTTTATACATTCGTCAGTTGAAGGACACTGAGTTCTTTTCACTTTTTGGGTATTAGAATTAAGTTGCTATGAACAATATTTCATTTTAAGTTGTTCTTTTTTTTTTTTTAAGATTTATTTATTTATTTATACAAGCACTGGTTATAGTCAGAAACGCGAGAGGGTGGGAGAATTCACCAGAGCCAGTGCGGGGAACAGAACAGGCAGACCGACGAAATGCACTGCTGAGGGGAGCAGCGGGTGGCAGGAGAGGTCTGTGCACCATGTGGGATCCTCGCCCGGTGGCCGGGGATCGAACCGGCGCTGCAGAGGCTGTGGGCAGCTTCGCAGCCCAGCGCTCAACCGCTGTGCCACCAGGGAGGCCCTGAACAATATTTTAAATGGGCAAATGATGTAAACAGGCAGTTCTCCAATAAATACACATTTGGAAAATAAGCACATGAAAAGATATTCAATACCATTAGTCATCAGGGAAATGCAAATCTCTTTCCATCCATTAGGATGGGCTATACTACCAAATACTGGAAAATAACAAGTACTGGAAAAGATATGGAAAACCAGAACTCTCAGGTTGAATGTAAAATGGTGAAGTCATTAAGGAAAAAGTTTTGGTAATTCTTCAAAAACCTAAACTTAAATTACTAGCAATTATACTCCTAGCTATAGCTGACTTCTTTTATTTTTATTTGGCTTAAAGGTAGTCATTCTCCCTTCAAATACTTCAGGAAATGATTGCTATTTTGTAAAAATAAAAATCACAATGAGATAACATTAATGCAGACTACTAAGAGAAAACAATCTGACATACTTTGGTTTCAATCTAAAATGTGCAATAAGGGCCTCCCTAGTGGTGCAAGGGACTAATAAGCACAGAACTGTGAAGCTATCCACAGTCTCTTCAGTACGAGTTCAATCCCTGGCCAGACAGCGAGCTATCCACATGGCACAGCGGACCTCTCCTGCCTTGCCTGCTGCTTCCCTGTTCTGTTCCCCACTCTGTCTCTGGTAAATCCTCTCACCCCCCACATCTCTCGCCTGTACCCCAGTTCTTGTGTGCATAAATAAATCTTTAAAAATAAATAAAATAAAATGTGCAATAAGCTTATATTTTTTAAATTGAAAGGTGTTAAGATATTTTATTAGTAATTTGTAATCAGTATTGAAAAGTTTAAGAGAATTTAATAAAATGTATATCCAACATAGAGTTGAAATATATTTGAAAAACTGCACTAGCAGAGACTTTTCTAATCATGTCATCTAAAATATCCTTGTTTTTCATAAATCTTCATACTACTGCTTCTTTCTCTCCCAGATATACAAAATGGTTTTTAAAAGTCAACAATTCAAAATAAACCATGCAAAAATTTGCTGCTTCTTTTTCCCTAAATATTGATTCCCAACACCTAAAAAGTAGGTAAATGCTGATCTAATTCACTGAATTATATAATTCACATTAAAGTGAGAACGAGGCTTAAACACTACACAAATATTTTAAGAGAAAAATACAAATCTGTACAAGTATATACTCTATCTGGAAAGGAAACGTCTAAACCCTACTGCCTCTCTTCTGAGGGAACCTATCCCAGCCACTCTTAAATAATTTTTCCAGATAGTATAACTACAGGAACTCAGTAACTATAGTTCTTTCATTTTTATCAATATAGCTACTAAAGGAGAACCCTTTAAAAGGTTTTTATCCCTTCTTTTCAGGGTCATATATTCATGCATGTATATATATATTAAAAATAACAAATACACATGAGAATTCCTCCAACGGGTTAAAAACCAAAATTCCTTGTTTCCCCTGAAAAATTTAAAGACATAAGATAAAGTAGAACCATATAATGAAGAGATACTGATAAAAAATATCTTAAATGCCTCTCAATGACAGATCACTGACTAGAGGTTTTTTAAACTAATAATACTAAAAAAGATAACATTAGTAGCAAGCAATTTTTAACTGATCTAAACATTCAGTCCTGGGGCCTCCCCTGGTGGCTCAGTGGTTGAGCACTGGGTTGCGAGGCTGTCCACAGCCTCTGCAGCACCAGTTCGATCCCCAACGAAGGACCCACAAAAAAACAAACAAAACAAAAAAAACATTTAGTCCTTTACCACACAATGTAAAATTCATCGGATACATAAGAGCAAAGAAAACAAGACTCAAAATGCAAAGTATTTCTTTTACCTAATAAATTATGCACACAAATAAGAATTCTGTGTTCTACTACTAAGTTTAAGAAATTAAAAGGGGGGCCTCCCTGGTGGTGCAAGGGGTTAACCACCACACTATGAAGCGATCCGCAGCCTCTGCAGCACACATTCGATCCCCGGCTGGCCAGGGAGCAACCCACATGGCGCAGGAGACCTCTCTTGTCTCGCCCGCTGCTCCCCTCAGCAGTTTGTTTCAGTCAGTCTGCCTGTTCTGTTCCCCACTCTGTCTCTGGTGAATCCTCTCACTCCCCACCCCCCCCATCTCTGGCCTGTACCCCAGGTCCTGTATGCAAAAATAAATAAATCTTAAAAAAAAAAAAAGAAATTAAAAAGAAAAGACCATACCTGAGATATTTGGCCCTGGACTTTCGTAAGTTGAGTTGTTCGAATATTTAAAGACTGGCTTCTTGTTACAGTTGCTCCAGAAAGAGATTTTCCATTCACCTTTCTTTCATGGTGACAATTTGCTAACGATCTCTCTTCAAGAAGAACAGCATCCCAAGGATCTTCTACTGGCAAACCTGGAACAATTTTCTCTTCCGCATGACCTAGCACCTCCACATTGTCCATCTTAGGCTTGCTTAGAGGATCTAAGTCTAACCAGTCAAATTTACTGATATCTTCAGACTTTGGAGATACTTGTAGATTGCTGATTGTAGTTTTTGAATTTGTTATCTCCAAATCAGTCCTTGCTTTTCCATTTTTTAAAAACTCTGATGTACTAGCTATTTTGTCAAACAGCTTTGCCATGTCAGGACTGACTGTTGGACGATAGATAGGCAAGCTTCCTGGTGGATGAAAGGGTGCAGCATGTGTCAAAGGATATGAAAAATATGGAGACTGTCCTGGAATACTTAAATACATAGGTTCTGTAGGTGGAAAAGTGGGCACTCTTGGATTGAAGCCATTTTGGAATGCAGTCTGTTTACTACTGTAAGTTGACTGGTAAAAGGAAGGTAAAGAGTAAGTGGAAGGTGCAGATAGTCCAGGTGGCCACTGTCCTCTCTGAAGAGTAGGTCTAAGATAGAGCTGTGCTGAAAATGAAGGGCTCAGAACAGGAGTAACTGGCAATACCGGTGTTTTCTTAGGCTCAAAACTGTCATCCAACAATAGTTTCTCAAGTTCAGCTTGGCTGAGCTTTTCTACATCAATATCTACAGCTCTTTTTCGGGTATCTGATTCAGGAAACACCATGAGATCATAATCCTGTTTATTATAAACTTGTGTTTTTTGTCTAGTGTTGGTTGACAACTCAAAACGTCTCTGATTATCAGTCACTTGTCTGTCCTTTTGCAATTTTGCTAAAGCCTCTGCTTCCATTTGTAATGCTTCTTCTTTTCCCACATCTTTTGTTCTTGTTTGTTCCAGATGTGAAGATGAACACTGCTTAAATTCATTGTTGTTGGATATCTGAGCCATGTCCACTTAAAAGAATAAAACTTTTCCTAATCTATTTTTCTCTTGGAGCTTCCAAAATATCAAGACCTATAGGTAAAAATAAATATAACACTCATTAGATTTTTTTAATCTCAAATAGATTTTTTTTTTGCAACCTACCTTAGATGATTTAGGATTTGAAGTCACAAAAATACACTACAAAATAAAATGAACAGTTGAAGATGATGTGAGTAAAGGAACACTTCAAAAATATCTTAGGCATGGGCCTCCCTGGTGGCGCAAGAAGTTAAGCACCACACTATGAAGCAATCTGCAGCCTCTGCAGCACGAGTTTGATCCCCAGCCAAGTTCAATCCCCAGCCGGTCAGGGAGCAACCCACATGGCGAAGCAGACCTCTCCTGTCTCACCCACTGCTTCCCTCAGCAGTGTGTTTCAATCAATCTGCCTGTTCTGTTCCTCACTCTGTCTCTGTCTCTGGTGATCCTCTCACCTCCCCAACCCCGTATCTCTGGTCTGTATCCCAGCTCTTGTATGTATAAATAAATAAATCTTTAAAAAAAAAAATCATACATGAATTAAGGGAGATGTTCAGACATACATGACATTAACCCATTCCCTGATTAACAGGAAGGAAAACAAACACAGTAAATGAACTCAAGAAGCTTTCACTTCAGTTGTCACAATGTGGTTAACTAGTGGCTCTAGTGGCATAAATTCTTCTGGCATAAACACTTCTGGCAGAATTCTTGGCATAAAATGGTTTAATAGTTCATATATTTTAAGAGTTTTGTTAGGGTTTACTGTGATGTAACTATCAAGTCAAAATGGTTTCAATCCTTTGCTATTGATAAATTAACATTAAAAACATTTAATTCCTAGTCAATAAATTCAATGAACGTGATTTATATTAAAACTTATGAAAAATGTAAAAGGATTTGTAACAGTACAAAAATATTTAAAAGTATAACAGATTAGAACAAGATAAAAGTGTTAAAAGCTGTAGAAGCCATAATTCTCTAATTAAAGGCTAAATTGTCATATAGTTTTGATTAATGTCTGTTTGATCAATAGCAGTTAAACCAACAGTTACAATATTAAAATTTCTCATTTTCTAATTGCTAAAATACTTTTATTCACAGGCTAGAAGACAGTTTATTAAACTTTCTCAAAGATCAGTTCATAAAAATTTATACTCCTCTATTTAAAACACTAATTCAGACCAAGATTACCATGTGAAGTACTGTGACCACATAAAGGGTTAGTTATATATGATGTAACAGAGGGCAAATTCCCTGCTTCTAACCAATATGAGACAGAAGTTAAATGTGGGTTCTAGAGTTGTACCATCTTTTTTTTTTTTTTTAAAGATTTATTTATGTATACAAAACTGGGGTATAGGCCAGAGGCGTAGGAGGGGGGGATAAGAGGATTCACCAGAAACAGAGTTGGGGAACAGAACAGGCAGACTGACTGAAATACACTGCTGAGGGGAGCAGTGGACAAGTCAGGAGAGGTCTGCTGCACCATGTGGGTAGCTCCCTGGCCGGGGATCAAACTCATGCTGCAGTGGCTGCAGTTTGCATCTTAACCCCTTGTGCCACCAGGGAGGCCCTGGAGTTGTACCATCTTGATTTTGAAGTTGTATACCTTGGGCAAGTGAAAACTTTTCCACATGCCTTAGTTTCCCTACTTTTAAAATGAAAAAGCATCTCTATGTTATAGTGAATATAACGATACAATTATCCAGGCCTTATCCCAGGCCTGGAGCATAACATTAAATAAATAACAACCATACTAGTCTTACTCTGGCTTGAGATACACCTAGTTTGAATGCCTAGAAAGCAAGAGCACTCCTGTTTACAGCCCAAGATCTTTTTCCATCATAGTGCTTGTCTATAGTATTTGCTCAATAAATGCTTAATGAAAGGCGGCTTGGAAACACCCTATGTGAATTCAAACTAATATAACACACAGAAAGTCCAAGTGTTGAAGCAATGTCCTCATCACTTTTCATTTCATCATATATGAGAAAATGATTAGAGTTAAGGACATAAAGAAAGAAGTATCCAAGGATGACACCCTTCAAATATTACTTGCAATTCCTTTTACACAACTATAGCTGAATTTCTAAGATACTTCACTAAAAAGCTATTCCAAAATTTTCCTTGCTGGGGTAGACTGCAAAAAATAGGTTAAAATATGTATACTTTATTGTATGTAAACATTATACAAAAGAAAAAATGTAAACAAATATTGACTCTTGCTAAATATGCATGAAGTACATAAAGAAAAGTATTGACGCCTATCAATTACTTTGAAATTCATCAAATATAATAAATTGATAGATAGGGGGATGGTAGATGGATAAATATGTGATAAGACAAGTATAAGAAAATGTTAATGATAGCCTCCAGATGGTAAATACATGGGTATTTACTCTGAAATTCTTTCAATTGGCTGCTTGAATGAAAATTTTCACAATAAAATGTAGAAGGGGGTAAAATGGGCACAAATTCTTCCCATTCCAGCACACACACCCCTTTGCAATGCGACTTTATTGTTCTCATTCAAAGGTGGAATCTATTTCTTGATGCAGCCTGTGATGGTCCTGTGACTTGCTTCGGCCAATCAAATGTTAAAGAAGTGACACTGTAGGCATTCCAAGTTAGGTTATAAGAGACCTTACTCCTTCTGCTCTTCTTTCTTGAACAGCAACCACCAGCAGGTGAGTATTCATGGACAGTAAGTGAGCATAGAGGCCCAGGCAATAGTCAGCACAGATCACCAGAAATGTGGGTGAAGTCACCATTTTAGACATTACATCCAGAGCCCATTCTGAGCCCCCTCAGCCACATGAGTGATCCAAGTCAAAACAACAGAAGAAACCATCCAGCCCAAGTTCAGAGGCAAATTGCTAACTTAGAGGATAATTCTGGACTGGTTACAAAGCAATAGATAACTGATAAATTTTTTTCTCCTTCCTTTAGAAAACAAAACTGAAGTGAGTTACCTACTTCACAACGAATTTCTGTGTTTTAACTTGCCCCCCACCACTGTCATCTTCCTTCACTTGTCCTCAGAGAATGAATAGCTCCCTTTTCCTTTCTGAAGCTGTCCCCTCCATTTATATCCTTAATCCCACTGAATTCCCCTACTTCTATATCAATGATTGTCTCCCTCGCATTGTTAATTTCTCCTTTACTTGCTCCTGTTCCTCAACCATGAAAACGTTCAGACTTTCTCCATACTGAGAGAGAAAAAAAATCTTAATATACCCATTCAGACTCCAATGGCTTGCATTTTAATTTTCTCTCTTCCCTGCCAAATTTCTCAAATGCATGACCTAGAAAGTCCTTTCTTTAATCATTCTGTCCTGGAAAAATTCTCCTTCTCCTTCAGGACCCAATTCAAATACGGTCTCCTTTCAGAAGCTTTTAAGTAGCTCCTATCACGATTCATCTTTTAGCTGAGAAAATTATATTTAATTTTGTAGACTTTATGCTGTTTTTGCCTGCTTAGCAACCTTTCTTCCAAAAACTTCTTTTCTGGAATCTACTTATCTCCCTTTTATTCCTCTTAATCCACATAGGGTGGACCATCCTCCCCCTTACCCAGGCCCACAAAGAGGATCCAAGTCTGGCCAATCAGAGTTAACCCTATTGTAGTTGCTAAGATGATAGGATGTAGGTTTGGTACTGTAGTAACCATCGTTGCCACCACTTGAGGAGATGATTTCTGAGTGACTCTAAGCCACAGAGAACAGAAGATAAAGGAGATAGATTCAGGATATTACATTAAACATGTGGATTCAATCCATGCCCAAGGTCAGTTTATTCATTTATATAAGCCAATATATCACCATTTTGGTTTAAGTCAGCTGAAAATTACTTTCTGCCATGATCACCAAAATATCTTAATTAACATGGAATTTGGAATCTGTGTATCTATTCGACAGACTAAAATAAACAAGTGCAGAGATGACTCTGTTCATTATTTTCTTACCCACAACATTTAAAAGAATGTTGCCTAATAAATATGGAACTTAATTTAACAAATATATGTTTTAACAGGAAGGAAGGAAGCTTACTGGACAGTCTTAAAGAAGGGATTTCAGATGGTGTTAAGACTATGGATATACGGTAGAAGAAATGAGTCAAGTGTAATTGACTATTACTGCATACCATAAGACATGGCCTATTTTTTACAAAATCAAATGGGTTAGAATAAAACAAGATACCGAACTGTACTGCAATGCATCTTCTACAAGCATAATCCAGTTTGTTAACTGCCAAATATAAATGCCAGGAGAATACTTAATGAAATGAAAGAAGGAATGATATGATGGAAGGGAAATCTGGATTTTTTTAAGAGTGTCTGAGATACAGCTTACTCAATGGAGAATACACTTATTCCAAATATTTCAAATTAATGTCACCTCTCATTACTGACAAATATATAAAGTTAAAAAGTTTGAAATATATTTTAATAGTGCACATGGTGTTTTTTCACATCATCAGTTCATTTGCTTGCTCTGCTACTTGTCCAACCCAAAGCAGTATATGCTAAAGTAAACTCAACTCTAAGTAGCCAGTAATAGTGAGCTGTTATAGTTAAATTACCATATTTCATTTTTTCAAATGATAATTTCATATATACTCAATGGTAATAAAAGATTTAAAAGGTTACCTAAAAGTAATCAGGTGTTTCAGCTATTTTTTAATATAAGAAACAATAACAGTCTTTCACAAATTCTTCCAAAGAACAAAGAATGTTCCCTAAATATTTTACGTGGCTGGGCCTCCCTGGTGGTACAGGGATTAAAGTCAGCGCTATCAAGCTATCACCAGCCACTGGGGCACGGGTGGCATGAGTTCAATCCCCGGCCAGGGAGCTAACCCGGCCAGGGGCAACAGACCTCTCCTGATTCGCCCGCTGCTCCCCTCCACAGTGTATTTCAGTAGATCTGCCTGTTCTGCTCCCCACTCTGTCTCTGGTGAATCCTCTCACTCTCCGCCGCCCCCACTTCTGGCCCACACCCCAGTTCTTGTATGCATAAATAAAAACAAATCTTTAAAAAAATATTTTATGTGGCTACTTTTTAATAAAACTTCATTTGATGTCAAACATTTAGCAGGAAATAATTTCCTACATACTAATTCAAAATGGAAACTTCAATGCTAATGTTCCCCTAATTGAAGCTGGGGAAAACAATACAACTAGTTTTTGAATGATGATTATATACCATCTGCCAAAATTTCCCAATATAAAGTAATCCAGTGACAATCACTGGCTGTAGCTACTTTAAAATTCTTCAAAAGAGGGCAATTAAACTATTCAATTAAACTTTTGAATACAATTTGTAGACCCCAAACAGAAGAATTAATTTAAAAGCTCTTGGCTTCTCCTGTGGTAGACATTCATTTACTATTTAAAGTTAAATTTCAGGGAAAAAAAAAAAAACAACCCAGTCCTGCTATCCATCTAAATGCTGTCTGATCTTAAAATTCAAGATACCTAAGAAAACGGAGAAACGATTATTTGAGTACAACAATACAAATATTTCTTTTCTAAAATGAAAATAAATCTCAATGAAACAAATATGGCACTCCACAGAGTATAATATTATATCACCATAAAAAATAAACTTTTAGGGGCCTCCCTGGTGGCGCAAGGGTTTGTTAAAACACAACCTATGAAGCTGTCTGCAGCCACTGCAGCACGAGTTCGATCCTAGGCCAGGGAGATAACCCACGTGGCACAGCTGACCTCTACTGTCTCACCTGCTGCTACCCTCAGCAGTATATTTCAGTAGATCTGCCTGTTCTGCTCCCCACTGTCTCTGGTGAATCCTCTCACCCTCCACACCTCTGGCCTGTACCCCAGTTCTTGTGTGCATAAATAAATAAATCTTACAAAAAATAAACTTTTAAAGACCACAGTAACCATGGGGAAAATATTGCTTTAAGCAGTATATTAACTAATTTAATCCCTATGTAGTCTACTGAGGAAAATATTGCTTTAAGCAGTATATTAACTAATTTAATCCCTATGTAGTCTACTGAGTAGCTACTATTATTATCATCCTTAGTTTAAGAAAACATAATCTGCCCACGTTCATAGTAGCTAGTGAGTAGTGAAAACAGAGCTAAAGCTCAGGCAGTGCTAATTCACTATAATATATTTTTATGTTAACAGTTATCTGGAATCAGTAAGCATATAAACATCCTTATGTACTATATGCCAACTTTCTTCCTCTATTCTAGGGTTATTTATTTCTGAATTAATACATTTTATTGTCTTTTAGATTAACTTGTTACCACCAAGTGACTAACAAATTTACAATTTCTTTGAGAATATGAATTCCTATTTTATTTATCCTCTACTCTCAAAATTCTGTAGTTGTTAAATGAAGGCATCACTGACAATAGAACTTATGATGCCACTCCTTTTATGAGAGAGGAGGATGTCTACAACTATTTAAAGTCTTATTTTATAGGCTCATAGACAACACAAAAAGGCAAGAGGAATAGGGACCAAACTGGAACAAAATATTATTTATAAAAAATTAAATAATCCAAAGACTATGCAAAAAATTAAGAGAATTACATGCCAGAGTTATTTAAGCAAGGTTGCTGGATACACTACTAACATGCCAAAATCAACTGCATTTCTATATACCTGCAACACGTGATTAGAAAAAGCAATTTTCAAATATTTACAATAATATCTACAGAACACATGTATTATACATGTAACAAAACGGTATGGGAGTAATGATAAAGTTTTGCTGACAAATACTAAAGACTATCTGAATATAAAGAACATTTTTCCATGATTTTGGAGTCAAAGACTTTATTTTTTTAAAGATGCTGCCTCTACTGGAATAGATCTATACATTGAATGCAATCCCAATCAAAATTCAAACAACCTTTTAAAATTATTTTTGACAAGGTGATCGAAAATATGAGTAACCAAAAGGGCATATAGCTAATACACTCTTTATAAAGAACAAGGTTGGAGGACTTGCTCTAGCCAATAAAAGTATATTATAAAACAAACTTTACTTAAAATAGCATGGTATTTATGCAAGCAGAGACAAATCTTTAAAAAAAAAAAATGGCAATGAAGCCAGAAACAGACACACACAGCCCTAACTAAGACAAAATGGCATCAGTGAAGAGAAAACTGTCCTTTCAATAAATTATGCTGGAACAAATGGAGGAAAAATGAAGTGGGCTCCTATTTTACTCAAAAGTATAAAAATTTTTAATCAAACGAAGTGGAAATTTTTAAAGCAAGATGTAGAAAACACTAACCATAAGGCAAAAAGTTAATAAATTTTACTGTATTAAAATTCAAATTTTTCATTCATCAAAAGATCAAAGAAAAGGACAAGAAGACACAGAAAAGATACTTTTTAATACAAAACCAAAGGCTACAAATCCTGGATCAATAACTCCTGCAAATTAAATAAAAGACAATCTAAAAGAAAAATAGTAAAGATACAAACATCACAAAAGAGAAATTCAATGGCCAATAAATAAATGAAAAAGGGTTCAAGCTTACTAATTAGAGAAATACATATTAAAACCATAGTGAAACAACACTATACACATGCAACACTGGGAAAACAATTTAAATCTTCCAATACTAAATGATTACAAAGCAACGAAAAAACATACACAATGCTGGAATAAATATAAATTCACAGAATTATTTCATTAAACAGGGATTATATAGAAAAATTGAAGATATACTTGCTCGATGGCCCAGCAAGTACACCCCAGGATACATATATCCTAGAGAAATTCTTGTATATATGGCCCAAATATATGCATAAGAACATTCAAATAACTTGTCTACGTATTAGTCCCAAATAGGAAATAACCCAAATTTTTATTAATCCAGGCATGTATAAACGATAAAAGGTTCATAGTTTGCTTCAATGTGCAACACTTCTGACACCAAATGTGTTTTTCTATACCAACAACCAATTTCTCTAACTTTCCAGACACTGACTGGGCATCATACAATTCAACTCAATTCAGACATTAACTACCTAGCAGAATTAGTGTCAGACTCCACAGGTTTATAGGCTAAGTCCAACATTACTGTTCTTAGTTTAGATGCCAATCAACAAGTGTTGGGGCCCCAGGTTACCCAAACACCTGTCCAACTAGGGTACAAATTGCAGGTTCCCACAATTCCCTCTCAGGTTTGATAATTTGCTACAACAGCTCACAGAACACAACAAAAGAGCTTACTTACTATTATCACCAGTTTATTATAGAAGATATATCTCAGAATAGACTGATAGAAGGAATGCACCGACTAAGGCTGGGATAAAAGGGGGCAGTATATGGAAATTCCAAGGTCTCTCTGAAAGTGCCACCATACCAGCATCTCAATATGGTTACTAATCCCAAGTTCTCCTCTTCATTTAAGAATCTGTGGTGATTTAATTACACAGACATAATTACAATCTCCAGCTCCTAGCTCCTCACCAGAAGTCAGGAGGCTGGGGACGAAAATTCCAATCCTCTAATCATGCTCTGATCTTTCTGGCAACCAGTCCAGATTCTGAATCTATCTAGGGGTCCCAGACATAAGTCATTTCACTAGCATACAAAAGACATCTTACAATTCCAGAGATTCCAAGGGGTTTTGGAATTGCATGCTAGGAACCAGGAACAAAGACTAAACATGTCTTTCATCACAGCTCAATCAATGTATCAATAATTTTATATAGTGATGCCAATGAACAAATATAGTTATTTTTTAAAAAATGGATAAAACTCAGAAATATAATACTAAGCAAGTGGAGAGATAAAAATACACAGAATGATTCCATTCAGATGAAGCTGAAATACTAAACTACATTGTTTAAGGATACTTAGATAATGGTAAAACAAAAAAGGAGGGGAAAGATTAGGATAGTGGCTACTCATGGAAGGATTCATGATCAGGGAGAAGTACACTGGAAACTTCTAGAATACCAGCAATATTTTAATTACTAATCTAATGACTGGTTACACAAATGTTTATTTTACAGTTATTTGTTAAACAATCATATAAACTTTATGCATTTTTCTGTGTTATTCCACATTTAAAAAGATTTACTCTACATATTCTACATATTTCAAATACCACATTTCATATCTATATAATATATGGCATGTGAAAAACAACAAACACCTGTATTACAAATTGTGAGGTGTTTTATATGAACACAAATCTAACTTTTTTGAGATGCCATAAAAATATACAAGTGCTACCCTATCCCTTATCATTCGCCAGTCAATAAACTAAATTAAGAACACTGCCCTTACTCATGAAGAGATATGGGGAAAGGGTAAGAAAGACTGCAAAAAAACCTAAGAAAAAAATTATAAAATATGATTTCTCTATGATTTTCACCATATGTGAATAACTTCATCAGTACTGCATAACATGATCAATTTATATTAAAAATATTCATTGCACTTTAAAATATAAAACACTGAAAAGTAAGACATTCCCATCAATAAAAGATGATTGCAGGGGGCCTCCCCGGTGGCGCAGCGGTTGAGCGCTGGGTTGCGAAGCTGCCCCCAGCCTCTGCAGCGCCGGTTCGATCCCCGGCTGCTCCCCGGCCACCGGAGGAGGGTCCCACATGGCGCGGAGACCTCTCCTGCCGCCCGCTGCTCCCCTCAGCAGCGTACTTCGGTCTTCTGCCTGCTCTGCTCCCTGCTCTGGCTCTGGTGAATTCTCTCACCCTCCCGCGCTTCTGACTGTGCCCAGTGCTTATATAGATAAATAAATAAAAATCTTAAAAAAAAAAAAAAAGACTGATTTCTTTAAAAAAAAAAAAAAAAGATGATTGCATACTCTTGTCATTATATGCATACCCAATAAATTTACTTTACTTATTTGAATTAAATTAGAAATCCTAATTCAATTATAGCTTGTTAGGAAGTCAGCAATATGGTGTCTCTGTGAGATAGGCATAGATACGCATATAAAATCTTACAGCTTCAGGGGCCTCCCTGGTGGCACAGGGGTTAAAGTCTCAGCACTATCAAGCTATCACAGCCACTGCAGCACAAGCTCGATCCATGGACAGGGAGCTGACCCACGTGGCACAGCAGACCTCTTCTGTCTCACCCACTGCTCCCCTCAGCAATGTATTTCAGTCAGTCTGCCTGTTCTGTTCCCCACTCTGTCTCTAGTGAATCCTCTCACTTCCCTCAACTCTGGCCTACACCCCAGTTCTTCTATGCATAAATAAATAAAAAAAATTTAAATAAAATAAAATCTTATAGCTTAAAGTATCTGAACTAAGCATTTCTTCATTCCTTATATTCTTGCTACTATCCTAAATCAACCATCATCTCTTGACTGGATTACCGAAATAGCCTCCCAATCTGTCTCTGCCACCCCCCACCTTCAGACTATTTTCAACAAAGCAGCCAGTGATATTTGAAAACCTACATTTTGTCACCCCTCTGCTCCAAATTTCAACAACACCTCCACTGTCTGTGCACTTTATTTTCTCCTTAACATTTACTACCATCCTGTATATTATATATTTTCTTTATTTTACCGTCTATCTTTCCTCTCTAAATTTCATTTTTATCTCTTCAATTCACTCCAGCATCTCTAGCATCTAAAATAGTTCTCAAACAAGTTCTCATTTATGTAATTGTTAAATAAAATTAAGCCTAATGTATACCCGATCAGGACATAATTTTTCACCAAAAAGTGTAGTGTCTTCAGTATTCTGTAAGGTACTTAAGAGAACATAAAAATTGGTGGTGCAAACCTCCCTGGTGGTGCAAGGGGTTAAGATGCAGCACTATGAAGATATCTGTAACTCCTTCAGCATGAGTTCAATCCCCAGCCAAGGAGGTGACCCACATGGCACAGCAGACCTCTCCTGTCTCACATGCTGATCCCCTCAGCAGTTTATTTCAGTAGATCCGCCTGTTCTGCTCCCCATTCCGTCTCTGGTGAATCCTCTCACCCCATCCCCTGCACCTCTGGCCTGTACCCCAGCTCTCATATGCATAAATAAATCTTTTTTAAAAAGTACATTAAAATACTAGCTCAAATATACTGGGTACAGCTGAATAGGACAGAATCAGAAGGACAGATGGAAGAGTCTGACTGGAAAGAAAGAAACACCTTGGGAGACAAAAGTGATAAAGGTGGGCCTCCCCTGGTGGCACAGCGGTTGAGCGCTGGGCTGAGAAGCTGCCTGCAGCCTCTGCAGCGCCGGTTCGATCCCCAGCCAACAGCAAGGGTCCCACATAGCACGACAGACCTCTCCTGCTCCCCTCAGTAGTGTATTTCGTCAGTCTGCCTGTTCTGTTCCCTGCTCTGGCTCTGGTGAATTCTCTCACCCTCCTGCTCGTCTGACTGTACCCAGTGCTTGTATAAATAAATAAATAAAGCTTTAAAAAAAAAAAAGGCAATAAAGGTAAGGAATTAGTATGTCAATGAAAACAGGAAAACCAGGGAGAAGCAACGGCAAACAGGAGATTTACTTTTCACTATCTAAACTTTGGTAGTTTAAATATTACATTGTTTGTAAGCTTAATTATTTTTAAAAGAAGGTAATAAATGTGTAGTAGAGGAATTTTCACTTACTAGGAAATACAAAGTAGCAAAAGACTCACTCCAACAATGAAAAACAAGCTACATAAGATAAAAAAAGTTTTAAGACTTATCAGAGTAGGAAACACCAAAAAATCTGATGAGTTAAATAACCAAAAAGTGATAAACTCTTCATAGGGGAGGCAGGCCCACTGCTACTCTCACCTGAAAAGCAAAAGAGATGCACCATAGTCTGACATAATCAGAAGTCAGTCCTTTAACAAACTTTTACCCATCACATGTAATCAAGCATGCAGATTAAAATTATAAGGAGTGGCGTAGGTAAAACTGAGTGGCATAAAATGCACAGATAGCACACTAAAAGCTACGGACAGGACAGAAAGGCAGAAAAAGACATCCCCCCGAAATATGTGGACCCCCACCCCTAAAGTACAAAGAAATCAGTCACCCTCCAAAGGAAGACTGAAACAAGTGAGCAGGGAGAAATTCATCTGTGGCACTCTGTACTTTTATCTACCAAAGGCTAGGGACAAGGCAAGATAACTGAGAAAAAGATCTCCAAGGCATTACAGACCTTCACAGACAACTGCCCTCCTGAGGCTGGGTTAAGAGAAGCAAGACAAGAACTCCTGAGATACAGAAAGAAAGCAAGGAAGCAATAGAGAACAGACTTCCCAGTGACCTAAAAAGTTGGCAGCTAAGCTGCAAAACAAATTTGTGGAATCAAGTCGCTGCTCAGATCCCAAATCCTGCTAAAGAGAAAGTCATGATTCACCCCCAAGTGTTTTAACCTAGTGGTGAACTAAACCAAATTAAAAGTTGCAACAAAACACAGACCCATCTCACTTATAAATCAGAATCTTTCAATTTAGCAGTTTGACAGAATAAAGGATATTTTGGAGATAAATATTAATAACAAGAAAACTTCAGGCTCTAATGTTGTTTTACATTAGGTCTCTGACATATAATCAAAGACAATGAGACAAAGAAAAAAGAAAATATCACCCATGGTTACAGAAACAGTCAACATAAGCCGACAGAATGGTCAAAATTTTGGAATTATCAAACAGGAACTTTAAATAATGATGAAAATAATAAATGATCAAGTAAAAAAGATGGGACACTATTCCTGAAAGGGGGGGAGGGGGTGGCTGGTCCAGCAAAATTACACAATTATAAAAGAATCAAATTGTAATTCTAGGAAAGAAAACTGATTCAGAAAAGAAAAATTAATTAGATGGATTTAATAGCAAAAGAAATCATTGGAGACTTGCAGAGAGATCAACAGAAAATATCCAAACTAAAATAGGAAAAAAGAGTGGAGGTTAAACAGCATATTCCTGAGTTCTGTGGGTCAACTTCAAATGGTCTAGCATATATGTAACTGGAGTGCCAGAAGAAGACAGAAAATATTTGAAGAGAAAATGGCCAAAAACATTTCACAAGAAAGACATCACCAAACATATCTTAAGAAGTTGAGCGAAGCCCAAGCAGGATAAAAATATACTAAGGAATGAGCCTAATGGGGTCACAGAGTAATGTAGATCAAAAGATTACTAAAAAAAAAAAAATGGCTTCAGTTCTTACTAAAGTTGGGGCCAAAGACAGACTGCCTCAGGATGTGTCTCAGTGGCATGCTGATTATTTCAAATTGAAAGAAATTAAGAGACAGAAGATACAAGAATGTTTTTTGCCTAATTATCTCTCTAAAAACAGGAAATAAAAATTCTTTGTGGTGGCTCATGCAGTAGTTTAAAAGACAGCCTTCTCGCCCACACTAAGGTTTCCAAGGTCTATTTTCAAAGGGTACCTATGTAGATTAACCCTGCAAAATTACCTTTTCTTTAAATTGCAAAAATCTTTGTTTTGTCTTTCACTTTTAAATGTATTATCCCCTTTTGAAACTTTATATAACTTTACTGGGATGATGACATGATAGTTCCATTATTCTATGGATGGGCCTCCCATGTATATAATTAAAGTTTGGGCCCTCCTGGTGGTGCAAGGGGTTAGGCACAGCACTGTGAAGCTATACACAGCCTCTGCTGCACAAATTCGATCCCCACAGGCCAGGGAGCTAACTACATGGCCCAGCAGACCTCTCTGGTCTCTCCTGCTGCTCCCCCCAGCAGTGTATTTCAGTCAGCCTGCCTGTTCTGCTCCCCACTCTGTCTCTGGTGAATTCTTTTACCTCCCGCAACTCGTGCCTACATCCCAGTTCTTGTATGCATAAATAAATAAAAATCTTAAAAAAAATAAAGTTTGTCTTTTCTCTTGCTAATCTCTCATCAATTATTCTCCAGCCAAAGGCAGAGGTCTAGATAGGTAGAGATTAGTTTCTTCCCCAATACAATAAATTTTGTGGAGTTATGGTCAAATCAATCTTATTTTCTAGAGTCTGGTCTTAAAGGGAGGTTGCTACAATAAACTGATTTGTAAAATTTAACCTTTTCCTCCTAATTTAGATATGCTAAATATGCAGTTACACTTTCAAGTTGAGGCTATGACACAAATTTCCACATTGCAACCTAACATACACCATTCTGTGGATTTTTAGTGAAACATTTTTTAATAAAATCAAGAACAAGTTAAATCACCACACTCAATTATATGAAAAATCAAAATATCTTCACTCAGAAAAGTAACCCTAAAATCTATCAATACGAAATCTTAAATTTAATGTATTTCAGTGGAGGATTGGAGACACTAATATATTCAAATAAGTGTAACAGAAAGCCAAAGATGTGGGTTTTTTGCAGAGACATTTACGTGATTGTGTTATCAAGCAGGAACCCCAGGAACCCCACACCTACCTGCTCTAAATAGCTTCTGCCATACTCCACATCAAGACAGTACATACTGTAGTACATTACGACCTTTAATGCAAAGGAACTTTAATACAATTAGTAAGCAACAGAGAAGAGAAAGAATATGTAAAATAGTTGGCAAATTAAGCACCCAAAGTTACCCATCTCCTCATGGGCAAATGCCCAGCCAAAGAGGATAGGCCCAAAGTAGGGCCACTGAGGCACAAAGGCCTGCCACAAGTCTAAGGCACCTACTGATGTGGCCCTGTAGAAAAGGGGCAAAAGGGGCTCAGCACACCTGGGACAGAAAAAGCAAAAGCAGAATCAAGATACCCGTGGTAACCTCCCCACGGGTCTCTCACACACGTCTGTTTCAACCAGTCCAGGACCAAGAATCAAGTGCAGCTTCTTCACGTCTCTCTGCTCCATGTGCCTCCTGCAGGTCTCCTCCTGGCTCTCCATCCTGCTTCCTTCCTTCCTCCAGTCTCCTCTGCAGCTTCACCTCCTTTCCGCACAGCTCTACCCTTCCTTGGGTGAGGCAGGGAACCTGAAACCTCCCCCTTTCCTGGGGAACATCTGATTTGGTCCCTGTTACAATCTGATTTACCCTGATCAAAGATCTCTATTTGTTCTATGGAAAATGGACATGAGAAAAGAAATGGAAACTGGGATACCAATTAGCCGGTAATTGAAACAGCACACTGTTTCAAATAGTCTAGGAAAAAAGACAGCAGTGATTTGAACTAGGATTAAGTGGGTTGATTTAAACAAGCAAACAAATATGGTAAACTGAGACAGTAAATAGAATGGGGTAAAAAAAAAAACAACAAACAGTAATGTGACAGAATGGCTTAGTAGGGGGGATGCTATTTTTAATAGTGTAGTCAAGGAAAAGAAGAAATTGGAACTGTAACCTGACACAGGAAAAGAACATCACGGGAAATGCTAAGAGAAGAGCCTTCTTGCACTTCTTCAAAATTTTAAAGTTGGATGATACTAATCTGCCTTCTGCATTCTTTAACTCCATACCACTCTTACAATTATGCTTTACCCAGGGACTACAAGTAATTAATAAAGGGGTTAACTCTCTCATGTGGACAAAAAAGCAATGACTACAGTCATTGCTGTAGTTATTAGTGTAGCCTAATAAGTACTAGTAGTTATTACACTACCTCCAACCCTTAGGAGCAACACTATACACATAAGAGAATCACAATTAGGGTATTCATTCAGAATAACTTTCTGAGTCTGAGGATGTGTATGTTTGAAAGGGGAATAAGGAAGGGGGGACAAAGCCACAGCAAGAGGTTCCTGTTGAAAGACTTTTTACTGACAAAGCACTTTCAATCCAACTCAGAATTCCAACAGTGCTACTGCTTTGAGGAGATAATTACTGAACTTTGGACTACTTTATTGTTCATTCATTTAACATGAATCATTAAATATACCCTAAATTACTCCAATTCTAACATGACAATAGTAAGCTTTTGTATTAAATGTTATGTATATGCTTCCAACATGTTTTAAGGTAGGAAAAAATAAAACCGAGAACACCCCAAATAGGGGATAATAATGAAAAACTGACATAAGTACTTCTAGAATTTTCCCTCTTAATACCATCAATTTCTACGGCTAGCAAGATTTTATTTTTACATGACACCAACTGCATGAAGCTGTTAATTTTGTAGAGAAAATAAAGAGAACTGAGCTCAAATAATCTTAAACTATTTAATCTCCATTTGTCTTAGTTTTTCTCATGTGTAAAACACAGATCTTATCTCATAATGGCAATCAAATAAATTATAAAGAATGCCTAGCATATAACAGGCATTTTAAAATCGGTATATTACATGCATCCAATTATTGGAAACAACCATATAAAAAGGAAGTTTACTGCAAGGAAGACGTTCAATAGGGAAATACAAATCAAAACCACAAAGAGATACCATTTCACAGCTACTAGAATGACTATATATTTTTGTAATGGAAAATAAAAAGTGTTGGCAAGGTTGTGGAAAAAACTGGAACCCTCCTACTTCACTGAGATGGAAATGTGAAATTTATACAATTATAAAGTTGAATAATTCTCCTTAAAGTGCCTAAACATTCATGTGCATGCTACCATTGTGTTTTGACTCTATCTTGTCATAAATAAAACTGCAGAGAAAAGGAGGGATACAAAATATACAGAGAAGTACAAAATAAAGATCAAAAATGAACAAACTGAAAAATATCCTACAGTGATATTATTTCCAAGTAGGAGAACATAACTCCAATCAAAAAAGCATTATGTATTAATACTACCAAAATGACTAGAAATTATAAACTACTACTAATACGTTTCTTGGCAGATCTTGCCCCAAGACTGCCCACCTAGGTCTACGCAGGTATCTTTTTCCTAATAAACGTGCCCTTTCAAAATAGAAGAAAAACACTAAAACCATTTCTCATGGAAATGTTTTACCTTTTTCTCATTGCTTTTCCTTTTCACGTAGGAATCAAATTAGAAATACAAGATTTTCATATTCTAGATCTGTACCATCCAACATGTACCATCTTACTAGCAGCTACTACTGAGTGCTTAAAATGTGGCCAGTCCAAATTGAGATATAAGTGTAAAATGCATTCCAGAATTCAAAGGTTTACCTCAAAAATGTGAAATATCTTACATTTATATAGGAAAATATCCCACATTGAAATAGGAAAACTTACACCAGTATTAAGCAGCTTCCTTAATATCTCACTGATAGTATCACAGCAGGGTCTAGAAACTATTACTTCTATCCCCTCCTCATTAATGGAAGATATTCATCCTTCAAGACTCAATTTGAGCATCACCTCTCTCGTTGGATGCACTCATTCCCTCTCCATCTCCCAGCCCAGGTGACAAATCTCTTATAGTACTTTGGGACCTACCACTGCCCTTATAACCATAGTGATACACTCTGTAAGTTTGTCTCCACAGATAGCCTAGAGAACTTCTTGAGGGCAGGCTCTCTCTCTCTTTTTTCCCCCCCATTCCTGGAACCACTGCAATGTGCAGCACCCTTGCAGACTCTGTGAAACAGTAAGAGCTTTCGAAGAGTCCATTTTTACCTCTGCTCTGATTCAACTAACAAGTCAAATCGCATACCTGACTGCACTGCAGTAAACATTCACCTTTATCATTTGCCTGCCTTAAATTCTTTTTGGAATATGGCAAGTATAATATCAAAGCAACACAAGGTAAAAAGCATTTTTTTTAAAAAGTACCTTGCTCTACTGCTCTGAAAAGTTTGGTCTGATGCTCTGATAAAAACTGAGCTTTTGGGAAATTCAACATTCTTTGTGTAAGTTCACTTATTGAATGAGCTCACTAAATCAAAAACATTGTGCTAAAGAAATATTCCTCAAGAGGGAAACTGATGCAGCAATTTTTAATTAACTGAAAATTTTAGAATCATTCACAAGGCAGAAGGGAGAAACAAAAAGTATATGCTTAACATATATAGTTAATAACACAGAGTTTCTAAAATTTCTAAATGTAAGTATGTCAACTTTTATATTCCACAAAACAGGAAAAGCTGTTGAAATCTATAGAGGAAAACATTAAAATACAGTTTGCAAAGAAAACACGCATACAAAACAAATAGCAACAGATTTTCATAAGGAAAAAATTGCTTTAGAATTTATAGTTTAGGCAAAGTTATTCACGGACAAAGCTTTATCTGCACTTTGTACTCATATAAAATCCCTCTTGAATTAAGTATGAATTTTTAAAAATCTCTTTATTCAGTCACTATGCCTTATGGCAAAGGCTGTCTTAAAAGCTCTTCAGTCTAATTTGCTACTATGATGAGCACCAACCCATCCACCGCAGCAGATCTGCTAAGACACCTGGTGCAGACCTGAACCATAAATCAAGGAGGCAAAAGTATACAGTCTCTCCTGGAATCGATGTTCCTGGAACTCTGAGCAGCACTTCCTTCCCCTTTATACTGTCTTCACCATTGTTCTAACAATAGCTTTCTTCTTTTCTACGTCTCTTCTAACCTGTGGGTTGATGTTCCAGTATCTTAAACGATATTCTCCACAGAGCTTTTCTGCCTGACACCCACATGGAAAGATTTCGAGGGGACCGCTTTCACAGGTAATCCTGTTCAAAGAAACCCTCCCTCCACTGAAACCAACGCTCACTGTTCAAAATAAAAATAAAATTACAAGCTCAGCTTCTAGCGAGTTAACCCAGGGAAAGAACCACGACTACGGGCGCTCTTCCACTTTATCTCTACATTTTCCGCCTCACTTAGTTTTCTCCTCCCTCACTGCCCCCCTCAAAGCCTGCCCTCGCCCGGGGGGTGGGGTGGGGTGGGGGGCGTGGGGAGGGGAGAAGAAAAAAAATCACAGCTGGAGAATCTCGGTTTTTAAAGCCAAATCATTTCGTGGGGAACATGAGTATGTGCTTTTCCCCGTGAATTATTCGCTGTGCTTCCGTTACTCGGGAAGAGTTCCGCAAATATTTTTCATTTGACAGCCCTCTCGGAAAGACGATGCGCTAAATAAACACGCGCTGAAATCCTGCCTTCCCGGAACAAGTGGACTCGCGGCGAAGTCACACTCGCCGGGAAGAGAGAAGGGGAGACCCCCCCGGCCCCCAAGCCGCCGACGGGACGGGACGGGGCGCCGCACGGACGAGCAGCGGCAGCGCCGGAGCCGAGAAGCGCCGCACGCCCGGGACCGCGACCCGGCCCCGCCGCGGCTCCAGCCCCGGCCCCCGCGACCGGGGGGCCGCCCCCCCCCTTTGGGACCAAACTAACGCCCGGGCACCACCCCCCGCGCCGCACACAACGGGGCCCGGCGGGGCGCGGGCAGCCGCGGGGGAGCCGGGCGGGAGGGCGCAGCCGCGTCGGGCGGCGTCCGGCCCGGGGCCGGGGTCAGAGGCGGGGACCGGGCAGGGGGCCGCGGGGAGGGAGCCTCCCGGCCTCGGATCCCCCTCCGCCCGCGCAAAGCAGGGGTCCGGGCGCCCACCCCCGTCGCGCCGACCGCTCCTCACCTCACGCTGCCCGCGCCGCAGCCCCCGCCACAGCCCGAGCCGCCACAACCGCCAGGGTCCGAGACATTTTCCCCTCAGTCGCCTCGGAGAGCTTCGGCGGACTCCGCGGCCAGCCAAGCGCCACACGTCACTTCCGGCCAGGGAAGCACCGCCTTCCGCGCCCAGGCGCCCTGTGATTGGCTGGGGCGCGTGGCCTACCTGAGGGGTGGGCGGGGCTTGGGCGAGTCCCGTGAGAGTCGGGTCGCTGTAGTGGTGCCAAGGTCCGACTTCCCTCGGGATTGCCCACGACGCCTGTGTAGGGGCAGGATGAGCACAGAGCAGGTTTTCTGTGATTGGAGCAGACGGGGTAAAGGAGAGTCCTGGAGCCCTCGGTAGCTTTCTCAGGCTTTTGAGCTTTTACATGTAGTGCAGCAACCAGGTACATGGCAGGCAGGAGGCCCGCAGGCCTCCAAGCCCAAAGCAAGTCTTCTCTCTGGGCTTCTCTGGGGTTCTTTCCTCTTCCTTCTCCCCTTCTCTCGCCTGCCTCTGCTTCCCTTGGCCAATATGGCAATACTGAGCCATGGCCCACAGAAGTAAACAACACAGCATACAGCAATGTAACAACTGCAGGTGCCCCATCAGGCAGGGCAATCCTAATGGTGGAAGGGCAGGAAAGCCTGAAAACCATTTACCCTACAATCTGGATGTCTATCCCTGCAGCCCCAGGCCAGGGAAGGGAGGCCTTTGGGGACCCCAGCTGGTTACCTCTCCAGCCCCAAGTCCTAAGGCTTTGCAACCACCGAAGTACTCGCTTGTTCTCCAGCCCCCTCCTGGCAGTATTGGCACTCCCCTTTACTCAGGCAGAGGCTGTTCTCCAGCCCCCTCCTGGCAGTATTGGCACTCCCCTTTACTCGGGCAGAGGCTCCCAGATTCCTGGTTTGGGCTCCAGGCTACAGTATGATTAGTTTGTGATCGGAAGACTGAAAGGAAAAGGCAAAATATAAAATTGCTCCCTTCAACCAGCATTTACCGAGTCCAATTAGTGGATCAGGTGTTGTAGGGTGTGTAAGTAGTAACACATCACCACGTGGATTGTGTAAAGTGCATTCACTTTAATTCCTCATTTAATCCTCACAACAGGCAGGGAAGGAGGATAACCCGATAATAACTCACAACCAGAAGGTTTTTTCCTACATTTTAAAAATATCTTCACATATAATCTCTGCAATAACTTCTTCATGAGAATTAAACAAGATTATGCTTGTAAAACATTTAACCCTCAAATGTTAGATTAAAAAATTACATAACCATTTCAAGGAGAAAGAAAAAATATCTTCATTTACAGATAGTGAAGCTGCTGCTCTGTTCAAATTCAGTTCTAACTAGAATCTGTAACATTTTACAACAGATTGTCCTGAACAAAAGAGGGTGTACTTCTTCCAGAGGTTCACAATCTAATATGGTAGAATTAGACTGCAATTCTCAGTAAAATTTACCTCCAACAAACAATGGGAAAGATTCCCAATTCTTTCCCGCACTCCTTTTTCTTCCTTTCTTTTGGAAGGAGGATGTGAAATGGGTGAAGCCCCCTAAACATGCCTACAACTCCCAGGAGATGATTTGATGGAGTTGCCATTCTATAGAGATGTTAAGAAGCAACTATGATTATTCCTTGTGGCTTTGGCTACCAACTCTTGTCTAGACACCCACCCCTTTCCACTCCTAGCTTTTCACCTACTTCCCCTGAGCACCGCCCAATATACACACTTCAAGCTAATTTTACACACCCTAGAAGAATGTCCCTTAGGAACCCACTTAGCTCCACTGCATTGTTCTGCTTTATCTTCTGATCAAAGGAGGAATTTCTAAAATTGGCAGCTCTTCCACAAGTTTAAAAAGGGAGGGGAAAACAACTGGCGGGTGGGTGAAAAGTCTGGTTCCTAACTTCTGCTCCAGAACTGTGTGTGCCTTCAGAAAAGAAGGAAGAGGCTTTGAGAGAACACTGTGTCTTGAGGTAGGATTAACTGTTTGGGTTTTTGGTATCTTCTATTTTTCTTATGAGAAATATTTTCCCCAAGGTTCCAGCAGCCCTTGCTTGAATGAGTTCATTGTTGCAATTCCATCTTCAATTATTTTATTATGCTCTTGATTGGCCTACACATAGCAGGCTCTGCTTGACAAGAAGGGTCCCAATAAAACTAAAAGAAGGAAAGGGAGCCTAATGGTTCGCCAGATTTAAAAAATTAGCATTCACAAATTACCAGGTATCGAGAATCTGAACTGGTCAACCTCCCTTAGAATATCTCATCTGTCTGGCAATGGAGTTTGTAAAGACACATGTGTAAATAACTGAAACAGACTTCTACAAGAAAGTGAATACTGATGCTGCTGTCATTTGGAACCAAACAGAAGCTGTTTCTCCTCTTTTCCTTCTCCCACTAGCTCCGATATGAAGATTTTAAAGTAGAGAAAAGAAATGAGGAGGAGGCATTATATTTTCAAAGTGTTCCAATCCTAACCTCCCACTGAGAACTTCGCAGTACCACAAATATTCCTAAACATCTTCCAGTACCAAATGGGCACTGGGGAAAACGGGAGATCTTATTTTACCAGAGGTAAAAATAGTGGCTGACATTTTCTAGCATACAGTAGTGGCTTACATTTACTGCTAAGTCCAGGCCTTGCTCTTAGTGTTTTACAAGTCATTGAACCTCTCCAACAACTTTATAAAAAAGTACCATTATTATATCCTCATTTGATAACTGAGAAATTTGAGGAACAGAGAGCATGATGAACTTGCCCAGAGTCACAAAGCTACCAAATAGTCTAGCTAGGATCCAAACCTGGGTCTGACTGCAAACCCCATGCTTCTTTAACATTACACTGCCCACAACCGGCCAAGGAGATTTTAATAGCAAAGAGTTGTTACGAAATATCTTTGATAAATCTATTCCTATTCCTCTCTTTGCTTTCCCAACATTGTACCCTCCCCTAGCTAGGACTCAGCTGGGTTCTGTACCACACACTTAAAAGCAGCAGTCTCTACTTCTTAGACCTCACTGCGTAAGGTAGCTAACACTGTCACAGAGAAATGACTCCCAGAAGATTGGATGTGATGTGTGAATGGATGTGAAGTTTACAGAAGGAATAGAGAATATTTGCCCTGTAATTCTTCAATGAAAGAAAAAATATTGAGCCCTGATTTTCAATAGTCAGATAAGATAGTATGGTCTGTGATATGGGGACAGTGGTAAACAAGATAAGGCGGCCCTGTCCTCAGAGAGCTCAGGGTACAACAGGGGAGTTACACACTAAAAATATAGTTAAATAATCATTTTATTAATTAAATAATCATTTAATTATAATAAGTGGTATGAAGGAAAGCTAAGGGATCTTTGATTTAAAATGCAAGATAAAAAGGTCTTCCCTGAGGAAGTAACAGTGACTAGAAACTGGGTAAGGATGAAAGTAAAACAGGCAGAGGGAATGATGTATGGCAGACACTAAGGGAGGAACGCATATGATTCAACTGAAGAACTGAAAGACCAGCATTGCTATTGTACCAGGAACAAAGGAGAATTGATTTTAGATGTGGTGGTGAGGAAAGCAGATCATGTCATGCCAGGGAGGTCATATTAATAATTTACGTATCCATCCTAAGAGGAAGGTTTTAGGCTTTCCAGTGATCAGAATTGCATTTAAAAAAAAAAAAGATTTATCCCTTAGTCCTCTAATGACAGCTTAGCTGCCCACCCTAGTCTCTGAGCTTGTGTCTTAGGGACAGGCATCCTTGGCACAGAGAGACCAGACACAGAGTTGCCAGCGTGCCTTTCATCTGAAAGTCAAGAGATTTTATAGAACTTGTGCCACATAAGTTGTGGGTCTTGCAGCACATTTGTAAGCAATGGCTGCCATCTCGGAGGAACTGGTGATTGCCAGTGATGGAGCCTGTGGCGAGACTTGCTTGCTCATCGTCTTTAGCAGGGACCTGTTCACAGTGATGTATGTCCCCATGGTGTTTGAGAACTATGTGGCAGCTATGGAAGTGGATGGGAAGATGGGGAGTTGGCTTTGTGGGAAACAGCTGGGAAGGAAGATTATGAGCACTGGAGGCCCCTTTCCTACCCGGACACTGGTGATATACTGATGTGTTTCTCCATTGACAGTTTAGACAACAACCCAGAAGGGACACCAGAAGTCAAGCATTTCTGTCCCTGCCGGTCCATCACTGTGGTTCAGAAAAAGGATCTTCAGGGCCTCCCTGATGGCGCAAGGGGTTAAGCACCCCTTAAGCACTATGAAGCAATCACAGCCTCTGCATCACGAGTTTGATCCTGGCCGGCCAGGGAGCAACCCACATGACGCAGCAGACCTCTCCTGTCTCGCTTGCTACTCCCCTCAGCAGTGTATTTCAGTCAGTCTCCTGTTCTGCTCCCTGCTCTGTCTCTGGTGAATCCTCTCACCTCCCATATCTCTGGCCTGTACCCCGGCTCTTGTATGCATAAATAAATAAATCTTAAAAAAAAAAGAATAAGGATCTTCATAACGATGAACACACAGGGTGGGAGCTAGCCATGATGATGCAAGAACCAGTAAAGGTGGAGGAAGGAGGCAGAGATTTGGCAGATAGGATGGGTGCTTCTGTTGCACATGTTGAGCATGGAGTGAGGGCGGTTTCCGAAATGGCCACAAAAGCTGCTCTGCCAGCCAGACGTGGGAAGAAAAAAATCTGGGTAGCTCATCTTCTGAAACCTTGCTGCTGGCCCAGCCCTCATAAGTTTCATCTGAAGGGCCGTTTATTAACCGTAGTGGGTGATTACTGATGTTTTTCATTTACCCATAAATTACCTAACATTAAAAATCAGAAGTCATATTGCTACCAGTATTTAGAAGCCAACCGTGATTATTAGCAATGTCTATCCTGCGTGACCCACTGGGCCCTCTGACCATGTCCCAGTAGCCCTCCTCTGCTGCCCGCCTGATATACCAGATGCTAACTGAAGGAATTTCTTTTTTTTCTTTTTCAAAGATTTATTTATTTATGCATACAAGAACTGGGGTACAGGCCAGAGGTGCTGGAGGTGGTGAGAAGATTCATCAGAGACAGAGCGGGGAACGGAACAGGCAGACTGACTGAAACACACTGCTGAGAGGAGCAGCGGGAGAGACATGAGAGGCCTGCTGTGCCATGTGGATAGCTCCCTGGCCATGGATCAAACTTGTGCTGCAGTGGCTGCAGGTTGCTTCATAGTGCTGAGACTTTAACCCTGTGCCACCAGGGAGGGCCGGAAGGAATTTCTTAACTTCTTGCTTCCTTCTAGAAAAAGTTGGTAACTTTTGTGAATTTGGCTATAACTATTGTGTAACTAATATGTCCTAACAAATGTGTCAGCTTTAAGGGACTCTGGCAAGTCACCACTTAAAGAGTTTTACTCCTTAACAGATTTCATTGACTTAGCTGTGGGGTTGGTGTTCAGTTTTTTTAAAATGTGATGGGTCAGAGAGACCCAAGTCCATGCAGCCGTAGCAAAGTTACAGTTCTGTAGATGCAGGTTACTCTATAATTAGTGCCACTTAGTGTATGTTACCAAACATAAGTCTATCCACTCTAGGGGAAAAGAGGTTTTTTATGGCTGGGTAGAGAATGAATTTGAGAGGGGATGGCCAGAATGTGGGCAGTTCAGTTTGGCGAGAACAAGCTAGGGAAGTATGGCAGCTAGAACTCTGCATGAGACACAATAAGAATAAGGCTGACTGAGTCAAGGTTCCTGACCTTGGAGCCAAGCAAGTAAGGGATACAGACTTAGACACAAAACGATATAGTGTAATGCTAAGAGCATTACTGACACAGGAAGATCCCAGGACAAGGACAGGATAGGAATCATAGACAAAAATTTTGTTGTTCCCATGGACTGGTAAGTAAGAGGTTAAAAATCTGATGACTAGGCCCTGCCATAAATTTCCTTGGCTCATTGATTTTGTTGTTTTTACCATTTCTGAGCTATCTTTCTACAGCTTATCAAGCTGGCTGCTATGAGGGAAAAAGGAGTTGCAGACCCAAAAGAAAGTCCGACCTTGAGATCAGACTTGTTTAAACTGGGGCTGCAGGCACACAGCCCCCAAGAGATACTCGCTTTGGAGATGGCCACGAGCCCCCCCCCCCCCCCCCCCCGAGCTGCAGCTGATGGTTGCTCACAACTGCTATCAGCAAATGGACTTTAGCCAAATCCACTGTCCTTGCTTTTTCAGCCAATGAATTTTAATTCCTTTGTTCTCAAACCCCAGACCTAAAACCTGCCTACCCTTGTCCCCAACTCTTCCCAAGTCTCTCATGCCCAGAGGCGTCTCCTCTGAGCACTCTTACCTTGCTCTTTCACTAATCAATAAAAACTGACTGCTTGCTTGCCCTCACTGGTGTCTATGGAGTCCTCATTTCAATCTTGGCCAGAGGGTCTCAAGTGCCTGTCTTGGAAACAGGAACCCCTTGGTCCATCCCTCTGACTCCTGACTGGTAGAGCAATGGACAGCAGCTGGTAGTTTATCTGCCTGTTCCGGAAGGTTGGGATCAGGCTGACAGGCCACGTGCCCACTCCCCCATCTAGTGACAATACTAGAGCTATGTCTAGGCTACTCAGGGAGTTATGGGGGGAGAAGTGAGGAGGATGTAAGATAAATTAGTTATCTACTGCTATATGTCAAATTACCCCAAAACTTAGTTGCTTAAAGCAACAAAACTTCACAACCTTACAGTTTCTTTGGTGAGGAATCCAGGCCTAGTATAGTTGGGCACTTTTGCGTGAAGGTTTTCCATGAGGTTGCAGTCATATCTTTGTGAAAAAATGTACATGTAAGAATAGTTGTAGAAGCATCACTGTATTTAGTTTGCTAGGCCAGGCCTGCCATAACAAAGTACCACAAATTGACTTATACAATAAACTTAGCCACTTTTGCAGGCCAGAAGTCTAAGATCAAGGTGTTAGCAGGGTCGTCCCTCCTAAGAGTTATATGGGAAGGATCTGTTTCAGATTCTTCTCATAAATGGCTGTTTTCCCCCTACATCTTTGTGTCATCTCCCCGCCTAAATGTCTCTGACCAAATTTCTCTTCTATAAAGACACCAGTCATGCTGGAGTAGGGCTCACCCTAATGACATCATTTTAATTTGATTATCACTATAAAGAACCTGTTTCCACATAGGGTCACATTCTCAGATACTACAGGTTAAGACAACAACAAATATGAATCTGACATTATTCAACCTATAATAATCATATAGTAAGAGTGAAATAAACCTAGATTTTCATCAATAGGGCATGGTATTTCATAGCAGGTTTGGTGTATCATAAAATTAGAAATGGAAAACTATGTATCTGTTAAAAAGATGTGCTGATAAGAAAAATATCTCCAATATATTCTGTTAAAGGAAAAAGTCAATTAACCAAATAACCTGTATAATGCTAGTATTTATGATTATAAATTGGAGTGTGCTATAATAGTATAGGATTTTTATGGTGTAGGATTTGCTTTCATCTGAAAGATACAAAAGAAATTGATAGTCATGGTTATATCTACAAAGAAGACCTAAGAGACTGGGGGGTGAGCAACAGAAGGGAGCAGCTTCCTTTTTACTATATATTCCTTTTATACAGTTTGACTTTGTTACCATGAGCATGCATTACTTTCAAATTTGGAAAGAAAGAGGGCCTCCCTGGTGGCGCAGGCATTAAAGACAGCGCTATCAAGCTATCACCAGCCACTGCAGCAAGAGTTCGATCCATGGCCAGGGAGCTGACCCACATGGCACAGCAGACCTCTCCTGTCTCACCTGCTCCTCCCCTCAGCAGTGTATTTAAGCATATCTGCATGTTCTGCTCCCCACTTTGTCTCTAGTGAATCCTCTCTCTCTCTCTCTCTCTCTCATACACACACACACACACACACACACACACACACACACACCCTGCACCTCTGTTCTTGTATTCATAAATAAATAAATCTTTTAAAAAATAAAAATAAAGAAATATAAGAGAACTGAGTAATTTTGGTGAGAAATATATTTAGACTGCATTGAATGTTAATACTTTTTGATTAAAAACTGAACAATCAAAAAGATAGGGCCTTCCTGGTGGTGTAAGGGGTTAAGACGCAATCTATGAAGCTATCCGCAGCCACTGCAGCACGAGTTTGATCCCCGGCCAGCCAGGGAGCTATCCACATGGCATAGCAGACCTCTCCTGACTTGTCCGCTGCTCCCCTCAGCAGTGTATTTCAGTCAATATGCCTGTTCTGTTCCCCACTCTGTCTCTGGTGAATCCTCTCACCCCCTGCACCTCTGGCCTATACCCCGTTCTTGTATGCTTAAATAAATAAATATCTAAAAAAAAGAAAAAGATAAAAAAAAATTTGTTTGGAAGGGCTATAAAAGCAGCTTAAGAAGTATGTGAAGCTGTATAGACTCAGAGGGCCTACTGAAGGATGGGAACCTGCTTAGTTCTCACGTTATAAACCTGTTAAAAGGTTGTGGTAGGGTGCTTAAGTTTAAGTCCTTTCAGGACTTGTGTCCAAAATTTTCTAGTAGAATCCTATATTACAGTCAGTTGGGTTTAATAAATGTTGACTGAGGTCACGCAGAAACTGGTCACGTTACAGGGGAATGAAGATGAATGCAACCTTGACCCTGTTCTTCAAAAGATCACATTCTAGTAAATCCAAAAGCAGAACAGAAAAAAACCACAAAAAGCACACAAATAGAAACTGTCGATGCACTGTGGGAAAAGCTATTGTAAATTTGTATACCAGGAGCCCACAGAGGAGTATTACCTTATCTAGCAGAAGAGGAAGATGGTACAAGGGAGACTTGTACCAGGGGGGATGGTCCTGAAGACTGTGTCAGACACCTGGTGCTCAAGCCAGAGGGAAAACAAGAACACAGGCACGGAGACCTCAAAATGGCTCAGGGTATTTGGAAATATGGGAATTTAAATATTTCCAACAAAAGCAATTGTTTAAGCACCTAAAAGATATTTATCCATTTCATTAATATAGTATTTATTTGTGTTCCCTGTCAAACCCCGAGCCAACCACTTTCCTCAGGCTGCCTGGGGAGGTGCAGGGAAAACCACAGGGCAGATGAGACATGGAAGAAAGAACTATGGGAGGTGGAGATGGCTCCTCCTCATGGCAAAGTGCATGAGAAAGGCCACCATCAGGCAAAAGCGCCCCAAGGCCTCTGAGAGGGCCCAGCTCAAGATGGCATAGAAGAGCCTGGCATAACCAATGATGAGGCTCCCAAAAATAGTTCCAATTCCAGTGCCAGCAGTGGCAGCCCGAGCCCCAAAGGACTCGGCTGCTGTGTGGAAACCCTCTGATATGGCACTGGTTTGGTAGCGGCAACTAAGAATGAGTTCAGAGGACACAGGGCTGACTAGTTGCTGAGACTCTCATGTGAGAGTCTCCGGTTGTTACAGCACCACAGCACAGTGATCACTCAGCAGCTGAGAGGTGCTCCTGACCAAGGTGAGAGTGAGATCAACCTGGCACACGCAGTCATTTCAGAGGATGAAGGGGCTGTAACAGGAGAGCTGCTCCCAGAGCAAAGAAGGCAGAGAGGGAAGCTAAGAGTCTTAAATGTGTAGAACTTTTTCAATCTTTTCACATGAACATTTTATTTTTTTTTTTACTTTTTTATTTTAATGTTTAAATTATTTTATATATATTTTTATATCATTCTTCATTTTTATACAATGTATGCTTTATCATCTCGGGTATAGTCCCCGTGGAATTCCCACCAACCATTCACCAGTGTACCATCACCATAGTCCCTTGTGCTCTTCCCACCCCTGTTTTGATCCAACTCCCTCTCCCCGCCTCTGCAGAATGTCTCTGGTTTATAGTTGCCTGTTGATTTTGATTTTTACTTTATTATAATTACTTTTGTTTTTCCTGATCCCTTATTTGGATCCCCTGCATTCCTCCTATAAGTAAAATCATCTGGTATTTTTCTTTTTCTTTCTGCCTTGTTTCACTGGGCTGCAGCTCCATCCATGTTGCTGCAAATGGCATGAATTTGGGGTTTTTTTTGATTGCTGAGTAATATTCCATTGTGTATATATACCACATATTCTTGATCCAATCATCTATTCTTGGGCATTTGGGTTGCTTCCATAGCTTACCTCACATGAACATTTTAAAAGGTTTTTTAAACTTCTCACAGGATGGGATATTAAGTGGAAAGTACGGTCACTGTGGCTGACAGTAATCTCTCCATTTTCTGAAGTCCTGACATCTAATTGCTCACTCAGTTCAGTCCTTCATGACCTCTTATCTTGCAGTGTCCTCAAATTGTTTTGTAATTACAACTTTCTTCCATCTATTGAATTCTTACAGTTGGCATTGTGCTCAGCATTACAGATACTGTTTTATTTAATCCAAAGCCTAAACTTTTTATCACCATTATCCTCAACTTGTCCCAGAGAAGATCATAAACCCCCTGCGGGCAGAAATCAAAGTTTATAGCTATATTTTCCCTTCTCAGAGTTTGTCTACCCTAGCTCTCCCCACTGAACTCCCTAAACACATAACTTCTCATTCTTCCTAGATCTTTACCTCCTCCAGCTTTTCTCTGATTTCTTTGCTTCCTGTTATAACAAAACTCAAAAGAATAGTTATACTTGCTGATTCTACTTTCTCACCCCTTTGACTTTCCTTCTCTCCATATGTGGAAATGTCTCACCAAGTCACATTGACCCACATCTTGCCAAAGTCAGGTCAACTCTCTGTCCTCATCTTTTTTGACCATTCAGCAGCTTTTGACATCAGTGCTCACTCTTTGGAAGTGCTTTGTTCTCTTGGATTGCAGGACTGTCAGGCCCATCTATTCTCCTTCTATTTCTCTGCTTACTTTTTTTTAGTCTGTTGTCAGCTCCTTCCCCTTTATCAAACCTCCAAATACAGCAGTGTTTCTAAGACTTAGTCTTCAACTCATTTTTTCTTTGTTCATACTGTCTAACTATCTAAACTCAAGTGCCATGGTATAAAATATCATTCCTAGAACAATGATTCTCAATTTTATATCTTCAGTCCCTGACTTTCCCCCGGAACTCTAGATTTGTTGTAACTGTCTACTCAGTAGCTCCATTTGTTTTCTGTTTTGCACAGTTAATTTTTTTGCACTTTAAAAGGACAGGTTTATTAGAAAAAAGAAAGACAGTAGTTCCATTTGGATGTTTGATAGGCTGTAGATAATTGAAATGCGCACAAACAGAGAACTCTCAACTTATTACCACACATCTGTCTCCCACTTCCCCATCCCTGCAGTCCCCTTGGAATTATCTGTTTCAACATTTGGTACTCCCAACTCAATTACAAGAACCAAGAGGTCAGGAGTTATCCTTGAATCCTCTCATTCTCTCACATCCCAATCAATAAGTTCTACTGCCCAACCTGAGCCTCCTTGCCATCTCGCTGCTCTTCCTGTATCTAGTCTTGCTGTCCCTAAATTCATTACCCATGCAGTAGTTGGAGCAATTTTAAATCACAAATCAGATTATATTACCCCTGATTAAAACTCTGCAGTATCTCCCATTGACGTGAGAATAAATCTTGCCTTTACGTAGAAAGCCTTTAATTGTTTACCTCTCCCATATGACTCTGCCCCTTTTCCACTACGTTCCAGTAATGGAAGCCTTCTTTCCACTCCTAAAAGGTAGGAACTGGCAAGCTCAGTCCTGTTCTAGTGACTAAACTACTTATTCTTTTTGCCTGGAATGCTGTCCCCTTAACTTTGGCGGGCTCCTTTTTGTCATTCAGATCTCTGCTTAAATGTTATCTCAGAGAGAATCTCCCTGACCACCCAATCTAACATAGCCACCTGGTCCCTATGTCTAGAACCTCACTTTATTTTAATTCTCCATGAAGCATCCATCACCTTTTGATTCCTCTGAAAATTTATCATAGTTGTTTGTCTTCGACATTAGAAAGTAAACTCAATGACAGCAGGAACTCTGCTTTGTTCATCAGTATTTTCTCTGCATATAAAACAGTGCCTGGCACAGAACAGAAACTTAATAATTGCTGTATGAATGAATAGACTTACTTCCATAAATATTTAATATCTTTTCCCCTTCAGTGAAAATGACATAGCCAAGACTCACCTCTTAAAGGACATGAGCATGGATTATGAAAGGCTATTATTTTTTAAGTGGAAGCCCTGCTTTATGAACCAGGAATGAGAAGTATTTGTACTGCCACTGAATAATTAAAGAGATTCAGTTGCAAGGTACTATATAAAACATAAAATTAAGTTGGAAACTTTATAAGGAAGAACTATCAACCATTTCCTTCAGATACTTTAAAAAAGGTTATCAATTTTTTGTATCATAAAAGTAATAGATCAAGGCTATGATTCACAAGAAGTCTGCTCCTTTCTTTCCTCCTCTTCCCTCTCTGTAAATATCATACAGAAACAGTTTAACAGGCACTTGAAAAAACAAACAACATTTTTGGAGAGCTGACTCTGTGCTACATAGACTCCAAGATATTTAAAGGACTAACTCATTTAATCTTCACAATAGTCCTACGAGGACGGAAGAATTATAATCCCCATTTTATACATGTTAGACACAGAACAGTAATGTACCTGGGTCACATAGTTAATAAGTATTGGAACAGGGCAAGCTGACTCCAATGCCCAATCCCTTTAATCATCTACCAGGCTGTGCTGAGGGATGGCATTTTAGTGTCTGAATGTTTGTCACCACTGCAGTCCTCTTTGAGACTACAGAGGGGGACAAGTAAAGAAAAATACAGAGGGGAGTAGAGGAAGTATCAAAGCTGATAACCCACTGGATTTTTTTTTTTTGTACCATGGATCTTTTAGGGGGTTAGGTGAAGTCTGTGGATGCCTTTTTCAGAACAATGTTTTATATATATAAAACCATAATACAGTTGGAAGTTAATTATATTGAAATACAGTTCTCAGGGCCTCCCTGGTGGCTTATGGGTTAAAGTCTCAACGCTATCAAGCACCAGCCACTGCTGCCTGAGTTTGATCTCCGGCCAGGGAGCTAACCCACATGACACAGCAGACCTCGCTGCTCCTCTCAGCAGTGTATTTCAGTAGATCTGCCTGTTCTGCTCTCTACTCTGTCTCTGGTGAATCTTCTCACCTCCCTGCACCTCTGGCCTAGACCTCAGTTCTTGTATGCATAAATAAACAAAAAGTAAATCTTTAAAAAAAAAGAAAAGAAATGCAGTTGTCAAAATAATAAATCATTTGCTATGGTAATATATATGCTTCTTTATCAATTTACAAATAATAAATACGATCTAATGGCAAATCTAGTGACTACCATAATTTCATAGTTTTATGAGCATAAGTGACATTTCAAGATATTTTAAGCTGCCATAATCTGACAGAAATATTATCTACTGAGATATCTATTGGTGACAAAGTCACAGATACTGCAAATACTACTATGACTTGTCTACATTCATATGAAAGAACTGCTAAATATCTGTCAGAGATTAGTAAAAACAAAGATATGACTTTTTTCCCCATCCATGTTCATAGGCCCCCTGAAGTGTGTCCATGGAATTTTTTTTTGGAGGGGTGGAGAAATTTTGGACCTCAGGTTAAGAATCCCTGCCAGCCAAACCTAGGAGTAGTTTCTGGGTATATTGTAGTTCCCCAGTGTATGGATCAGAAGTGGGTAAAGAGGAAGCTCAGGCAACTAACCAGAAATTGCTGGTAGAGATTCAGTGATGTGGATTATTATTCCTTCCCATAAGCTTACTGATTAACAGTGGAAAATTAAATGAATTAAAACCTGTTCCATGATAGCTGAGAATAATTCCTCAAATATGCCTCAAACATTTGCTAAATAATTTGCAGCAAATTATTTTACAGATTTAAAAATTAAGACAAAGTCGCAGATTTAGACTTCGGAGTCTATTTCGGTATCTTGGGACTAGTGAGAGACAGCACCCTGGGCAGGATCCATCCCTGACAATAGCAAGTCTTCCTATTTCAACCCCGCCCAACTCCCCAGCAACTTCCAAAGTGGTTGGCAGACAACAGTATGGAGATCAGAGGATAATTTCAGAGTATGTGTGAGATAACTCAAGGTGTCCTTCTGTGAAGGAAACACAATGCAGGTAGTAACATAAATATGGCCTTATTTGTCACTGAAATCTGATTAGTTAGAGGAAGCTTGAGTTGTGCTAACAGAAATCACATCTTCATGCTACTAGGAAGGTTTATAATAATAGCAATAGTAACTAACACAAGTTCAATGGTTGCTATGGACCAGGTACTGTTTGAATCACTTTATATATATATATATATATTTTTTTTTTTTTCCTCAAAGATTTATTTATTTATTTATACGAGCACTGGGTACAGTCAGAAGCACGGGAGGGTGACAGAATTCACCAGAGCCAGAGCAGGGAGCAGAACAGGCAGACTGATGAAGAAGTACACTGCTGAGGGGAGCAGTGGACGGCAGGAGAGGTCTGCATGCCATGTGGGACCCTCGCCCGGCGGCTGGGGATTGAACCGGTGCTGCAGAGGCTGCGGGCAGCTTAGCAGCCCAGGGCTAAACCGCTGAGCCACCAGGGGAGGCCCCACTTTATATATATTAACATATTTAATTCTTAGGTCAAACTTAGGATCTCCACTTTGTAGGTGAAGAATTTGAGTTACAGAGAGGCAGAAGTTAATTCTTGAATGGACCGAAATGCTATATTATGGCATATAGCTACTGTAACAATAAACTCTAAAATCTCAGTGGCTTAACATAATAGAAAGTTTTTTTCTCATGTATAAGCGCAATAAGAGGTTGGATGCACAGGGCTATAGATTGGTGGAATCCAAGGTCACTGAGTTCCTTACACCAGTCTGAAGGTAAAAGACACCCAATTTCACTGATGAGAACTTACTGCCAGGGAGTAAGGGAGGGAAGCCAGGAAATGTAGTGGAATTGTGGGCTCAGAGAGAAAGGAAATGGATTTGATCACCAGAGAGCCAGTCTTTGTCATGTCAAAAACTCAGACATTAATTACCGGTGCAAAGCTTCTCCTGCCCTCAAATGTGCTCCTTAAAAATCTTTTCAGATGGGCCTCCCCGGTGGCGGTGGCGCAGCAGCTGAGCGCTGGGTTGCGAAGCTGCCCGCGGCCTCTGCAGTGCCGGTTCGATCTCCGGCTGCTCCCGGCCACCCCCACCCGAGGAGGGTCCCACATGGCGCGCAGACCTCTCCTGCTGCCCGCTGCTCCCCTCAGCAGTGTACTTCGGTCCTTCTGCCTGCTCTGCTCCCCGCTCTGGCTCTGGTGAATTCTCTCACCCTCCCGCGCTTCTGACTGTACCCAGTGCATGTATAAACAAAACAAACAAACAAATAAATAAATAAAACATGCCTCTATTTAAAAAAAAATCTTTTCAGATTTGTTTCTTTTCTTTTCCTTTTTTTTTTTTTTTTTAAAGATTTATTTATTTATTTATACAAGCACTGGGTACAGTCAGAAGCACGGGAGGGTGAGAGAATTCACCAGAGCCAGAGCAGGGAGCAGAGCAGGCAGAAGGACCGAAGTACACTGCTGAGGGGAGCAGCGGGCGGCAGGAGAGGTCTGCGCGCCATGTGGGACCCTCCTCTGGTGGCTGGGGAGCAGCCGGGGATCGAACCGACCGCTGCGCCACCAGGGAGGCCCTATGTTTGTTTCTTTCTTAAGCTCTAGCCATTCTAATATTTGTCCTCCAACCCATGCTACAAGCCCCTCCAGCCCTTGCCTTTTTTTTTAAAAAAAAAAAAGCTCTTCCCACTGCCTCTGTTCATGATCTTCCTCAAAGGGCCTCAGAGCTTGCTGCTCCCTCAACCAAATGTTTTCTCAGAGGCCTCTGATCCCCGCTCCCTCTAAAGCTGATGCTTGTTCATTCAGGGAATGCCAATAGTAGCAAATTAAAACATTTTATTTTTAAACTGTACTCTAGCTATCTAGTCATGTAAGTCATTTTCACAGTTTTTATTGACTTATTATTAAAATATATATCACTACTTTTAAAGGTATATTTAAAAAAAAGAAAAAGAAAAAGAAAAAAAATAAAATAAAGCTGATGCTTGTCTGCTGCCCAACCCATTCCATGAATCTTCCACATGGGTGCTGCTTCTTTGTCTTCTTAGCACTCTCTTGTCTTATTAATTCACTTGCTAATTATCTGCCTTTTCCACTAGACAGTGAACTTCAGGAATGAAGGTACGTGTTTGCATCATCTAGATCTTAAGATAAATGAGTAAGGGCCTCCCCGGTGGCGCAGTGGTTGAGTGCTGGGTTGCGAAGCTCCCCGCGGCCTCTGCAGCGCCGGTTTGATCCCCGGCTGCTCCCCAGCCACCCGGGGAGGGTCCCACATGGCGTGCAGACCTCTCCTGCCGCCCGCTGCTCCCCTCAGCAGTGTACTTCGGTCCTTCTGCCTGCTCTGCTCCCCGCTCTGGCTCTGGTGAATTCTCTCACCCTCCTGCGCTTCTGACTGTACCCAGTGCATGTATAAACAGAACAAACAAACAAACAAATAAATAAATAAAACATGCCTCTATAAAAAAAAAAATTTTTTTTTAATTAAAAAAAAAAAGATAAATGAATAAATTGTTCAGTCCCAAAACTGCAAAAAGTCTCTTCTGGCTTTCCTATACCCTAAATAGTACCCAATTCTGAAGCCCTGAAACTACTCCTGTATGACTGTAATCTCTCACCACATGTAGAGGCTTTGATTCCTCTTTGTTTCATGTTTCAGGATGGATATGAGACAGGAAGGGTCCTGGGACAAGGACAGTGCTCAAGGACAAAATTTTGCAATTTTCTCTGGCTGGTAAACAAGAGGTTAAAAACCTGATGAGTCTGGGCCTGAACACCTGCTGCCATAAATTTCCTTGGCTCATTGTTTCATGGTTTTTTTTTTTAACCATTTCTGAGCTATCTTTCTACAGCTTATCAAGCTGGCTGCTGTGGGGAAAAAGGGAGTTGCAGCTCCAGAAGAAAGTCAGACCTTGAGACCAGACCGGTTTAAACTGGGGCTGCAGGCACACAGCCTCCAAGAGATACTCGCTTGGAGATGGCCACGAGCCCTGCACAGTCCTTGGGGTTGCAGCTTAAGGGTGCTCACCACTGCCATCAGCAAATGGACTTTAACCAAGTTCACTGTCCTTGCTTTCTCAGCCAATAAACTTTAATTCCTTTGTTCTCAAACCCCAGACCTAAAACCTTTATAGAATCCTATCCCCAGCACCTTGCGAGTCTCTCATGCACTGAGAAGTCTCCCCAGCGCACTTTCTTAGCTTTTTCGCTAATCAATAAAAGCTGACTCCTTGCCTGCCCTCACCAGTGTCTGTGGAGTTCTCTTTTAAATCCTGGCGGGAGGGTCTCAAGGGCCCTCTCCTGGGTTTGGGAGGAGGACCCCTCAGACGATTATTCCCACCTGTATTGGGTGGAGCAGTTGGACAGCAGCTCATTGGCTCCCAGTTTATCTGCTGGAGGTTGGGTTGAGGGCCTCCCCATCCTCAACCCCATGCTCCCACCTTCACTGCCCCCCCAGCCTTCCCCACACCCCCAGCACCCTCCTTTGTCTGATAACAGATTTCCTCAGTCACATTGTGAGTTTTTAATTATTTGACTAATGGATTAGAGGAACAATGAAGGTACAGTCAGCAGTACCTGGATTTCAGGATTCACCAGAGACTAACCAAAATACACAGCTGAGGGGAGCAGCAGGGAAGACAGGAGAGGTCTGCCGCGCCATGTGGGTTTCTCCCTGGCCAGCCGGAATCGAACCCGCGCTGCAGAGGCTGTGGACAGCTTCACAGCGCTGTGCTCAACTGCCTGCGCCACCAGGAGCCCTAAATAGATACTTTTTCAAAGAATATAGATGACCAACAGGCACATGAAAAAATGCTCATCATCACTCACTATCAGAGAAATACAAATCAAAACCATAGTGAGGTACCATCTCACACTGAAGAGAATGGCCAGGATCAAAAAGACCAGAAACAGTAAGTGCTTGCAAAGATGTGGAGAAAAGGGGACTCTTGTACACTGTTGGTGGGAAGGTAGATCGGTCCAGCCCTTATGGAAAACAATATAGGCATTTCTCAAAAATTAAAAATAGGTCTACCTTATGATACAGCAATCCTACTTCTAGGTATCTACCTGACAGTTACAAAAACACTGATATGAGGGGATATAGGAAATCCTGTGTTCAATATAGCACAGTTTACAATAGCCAGGTTAAGGAAACAACATAAGTGCCCAATGACAGATGAGTGGACTAAGAAGATGTGGTAACAATGAAATATTAATCAACTATTTAAAAAGCTGAAATCTTGCCAATTGCGACAATATGGACAGAACTAGAGAGAGCGATGCTAAATGAAACAAGGCATAAGGAGAAAGACAAATACTGGATGATTTCACTCATATGTGGAATTTAAAGAAACAAAACAAAGGAACAGAAAACTAAACCAAAACAAGCCCTAGAAACCTGACTCTACAGAAGTGGGGGAGCGTGGGGCCTGGTAGTTTGGTGGTGGACATGTTTTTGTCCACCATGTGGACATCTCTTCAGGTGAAGAGATATGAACCTGAAGAGATATGAACCTGTACCCCCAAATTATTTACAATGTTGTAAACCATTATTATCTCAACTAAAATAATACCCAAAAAGTTGGACTGATACTCAGGACTTCCTGCAGTCCTAGACTTAGATTTCAAAGCCACACCTCTCTATCCAAATATATGACCTAACTACAATTGTCATGTAGTCAGTCATTACAGGAATGTTGGGATGTCATAGCTACAATCATGTAATCTGTAATAATTATCTTAATGAAAGTTTTCGATATTACTTAAAATATACAAGTTTTGTTTGCTCTGCCTTTACACAACTTGCTTTTTTTTTAAGATTTTTTTTTAATAGAGGCATGTTTTTATTTATTTATTTGTTTGTTTTTGTTTATACATGCACTGGGTACAGTCAGAAGCGCGGGAGGGTGAAAGAATTCACCAGAGCCAGAGCAGGACAACTTGCTTTTTAAAGCAGCATTTTATTTTAGATCCAGCAGGGGGAGTCAGGCCATACAGGTTAAAGGTGCATTCTCCAGCACCCCCAAACAAAAATGCCCTCTAAAAGTGTTCGGTTTTCCATAGATCTATGGTCAACTAATCTTTGACAAAGGAGCAAAGAATATGCACTGGAGCAAAGAAAGTTTGTTCAATAAATGGTGCTGGGAAAACTGGGTCGCCACATGCAAAAGAATGAATCTTGACCACTACCTCACACCATGCACAAAAACCAACTCAAAATGGATTAAAGAACTAGACATAAGACCTGAAACCATAAAAAACATAGAAGGAAATATAGGCGAAACACTACATGACATGCACCTCAAAGACATCTTTACAGACACATCACGCAAAGCAGTGATAGTGAAGGCAAAGATAAACAGCTGGGACTACATCAAATTAAAGAGCTTCTGCACAGCAAAAGAGACAATAACAAAAACAAAGAGAAACCCCACCAAATGGGAGAACATTTTTGCACCCAACACTAACGATAAAGGACTGATCACAAAAATCTACAAAGAGCTGATGAGACTGAAAAAAAACAAAGAAAATAATCCAGTCAAAAAATGGGCAGAAGAGCTAAAAAGAAACTTCTCTGAAGAGGAAATGCAAATGGCCACCAGGCATATGAAAAAATGTTCAACGTCACTTGCAATCAGGGAAATGCAAATCAAAACTACCATGAGATACCATCTCACACCAGTGAGAATGGCACATATTAAAAAAACTAGCAACAACAAATGTTGGTGAGAATGTGGAGAGAAAGGAACTCTCCTGCATTGCTGGTGGGAGTGCAAACTGGTCCAACCACTATGGAAAGCTGTGTGGAGATTCCTCAACCTACTAAAGATAGAGCTTCCATATGATCCAGCAATTCCACTCCTAGGTATTTACCCAAAGGACACAGAAACATCAATTTCAAAGAGCACCTGCACCCCTATGTTTATAGCAGCACTGTTTACAATAGCTAAGCTTTCAAAACAACCCAAATGCCCAAAAATAGATGGACTGGATCAAGAAGATGTGGTACATATACACCATGGAATATTACTCAGCATTCAAAAAAGATAAACACATGCAATTTGCAGCAACGTGGATGGAGCTGGAAGGGATCATGCTCAGCGAAATAAGCCAGAAAGAAAAAAAAAAAAAAATACCGGATGGTCTCACTCATAACAGGAATCTAGAAAACCTAAATAAGGGACCAGGAAAAAGAATAACTATAAGAAAGAAAAAAATCAAAATCAACAAACAACTATGAACCAGAGACACACTTCGGGGGGGCGGTGAAAGGAGGGATTGGGGTCAAAATCAGGGGGTTGCAATTGTATGGGGAATATAAAAATAAAAAATAATAAAAATTAAAAAAAAGAAAAAAGAAAACACTGTACATTGACAATCTCCTGAAAAAAAAAAATGTGCGGTTTCATTTTCAAAGTATTCTTTTTCCACTTTCCTTTAGTGTCCTTGAAAGGCTCTTTCTTTCCTGAGACTTTAGGGCATGAAAATGAACTTGAAAGAAGTCACAACAGAAAACTTTTTTTTGGAATTCCTTTAAAGGCACAGAATGTCACAAATGTTACATTTGCCCATTTATCTGGACAAGCACGAATTTTTTTTTTTACAGATTTATTTATTTATGCATACAAGAGCTGGGGTACAGGCCAGAGGTGTGGGGGGTGAGAGGATTCATCAGAGACAGAGTGGAGAACAGAACAGCCAGACTGACTGAAATACACTGCTGAGAGGAGCAGCAGGTAAGAGAGGAGAGGTCTGGGCCACCTCTCTGGTCGTGGATCGAATTCATGCTGTAGAGGCTGCACATAGCTTCACTGTGCTGTGCTTAACCCCTTGCGCCACCAGGAAGGCCCCAAGCATCGATTATTGCCTACCCTGCCTGCTGTGCTGGGATGGGACAGGAGGAGACATATCCAGGGGAGGAAAGAGTAAGGTCACAGATGGGGTAATTAAGAGGAAAGAGCGGCCACCTTCAGAGGGAAAGAGATCTTTGAATTGGATCTTGAAGGACAGTTGGCATTCCTCTGTCAATCATGGCTTAAGTTGGCATTTCAGACTGGAAATATTAAGAGCAATTGGCAGATGCAGTAAATTATAGATAGAAAAGGAGCATAGTCGAGGGTAAGGAAGCTTTTTCTGGACTAATAACCTGACTAAGTGGGGTTTATATCAACTATGTTGGTTATAAGCAAACAGTAATAATTAATATTTGTGTCATACAAATTAATATCTAGTATTCAATGAACACTTAAATAGTGCTTAATATGTGCCAAATGCAGTTGTAAGTACTTTACAAGTTTTCACTCATTTATTAACTGTTTTAATTCTCACACCATCTTCATTTTTAAATGAAACTAAAGAAAAGTAAGGTTGAACCACCTGTCCAATGCCACATAACTTGAGAGGATTGGAACCAGCATTTGAACCTTAAGTCTGTACTCATCTAAATATTTGATCTGCATTATTTCTTTAATTCTCACAATTCTCAGGGGTTGGTACTGTTATATAACCATTTTGCAGATGAGAAACAAAACACAAGGTTAAGTAAATTGCTGAGGTCATACAACTATAACACAACCACTAAATGATGGCTAAAGATGTAAACCCAACCAGTATGATATCAAAGCCTATCTTTTTATGGCTTGTTTCTTCTTGTTTTTAAAAATTCTTATAATATTGGGCCTCCCCGGAGGCGCAGCGGTTGAGCGCTGGGCTGGGAAGCTGCCTGCAAACTGCAGCGCCAATTCGATCCCAGGCTGCTGCGGAGGGTCCCACATGGTGCACAGACCTCTCTTGCCGCCCGCTGCTCCCCTCAGCAGTGCATTTCGTCAGTCTGTCTGTTCTGCTCCCCACTCTGGCTCTGGTGAATTCTTTCACCCTTCCACATTTCTGACTGTACCCAGTGCTTGTATAAATAAATAAATAAAATCTTTAAAAAAAATTCTTACAATATTGAATACATTCAAAACAGTCCAAAATTCAAGAGACCTAAAAGAATAAACGATGAAAATTCTTTCTATATCTGATACCAGTTACCCAATTCTCTCCTTACAAATCAATGCTATTGGTTTCTTATGTACCCTTATATATGTAAACAGGAACACGTTATTACGCTTGTATTATATATGAACTGTATGAAGTATACGCACTGTTCTACATTTTTTTAAAAACCTAATGCTGGGCCTCCCTGGTGGTGCAAGGGGTTAAGTCTCAGCACCATGAAGCTATAGGCTGCTGGCTGCCATTGGCAGCCACTGCAGCATGAGATCGATCCCTGGCCAGGGAGTGACCCACATGGTGCAGCAGACGTCTCCTGTCTCACCTGCTGCTCCCCTCAGCAGTATATTTCAGTTAGTCTGCCTGTTCTGTTCCCCACTTTGTCTCAGTTCACGTGAATCCTCTCACCCTCCCACACATCTGGCCTGTACCCCAGCTCTTGTATGCATAAATAAATAAATTTTTAAAAAATAAATGAAAATAAATAAAACCTAATGCTATATCTTAATGGCTGCTTAGTATTTCTGTATGTGGACTCACCACATTTTGTTTAACCAGATTCTTGTTAGGTGGTTTCCAATCTTTTGTTATTATAAACAATGAATGGCAACGAATGGACACTTGTATATGTGTAATTTCCCACACATGTGAGCCTATCTGCATGATAAATTCCTAGAATGTACTTAATGGTTAAAGATATCTGAATCTGTAATTTTTATAGAAGTTTTCAAGTTGCTCTCTGTAGAGGCAGTACTGATACATATGCCCTCCTGCCATGTCAGAGTGACTGTTACTTCACCATCACATTATGTCAAGTGAATAATTGTTATCTCAGTGGAAGTTTATTTTATTTATTTATTTATTTATTTATTTATTTTTGTGGGCCCCTCGCCGGTGGCCGGGGATCGAACTGGAGCTGCAGAGACTGCTGGCAGCCTCACAACCCAGTGCTCAACCGCTGCGCCACCAGGGGAGGCCCTCAGTGGAAGTTTAATTTGCATTTAATTTAATTTAATTTTGCATTCACGTTTAATTGAGAGACTGAATGTCATTCAGTCAATCATTTAATATATTTTTTTTTTGGTGGACTGTTTGATCACAACCTTCATTTTTCTGATGTGTTTTTGCCTTTGTTTTTGTTTTTTTCCGATGTGTTTTTTATTGTAGAACACACATATCAGGGCAAAATGCTGTGCATATAGCTACAAATCATTGGGGGGGGGGGGAACTGGATAAAAAAATAAAACTGGAGATTCTTGTTGCTGAACTGTAAGGGCAAATAACTGAGGCCTGACTTCTAAAATATGGCTGGAAGGCTGTGGCCAGAGGCCATTTTTGCTGGCTGCAAGAGGAGTTTCTGGAAACAGAGATAGGATACAGGTCTTCTTAAAATTGAAGGTGTTTATGCTCAAGATGAAACTGAATTCTATCTAGGCAAGAGATGTGCTTATGTGTACAAAGCAAAGAACAACACAGTAACTCCTGGTGCAAACCGAATAAAACGAAAGAAATCTCGGGGAAGACACCTTGAGCCCATGGAAACAGTGCCGTAGTTCACACCAAATTCCGAAGCAACCTTCCAGCTAAGGCCACAGGACACAGAATGCATGTGATGCTGTACACCTCAAGGATTTAAATTTACTGAAAAATCAATAAATAAAAGTGGATTTGTCTTCTTGTATTTTGTTGGAAAATAAAATAAAACTGCAACTGCTTCAGTTATGCAGCGCCCCCTTGAGGAATCCATGCTGGCAAAGCAGTTCTGGACCCTGCCAGGGGCTTCTTGGGGGTGGCTACCCCAGACTTCTGCAGCCTTAGGTCTGGGATGAGACCTAAGAATATATAGATTCTAGCTCCGAGTCAAAAACCTATGTGTGACTTTTCAGGCTTGAATATACAAAAGCTTTACTTGGCAGGCCTCCTAGGGAAATACTGTCCCCACCAGACTTGCTGCACAGTCAGTGTTCTTGGGATCTCTGAAGGGAGTTTCAGTCAAACTCAGACCCCACAGGCTAGCAGGGGCTAAGCATTTATCTGTTTTTAGAACAGGAGCCTTCTTTGGGTGGTTTCTTTATCTAGAACTTTCTGCAGAGGTCTCTACTGAGGCTTCCTTATTGGCAGGGGAGAAAAGAGTGAAAAACCTTGAAGACACTTACCCCTCTGACTCAGTACCAGTACTTTTCCACTCTGACTCAGTACTCAGTACTTTTCCACTCCTAGACCTCCTCAAAATGTCCCATCCAACCCCTATGTCTGTGCTGCTCCACTTAACCTGGAATGTTCCACATTCCAGGGAAAATTGTTACAGCAGAGAGAACTTTCTCTGTTTTTAGCCTCTTGCTTGTATTATCTCAGTAAGTGGTTAAAGGCTTGAATATTACTTTCATTTTTGGCCTGTTGTTTTAATCACATACTCTGAACATCTGGCAGCTCAGCTTCTCCAGCTCAGCTGTGCCTTTTACTACACATGAATACATCAACACACATAGGCAAGGTTAAAACAGATGATGTGAAGAGAAAGCTAAAAGAGCCAAAAGGGTTTGTAGGACATGGGACTTACACTCTAAAACCAAGTTTGCTAAGCATTTCCTGGGTTTTAGCTGTAAGTGAGTTTGCTAAGTACTTGGTGGGTTTTAAAACCAAATTGCAACTTGAGAACCCCTTTAGTCCTGAGGCAAATCAGAACAGTTAGGTACTCTATGAGAGATTAGACACTTACATAGCAAATATAACTACCCCTGACTTTTGTAATCCAGTGGGAATATGAAAGGAGACTCAGAAAATTGTGTGACAACAACAAAATGAACAGACAAAACAAAACAAAAATTAACTCTTAAAAGCTGTAAGAACAGGGCCTCCCTGGTGGCACAAGGGGTTAAGCACAGCACTATGAAACAATCCGCAGCCTTTGCAGCATGAGTTCGATCCCCAGCCAGCCAGGGAACAAACCACATGGCGAGGCAGACCTCTCCTGTCTCACCCGCTGCTCCCCTCAGCAATGTATTTCATCAGTCTGCCTGTTCTGTTCCCCACTCTGTCTCTGGTGAATCTGGTGAATCTCACCCTCCCGCACATTTGGCCTATACCCTGGTTCTTGTATAAATAAATAAATCTTTAAAAAAAAAAAAAAAAAGCAAAATGGTGCAGCCACTATGGAAAACAGTATGGAGTTAAAAAAAAAAAACAAAAAACTAGAGGGCCTCTAGTGGCGCAGGCTGTTGAGTGCAGCACTGTGAAGCTGTCCGCAGCCTCTGCAGCATGGGTTCATCTCCGCTGGCCACCAGATACCTACATGGAGTGGCAGTCCTCTCCTGTCTTGCCCGCTGCTCCCCTCAGCAGTGTATTTCAGTAGATCCGCCTGTTCTGCTCCCCGCTCTGTCTCTGGTGAATCCTCTCACTCTCCCATGCAACTGGCCTGTACCCTGGTTCTTGTATGCATGAATAAATAAATCTTTAAAAAAATTAAAACTAGAACTACCATGTGATTCAGCAATTCCATTTTTGGATATATAATTAAAAGAACTGAAATATAAACACTGTAGACCCATGTTCATAGCAGCTATATTCACAATAGCCAAATGGTGGGAGTAACCCAAGTTTCATCAACAGATGAATGGAGAAACAAAATCTGATATATACATACGATGGAATATCAGGGGTAGCTCTTTCTGCCTGCTTGTGTCTGTGCAAGCATCCTTTCCTTTCCTCTGTGTAATAGATCTGCCCTTTCGGATATATAAAAAAAAGCATAGAGTTTCTGGCATCATTGCTGTAACAATGACAAATCCTGAGGACATTATACTAAGTGAAACAAGCAAATTATAAAAAGACAAACACCAATGTACTAACACAGCCTAAAGGGGGAGATCTTTACCTCTAAAACACAAACAATGTAAACCAAAGTTACTTAAATTTAAAAAAAAGACAAATATTGTATCAATTAATTTATGTGAGGTACCTAGAGCAATAAAATTCACAGAGACAGAGTAGAAGAATGGTTACGACAATGAGGGTGGGGTGGGGGGGGTGGGAGGAGTTGGGGGGGGGAAGGAACTGGGAGCTGTCATATAATGGTATAGAGTTCCAATTTTGCAAGATGAAAAGAGTTGTAGAGATTGGTTGCACAACAATGTGAATGGACTTAATACCACTGTACATATTTAAATATGGTTTAGTGGGTAAATTTCAACTTACATGTATTTTGTCTCAATTAATTTTTTTAATTAATCAAAGTAGTTATAATTCAAACTGTATATGATTATAATACATGCTCTGCTTATTTTTTAAAGATTTATTTATTTATGCATACAAGAACTGGGGTACAGGCCAGGGGGTGTGGGGGGTGAGAAGATTCACCAGAGACAGAGTGGGGAACAGAACAGGCAGACCAACTGAAATATACTGCTGAGGGGAGCAGGGGATGAGTCAGGAGAGGTCTGCTGCACCATGTGGGCATCTCCCTGGCAGGCCGGGGATCAAACTCCTGCTGCAGAGGCTGTGGACAGCTTCATAGGTTGTGTCTTAACCCCTTGCACCACCAGGGAGGTCCCATGCTCTGCTTTTATAACCTTTTATGTAGTGTAATAATCCTTGACTCAGCAATGCAACTGCACATTTTAGGGTGTCAGCCCAAGAGAATGTGATGTTGTTTTCTTGTTAAGGTTAAGTGATAAGTAAGGCTTATGACATCTGACCGCATTTAGAATAGGAAGCCGAGTAGTTCTAGTCAACCTTAAGTGGAAGTGGAGCAGTGACACCAATCCCTAGAAGTGTCTTGGCATCAAGCTAAATTCAATTCTGAATTCATTGATGTATACTTTCAATATTTATTCACAAAAATTTATTGAGTACTAACCATGTGCCAGGCACTGTGCTAGACACTAAAACTACCTTACTCATTCAAGAGTCAAGCTCAGGAAAGAAAGGACTGAATCAGGAAGATCAGGGGCTAAGTGCCTAACGTAGTGCCAAACACAATGCCAACTTTATAGACAGATGGTCCCAGAATTATGACTGTCCGACCTTACAATGGTGTGAAAACAATACACATTCAGTCGAAACGCTACTCTGAATGTTGATCTTGTCCCCCAGCTATTACACAATTCTCATAGTGCTGGGAAGTGGGTAAGCAACTGATTCTCTACAGGAGATGGTATTCAAAAATTACATGAGCTATTCAATACTTGATGATCACATAGGCTTTGTGTTAGATGATTTTGCCCAACCACAGGCTAATGTAAGTATTCTAAGCATGTTTGAGGTAGGCTAGGTAAGCTATGATGTTTGGTAAGTTAAATAAATATAAATTAATTAGTTAAATGAATTAAATAATTAAATTCATGATCTCCTTGTTTTCTTGGAGATGTTCCTCCTGGGATTTCATGAGTCTCCAGTCTAGGTGGATTGCTTCTAAGGACTTCCTCTCCAAATTCCTCTGGGACTTGGAATTCCAATAACTTTAAAAAACTCTAAGAAAATTAAATTTCATGTGAAAAACAATGTCTGATATTAGTTAGCTCTGGATACATGTTACTTGAGTTGTTTGGATAGTGAGTTCTGGCTTCCATTTCTCTTGTCTTAGTTTCATTGTTCCAGAGCATAGCTGCTTTTCATGAAGAGTGCTATTGCCTAGGGTTCTAAGACTTACATAAGGACAATAAAAACAGATGAAGAAACATCCAGAGGAAAATATACAGTGTGCTCATTACAAAGAAGTTAGAAAACACAAAAACGTGGCAAGAATGAGGGAGAACAATCCCAGCTCTCTTGTAGTCTCACAACCAAAGACAACCCTTACTCACATTTTTGTCTATTTCTTACCCACCTTTCTTCCTGTGTCTAGATTTCTGTTGTTGTTGTGACCATGTCACATATCTAAATTTATGAATGGCATTTTTAATAACAATGTCATTGTTAGTGTTTTCCTCAGGACTTATACATTATTCAGAAACTCCATTTTAAATGGCTGAATTGCCCACTCAGTCAAAGCACCGTAATTAATAGATCTTCTGTTGTTGCATCTTTAGGTTGCTACCAATTTTCTACTGTTATAAACAATGTTCTGGTAAAGCACAAATATTTTGTCTTAAACCTTTTAAACCTTTTTTATATATTGCAAATTTTCCCTGCAAACAGATTTTTGCTAAATGAAAGGATATGAACATTTTCAAGGTGGAAACATTTTTTCCTAATGATTTTTTTCAAAGATGTATATTCAGAGACTGAAATTCATAACTAAATGATCATGATGCATAGCATACTACTTGCTGGCTACGTTTGAATGCAACTAGGCATCTCTGACAGGAAATCGGGATTAGATGACTAACCATCCAGATTTAATTATGTACTGTTCACGACAGAAGGAGAAAGATCAGAAGTCTTCGATGATAGCCAAGATAAAATGGATCAGAAACATTACAGATAGGATAAATACAGGTTTATCCATCCTCACAGTTCAGAGGTGCTCTGTCCTTTGGCACATCACAAAGCAAACAGCTTATCTCTGATCTGATCTTTAAAGTCTCCCATCCTCTCTCCCTGTACCTGCCTGCCTTCCTTCTCTCTTGCCACCACATATTCATGTTATGGAAATTCTTACACCTATAATACCTAGAGGGTATGCTAAAATTTTATTAATCAGAATCCTGATTTCAACATTAGCTTGGGTCTTAAACTCTTCACTTTCAGGTTGCATGACTGGTTCTAACAAAGGGATGCACTCCTTAAATAATAGTTTCTTTCCTGGTGGCAACCTCACAAAGTATAGTGCATTTCCTTAACAGAAAGCTTTCTTTTTATTCATCTTTGTTTTCTAACTTGGAGCACCCTTGTTTTCTTTTTTTTTTTAAGATTTATTTTATTTATTTATGTATACAAGAGCTGGGGTGTAGGCCAGAGGTGCGGTGGTGGTGGTGGTGGTGGGGGATGGTCAGAGGATTCACCAGAGACAGAGTGGGGAGCAGAACAGGTGGATTGACTGAAATACACTGCTGAGGGTAGCAGCGGGCAAGATAGGAAAGGTCTGCTAAGTCATGTGGGTTAGCTCCCTGCCCAGGGATCAAACTCATGCTGCAGTGGCTGCTGATAGCTTCATAGTGCTGAGACTTAACCCTTGCACCACCAGGGAGGCCCACATCCTTGTTTTCTCAGCAGTGTAGGCTTTCAATAAATGGAATATCATACAAGAAGATATATTTTTATACCTTAGACCAGGAGAAACAACTCATTTGATCCAGGAAGGCTATCTGTATGGAGAGAAACCATCTATGAGCACACACTGTGTCCATGTACCATGTTAACCTTTTTACAAATATGATTTCATTTAATTCTATCCTTTATAGTAGATGCTATTAAACATCCCCAGTTTACGGTTGGATAATTGAGGTATAAGAGGTCAGCTTGTGTGAAAATAAATACTAACAGGCATAGATGGAATACAGAAAGTAATATTCCACCATTCATCACTTGGTGGAGGACAGACACAGATTAATGTAGCTGCAAAGTGGGCAAGAACTATTGAAAAGGTGCATGCATTTGTAATTTTGAGAAATATTGCCAAACTGTCCTCCAGTGGAGGTATAAAAACCAACAGTCTTATCAGTGGAATAAGCAAGTGTCAGTTTTCCCACAGCCTCACCAACAGTGTGTTATCAAACGTTCCCCTTTTTGCTAAATCAGATGGTGGAAGATAACATTTCCGTGGTTCTTCTAATTTGTTCATCTATTACTATGAGTGAGGATGAATTCTTTTTCAAATACTTATTTTTAGAGCAGTTCTGAGAAATACAGAGATTTCCCATATATTCCTGTCCCCGTACACACAACATCTCCCCCACTATCAAAATCCCGCATCTGAGCGACACATTTGTTAAATCAACAAATCTACATTGACAAATTATCACCGAAAGTCCCTACTTTACATTAGAGCTCACACTCTTGGTGCTGTACAGCCTATAGGTTTAGAGCAATTTATAATGATATGTATCCCGCACTACACAGAATAGTTTCACTGCCCTAAAAAATCCTGTATTCTGCCAGTTCATTCCTTCTACCCACCTGAATCCCTAACAACCACTTATCATTTTACTCTCTCCATAGTTTTGCCTTTTCCGGAATGTGATATAGTTGGGATCATACTGTACATGGCCTTTTTATTTTATTTATTTATTTTATTTATGCATACAAGAACTGGGGTACAGGCCAGATGTACCTGGGAGGGTGAGAGGATCCACCAGAGACAGAACAGGGAGCAGAACAGGCAGATTGACTGAAATACACTGCTGAGGGGAGCAGCGGGCAAGACAGGAGAGGTCTGCCACACCATGTGGTCATCTCCCCACTGGCCGGGATCGAACCCATGCTGCAGAGGTTGCGGACAGCTTCACAGCACTGTGCTCAACTGCCTGAGCCACCAGAGAGGCCCTCTAGTGCTTTTCTTATGAATTATCTATTCAGATCTCTTGGTGCTGCATTTTAGAGCCATCTGGTTGTAAGATTTGGGCAAAAATTACCTCTTTCTAGATTCGTCAATATCACCACTCACAAATCCCTCCCCACTGGAGTCTCAGATCAACACATTGTTTTGTATTTAGGTTACCTGGGAAGCTAATACTGAATGAAATGAAATCTAGTGGCAAAACTTTGTTCTGAAAATTCCCAATTTTTAGAATGATAATGTTTGTAGGCAGTAACCACTTACCTTCACTATCAACTAATAGGAAGCAGACATTGGGTGTTATACTGAGCTGGTTCATACCAGCTTGAGGTACAAGAGGAATTTTTTTTAAGATTTATTTTTATTTATTTATGCATATAAGAACTGGGGTATAAGCCAGAGGTGGAGGGGGGGGAGTGAGAGGAGTCATCAGAGACAGAGTTGGGAGCAGAACAGGCAGATCCACTAACATACACCATTGAGGGGAGCAGCAGGAGAGACAGGAGAGGTCTGCTGCGTCATGTGTATTAGTTCCCTGGCCTGGGATCGAACTCATGCCACAGTGGCTGGCAATAGCTTGATAGCGCTGAGACTTTACCCCTGCGCCACAAGGGAGGCCACTACAATAGGAATTTAGCACAGAGGCTACAGTTACCCCAACCCATCCACCAACTCTGACCTTCAACGACAACAAAAAATTCCTTGCACATTCCAGGTCAAGATGACCCAAACCCTACTAGTTCAGAGATCATTCATTTTCCTTTATCTCATTTGCTTTCACTTGCCTTCTGGGTGCCCTTATTCCCCTATCTTACTTGAGGAACAGGAATGTTATGGCTCAGAGTTTTTGCTTAACAAAATCTGGTCAGAACCTGTTCAAGACCCTCTTTGTGAGCCTCTGCTTCCTCAGAACTGACTCAAGACATGGAAGCCAGCTTCTCTCAGGAGAGAGAGAGAAAAAGAGGGAGAGGGAGGGAGAGAGAGAGAGAGAGAGAGAGAGAGAGAGAGAGAGAGAGAGAGAGAGAGAGAGAGAAATGAGAATATATATCAGCAGCCTCAAGATCCAAGGTGATTTTTTCTTAAATCTGCCCACGAATTATTTCCTGTGATGAAGTCAAGAGCTCCAGGGTCCCTTGGTAGTCTGGGCCCGTGCTTGTGAGAGTCAGCTGTTCAACTTTCAGGAATTTTGTGAGCGGTTGTTAAGCAATGCCATTATTGAAAATTAACTTACAGAATGTACAATTAAATAAGTTACATTAGGAACAAAGGCAAAAAAGTGATCAAAACTCATCATTTTCTTATTTTGGCACATTTAATATTACCTATGTTCTTGAGGTTATATACATTGTATATACACATATATATGTAGGATGAAGGATGGAAATTTTATATAACATCATGGAGTAACTGCACATTTCTTCTCATGTGTGCACTCAGTGATATTGCAAAATTTGCCACAGAAGGCGTATTATCCACACAAAGCTACTGATCAGAACTTTCCTCTCTCCCAGCTCAGAAAGCCATTCATTATCCATGAACTAGCACTCCATTCACATCCCATATGTTGGCTTGAAAGCAGACCCAACAAGTCACTCAAAGAGTTCAGTTAACTTGCTCCAAATTTGCCTCAGTTTGTTAATTTCGAGAAAATGCAACCAAAACTGAAGCATATTTCTTTTTCTATGACTCCCCCTCCACACACCCCAAATTTCTTTCTTTATAACTGACTGTGAAGCAGCAGTGTTGGCTTAAAGTCCATGAATGTGGCAGGATGCATATCAATTCACATATTTCAAAGGACTTGTTTCCACGGCTTGTGCCCTTCTGCTTTCCATCTCCCTGCTTGGATTTCTTATGCCGTTTTGGTGGGAGATGTGTCAGAGGCGATCTCAGGGGTGCTGACAGCCTCAGCACATTGCGCTTAAGCAACTCCCCAGGGAATCACCTGCCTCTCCACTTTTTCAGTCTGTCTATAGTTCTGACTCAAGCCAAGTTTGACAAGGAAAAAGATTCCTATCACATGCAAACTTTCTCATTTTTTTACATTCAAATCTCAAGTGACTATTCTGATTGCTTTCCTGAAATATGCAGTTTCTTTTTTTCCCTCATTAAAAAAAAGTCTTGCTTTCATCCTGATATATTCTATTTGATTAATTTGGGACTTTATATTTTGTAAAATCAAACCTTTTTTTTTGTTTGTTTTTTTCTTTTGTGTTCAAAAAAGATAATATTTAAAATGATTTTGAAAAAAAAGGAAAACAAATAAAAATGAACCATCCCACATTTTAACCTGTACCTCCATACAGTTATTATACTCTTGAATATTTCTTTTAATCTCTCTCTTCCAGTATTTATCTACATATATAATGGTATTTACATATTTGAAATAATGATATATATATTCATTTCATAGTCTGCTTTTCTTGTAATTTTATGTTATAAGCCTTGTGCTTATATTATAGTACAATTTTCAAAGACTTAAAAGCATGACTTTCATGCAGATGTGTTGTGATGTGGTCTCCAAGATGCCCACGTGACACCTGCCCCTTCCTTTCCTTACCTTTGTCACTCCCTCCCCTTGAGCAGGGCTGCACTTAGTGACTGACTGCACAGTTTCATGGAGGAAAAGCTTCCCCCACTCCCTTAGGTATAGTGATTAAGAGCCTACGAATTAAACTGACAAAAAAGATTTATATGAGAAAAGATATATTTTTATCACACGTTGCAGGAGCACAGAGAAAAATGTGACTCAAAGGGGCAGTTAGAATTTGGGGCTTATTATGATCTTAATAGGGCAAGGGGAGTTGGAAAAAGGGGACTTGTGGGAGAACAAATGACTTTTATAGGAAAAATAATGGGTCCTAAGGAGAAGAGATGGGTGATAGAATGGTTTTGTGACAATGTCTGTTAGGAGTTCTCTTATCCTGGTGTTGACATTTTTGTCAGGGACATCTTCCCTGGCTAAGAAACTCCTCAGAGGAAGATTTATGACAGCTGAGTTCTTTTGGTTGGTTCTGTTTTTTTGGCACATAAGGGCTGTTGGAAATGGGGTGGAGTGGGGGGTTAGGAAGAGCTCTTCTTGCATCTATTTATTTTCAAATGCCTTCACTCCAAAAATAATTTGTATGTTGCACCCCTTCATAAGGACTAGAATATGGCAGAAATTTTATCATTGATATTTTCTCTCTCTCTCTTTCTCTCTCTCTCATTAATGACTTCTGGGAGAAGCTAGCTGCTATGTCTGAATCTTGATTTTGGTTCTTATCCTGCATGACCTTGGATGGTTTGCTTAGATTCCCGGTGTCTCATTTCCTTCATCTCTAAAATGGGGACAATAACAATACCCAATTCACGTCATTGTGACAACTAAATGAGGTAATGTGTAAAGTGTTCTGAAGGGCATCTGTCTACTATAGCAAATACTTGAAAAACATTTACTATTATTCTAGATTAAAGCACTTTCATATATATTTTCTAATATTCACAAAGACCCATGATGAATTTTTTCATCCTCTTAATTGGAAAATTTCAAATATATACAAAGGTAGAGAAAATAGTATAATGAAACCCTGTGTACCCATCACCCAGCTTCAACAATTTCAACATTTCAACTAAACACCTACCCACTTTCCCCCATCACATCATTTCATTCGGTATGTTTCTCTAAAAGATGAGAACTCTTAAGAGCTTATTAACCCCATTTTAATAGGCAGATTAACTGAGGATTAGTGAAATTAAATAACACTTCCAAAGTGACCCAGCTGTAATAACCAAAATTCAAAATTCCCTTACATTATTGTTTACTTGCTGATCTAAAAATCCATGATCTGAAGAGTAGGCATTGCAACTTTAAATTTCAATAACACTTCTTAGCATTTTCAAATTTAAAAAATAAATAATAAAAACACAGGCATCCAATATTGCGCAGTAACAGACCCACAGGTTAAGATCCTTTGCATGGAATTTTTTCTCTGATTGAAAAGATTTTATCTTGATCTTTGAAGCCATCACTCATGAAGTTTGAAAGTAGATTATGCGCTTGAATAACTAAGCAAATGTTTTTTCTTCGGTTTCCAGAACTAAAACAAATGCCTCAGCACTTGCTTGTGGTTTGTCTCACTTTCAAAATGAAATACTATAGTCCTAGCAATGTAATTATTTAAGAGTATGAGGGCAGACACTGAATGTGGGGAATTGAATTACATGTATTGCCCTGCATCATGAGCATTTTCAACAAATGTTAATTGATCTTAATGAAATGACAGTAATCAAGATGATGAGATTGACACATGACAGCCACCTTAAGGAGCATGAAAATAAGTCAGTCATGTGTCTGTAAATAACTGCATGCGAAGTAACTTTGGAGCTTGCCCAAGGAGAAGCCTGAAGAGGTGGTAAGTATATTGTAGAACCTAAAAACAAAGTCTCTGGAGTCTGCACACTAGATATGCAACCTTGAACAGGCCACTTGACATCTGCAGTCTCAGTTTCTACATATGTAAAATGGGGATATTAGTATCAATTACATAGTGTGGTTACAAGGATTAAATGAGATCATGCTACTGGCTTATAGTGATCAAAGTGATTGGGGGTTACCAGGAGATAATAAGGTAATGAGGAGAAGCTCTGAGAAAATGAGGCAAGACTGTTTCATTAGCAGAGGAAGGAGACTGAATAGCCTGGCAATACTCCAAAGCCTTGGATTACATTCGTGTATTAGAAAAACACTGGATCGTTTGCTTATGAGGGAGAGTAAACATTCCAAGTTCACCTGGTAACCTGATGAGGTTCTAGCCTCCTGGGTTAACTTTGCCATTGGGGAGGAGTGAGCAGGCACCCGGCTTTCAAGTTTGTATCTCCAGTGGCAGTGATGTCTCTCTGTGGATGACTGATTAGCATATGGCTCCTGGGCATTTTGGGTAGCCCAAGTCTGGCTATCAGGCCCTGGGTACTCTAGGCCTTTTCATATGAGGGGAAAATCAAACCAGACTTACCTTAGACAGTGTATGCATAAATCATCTAGCAGTGTTATTAAAATGCAGATTCGATTTGTCAGGTCTGGGATGGGGCCTGTGATGGTCCCAAGTGAGGCTCCTTCTGCTGCTCCCAAGACCGCATTTTGAGTAACAATCTGTAGACAACACCCACCACGTCTAGTTATAACTCCACTTTCTGCAAAGATTCATCAGTTATGTTTGTCAGCCTCTCTTTCTTTCGAGAGTCCAAAATTTCCAACTCAGAACCTAGGGCCTGCTGCCTGAGCAAGGTACAAAGTGCATCTAGGGGTCTAGAACAAGGCTATACCTGCCTTCCTTTGTGTTTCTCCCTTTATATTAGAGAAAAATCAGCATGGGTTAATAAAGGGTATCTAAAGTCTCCTTTCTCCAGCCTAGGGCAGGCCCTGCCAGCACAACTGGCTAAAAGGTTGTTAGAAGCCAGGTATCCTGCCTGAGGTAGATTGATGCTGAGAGACAGGGTGTGTTTGAGAACAGGTGCTAGGGGAGGCTCCAAAAGCAAAGAAAGGGAACCTGAAGTGAAACTGCTTGGGAAAGTGAGAAGAGAACCTCAAATGTGGTGAAGAGAATCGTGCTTTGGAGCTAAGGGACCTCAGGTGATCTGGTAGATCCTGAACTGGTGGGTAGCGTGGTAGCATCATCAATCCCGTTACAGGCTAGGCTAAATTTGAATGATACTTACAAGCCATATTCAGACTTGAGTTTGAGAAGCAGGCAACGTAGAGCTCTTGAAGGTGTCTTATACCTGAAACTGTTTATTTGCTCATCTAAAAAATGACAGAAATAAACTAAGATGGACTATACGAAATTTACAGGCAAGGTTAAAACTCATCTATAATCTTTAATGAATGTGTGTCAAATGAGAATAAATAAAGTGTAACATGCCAAAAGAAACTAAATTACCATAGTGTTATCAAAACACCTTTAAAAGTCTTGAAAACCTGGCCTTAGGGTTTTTCTCTCACAAGGGAAATTCTGTTCTAATTCTTAACTCCAAATAAAGGCATTTTAATATTCTGTTTTTCTGCATGCTAAGTGTCTTACTGAAGTATAAAATTGGAAAATTTTCAAATTACAGAAAGTTTTACTTAATTATCTTGTATCCCATAGATAATGGTTAAAGGTGTTCTGCTGTACCTCCCCCTGTAGTGACCTTTCCAAGCTTTAATCATTACTATCAACAACATAAAATGAAAGCTTATAAATCCCTTAAAGTAAATCACAACTAAGTATTTACTAGCAAGGATTTAATTCCCTTCAAAGGAAACTGTCTAAACAAAGGAAGAAAGATGTGTTAAGCTAAGCACAGTGTTGTTTGCTGCTACCTAATGACAACGGGCACACAGTGACTGGGGATTTAGCAAACAACAGCACAGTTCTTAAACACACAGACTTGACTTTGCTCTCAGCTAGATGTCTGACCTTGGTAAGCCGCTTTATCACCACCAGCTTCATTCTCTCTTTTGTGAATGAGGGATTAGATGAATCGGCATCCAGTTCTAACATCCATTGATTTAGTAGAAGCCTGCTTTTGATTGTGAGCATCAAAAAGTACTTGCCATTTTTCATAACACTGAATGTCCTAGCAGAGACCCAAACAAGTGAAGCAACTCCTCTCTAGGGTCATAGGAGCAGAACTAGGACTAACTTCAAGTTGCCTAAGTTCTAACTAGGGACACTTTCCACAGTATCAAGCAACTTAAATTTTTTTTTTCAGAGATGAAATTCCCTGCTATCAATATGGAAATGTACAACAAGAAATCACAGAAGATGTTGATCTCATACAATGTACTCAAAGGAAATAGTTATTTTTCTGGGAGAATTACTACAAGCCATAACTGTGTGATTATGGTCAGATGTGTAGGTACAAATGACGCTACAGAACCACATGAAAGTGGGTCAAATTCTCATCTATAGCCAAAGTGGCTGGTTTCAAGATTACACAGTACCCATCCTCTCCTATTGGTCTATGAGCAACTGGAGGGCAAAGGCAATGTCTGACCCACCTGTGTGGTTCCCAAGACAGGCCTTCTGCACCTGAGAGATACTCCTATTGGTGCAGGACCATGGGGGCCTCGGCTAGAGCAAAGGAGTTGCTCTGTAGTGTTAAGACTGGGAACTGAAAGGTGGGGAAGCGTTAACACTTAACTGGATCTAAGAGGATTCCCTAGAGACTTGTATCATCCTAGTGGCCAAGCAGGGTCCAGCAACTTTTCTTGTTATAGTCAGCACTTTCAGATTAGTGTCATCAGGTAAATTCTCATAGATTTTTCTCATGACATCATATTCTGGTTCATCCCTGTGACAACTTTTTATTATACAGTAGCACTTACCATTATGGTCCCACCTCATTAATCTCTTGACCTAGTAAATTTCTGTATGTGCATATCAACATTCATTCAACAAACATTTATTAAATGTCTTTATAATGCCAGGCCCTAGCATGAAAACACTGCCTTTAAGTAACACAGTGTCTAATTTTACCAAGGGATATTAATAATTTTTTAAAAACCAGTTCTATAATAAAGATTTAAATTCTATGATAAAGGTGCCTCAAAATTCTAGGAGTCTAATGGAGGAGTTGTTTCTTAATGTGAAGTGGGTGTGGTTAGAGGGAATGACTTCTCTATCATTCTTTGAAGAATGACTAGGAGTTTCATGAGAGAGAAAAAAAATACCACGAAAAGAAGCAATCTGAGCCAAGGCATGTGGGCAGTAAGGATACTCCAAGGACAAATAGCTGGTGACATTATGGAATATCTTATCCTTTGGAGACATAACATTTTACAACACTTGGAGATAATGGGATTTGTTCTAAACCTGAACCAAGGAAGCTTGACATCAAGGATATCTGACAACAAATAAATCATAAGAGTTATGTCACTACCAGTGAATTTGGGAGGGGGGATGTTATCTTGTGAATTAAATTCTGTTGATCCAGTTCAATTCCTTAATTAATGCATAGATTGCAAAGTTCTCAAATACATGGAAAGGGAAAAATGCTCTGTGATCAAAGTGGCAGGATCAGAAAGAATGTTCTCAGGGGCCTCCCTGGTGGCACAAGGGGTTAAGACTCAGCACTATGAAGCCTATCAGCAGCCACTGCAACACCAGTTCCATCCCTGGCCGAGGAGCTAACCCACATAGTGCAGCAGACCTCTCCTGTTTGGCCCACTGCTTCCCTCAGCAGTGTATTTCTGTCAATCCGTCTGTTCTGCTCTCCATTCTGTCTCTGGTGAATCCTCTCACCCACCACTCACCCCAGTTCTTGTATGCATAAATAATAAATCTTGGAGAAAAAAAGAAAATGTTCAGAGGATTAAAATGGTGGGATATAAATATCTCAATTGTCTATCTTTGTGACAATGAAATTTCCAGGTCTACATACCTCTTTATGTCAATAGATTACCATTCCCTCCTACAATATGTCTCAACATCAACTCACTTCTTTGTTATATGTAATTCCCCACAACAGTGTCACAAACTTAAATGCCTATGAGTTCTAGGTAGATGATATGAGTAAAGGTGGCTAAATGGGGACTGGTAAGCTAAGATTATCTTTATCATCCAAAGGGGGAAGCCATTGCTGTGCTCCTGGTAGCTGTTGCCATGTAGGAATGATGGCTAAAGGCTGTTAGAACTCCAGGTGTATGTGTCAGTTGTATGTGTTCACTCAGGGTGTATGTGTCAGTTGAAGATGAGGTGGAGGGGGTAACCTGAGGTTGACCCTGGCTTCTTCACATGGTTGTCCTTTCTGAGGCTTGAGGACACAGAGTCAGGCCATGCAGAGGCCTTGGTACTAGTTGGGGATACCATTTTCAATAAGTCTTTTTTGTTTAAAGATTTATTTATTTATTTATTCATACAAACACTTGGTATAGTCAGAAGCGCGGGAGGGTGAGAGAATTCACCAGAGCCAGAGCGGGGAGCAGAGCAGGCAGAAGGACCGAAGTACACTGCTGAGGGGAGCAGCGGGTGGCAGGAGAGGTCTGCGTGCCATGCGGGCAACCGCTGTGCCACCAGGGAGTCAATTTCCCAATAAAAGAAATTGACTCAGGGGGAAAAAAAACATTTTCAAAAGAAGCCAGAAATTCTGGTTTTTATTATGGCAATTCCTGTTTTGCTTTGTTATTTTTTTTCTTAGCAGGGAACAGCCACGCTGAATGCAGGTGAATAAGCTATGTGTGCCTGAGATAACTACTTTGTGATTTTCCTCCTAAAACTTTCCTAATTTTTTTTGTGATGGACTGTTCCATTTCCTTCGGACTTCAAGGACCCCCCAAATATGGACTCAACTCCTGAGCCTCTTGTGAATTTTGCCCAATATACTGCTGAATTCAGAGCCTGCCCACTATTAAGCATTAAGTTTTACCCCATTCCTGCAATATGTCCTGACCTATCCCAGCAATCTTGTCTTCATCCTTGAAGGCTGCCTGGCCACACCTTGATGATATCAAGACTTGCCCTAAACCAGCATGATGACTCATTCCTCCTGACCATTGTAACCTTTGGCATATTTCTTTGTATCGTTCTCCTGTGACATCACATGTTAACCTTATTCTAGGACTACAACTTGGGCAGGGGTATGGGAAGATGCAATCTGTATGGCATCACAAAAGAGGCTGTTGTTTGGGAAAAGTCATGATGTCACAAAAAATGTCTGCATTAACAAAAGAATCATTAAAGTTAGAGAAAGATGTTTAAATGCTGTGATTCACATCTCTTTAGTGTGAGTAAAAGGTGTAAATGCACTTTTCCAAGTATTTCAGGTCAACTTTTATCATAGTGAAGTTTTATAGTTCTCTATAAAGACTCTTCTCTCTGGATGTACTGTCTATGAGGGGTAGTGAGAGGTGATGTTTTTTAACTTTATGGAATGAAAATTCAGAAATTAGGAACAGGATTTATAGCTACTGAAGCCATTGCATATTCTCCCTCAGGTATTTTGCTGGAAGGAAACAAAAATTATAATTGTGGCACACAATATTTACTTGATAATGTTACTGCAACATGACTAAATTTTATGTTCACTAAATTCTTATAATCCTTAGCATATATACTTCAAGGTTCTCCCTACTACTTCATATCTAGTTTATTTTATCTTATTTTATCAGAAAGATAGTTAAATAGGAATAAGATTATTTTTCTTAGGGTATTATAAATATTTTGGGTAGAGGTATTCTAATTTTAAAGTAAGGGACTTTAAAATTATGGTCATTTTAACATGGATATAGATATTCTGATGTACTGTTACTATTACAATTTTTTTTATGTTAGTCACTATAAAGTCAGCAGGCAGAGAATATAACTTCCATTCTTTCTAAAGGAAGAAAGATAAAGGCTAAAATCAAATCCTTTTTCCAAAATGCTATGAGAAGGAAAAAAACCAACTGAACAACATGAGAATCTAAGATAAGTAGGTGATTTTGTTTGCATTCAATCGTCCATGCATTCAACAAAAGCACACTGATTGTCTACTATGTGCATCAGATACTGTGCTAGGCTTTGGGTAAATGGAGATAAGCAAACTAAATACGGTCTTAACTCCCACAGAGCTTATGTTCTAGTGAGAAGGACAAAATCAATTAAGAAAAGGATAAATGCATAACTATATGCATAACTATAAACAAATTTCATATATAGGTATATACATACACGCACACACTACTAGGGTGAGTAATGGGGCCAGTAGGGGGAAATTACTTTAGATTCAGTGGTCACAGGTTTTTCTGAGGCAGTAGCACTTGAGTTGAAGGGGACTGGTGAGGAATGAGGAGTGCCCAGCATGTAAAATGTAGGGGATATAGAGGTCTCCGGCTTGGGTAACAGCCTTCACTTGGAATGGTTTCTTAGAACAGAAAAAAACAAAATGGCTTGAGTACAATGATTGATGAAGAGGAAATATAATTGAACAGAAAGAGAGGAGATATCATGAAGAGCCCTGACATAAGCAGTAAGGGGTTTGGATAAGAAGCCATTGTTTTCAAGTAGAGTAGTGCAGTGTTGTAAGAGATCACCTGACTGCTGAGAGACGTGTATGATGTAGTTTGGAGACAGGCTCAACAGAACTTGCTGATGGATTAGAGATGTGGTACAAACAAAAATGAAGACTCAGGGAAGATTCATGGGGTTGTGACTTGGCAAACATGTGCATACCATTCCCTGAAATGAGAAAAATAAACATGCTGAAGAGGAAACAAATGCTGAGACACAATTAGGTACACTAAAGATTTGTCAGGGAACACTTGTAAAAGGAAAAGAGGCAGGAGCAGGCTTGTGCAGGGGGAGTTTCAGACAGTGATACAAACCTCACAAAGTCCCTGCCAGCTCAATGAGGAACTCCCCAGCAAAGGCTGCAAGTTAAGAGGATTTTTGTGTTGGTGGAAAGAAGCCTCCCTAAGAAGAGTATGCCCTCAGTTACACCCCAAGAAGAGAACAGCTTTGGCTCTAAAGCATGGATGGATCCTTAGGCCATAGTTGGAGGGAGTCAGTCCCTCCCCTTCCCTGAAGGGGTATGTGAGGAGCACATCTCTATGTCTTCCCCCAAGGAACAAGAGTGGGAAGCATTTCAAAGAAAGAAAAGTCAGCAGCAAAGAATGCTGCTGAGCAGTTTAATAAACAAAGGACAGAAAATGTCCATTCAACAGTGAGCTTACTGAGAGCAACCTGATAACAGTGGTGGAGATGGAGGCCAGATCAGCATAAATTGAAATTAAAAGGGAAGGGAGCAAACAGAGAAAGGCATTTTTAAAAGGAATCTGAACAAACAATAAGCAGAGAAACAAGCTGGATGGTGATTTGGGGGTCAAGGAAAAGATTTTATTTTAAATATTACATTATGAAAGTTTTAAACATAGAGAAGTTGAAAGAATTTTATAGTAAATATCACTAAATTCTGTAATTAACCTTTTACTGTTTTTGCTATATCTCATCATTTTATAAAGGAGTTGTAAAGATGGACAAAACCTAGAGCATGTTCGCATGCCTCGAGTATGAGCCTATAGCTAGGGAAGGTTGATTGCCGCGGACCAGCCCAGCGGCGGCGGGAGATTGAAACAATCTCAGGGTTTGAGCGAGAATGAGCAAAGGGTGGTCAAAGGAATTAGGGCGAGGGACAAGAATGACACACAGACACACTCAAGGGAGAGTGAAAATCTGAGTGCCATTAATTAGGATCAGCCATCTCTTTTTATACATTTTCACAGTGATTACTTCATTATGTTTTTCACAGTATGTGGTTAATCATTTATCAGATTGTTCGTAAATGCAGTGAAACATGAACAACATAACATCTTGTTTATTATTTACCAAGAAATCAGGAACAAATCAAGAACATTTCATATTTTACCCCCCTCAGCGGAGGTCTGTTCTATGTCTTGCGATTCACTGTTATGATTATACATACCTATCATAATCTTACTTTTATAGCTCCCATTTCTACTTATTATTCCTATAATTCTACTTGGTAACACGTTTACTGAAAACAATAGAACCAGTTTCCTTGGCCATGATTGCTTTCCTTTATTGTGAAACTACTGCCTAGTAATGATTAACAACATGACTTGGTTGTGCCTCAACATCTTCCAGGCCTGTTTTCCTAGTTATTTTCCATAAGTGAAAGGTGGGAACCATTAAAATCCCCTTGGGGACTGCGTCTGTCTTAGGTTGTCAGAAACTCCTTTCTGATCTTACCCGTCATTGACTGTCCAGTCCAGCACACAGGGGAAGAGGGACTTATGTACCATAACAGCACAACCACTCTGTTTTAATGAGAAATTGTGGCAATAGTCACATTGCTCTCAGGAGCCGCCACAGTTGATGATATAGGAAAGAAAGGGGATAACCAGATAAAGAAATGAAGTCTTTGGGAACTGAGTGAGGGAAACAGGATTCAGAGCATAGTTAAAGGGATTGTTTCTTGTTACAGAATGGAAGAAAGAGGAAATGGTTATAAAATCATTAGGTTGGCAGGTATGATATTGGGAAGATGTAGCAGATGCTACAGCATTGCTTAACTAATAGCTTAGACCCTATTCTTCCGCTAATAAAGCTTCATCTGTGGTAGCAATGCGGCCATAGCTAGGGGATTAAGAGTGACTGATCTGGGCTTCCCTGGTGACGCAAGGGGTTAAGACGCAACCTATGAAGCTATCGCAGCCACTGCAGCACGAGTTCGATTCCCCAGCCAGGGAGCTACCCACATGGTGCAGCAGACCTCTCCTGACTCGCCCACTGCTCCCCTCAGCAGTGTATTTCAGTCAGTCTGCCTGTTCTGTTGCCCCACTCTGTCTCTGGTGAGTCCTCTCACCCTCCGCACATCTGGCCTGTACCCCAGTTCCTGTTGCGTAAATAAATAAATCTTAAAAAAAAAAAGAGTGACTGATCTAAGCCAGTCACGGCTACTGCATTCCCCTTTATCAAACCCTAACTTTCCCATTGGATCTTGCAGTTAAGAGACTGCCCCAATCACCTATTTCTGGTCAATGGGACTTAAGGGTTGTTTGCTGAGGTTTCTGTAAAAGATTTCCTTTGCTGATTAAAGGAGAGGAAACTTCTCACATAAAAGTTTCTTTTCCTGTCTCCCCCACACCCCTGTGTTTTCCTTACCTTTAAATGTGGTCATGATATCCGGAAGTATGATAGTCATCGTTCAACTTTAGTGAGCTTGAAGATGAAAACCCAGAGCTGCGAAAAGGAAAAAGACTATGATGATATTATTTAGCAGCTGAAACAGTACCAACAATTGCCTGCCTCAGACTTATTTGCATTATAGAAAAAGAAACTCCAATTCATTGAAACCTTCATAGTCAGGTTTTAAGCCACTTAAGCTGAATTCAATTACAGAGTATGGGGGAGGCCTTTTTTACTGCTGACTACCTTTTCCTAACTCGATTCTAGTTACAGACTCTACTCCCCAAGCCACAGGAGTGAATACCTGACTTAAACTGGACGTCAACTTTTTTTTTTTTTTTTAACATTTTTTCACAACACTGTGTATGATTCAGAGGTATAGGTTTATACCTCTTTTTTTTTTTTTTAAAGATTTATTATTATTTATTTATTTATTTATTTGTACAAGCACTGGGTACAGTCAGAAGCATGGGAGGGTGAGAGAATTCACCAGGGCCAGAGCGGGGAGCAGAGCAGGCAGAAGAACCGAAGTACACTGCTGAGGGGAGCAGCGGGCGGCAGGAGAGGTCTGCGCGCCATGCGGGACCCTCCTCCGGTGGCCGGGGAGCAGCCGGGGATCGAACCGGCGCCGCAGAGGCCGCGGGCAGCTTCGCAACCCAGCGCTCAACCGCTGCGCCACCGGGGAGGCCCTGGACGTCAACTTTTCATACTGAGAAATTGGAACTAACTTGATTAGGAATACCCAAAGACAGAGGAGATAACCTAATTATCACAACTAGAAAGAAGAGCTGAAATATCCTGCCCCTGGAAGCCTTATCCTACTCAGTCTATGAATTACTTCATTATCCTCTCAATAAATACTCCTCTTTTTTTTTTCATTAAGATAGCTGGAATTGGACTCTGTTGCTTTAAACCAGTACTTCTCAACTAAGGAAGCTTTTACTTCTCAATGGTTATCTGGCCATGTCTGGAGATATTTTTGGTTGACATAACAGGTTAAGTGTTACTGGCATAAAGTGTGTCAATACCAGTAATGTTGTTAACCTCTTCTAATGCACAAGACAACTCTCAAACACACTTGGCTCCAAATTCCAATAGTGCTGCTGCTGTTAAGAAATTGCTTTAAAACAAGTTTCTTAACTGATACAAGAAGGTACTCAACAAAGGTGATTTAGGGTCATCTGCTGAAAATGAGTGGGAAGGAAGATTGGGCGGCCTGAAGAGCAAGGAGAGGTGTGGAATGGTCTCTGAGGGTGTGGAAAATCGAGCATAGTAGAGAAGTAGTGTAAGATTACTGAGCAGTGGTTAAGGCCTGTCTGAGGTTTGATGACCACCAATTTCGATACATGGGTCTAACAACAATTTTTCTCCTGCAATGTAGAGCTACATTGGTACCGACAAGGAAAAGACACATAATTGGGTTCATGCAGGTTTCATTTTTTGTCAGGTGAGAGTAACAGAGGGAAAAAAAGGTGAGAGAGTTGATATTTGTATCATTACATTACATTACTGATGAACCAGAGAAATTAAGCTAGATAATGAGAGAAGAAATGAAAGAGAATTAATAATAAAAACTGGGGCCTCCGTGGGGGTGCAAGGGGTTAAGTCTCAGCACTATGAAGCTATCCCCAGCCACTGCTGAGTTTTATTTCTTACTGCTTATTGGATCTTGGGAGTATGTGGTCCTGCCTCCCTCTCCCCTTCTGAACACAAAAATGAACCTGACCAGGTGGTGTTCTGTGGGATCCTAGAAGTGAGAAGGGGAAGAACTTAAGTACTAAAAAAGTCAATCTCCTTGATACCATTTTTTTCCCCCCTAGAGTATCAAGAGAAGTAATTTGGGGGCAGACATAACATTAATGTATTCTGGAACTGTTTCCTTTCTGTTTTTTTCCTGGCCTCCAGTAAACTCATTTTGAGCGTCTCAGCTGAGCCAAAGGAAATCAAAATCAATCCTTGATACTCCAGTAAATTCCCTGGATCAACTTGATCTCATTAGTTTTTAGGGTGGGGGAGGTGGACAGTAACAGAAATATCTATTGACCATCTCCTCTCGAGCATTTTACTACATCATTTAAATATTCACAGTAAGTTCAGTATTATGATCCCAGGTAACAGTCAGAGAAACAGACCACTATATCATCAAACACTAATATATCACTTTCTGTGTGCTAGACACCGCTTTACTTTACAGCTATAAACTCACTTAATCCTCATAACCCTATGAGGTGGGAATTATTACTGCCTCCATTTTAAAGATGGGAAGCTAGGCTATGGAAAGGACTTCAGTAAATACAGGTGGAGCTGGGCTTTTAATCCAGGCAGGGCTGGGTCCCTTACTCCAAAGTCTTATTTTTCTACCCGTGGACAATGTAGTAATAAAGTAACATTTCCTTGTAAGCCCCTCAGATAACAGGATGTTACGAGCAACATTCCTATTTTCCTCTACCACAAAACAGTCTTTATTAGCATAGGAGATGCTATTGTCTGCTTTAAGTGCACATGACATCCTGAAATGTTTTCTTTAGCTCTTTCTCCTAATCCTGTCTTTTAATCTGTTTGCCCTGTCTTCTATTTTTCCTTCACTCCAGAATACAGCTGGGAATAATGCCAGCATCTCAGTTACTGAGCTAGTTATTATTTTTCTTTTCATTGTATTGTTAGCCTAATCCAATCTTTTCACTTTCTATTCTTCATCTCCATTTTGATTACTATAAATAATCTAGGTAGCTCTTTTTTTTTTTTTTAAAGATTTATTTATACAACAATCGGGGTATAGGCCAGATGCGCGGGAGGGTGAGAGGATTCACCAGAGACAGGGCAGGGAACAGAACAGGCAGACTGATGAAATACACTGCTGAGGGGAGCTGTGCTCAACCACCTGTGCCACCAGGGGAGGCCCAATCTAGGTAGCTCTTTCAGAGTCTCTTCTTAAAAGGTTTACCCCCAATTTTAGTGTGTGAATCAGGCATGATGTATGTGTTTGGCCCTGTGCTAGGTAACAGGCAATAAAAATGTGACTGAGAGTTCCTGCCTTTAATGTATTTACCGTTTAGTACTTTCCAGTGTTGGGATATAGTACTGTCTCCTGATTTGACACTACCACTGGTTATTAATGATACATAATCAATACTCAAGAAATACTTTTCACGTATTTTCAAATTGAAAGTCAGTGCCTCACATGAAGACTTCTTAAATATCCTGTCTTTCTCTAGAGCTTTTACCCTTTGATCTATGCATCAGAACTGAGTATGATTATTTTCCATACATTTGCCTCTGTTATTAAACCTTCAATGGAGGGAGTTATAACACTGTAGGAATGTAATGATAAAGGAATTAGTTTTGAGGTCCCGATTTAAAGAAAGTGTTCACTCCAGAATCTTAAAAAGGAGTTTAATCTGGAGGCACTGTTCTAAGTATGCACATGAGAGGTGTTGAAGAGTAAAAGATCGCTGGTCTTGGAATCCAAAGACTGGAATTATAATCCTAGCTCAGCCAATAACGTGAACACGGCTAATATTTACTGAGCACTTACTCCTCCATGTCAGTTACTTCTACTTCTATTAAAAGAGCTTAAAAAGAGCACCTCGATAAAAAGAGGTGCTAAAATATGGCAGACTCAAGCCTCGCTAGAGCCTCCCCCAAACATCCTTAACCCTTGAGCCATATATAGCTTTTTTTAAAAAAAGATTTATTTATTTATGCATACAAGAGCCGGGGTACAGGCCAGAGATATTGAGTGTGTGTGTGTGTGTGTGTGTGTGTGAGAGAGAGAGAGAGAGAGAGAGAGAGAGAGAGAGAGAGAGAGAGAGAAAGATCCACCAGAGACAGAGCAGGGAACAGAACAGGCAGACTGACTGAAACACACTGCTGAGGGGAGCAGCAGGCGAGACAGGAGAGGTCTGCCGTGCCATGTGGGTTGCTCCCTGGCTGGCAGGGGATCTCAGGGGATCGAACTCTTGCTGCAGAGGATGCGAATTGCTTCACAGTACGGTGCTTAACCCCTTGCGCCACCAGGGAGGCCCAAGCCACATACAGCTTTGAGACTCAGTTTTCCCCTTTTTAAAATGAGGGATTTGGAGCCAGTGTCTCAGTTCTAGAAGAAGAGGGTGCTGACAAAAGAGACAAGTCCGCAGATGGGTGTGACAGAAGGTGGGGCAAAAAGCAACCAAGTCTCAGCAGCCGAGCAAGCAGCATAACTGGTTGGGTCAAATTTAGAGTTAGAGCCCCCGGTGCAGAAGGCTGGGGCTGTTAGACCTGAACGAGGCCTGCGGGCGAGAATGGGCCCAACAGCTGTCTCTGACCATTGTAAGAGCGGCCGGCGCGGGCCAGCCGCCAAGAAGGCAGGCGATCCACAGGACTTTGTCTGGGTTGGGGAACAGCACCTCACCGGCCCAAGTCCTGCTGCACAGGCTTCTCCCAGAAAACCAGAAGAGGAAGGGGCGCGGCCTTCCCTTCCGCGTCGCAGAGCGCCACGTCCCTCTTGGCTCAGCCGCCCCCAGGCTTCTACGCGTCGGTGCTCCCCGCCGCCCTCCTCCCGGCCTGTGGGCGCGGCCTCGTCCCCGCCACCGCCAATCTGCGCCTTCGGCGATCCTGGACGGACCAATCAGCGGCCGCCCGGGGGCGGGGGCTGTCGCTATGGCAGCGAGAAGGCGGGAGCGCGCGGTGGGCAGAGGTACAGTGCAAGCCGCGGGCCCAGAGCTGGAGGGACCAGTCCGTGCGCTGTATGCGTTCAGCAGGCGGAGTCTCGCGCGCGGAGAACCTGCTAGGTAAGGCCAGTGGCTTCCTGGGGGGTGCGGAACCCCACGGCGGGAGGGTGGAGCGGGTCCCCAGAGAAGGGTCTGGCCGTCGCTTGCCCTGACCGGGCAGTGACGGTGGCTGGGGCCGCACAGTGGGCGCGCGCGCGTGGGAAGGGGTTTCAAGCTGGAGCCTGGGGCGCAGGGTTCCTTCTTCTGCTCCACTCCCTGCAGGACACCCAGGCTTTTTTTGGGGGGGGGGTAGATGAGGGTAGCAGGTTCTTGATCGAGAGCAGGAGGAGGTAGGTTGGAAGCAGGACCAAAACCCCAGCTGGTTCCAGTCGGGTCTTGGCAGGTTGATGGGCAAGGGAGGTGCCTACTGGTGCCATAGTATACCCACCAAATCTTGGCTGATGCTCACTACCACCCGCCGGAGAGCAAAGCTAGGCCAGGGAATCCTGCTCTTCTACGGTTCTGTTAAACCTCACAACCCCTGACACTTGGGAGAGGAGAAAGTTCCTTCTAGTTGTGGTATTGTTTTCTCTTCAGTGACAGAAATCATGTGGTGTGAGATGAGCCTTTTCAGTTTCAATATATGAGAAAGATGGTATTTCCTAGTTGCACCTGCTACATAAACCTTCCAACCTTTATTCTGATTTCTGGGCCATAGAAAACCTCATGAAATTCTCAAAGTATCTGCTATTCTCCCAAATTGGACAGTAAATTTTACACAACTGAATAAGTCAGCACTGCCACCTAACCCTTTTATTAAATGCATGGATAAATATGGACACCAAACCATATATTACCTTGACTTTTTTTTAAAAAGGAGTGGACAAGGAGGTTCAATGCAATTAATTGTTTCTGCTAGTAAATCTTATTTGAAAATTTGTGAACTTTCCCTATAAGAATTTAAAGAACTGAAATAATTGATGAGACAGTTTCTTTAAGGAAATAGTTAAAAGTAATATGACTAGGGGTTAATAGATTTGGATCAGATAACCTCTAACTTCTTTCACAATCTATTTAAATGATTTGTTTCTTAAAGTCTTTCTACTGAATAATTGAATTCTACTGAATTCTACTGAATAATTAAATCCTTGAATCAGAACATTCAGAACAATCCTTGAATCAGAACCTGAATGTTCTAGATTTAGGATTCTAGATATCCAGACTTTTGCATCTTGCCACCACCACCCTTTTATAAATTGCCTCAGGATTCACCGTTATCTAAGTTGAGTGGAATTCTTGTTTTCTAAAACTTGAACAAATGCAACATATGTTTCAACAAATATCCCAAGTTAATAGGGTTGAATACTTTTTTAAAAAGTGGAAGTTTAGAATTAGGAATGAAGTCTCAGGTATTATCACTTTCTTTAATAGGGTGAACATGGAAAATTCTATTTCTTAGCTTAGTCTTTAAATTCTCAATAATCTGGTGCAAGTTTCTACTGTGAGTGAAATATTCATTTCCAACTTCTTGTGCTTCATGCTATTCTCCATTTATCCTAGTTTTACACATCTTGAAAGGGTTGAGTCCATATTCTGCTTACTTTCCTATAACCTCCTGAAATCCTGTTCATATTTCACATTATGAATCTACCCTTTCAGCATGGTTTGCGCCAAGTTGGTTTGTGATAAATAATAGTTAAAATGAAATTTACAAGTAAGACAATGAAGGTAACTTCCAAAACACTAGTTACCAATTATGGAGATTAATATGTATATTAATAGGGTGAACAATACCAGAATCTTTTTGTTTTAAGATTTGTCATGTATCTCTATAAACATACTAAACTAAGTTTACGATATTAAGAATAATATTTAAAATACTTTTCACTTTCTAAGGAACTTTTGATGACTGAGATGTGCAAAATACCTGTTTAAGTGTTGGGTATTTGGGGGAATCAAGTGTAGAATGTTAAAATGCATTGCAAATAATCCTTAAATTAGATAATCTTTTAGGTGTCATAAGTAATTGAGTTGACTATATTTAGAATGATAGATAATTAACTATTTCTAAATAACTGAAGGTTTAGAAAAAGGAAAATTTATTATTTTTATGTTTAACGCATGCTATTAGTTTGTAGACTCTAAAAAACAGGCTTCTGACAATTTAAAATAATTTATTCAAGGGAAAGCTTCAATCACTTTAATGACTTTCAATCTGAAATTTAAAAAGATATGATATGATGGAAAGTATACTTAATTAGAATTTGATGGCCAAATATCAATCTTGACTCTGCCAAATGCTCTTAGCCAAGTCAGTGAATGTTCTTGTGCTTTATGACCTTTTATAAATGTAGGGTCTGAACCAAACCCTGCCTGAAATTATTTCTGAATGGTTTTAGAATGTACTGATTAAAAAACTTTTAAAGCCACCTCATAGAAATTGAGATAGCATTTGCATGCTTTTATTTTTTCGAAATGTGTATTTTACTTATCGCAAGTATGGTGTGTGTAAATAATGAAGATGTGACTTTAATAAATTTGTTGATAAGACAGATGAGCAGCAGTATCTGTTTTTTATAAAGCTACTATCAAGGACACTGTAACTGATTAAGATAGAGAGAACAGGTAATTTAATGACTTTTTTTGGTGTCCTTTTCAATAGATGTGACCAGTAGAGGCACAAAGATCTATACTTTTGATAAAGGGAGTTCATATCATCTGGTCATACAGCTGATACTATATTTTGATCTCAATTTCCCCATGACTCTCATTTTCAAAGGGAAAAATGGAGTTTAGCACCAGGTTACCTGTTGCCCTTGTCACTGACGCCAATGAAAAACCTCAGAAGCCATTTCTTGTTCTCTTTCCCCACTAACTCTCATTGTTAGAATTATGACACTGACATTAAGAAGACGTAACACAAGTTTCCTGGCTCAAGGCAGTGCTTTAGAGAAAGAAACCTGGGCTCTTGCAAAAAACTCTTTTAAGGCCAAGGAGGAAGAGATTATTTCTCTTTTATTGGATGTATTTTTTTCTTTGGCCTACAACTGCTATTGCAATGTTCAGAGAAGAGCTCTAATGTGACCTGTCAAAAATATCATTTAAAGGTTATTTGCCAGACTGGCTTCTCACCTTTTAAGTTTTATAATTGTGTATTTACAAAACCGATTTTCATAATTTCATTGGCTATTTCATTTTTAAGACAGGAAGGCATTAATATTTAAAGAGTATTTACTCCTGCCATGCACTATATTAGTTACATTGTATTCATTCTTATTTTCAGCTAATCAAAAATCTATGAAGAAATATTAGCTTAATTTTATAGGTAGGAAAACCCAGGCTCAGAGAGGCAAGCAACTTGCCAGTGAATGGGAGCAATTAGGATTCATCTGTTGTTTATTTTTGATTGTGCTGTGTTAATAAAAGTCATATGTCTCTCCAACATATTACAAGCATATGATCACTTTCCTGTTTGGGTGATTTTATGCTAAAAGATCATAAGGAAGAAATATGTATTATTAAAATTTAAAGATACTATATTTGCCTTTTTTTTTTTTACAGATTACTTAGAAATAATTATGTTTACCAGTGAGTTTGCATATGAGCTAACTGCCTTGTCCTTTACAGTTAGGGAATGAGGTTTCAAAAAAGAATTTGAGTTGTTTCACTAAATACCTGATCTCTCTGACTGATAGTGGGGCAAGAGTTAATTTTTTAAAGTGGTGGTAAGAGTAAAGAAAAATTCCAGTTAAGGATTTATGGGAAAACATAAAACATATGGGAAAACATACCTGCTATCTTGAAGTCTCATTGCTGAGCAAAGTAAGCTTTCAGTTGGAATTATTTTTAGTTTTTAGAAGGGGAACTCTGTAGTAAAATGGCACAACAGATTCATATCTTTGTTTATTCTGGTTTTTGCGTCTGTTTATTTAATATTTCTCTCTTCTCCACACTGGAAGATGATTTAATTTAGTCTTCCATATCATAGAACTTTTATGTGACAAATGTATATATCATGTTTTGTTATCACTGCAATAAAGGTAAATTTATATTGATGTTTAATGTGCCTTTATTTCCCTTTTTAACATCTAGAACCTATTAAGAGTCTGTTTTTGTGAAGAAGCATTAGGAATCAAGACCCATATCCTCATTAACTTGATTTTGCTCACGTCATCCTACTGCTTTGGATGTAAGTTACCTCATCTATAAAACGGTGATAAAAATTCTTTACCTGTCTGAAGGTGAGTGATCAGTTAAGATTGCATTTGATCGCAAAAAAAAAAAAAAGGAGGGAGGACAAAAAATAAGAACAGATTTAATGGAATCTTAAGCACACAATACTTATTTTCTCCTGTAAAGTTATTCTTCAAGTAGGCAGTTTAGGATAAGTATAGTAGCTTCATAAAGTTATCAGGAACCTATATTTTTTTCCAGTTGTTTGATATGATATCTTAAGGTGTGAGCCTGGTGCATATAATCTAAGAAAGCTGCCAGAGCTCCAACCATCACAGCCAAGTTCAGGCAGCGAGGTAAAAGCAAAGAAAGGATGTGTCTTCTCCTTTTATGGAGACTTCCTGAACCAAAACTCAGGATACAAAGGGAGCAGGAAAACATAGCTGGATGTGAGGCTGCCCTGAATTAAATTGGCCTTTGTTACGCAGGAGGTTGGGAAGATTTGGATATTGGCAAGAAAATAGAAGTATCTTCCGCAGTAGGGACCTCTGAGACATATAGCTATTGATAACCACTTTTAGAAGCTTCAGTAATTTGCCATGGCAGATCTTTAAAATGATTTTCTCCAGAAAGAAATAACTTTCACCCAATACAAAAAGTGTTTCTTTTTTCCTTTTTTGAATTTTTTTTAAAAGATTTATTTTTATTTATTTATACAAGCACTGGCTACAGTCAGAAGCATGGGAGGGTGAGAGAATTCACCAGAGCCAGAGCGGGGAGCAGAGCAGGCAGAAGGACCGAAGTACACTGCTGAGGGGAGCAGCTGGCGGCAGGAGAGGTCTGCGCGCCATGTGGAACCCTTCTCTGGTGGCCGGGGATCGAACTGGCGCTGCAGAGGCTGCGGGCAGCTTTGCAACCCAGCGCTCAACCGCCGCGCCACCAGGGAGGCCCCCTTTTTTGAATTTTTAAGAATATAGAACACTTCACGAATATGTGTGTCATTCTTGCCCAGGGGCCATGCTAATCTTTAGTTTCTGTTATTGCGGTTCTAGTAGATGTCTGCTGAAATGAGCCCTCTTTTTACTTTTATCCCTGGATGCATTCTGGAAGGCTTTCTGCCATCATTATGTATTTGTTCTGGTTACTTTAAAAAATTGCCTATAAACACTCAATAGATATTTCTTATACATTTTATGCATTAAAAAATAACCAACATTTTTTGAGCCCCTTGCTGTGTGCAAGGTACTAAAAAGAAAAGAGATAAGTTACCCCAAAGTTATCACATAATAAATCATTAGGAAGCAAACACTTTATGTTAAAAGTGTAATTTACCTCAATATACATTTAAGTTTAGTAGTGGTTCAAGAAACATACTTTCGCCTTTAGTAATTAAAAGTTTTGTGGTTTTTTTTTTTTTTAACCGCCTAACTGTTCCCTATCTTGAAATTTCCTCTTACTTAACTACTAGCCCTTGGTTAACTTATCTCCTTCCACACTTTTCTTTTTTTTTTTTATAAAACTTTTTTTTTTTTTTTAAAGAGACATGTATTTTATTTATTTATTTATTTGTTTGTTTGTTTGTTTATACATGCACTGGGTACAGTCAGAAGCGCAGGAGGGTGAGAGAATTCACCAGAGCCAGAGCAGGGAGCAGAGCAGGCAGAAGGACCGAAGTACACTGTTGAGGGGAGCAGCGGGCGCAGCAGGAGAGGTCTGCGCGCCATGTGGGACCCTCCTCCGGTGGCCGGGGAGCAGCCGGGGATCGAACCAGCGCTGCAGAGGCTGCGGGCAGCTTCGCAACCCAGCGCTCAACCGCTGTGCCACTGGGGAGGCCCCACACTTTTCTTTATACATATTATAAAAATATACCCTATAGTTGTAATTTTATATGATTTAGATGCCGCTAGCTCTGCAAAGAAAGTGAATTGAAATAAACTTTTGAGAAAAGATAAAAAAACTCAAGGGATAGAAATTGAGGTGGGGAAGAATCTAAGAATTCAGTCAGTCTCATGGATTTTAGCAAGTAGATTAGGAGCAAATTAAGATTTTATTTCTACAGAGTATATTTGTGTTTTTGCAGGGCATTACGTTTTTCTTTGTATCAGCCACACAATACAGTAAGTCTTTTGCTACTAGTGCTTTTTACCAGTCTGGAATCACTGACCTCAAATAAATAAAAGTCAGGAACTTATGTGTGTAGAACTTATGTGTAATATTATTTCTTTTTTTTAAAGATTTATTTATTTATGCATACAAGAGTTGGGGCACAGGACAGAGGTGGGGGGTGGTGGTGGTGAGGGGATTCACCAGAGACAGAGTGGGGAACAGAACAGGCAGATTGACTGAAATCCACTGCTGAGGGGAGCAGCAGGTGAGTCAGAAGAGGTCTGCTGCACCATGTGGATATCTCCCTGGCTGGGGATTGAACTTGTGCTGCAGTGGTTGCGGACAGCTTCATAGATTGTGTCTTAACCCCTCGCGCCACCAGGGAGGCCCCCAGCCTGGTATTATTTCTAAGAGATGTTTAGCATTATAAGTCATCTGACAATGAAACTATCTACTGGCTAAACACCATTTTAGTGCATTTAAATTTTTGTCATTAATAGAAAAGCAATCATGCTACCCATAGTTTTATAAGTGGCTTTTTAAAAATTGTAATTGTTTATTTAATATACATAGCAGACTGAAAGTCCTGTGAGGGTAGGGACCACTTCTATGTCTCTTACCTTTGTATCCAGCATATTTAATAAATATTTGTTAAATTTTATCATAAAATTAATTAAATAAATGCAATCGGTTAAAGAAAACATCTTTCAATTCAGTCTTTTTTTTAAAAAAAAAGATTTATTTATTTATGCATACAAGAGCTGGGGTACAGGCCAGAGATGTGGGGGGTGAGTGGATCCACCAGAGACAGCAGGGAACAGAATAGGCAGACTGACTGAAATACACTGCTGAGGGGAGCAGCGGGCGAGACAGGAGAGGTCTGCCTTGCTATGTGGGTTGCTCCATGGCCAGCTGGGGATCTAACTCGTGCTGCAGAGGCTGTGGATTGCTTCATAGTGCGGTGCTTACCAGGGAGGCCCTCAATTCAGTCTTAAATTGAAAAGGAAGAGGTGTAAAAGTAGAGGGTTGAGGAAGGGAGAAAAAGATAAATGGGGAAAAATATAGATTATTATAAGGAAAGAAAGACAAACTAATTTCAGTTTTCTGTACTCTACACACCTTAAACCCATGACCATTTTAACAACTTCCAGGTGGTTAATCAAAATAGGAAACTTTCTCTCTCTCTCTCTCTCTCTCTCTCTCTCTCTCTCTCTCTCTCTCTCTCACACACACACACACACACACACACACACACACACACACACACACACACTTTGGCCTTAATCTGGATAATGCTGGTATGAATCAATAGTTAAGAAATCTGACTTTGTAGAAGAATGGGAATTATAATTTGGTTGAGAGGGGAAGAGAGAGCAGCTTTGTTTTTGAACTTGGAAATTTAGGGAATTTATTTGGTATGTATGGAATGCTAGGAGAGGTTTAAGAAGAACTTTGTAGTTTTGCCTGAGGCTTGGGCACCCTTAGGATCAGTGCTGCCCATACTGTTTTGAGATCACTGTCTGAGTTAGATTTTCACATCATCCTACTTTAGAATAAAAATCAACCTCTCCTGGTTTGGACCAGCCTAATATGTCAGCCTAGTTCAGCCCAGTGTCTCCTCTTTAGGTCTCTATTCTTCTTATGGAAGAAGAGGGTGATAAAAGAATGGAGGCCATTCTTACTGACTTGATAATGGAAGAAAAGTAGGTAGTCTCTCTTCTTCCCATTACCCCTCCTGTCATTCATCTCTCCTTCCTTTGTATGGATATTTGCCTATTATCCAGTTCATGAAAATCTGTAGACCTTTCTCTAACATATTTGACAGTATTTTAGTATTTATTTATTTTAAAGATTTATTTATTTATGCATACAAGAGCTGGATACAGGCCAGAGATGCAGAGGGTGAGAGGATTTACCAGAGACAGATTGGGGTACAGATTCACCAGAGTGGGGTACAAAACAGGCAGACTGAAATACACTGCTGAGGGGAGCAGCGGGTGAGACAGGAGAGGTAGGTCTTGCCATGTGGTTTGCTCCTTGGCCGGCCAGGGATCGAATTCGTGCTGCAGAGGCTGCAGATTGCTTCGTAGTGCGGTGCTTAATCCCTTGAACCATCAGGAAGGCCCCTGTTTTGTATTTAAAGAGATTTTTTTGTGTCATTACTTGACACTGGTGTGCTAGAACATTTCCATTGATAGTAAGATGCCACTATAGCCAGATAGAAAAAATACTGCCCATTAAGCTATCACATTTGTGCTTTATCATTTATAATATGTTTACTGAAAGTGCTTTTTTAGATTCACTTAGATATAGCATAGATTTTCTCATATCATTTTTGTGCATACATAAAGAAATTGAAAGTGAAATAAATTGGTAAAGGTATTCTTCTGCCTTCTTTAGATTCACAGTCTGAGTCTTTTGAAACCTTTCTTGATTCAAAGTTGTCATTGTCTGTGTTTTCCCACACAGCATTGTTCTCTCTACTTTGGAGACTAAGGGTGACTTTCTTCTCCTAATTTTTTCCAATCCCTTTGCCTGAACTTTACTTCCAAGCCTCTGACACTCATTTTGTGAGGCTGTCATTACAAGACAATAGACTTTTCTTTTTTTTATAGTACATGTTATACATTTTATTAATTTTTTTCCTCTCTGACCTTTCTTAGCCATTTAATATTTATTTAATTTTTATTTTCTTACATCTTTGTTCATTTTTGTACAATATTTGATTTCTCCCCTCAGGTATTTGCCCATAATTCTCCTATCACCACAGCACCTGTGAACTGTCACCACAGTCCCTTGTGCTCTTCCCTCCTGTTTTGACCCCTCTCCCTCCTCCTGCCCTGCTGTATGCTCAGATCTTTGATCAGTTTGCAAGTTTTGTCTTTTTTCTAACCCTTTGTCTGGTTTCTCCCCACCCTTAAGCGACCACTAATTTGCTTTCTTTCTGTATGGATTTGCTTATTCTAGATGTTTGATATAAATAGAATTACATAATATATATGTCCTGCATCCTGCTGTATTTATTATAAATCAATCATTACATTTTATTTTGAAACAAACAAGCTTCTCCTTAAACAATCTCAGTCCTTATCCTCTAAAATTAACAAAAAGTGAAATTGCTTTTGGTTTTGAATTAGCAGTCACAATTCCTTATCTCCTTCCTGCAAAAGGTAAAAACAAATCCAGTTTAAATGAAATGCAAGTTTGTCTATCTCTAAATTTAAAATCGAGGAGGGGGCCTCCCCGGTGGTGCGGCGGTTGAGCGCTGGGTTGCGAAGCTACCTGTGGCCTCTGCGGCGCCGGTTCGATCCCCGGCTGCTCCCCGGCCTCTGGCTGAGGGTCCCATATGGCGCGCAGTCCTCTCCTGCCGCCCGCTGCTCTCCTCAGCAGTGTACTTCTGTCCTTCTGCCTGCTCTGCTCCCCACTCTGGCCCTGGTGAATTCTCTCACCCTCCCGCGCCTCTGACTGTACCCAGTACTTGTATAAACAAAACAAACAAACAAATAAATAAAAAAAAATGCCTCTATAAAAAAAAATAAATTAAAAAAAAATCGAGGAGGAACTTTGTTTCTCCTTCTTCAGAAGCGAGGTCCATAATGATCAGAGGGCATAATGTCTCACATCCTGTATCTCAAGTATGAAGCTTTCTGGTTTTACCACATTTTGTTTATTTGTTTCTAGAGAACTTTCTCCAATAGTTGATTTTTGTGATCATTTTGTATCTCAACACTCTGATTTTCTATTTGCTCTACCAATGTAATTTTAAGTTTACTGAATAAGCAATATCTGGTATAAAGGCATTTATAAGTCACATAGCCATTTCATATAATTGGTGTGATTATAAAAATTGTATTAGTATTTCTTTTTTAATAGAGGCATGTTTATTTATTTATTTTGTTTGTTTGTTTGTTTGTTTTGTTTATACATGCACTGGGTACAGTCAGAAGCGCGGGAGGGTGAGAGAATTCACCAGAGTCAGAGCGGGGAGCAGAACAGGCAGAAGGACCGAAGTACACTGCTGAGGGGAGCAGCGGGCAGCAGGAGAGGTCTGCGCGCCATGTGGGACTCTCCTCTGGTGGCCGGGGAGCAGCCGGGGATCGAACCGGCACTGCAGCCGCGGGCAGCCTCGCAACCCAGCGCTCAACCGCTGCGCCACCTGGGAGGCCCTGTATTAGTATTTTTGATAATATAGTAGAAAAGATCTATACTTCATTCAAAAGAAAAAACTGATAATGGAATTTAAGACCTTGAAGAATACTGATAATTAGTTAAATCCTCCTTTAAAAAATGTATTATTTTTACTGTTTACAATAGCTAAGCTTTGGAAACAACCCAAATGCCCAAAAATAGATGACTGGATCAAGAAGATGTGGTACATATATACCATGGAATATTATTCAGCATTCAAAAAAGATAAACACATGCAATTTGCAGCAACATGGATGGCACTGGAAGGGATCATGCTCAGCGAATAAGCCAAAAAGAAAAAGAAAAATACCGGATGGTCTCACTCATAGCAGGAATCTAGAAAACTTAAATAAGGGACCAGGAAAACGAATAACTATAAGAAAGTGAAAATCAAAATCAACAAAAAACTACGAACCAGAGACACTTTTAGGGGGCCGGGGGTGGGAGGGGAGGGATTGGGGTCAGAATGGGGGGGCTGCAATTGTATGGGGAATATAAAAATAAAATTTATTATTAAAAAAAAAAAAAAAAAAACCACAGGTGACAGCCACAGAGGCTATTCCAGGCCCTCAGCAAATGCTGGAGCCTCTTTCATGCTGTGTCAGTGCACTACATGGGTAGGTAAATGTTACACCTTTGCTTCAGGCCTTCTCCTCTGACCATCATTCCCAACCACTAGGGTTGGTGAAAAAGCTGAAATTTTTCCAGGTTTCTTAGTGAAAGGTTGTGGTTCTCCGTATTTAGGCTGCAGGGTTATGAGAGTGTAGAATGGAGGAGGGATCCCAGGATCTCTTGTAATGAAGCCCTATCTCCTGGGACTGGGTGATGGTAGCATATGTATAAAGTGCCAGGCACAGTCCAAGGAAGCTGGGTATAGTTAGGAATGGTAGAGACTTAGAGACAAAAGGCAGCAAAGTCATGATTTTGGAAGGCCAATTTGAACACAGGCGCTAGTTTTTTGGGGTTTTTTGGTGGTAAAATAGCCATAAAATTTACCATCTATGATAATTTTCTGTAATAATCATTTTGCAATATATACACAAACCACATCATTGTTACATAATGATATGTCATATATATCATATATCTTTAATACAATTCAATTATATCAATAAAATTGGAAGAAAATTTATCACCTTAACCATTATATATACAGCTCAGTGGCATTAAGTAAAATCATATTGTTGTTCTGCCACCCTCAGAACTCTTTTCATCTTGCAAAATTAAAAACGTGCCCATTTCTTCCTAGCTCCTAGCCCCTAGAAACCACCATTCTACTTTCTGCTAATGAGTAAAACTATTCTATAATTCCTATAAATAGAATCATACCATATTTGTCCTTTGGTGACAGGCTTATTAAAAAAAATAATAAAAGATGTATTATTTTTAAAAATGAGAAAACTGAAGGAATGAGTTGACTGACCTGTGATCACATAGCAAGTGAGGGTGTGACTAGAATCAGAATGTGGGCCGAAATTTATCTTTTCCTTACTCTTCTTAGGTATAACACACCCATTTTTCTTTACTTTGAGGATTTAAATGTACTTTTGAGATTAGCATTCTCTTAATCTCTCCTTGTAGAGACACAGTCTGTTTTCAAGAATCAGAATCACATAGGGCCTGTTATAAAACAGATTTTGTACTTCCTCCACCTCCCCAGTCTCTGCTGGTCCAGGGATTGCACTTTAGAACCACTGCCTAAAAGCAGACAAAGGCTTTGGAGTCAGTCCCTCTTTTGTCTGAACACTGACTCTAAAACTTAATGCTCTGTGCCCCAGATCAATTTTTTTAATTAATAATGTGTCCATTTTCTATACTTTGACATGTGATAATAATGTTTATTTCATAGGGCTATTGTAATTTGTAATTTATATTAAATGAGTTAATTTTTTTTAAAAAGACTTTAGCATACTCCTTGGTACGTAGTGAACACTCAGTTATTTTCTATTGTTTCTTATAATAATCCTGGAGTAAATGAAATGTTTATGAACCATAAGTTTAGCCAGTGTTTTAGAATAGATGCCTAGAGACTTTTTGTCACTTTATCACTAAGATGTTGTCAGGAGACACACACACACACACACACACGTTCATATATACAAACACATTCCTCTCTTGACTTGACTTCTTATTTATGGTAGATAGACTTGGCAGAAGAAAGTGAGAGCAGAAGTGGCAAATTGATAAAGGAATTCCACTTCCAGAATGGGATTTGACTACAGACACTTTCATTAATCTCAGGCTTCTATTATATAGTGAAGTAAAGGTAGACAGTATTAAAAAAGCATGTTTCAAAATATGTGGGCTAGCTGCCAATTGAGATAGAAGAGTTTATCAACTGTGTATGTGTGTTTTATGGTGGGAGGAGGCGGGCCTAGGGAACACAAGATAAAGTGTGAATACAGCGTGCAGGAGTCTATGGGGAGATTCTTATATTTGTTTATTTATTTAATTTATTTGTTGAAGTGATGTTGATTTACAACACTGTATATGGTTTAGAGGAATAGGGTCATACCTCCTTAAATGTATGTTATCACACTACCCCCTACCCCTCACCAAAAACACCCACTGTCCTTAAGCCTAGGCCATGGGACCTCCTTCTCCTCTTTCAGAGAGAGAGAAAGAGGGAGAGAGAGATTCCCCGCCCCATCTAGTAGACTTAATGAATCTCTCTCTCTCTTTCTATACACACACACACACACACACACACACACACACACACACACACACACACATACATACCTATAATCAATTTTACTCATTCTAATTCTTGTAGTAGATTGTTCAAGCCACTAAGACTTCTATGGACTGAAAATATTCAAATAGAATAAGAAAAATTTGAGTAATATTATGGGGCAGCAGTAGTTGCTCTTTTATTTCAATCGCATTTGTTGATATTTTACTGATGTATTTATTTGAAAACTTATTGATCGAGAAGAATTTTAGCAAATCACTGTTGGTTATGATAAAAATAAGGTTGAGAGAATATTTGTATCTATATATATTGATACCTATATATATTGATCTCTTTTAAGCAACTTATATTCATAGAGTTTATAGTCATACATTCTTATATTCATATATTCTAAATTAGGTTGAACCTAAACCAAGTTTTATATTCTGAAGTATTTGGTTCTCTAGTATTTTAATTGAGTTTTTTCCTACTTATCTCTTTCCTAAACCTGAGCTACTTATTTTTTAAGAATATTGAGCCCCTCATTGCTTTTTATTTTGAAGCTATTAACCAGATATTTTCATACTATATAAGTTTAAACTTTAAAATTTTGTATCCCTGGTTTTTTTTTTTCAATTTTAACTTAAGAACTTTCCTGATTTTTAGTGCCTTTTTAAAAAATTCTTTATCTGTAGGAACAGATGGGTGGGCTAATGATCTACTTCAAGCATTATTTTTGATAAGTTATCAATTTTTACCCCTTCAAATATTGTGTCTTAAACTTCCTGAGATTAAATATATTATCAAGGTGGCATTAAGAATATATATATAATGTATATATATAAAATATATATAAATTGAGAACATCTTTTCAGGACGTTACTATAATTATACCTTTATTTTAGACAAGGTGGAGGACCATGCTACTACAATATTGTTTCCTCTTGGTTTCATGTCTTCTTACTGCTCTTGAAGCTGTGCCTATAGACATAGACAAGACAAAAGTGAAAAATACTCAACCTGTGGACAGCGCCAAGGTGCAATCGCCAGTAAGTAACATGATGGTGATAGTTCTGTGGGAAGAATTTTAACTAAGAAATGGCCAATATTTCTTATTTCTAAAGTTGGATATTTAGCAACTACTTCTGATATGACAGTGATAAGAGTATTTGATAAGCATATTTTATTTTATTTTTTTAAAGATTTACTTATTTATGCATACAAGAGCTGGGGTATAGCCAGAGATGAGGGGAGTGAGGATTCACCAGGAACAGAGTGGGGAACAGAACAGGCAGATTAACGGTAAAGTACACTACTGAAAGGAGCAGCGGGCAAGTCAGGAGAGATCTGCTGCGCTATGTGGGTTGCTCCCTGGCCGGCGGGGGATAGAATATGTGCCGCACAGACTGCGGATTGCTTCATAGTGCAGTGCTTAACCCCTTGCGCCACCAGGGAGGCCCAGGATAAACATATTTTAAACAATAATGGACAATGATTATTTAATGTAATTTGTATTTTAGATAATACATAAAAGAATTAATCATAATACCTGTCCAATGTGGAGCTAACCAGCTAAGAAAACATTGTGTTATAATCAAAAGAGAGACACATAGCAATGAAAACATACGGGTGATAATGGGAAAAATCAATTAATATTATTGGTTAAGTCTTTATTATCTAAATGCATATAGAAAATCTACCTTTATATTAATAGTAATACATGATTTCAGTTCTTGACATACAGCTCTTCATTTGAGAAATACAACTTTTTAACTTTGTCCAGATTCTCAAAGTAGATATGTCTAAAAACCATTTTGCTAGAAATATTTTTTTAGGGATTGAGATCTTTAGATGCAGGAAAGAAAAAAAAAAACTTAAAGGAGGGCCTCCCCGGTGGCACAGCGGTTGAGCGCTGGGTTGCAAAGCTGCCCGCGGCCTCTGTGGCGCCGGTTCGATCCCCGGCTGCTCCCCGGCCACCTGAGGAGGGTCCCACATGGCGCGCAGACCTCTCCTGCCGCCCGCTGCTCCCCTCAGCAGTGTACTTCTGTCCTTCTGCCTGCTCTGCTCCCCGCTCTGACTCTGGTGAATTCTCTCACCCTCCCGCGCTTCTGACTGTACCCAGTGCATGTATAAACAAAACAAACAAACAAACAAACAAATAAATAAATAAAACATGTCTCTATTTAAAAAAAAAAAAAACTTAAAGGAGCATTATTATCTTTTTCTTAACTTGAAGGAAACTGGACTTTATTATGATGAATATCTCAAGCAAGTGATTGATGTGCTGGAAACAGATGATCATTTCAGAGAAAAACTCCAGAAAGCAGACATAGAGGAAATAAAGGTAAATGCAATCAAATAATTATTTAACAGACATCTGAGCATGACAGGTACTGAGTTAACTAATGGGTATACAAAGACGAAACTCCACCCAAGCCCTTAAAGAGCCCTCAAAGGAGAATAATAATCAGAACTAGATTGTTATGATATATGTGTGATAAGTATATAATAATATATTTTGGAAATGCAGATGATGGTCACATAATTCCACCTGTGGGAGAAAGTGGGAAGTTGTCCTTCTCTGCAGAGGTTATGCCGGTGCTTAAAGACGTGACTGAGAAAAGGACAGAGGCTAGGAAGCATGATAGGCTGAGGTGCAAGGATATCCAGCTATAAGAGATAAATTGAAAAAATGAATGTAGTAACTTGCTGGAAATGAGTGGGAAGTGGAGGCTGAGTGGCTAAAACATGAGATGGGCATAGGGGCTAGATGTAGGGGCCGCGGGGATTGTGTATCATGATGTGAGGATAGTAGGAAGCTATTCAGAGGTGTAGAACAGATTAGCTTCTAGTGTTTTAATCAGGTGCAGATCAACTATTATAAGAGTTAATGGGCCATATCTTACGCTAGTAGGGGAGGTTTAACCATCTGCCTCTGTCCTGATAGACATAATTGTAACCCTAAACATCTCTTAGTACTCATTCTAAAGAAAGGAAGCTGTAAAGATCTGATGTGAGAGATTCTTTTTTTTTAATGCCCATCCTTGGGCTATCAATCCATTTCATTGTGTATATTTTAGAGTCAGCAAGTAAAAAAAAAATTCCAGTAATTTAAGTTTAAACTTTCCAAATATTTTTGTTTGCTTGCATCATTTTTCTTTATTTATTCATTTTAAATTTTCTCAAAATTTCTATGAACTGTTTCTAGAATCAGAATCAGAACTTTGAAGGAATCTTTCCGGATCAAGCAGCCTTATTTTAATCTCTGTCCTCAGTGTGGGTCTCTTTAAAGGACCTAGTAACATCAGGTCTTAGCAATTACTGTGTTTTCAGTCCATGACTCTCCTCTCAGAGGCTACGAATTGTTCTGGGGGAGAGGGAACAGCATTTTGTCATTAATTTTTCTGAATTGTGGAACCAGTTTCTTGGGGTGAATGATATTTATTGTAGAATTTTCGATATCTTATCTATTTAAATTAGGATTAAGAGCATTATTTGGGGATAACATAGAAACTGTGGATAATGAGAGATATATGTCAAGAAATACAGGGAAAAAAGACAATCCACTTCCTGGTTTGGTGTAGAGAATACTTTTATAACTGTCTTATTTCACAATCAATTTCTATTCTCTCTGAAATCAGTGTGGGGTGGGAGGTGGTAGACAAAATGTAAGTCAAACTGCTATTCAATGAAAAAGAAATGAGAAAAAATAGGCAAAAAACCCAAAAGAATCATTACAAATAGTCTAGCAAAGACTCTTGTTACAGTAAAAAAATGGGGGGGGGGTTATTGGAATTTGTCCTTTTCTTTCCAGCCTTTGAAGCATTTTGAAAGGAAAATCATACTACAGTTCTTCATGTCCCAAGCACTGCTGATTATCATTTTGCCCACACTGCTTCACAGAATGTGCCTTCATGAAGGATGTCAGCAAACAATTTTTATTCTTTCTAATGTCTTTATCACAGGGGGCCACAGATTTTATGGCTTGTTAAAACACAGATTTCTGAGCCCCACCTCCAGACTTTCTAAGTCAGTGAGTCTATGGACTCATTTCTAAAGCACCCAGTTGATGCTAATGCTTCCACTGGGGACAAGTTTGAGAACCACTGTTCTACCTGGCCGTTCTCTTGAAATACACTGTTCTTTTTTATTCTGTCACAGCATGTTCTCATAGTTCTCCTTCTCCCTCTCGAACATTCAGTCTTGGTTTCTCTTGTGAGGTTTCTTTTCTTTACCTTCCTCAGCAGGCCTCCGACTCAGTCCTAAAAGGTTTGTCTGCTTGGTTTCTAATTAATCTCACAATTTGTGATTGCAAATGTATTAATAAACAAGAGAAAGTAAGCCACTAGCTATTTTGTTTCTTAAACCTTGGAAAATGTATCTAGTTACTCATCTATGAAATATATAATCAAAGGAAACCACTGGAAAAGATGAATTTTGAAAATTTATTTCCAATGACTAAAGTTTAAAAAGAGGCCAAATCACTTTTAAAAAATTACTGAAGTAAAGATGAAAAATGATGTAAGAATTATATAAAATAAAATATTTAAAAAATTATTGAAGTATAATTCTCTTTAACATATAATTCCTTAACATACAATTCAATGACTTTTAGCACAACCAGGTATGCAGCTACCACCATTATCTAATTTTAAAACAATTTCATTACTCCCCAAAAAGGAAATCCTGTGCCCATTAAGTAATCACTCCCTAATTCCCCCCTTTCCTCAGCTCCTGGCAACCCCTAAACTGTTTTATGGGTCTAAACTCTATGGCTTTGCCTCTTTTGAACATTTCATATATACAGAATGATGTAACGTGACCTTTTGTGTCAGGCTTAACATAGTGTTTTCAAAGTCTATTGTGTTGTGGAATGTATCAACACATGCATTCCTTTTTTTAGATGAATAATATTCCAAAATACGGATATTCTAAATTTATTTTATCTAAATTTATTTGTTTTATGATGGACATTTAAGTTATTTCTACTTTTTTAGTTAGTGTGAATGATACTGCTATGAATATCCATGTATAGTTTTTATGTGAACATAAAATTTAATTCTTTAGGTGTATACCTAGGAATGGAATTGCTAGATCATATGGTAACTCTGCACTTGACTTTTTGAGGAATTGCCAAATTGTTTTCCATAGTGGCTACAATATTTTACAGTTCAAGTTATTTTTGAGTTTCTTCTTTGTGCTTTAATTATATTTTTCTAAATTATACAGTTTTTAGACATCTTGATTTTAGAATTAAAATGGAATCTCAATATCAATATCAAATTTATCTAAATTCGTTAAAATACTTATTGCCACTTTATTATAATTACTTTTACTACACTATATCTGGTAAAAGATACAATGTAAGAGATAAAACTAATTTATTAATTTTGTTAACAGAGTGGGAGGTTAAGCAAAGAGCTTGATTTAGTAAGTCACCATGTGAGGACAAAACTTGATGAACTAAAGAGACAAGAGGTGTCAAGGTTAAGAATGCTGATTAAAGCTAAATTGGATTCCCTTCAAGGTAAGTGATATAGAAAATACAGGAAAATTTCAATACTTGGTTGTTGACATCAGTTTACATTTAGCATGTTCTTTAGTGAAAATTGAATGTTAGTATTGATTTGACATCTCTGATTTTTTAATTTAATTTTTTGAATAAACCAATATATTCACATCATTCAAAAAAATTAAGCTAGCCTCAAATATTCCAAATTAAATGAAGAATGAAAAGTAGTGAATTAATCAACTGATTTAAAAGAGGAAAAGTAACATGAAAACAAACCTCAAGAAAGCACAGAGAAGATCTAATTAGAATAATTTCCATTGATGAAATAGCAAAGTTGTCTGAGAGGTAGCCCTACAAAGTTACACTTCCATGCTCAGACAATATAAAGGAAATTCAATTAAACAATTAAAGAGCAAATTGTTGATGGTATTTACACTATTCCATAGCACAGAAAAAAGGGAAGTCTTCCTAGTTCTTTTTATGTATTAATTTCCAAACCAAAATTACTGTATGTCAGCAGAATACTATATATACATAGGAAGTGGATTTATTTAATAGTACAATTGACTCACTAATAGAATATCTGATATTATAAATCATCATATGAATAGAAATAATAAGAAAATATTATGGTGTGACAAAAGAAATCATAAGGTGAAAGGACAAATGATAAATTGAAATAAATCTTTGAAACTTGTATTTTTTGCAAGTAAGACTTTTTTTTTTAGAACTATATAAGGTGCACAGCACAAATGAAGGAAAAATACACCAATTCTCATAGACATTTTGGTCCTACATGGAGCATAGCTTCTGGATTACCAACCTCTTCTACCAGACTGATGCATTTGTTATAATTGATGCACACACATGCATATACGGGGGGAAAACATGCGTACATATACATGTACATATTTTGTAAATCATAAGTTTACATAGACAGTGCTAATTATCATCCATTTTGATAGGTTTTTTTCTTTGCCTTCCATTGTTCCATATTGTATATTTCTTTCCCCTAAGTGAGAACTTAACTTCTAACCACAAAAGCTCCCATGCCTATTTTGCTCACTTCTGTAATACAACTCATATCACAGAATCGCTTCACCCATTCAACTATAATCAACTGTAGCTTGTTTTTAAAAACTTTTTTTAATAAAGAAAAACAAGTGATGTTTCTCTAAAAATAAGTTATCATTCAAATGAATGAACTTGAATTAGATTTTTATTGTTCTATTAAAGATTCATTAGCGCAACATACAAAAAAATTCTTCCATATAAATTTTAGAGCAATTCATTTTAGAAATTCTACTTAGACTTTTGATGAGGGCAATAAATTAGAGTTTATCTACCTAAGTAGGAAATTTGGTAGTTTACCTATAATAAAAACATTTTTACTATTAGTTATGTTCATAATTAACAAATTTTTCTAGAAATAGCATTAAAATTGCATATTAAATTTTATTTCATTTTAAATCTAAGGGTTTTGCCTTTTCCTAGCATGACAATGTGTGTAATATTCTCAAAGAAAATATGAACCTAACTAAAATTTTAAATTTTCTTACAAAATTCTATAGCTGTAAATACAAATGCTTATTCTTATATATACTTTCTATTGTTTCTAGCTTTTAATAATTAATCATTTAGAGCTTTCTCATTTTCTTTCAGATACAGGCATAGACCATCAAGCTCTTCTAAAACAATTTGATCACCTAAACCACATGAATCCTGACAAGTTTGAATCTACAGATTTAGATATGCTAATAAAAGCGGTGAGAATAATTCCAAAAAATGTTGTCTTTGAGGTTTTGTAGTTTGATGAGTAAATACAATGAAGTGGTAATACAAATTTTATATATTCTCTAGAATGTCTTTATTTATTTATTTATTTATTTTAAAAAAAGATTTATTTATTTATTTATACAAACACTGGGTACAGTCAGAAGCATGGGAGGGTGAGAGAATTCACCGAGCCAGAGCAGGGAACAGAGCAGGCAGAAGGACCGAAGTACACTGCTGAGGGGAGCAGTGGGTGGCCGGGGAGCAGCCGGGGATCGAACCGGCGCTGCAGAGGCTGTGGGCAGCTTCACAACCCAGTGCTCAACCACTGCACCACCGGGGAGGCCCTCTAGAATGTCTTTAAAGAGAGATAGCTTATCCCTTACTGTTGGCAGATCATATAGACATATAGGTCTGTAATTCCTTAACAAATTTTTTTAAAAAGAAGCTATAAAGGGCCTCCCCGGTGGTGCAGCGGTTGAGCGCTGGGTTGCGAAGCTGTCCGCGGCCTCTGCAGTGCTGGTTCGATCCCTGGCTGCTCCCCGGCCACCGGAGGAAGGTCCCACATGGCGTGCAGACCTCCCCTGCCGCCCACTGCTCTCCTCAGCAGTGTACTTTGGTCCTTCTGCCTGCTCTGCTCCCTGCTCTGGCTCTGGTGAATTCTCTCACCCTCCCGCGCTTCTGACTGTACCCAGTGCATGTACAAACAAACAAACAAATAAATACATAAATAAATAAATAATAAAAAAAGAAGCTATAAAAGCTGAATTACCTGGTTTGAATTACAGTAAGGTTATTTGTAGTTTTCATTTAGCCTACTTAATGTGACTATTCATAGATTTTGCTAGAGAAATACTAACCTATTTGATCACAGTCCTCTGTGATCACCTAAGTTTAAGGTATATCGTATGATGACCTGACATATGTGTATACTGTGAAATGACTAACACAATGAGTTTAATTAGTGCCCATCATCTCATATAGATACATACAAAAATAAAAAAAGAAAAAGAAAAAAAAATGTCCTTGTATTGCGAATCCTAGAGTCTACTTTCTTAACAACTTTCAAATATCCCATATAGTGGTGTTAACTATAGTCATCATGTTGTCCATTACATCCCTACTACTCATTTATCTTATTGCTGAAATTTGGCTATCTTTATCCAGTTCTCCTTCCTAACCTCTGCCTCTGTGGTTGGGTCTCTGTTTCTAGTGTTCTCTGAGTTTGCAGATCTCTTATATTGTGGTTAGAAATCATCCTAGTTTCTGTACTAATTTGATACAGTTTTTTCTTTGTTGTTTTCCAAATTTATAATGTTTATGAGGAACTTCCTAACTTTTTAGTTTCTTGGAATGCCTACATTCTTGGTAGTAAATATGACTAAAATAAAATGGTAGAATTTTAAAAGAGGAGTCCAGTGTATTTTGCTCCTCTTATACTACCTTATATTAGAGTCTGCTACATGTAAGAATGGCATTCCTTTTTTTTAAATAAATTTTATTTTTATATTCCCCATACAATTGCAACCCCCTTATTTTGACCCCAATCCCTCCCCTCCCCGCTCCGCACCCCCCATAGAGTGTCTCTGGTTCATAGTTGTTTGTTGATTTTGATTTTCACTTTCTTATATTCATTTTCCTGGTCCCTTATTTAAGTTTTCTAGATTCCTGCTATGAGTGAGACCATCCAGTATTTTTCTTTTTCTTTTGGCTTATTTCGCTGAGCATGATCCCTTCCAGCACCATCCATGTTGCTGCAAATTGCATGTGTTTATCTTTTTTGATTGCTGAGTAATATTCCATGGTGTATATGTACCACATCTTCTTGATCCAGTCATCTATTTTTGGGCATTTGGGTTGTTTCCAAAGCTTAGCTATTGTAAACAGTGCTGCTATAAACATAGGGTGCAGGTGCTCTTTAGAACGGCTTTACTTATATTCTTGAAACACATCTTTTTATTTAATTATGGATTATAGGCTACAAGTGATCTGGAACACTATGACAAAACTCGACATGAAGAATTTAAAAAATATGAAATGATGAAGGAACATGAAAGGAGGGAGTATTTGAAAACACTTAATGAAGAAAAGAGAAAAGAAGAAGAATTGAAATTTGAAGAAATGAAGAAAAAACATGAAAATCATCCCAAAGTCAATCATCCAGTAAGAATTATGACTTTATGACTAGTTGAAGACTTTTTCTTTTGTACTAGAGAGTAGAGTTTTGTCATCAAATTATTAGTACTTAAATATTAATTCTTAATTCTGCCATGTTCATCAAACGTATTTAATTTTGGTATATGTATATAAGTATTATATGTATGTATATTACATTTTGAGTGTTTTTAAAAATTGATTCACAGGGAAGCAAAGACCAACTGAAAGAGGTATGGGAAGAGGCCGATGGTTTGGATCCTAATGACTTTGACCCCAAGACATTTTTCAAATTACATGGTAATAAATTTGATGCAAATATTAATATTTACAACTGCTGTTTGAAAAATTACAGTCTATTCCTGATATCTGACAAAATTGTTTATGTAGTAACATCTATTAAAAGACAGTTTTCTATTGTCCTACTGATAGCAAATTTTTTAAGTTTTTCTGTAGGGTACTAAAGCAGTCTTTATTGCATACTGATCCGCAGGATGAAATATCTTAGGGTCAGTAGCTGTGTCTTTATACCTGTTTTTACTGTTGAGTTATTATGTGATTTTTTGCAAGTTTCTCTGTAAAATGAAGGTATTTCTATGACTCAGTTATATCTTTATGCTATAATATTAAAACTTACTTTTAGTGTCATATATTGCTAGATAGATGAAGCTTTATATTTGGGGGGAAATTAGTCATGGTTTTTTATAGAAACTGTTATGAATTATGCATTGAGTAGTGCATGTTATCAGTTGGACTGAACTGAGACTTCATAAAAAAACATTTTTTTGTAATGCTTCATGTCAGTACTAGTTTTGCAAACCATCTGTAAACATTTGTATTTTTATTTATTGATTTATTTTCTAAGGCATTAAGATAAGTTTTTTCATTTATAATATTTAAACTTTAGATGTCAATAATGATGGCTTCCTGGATGAACAAGAATTAGAAGCCCTGTTTACTAAAGAGGTAACTGAGTTTATCAAGTATTCATTGTTTTTGCTTTCTTTTTTCCTTCTGTCATCTTCCTTTCTTTTTATGTTGGTTTTAAAATTTTCTTTTTAGTTGGAAAAAGTATATGACCCCAAAAACGAAGAAGATGATATGGTAGAAATGGAGGAAGAAAGACTTAGAATGAGGGAACATGTAATGAATGAGGTAGGTTTTCAAAGTTTAAGATTACATGTTATATCTATTTTTTTTTCTTTTTTTAAAGATTTATTTTATTTATTTATACAAGCACTGGGTACAGTCAGAAGCACGGGAGGGTGAGAGAATTCACCAGAGCCAGAGCGGGGAGCAGAGCAGGCAGAAGGACCGAAGTACACTGCTGAGGGGAGCAGCTGGCGGCAGGAGAGGTCTGCGCGCCATGTGGGACCCTTCTCCGGTGGCCGGGGAACAGCCGGGGATCGAACCGGCGCTGCAGAGGCAGCGGGCAGCTTCGCAACCCAGCGCTCAACCGCTGCGCCACCGGGAGGCCCCATGTTATATCTATTGATTGTCCAAGTCTCTTACAGTAAATCTTGCCATAAGATGAAAAATAAATACACAGAATAGGTATTTAATTGGATTTTGCATTTTTGATCCATAGTATTTAGTATATTCACTTAGTATAAATAAAACAATTTGTAACTATTTCAAAATATTTTAAAAACTCAAGATGCCCCTGCATATCAGCTCTAAAATATTCTTTAGAAGTCAAGAAATACTGTAGTGCAATATTTGATGTTTTAAATGCTATGTTATTTTTAGTTAAGAAAATTTAAAAAACCCAGTACCTTAATAATTTATAACGATAGATATTTATTTCTTGTTCACATCACTACACTGAAAACTCTGATCTAACTAAGGGTAACTAAAACCTATGTTTTGCTTCAGTGATTTTCACTGATATTTGAGCTGTTAATGATGAATTGGGATCTCTGCTGACTGCTGGAATCCCTGTATCAAATAAATTTCTCTGGCCATTGTAGATGTCACCTTTGTAATTGAATTTGCCTGCATCTACAAGCACCGTTGAAGAGGATTTGGAGAGGTTGTCTACTTTAGTTTTGGCTTAGTTAGTCATCTTTAAGGAAAAATGTTCAGAGGATTTTAACTTAAATTCCTGTACTTTTGACCAAAACAGTTTTTTTCTGGAAGATTATTTTTCCTGACCAAGCACTTGGCCTCAAGAGGGATTATACATGGTGTGGTAAGGGAGGAGGCAAATACTAGACTAACCAGTCAGATCAGCAAACTGAAACTTTGGGGTATCAGATGTATACATATCTCACTGTATTTTTAAATTGGAATTATATAGATGAGAAAAATATCTATTTTCTGATTCCAGTACAATTGAGTGTTCCATCTCAATTTCTGTGGGTGTTAGGCTAGCTCTTGCTGAATGTCAATGTAGTAGCATCTATTAGAGGATAGTTTCATGAGAAAGAGTTACTTTATTTTACATATTCATTTTCCTTTAATCAGGTTGATGCTAACAAAGACCGACTGGTGACTCTGGATGAGTTTATGAGAGCAACAGAAAAAAAGGAATTCTTAGAGCCAGATAGCTGGGAGGTAATTTGACATCAGTCTGTTCTACCTTTAACTTTTATTTCACATTATGGTTGCATTATTGTCTTGGCTTTTCATATGAAATGCTACTATAAAATAATGTCACTATAAAATAATTGATCTCTTATTTGTAATCACATTGCATATAATTAGAAGTCTGTTAGAAATTGCTCTGTTTCTAAATATAAAATGTTCATTCTTGAAAATTAGAAATATAGATACATTTAGAGAAGTAAATTAGAAGCTACCTATATTTCTACCATACAGAGGCAGATACTTAAATTATGCATTGTGATAAAAAATTTCTTCAGTTAGCCTGCCCCATCCCAGTTTCTGTGGGTTATTTTATTTGCTTTGGTTTGTATTCAACTGGTGCTTTTCCAAAAATCAAATCTTTCCAAAAATGTGCCTTCAGAAGAGTATCATTTTCTTTCCCACATTCTTTGTCCTTTCAACCCAGCTCTCTCCCTTGTAACCAAACTTGTAAGTCCTATTGTAACAGGGTGGTCCCCAGGAAAGGGGGAGGTTCCTGGCCCCCTTTCCTGGGGACCACCCTGTTACAATTCTTTTCTCTTTTGCTGAAATGAGTGCATAAATACCTATTTTCTTGAGTCCCCTTCTTTTTTGCCCCAAAAGTTTAATAAGTTAAATACACTAGATATTCTTTTATACATTGCTTATCATAGAACTTTAAAACTGAATCTGACCTTCCTGTTGTACTTGTAAGATTATTTTTTCTCTTTTTTTTTTTTCCTTTAAGACATTGGATCAGCAGCAGTTATTCACAGAGGAAGAGCTAAAAGAGTATGAAAATCTTATCTCTTTACAAGAAAATGAACTAAAGAAAAAGGCAGATGAGCTTCAGAAACAGAAGGAAGAGCTACAACGTCAGCATGACCAACTTGAAGCTCAGAAACTGGAATATCACCAGGTGGTGTTTTGTAGGATTGTGACGTTAAAAAGGATTTTCGGCTTTTTGTTAAAAGCCTATGTTTTTGAAATAGATTATTTCAATATATTAGAAGCTATAACATTTTAAATTTTACTATTTTAGGACTGCTTTATTGAATATTAGTCTGAATTTTAGAGCTGGAATATCTCATTTTAGAAATCAGTTTTCAATTAGTTTGTTGGGCTTTGTCAAAGGTTATAGATAAGAAAAAATAAAACAAAACTTAGTTTTAAAATGTTCTTTTCCACTCACTAGGTTGTACAGCAGATGGAACAAAAAAAATTACAACAAGAAACTCCTCCAGCAGGGCCAGGTGGAGAACTGAAATTGAAGCCACGTATGTAATTTTGTTTGTTTAAGGAAATAAACAACTGATTAAATTTAAATTTTATTTATTACAAATATAATTTCAAATCGTTATTTGTAGTTACCTGTGTTACTTTCTATATGTCTGTGGAAATAGAGTAACTTGTATCACAGAAAATGAAAAGTACAATTTTTATGTATCAGCACATTTGAAAAGCTATATAATTTGATAGCTATATTCATGATGACATGATTTACTTCAACATTATTCATTATTATTTCTAATCAGTTATTGATATTAAGAAAACATGTTTTTAATTGTAATCTATGATTAGGTAAGTGTAATTAAAAGACAAATATCCAATATATCTACATATAAAAGAAGGTTCAGAATGAAAAAGGTACCTTTAAATTGAAAGCTTTTTTTTTTTTATAGATAATTAAAATTCGAAGCCCATCAGAACTTGGAAGAAAACTGTTACCAACATCTGTTTCATTTTTTTTACCTCCCTTCCTTTTTCTCTGATCAATAAATACTTTAAAGCATATATGGAATAAAGGAAGATACTTTTCAAATGAGAACACATTTTTTGGACACAGATATGTAAGGATTGACGTCTACAAGAACCAGGAAGACAAACTCAATATTTGCTTCCATTTTCACATTTCCTCCCTTTTTTCTTTGTTCACCTTTAGTGATTTAACTAAATGGGCATATGCCATAATTTAATGAAACTATCAGTGAGATGCTATTTAAGTGAGACACCTTCATGACTTTTAAAATCAGTAACTTGCTCTCACTCATAAAAGTAGATTTTCTTTTATGGTCACTTATTATCCCCTCTCTCTGTGAAAGTCTTTGATATTAATAGTTCTCCTAAGAAGATCATAGTATTCCCAGTGTTTTTGGTAAACTTTTCTTACTTTCTGCAGCCTTACTTACTAGA